>NC_141685.1:304818428-305418428 GCF_964263255.1 Lissotriton vulgaris
TAGAGTGAGGGTGATAGTTAGAGTGAGGGCAATAGATAGATAGATAGATAGAGGGCGATAGATAGAGTGAGGGCGATAGATAGAGTGAGGGCGATAGATAGAGTGAGGGTGATAGATAGAGTGAGGGCAACAGATAGAGTGAGGGCAATAGATAGAGTAAGGGCGATAGATAGAGTGAGGGCGATAGATAGATAGAGTGAGGTGATAGATAGAGTGAGGGCAATAGAGTGAGGGCAAAAGATAGAGTGAGGGCGATAGATAGAGTGAGGGCGATAGATAGATAGAGTGAGGTGATAGATAGAGTGAGGGCAATAGAGTGAGGGCAAAAGATAGAGTGAGGGCGATAGATAGAGTGAGGGCAATAGATAGATAGAGTGAGGGCAATAGATAGAGTGAGGGCGATAGATAGGTGTGTAATTATGTGACACTGAGTGGTATTTGGAGTGTATGTTGCGTTGAGCGCAGTGTAATTATGTAGCATATAATTATGTGGCACTGAGTGGTATTGTGAGGAGTTTGTGTTGCATTTAGTAGAGTGTAATTATGTGGTGTGTAATTATGTGGCACTGAGTGGTATTTGGAGTGTATGTTGCGTTGAGCGCAGTGTAATTATGTAGCATATAATTATGTGGCACTGAGTGGTATTGTGAGGAGTGTGTGTTGCATTTTGTAGAGTGTAATTATGTGGTGTGTAATTATGTGGCACTGAGTGGTATTTGGAGTGTATGTTGCATTGAGCGCAGTGTAATTATGTAGCATAGAATTATGTAGCACTGAGTGGTATTGTGTGGAGTCAATCAATCAATCAATCATGACATTTATAAATCGCGCTACTCACCCAGAGGGGTCTCAAGGCGCTGGGGGAGAGGGGTACTTTACTGCTCGAAAAGCCAGGTCTTGAGTTTCTTCCTGAAGGAGAGATGGTCCTGGGTTAGCCGGAGATGGATGGGGAGGGAGTTCCATGTCTTGGCTGCCAGGTAGGAGAAGGATCTTCCTCCGGTGGTGGCTCTGCGGATGCGTGGAACAGCGGCGAGGGTGAGGCTGGTTGATCGTAGCTGGCGGGTGGGAGTGTAGAAGGTCAGGCGGTTGTTGAGGTACTTGGGACCCAGGTCGTGGAGGGCCTTGTGTGCGTGGGTGAGGAGTCTGAACATGATCCTCTTGCTGACGGGGAGCCAGTGTAGGTCTTCCAAGTGGCCGGAGATGTCGCTGTGTCGGGGGATGTCCAGGATGATTCGTGCGGAGGCGTTCTGGATGCGTTGGAGTCTTTTCTGAAGTTTGGCTGTGGTTCTGGAGTAGAGGGTGTCTCCGTAGTCCAGTCGGCTGGTGACGAGTGCCTGGGTGACCGTCTTCCTGGTTTCGGTGGGGATCCACTGGAAGATCTTAGGGATCATGCGCAGAGTGTTGAAGCACGATGATGAGATGGCGTTGACTTGTCTGGTCATCGAGAGGGAGGAGTCCAGGATTGTTGGAAGGCGGTGACCCCAGGGGTCAAGAGGACTCTCCTAACCACCTGGAACCTCCTCTCCCACAATTACTGCCGAGCCTTATCGAAGGGGGAGTCCCCGCCGGGGAGGACTGATCGTACACACTGTCGACACACCACACTTATGAACGGACACCACACCGTGAGTCTTTATCAAGAAAGACTTTATCAAGATTAAAAGTAAGGAGCATTACACAGCGATCGAGGGATCGCGAAAGTCTCGTAACGAGGGATCGGGGAAGTGGGACAGTCTTAGGAGGCCAGCTGGCACGCCCCGCACCCTGCGCACAGTTCTCAATCCTCGAACTGGGAGGTACGGGGGCTGGCGATGGGACTTGCTGTCCTACTCACTTCAGGTTCAAGTTGGTCGTGAGGGTAGGGTCGATGGTCCAGCCGGACCAGAGAGTTCGTCAAGCCGCGACGAGGTCAGCAGGGCTTGGTCAGGAGTACTCCGTCGTACTCGTAAGCAGGTGGAGCCGCGACAGCGTCAGCAGGGCTCCAATGTTCAGGTCTTGTGCTTCAAGAGGGAGCCGCGACAGCGTCAGCAGGGCTCCGATGTTCAGGTCTTGTGCTTCAAGAGGGAGCCGCGACAGCGTCAGCAGGGCTCCGATGTTCAGGTCTTGCGCTTCGAGAGGGAGCCGCGACAGCGTCAGCAGGGCTCTGGTGGGTCAGAGTCTGTTCTCCTCAAAGTCAGCCGCGATCAGATCAGCAGGGCTTTCTTGTCCAAGATACAACTGCCGATTAGGTGGAAGGCAGGTTGTCTTATAGTCGTCGAGCTCTTTGATGTCCGGACCCTCATAGGCAGGAGGCCGGAGGTCCGAGGGCCAGGCGCCTGATCGTCTGGACGGTTGGTTCTTTGATGCTTTGGACCATGCGCCCATGGAATTCCAGACGCCCATCAGGGCCTGGAGCCAGCTCACTAGGAGGCCCAAGGTGCAATCGAAACCAGCCCCCAGGGATATTTCAGAGGTGTGAGGGAAACCAGTTCCTCGGAAGGGGGCCGGTGTGATGGAAGTCTTGGTTTCGGGTACTTGGTGAGTCGTCCACCCCCGGGCGGATCTGGGCGCGCCGGACACGCAGGCTTAGCTACAGCCAGGAGAGGCCAGGGCTGCCGAAAGGAAAGAAGGCGGCCGGCCGGCCGGGGTGGCCAAACATGGAGTCTGATGGTCACGTGCACGGGTGCAGGCACGCGGTCTGGGGATCGTCTCAGGTCCAGGGTAGGAGTGTCATGTACAGTTCTGGGTGGACGGGAATCAGTTCCACCCGTAGATCTGGGGCTGCGGAGATCAGCGAGGACCACGCCACGAGGCCGGGTACCGGGATATGAAGTTCGTACCTCGATCGCTTACCACTTCTCGGGGGAATCCCACCCGGGAGAAGATCCCCATGAGGGCCCGGCCCACGACTGGGGCCGTCACGTTCCGGAGGGGGATGGCTTCGGGGTATCGGGTGGCGTGATCGACCAGAACCAGAATGAACCGGTGGCCTAAGGAAGGTCCGGGGGTCCAGAGGTCCGACGATGTCGATCCCCACCCTTTCAAAGGGGGTACTGACAACTGGAAAGGGCTGGAGGGGAGCCTTGCGCTTGCCTCCGCTTTTGCCGCTAGCCTGACACGTGGGGCAGGACTTGCAGTGGTGTTCCACATCAGCCCGCATGTGGGGCCAGTAGAAATGGGTCACTAGTCGTTGGTAGGTCTTATCTTGGCCCAGATGCCCTGCCAGGGGCACATCGTGGGCCAGGTTAAGGAGGAGTCCGTGGAAACGTAGGGGTACCACCAGCACACGGGCTGACCCTAGTTTGGCGGTCTTCTGTTCACTGTACAGTAGGCCGTTTTCCCAGTAAAGGTAATGGGAGCCGGACTGGTCTCCAGCGGCCTGGGCTGCGGCCTGTCGCCGGAGCCCCTCTAGGGCAGGGCAAGAGGTCTGCTCTTGGCAGAACTCCTCGCGGGACGGTCCTCCCTCTTGGCGCCACTGGGCCAACTCGGGGAGATCTGCTAGGGTCGGGACTGGTTCGACAGCTGGTCCGAGGGGACCTTCGTCGGATGCGTTTTCTTCGAGGGAGGGCTGGTCGAGGACCGTAGGGTGCTCGCTGCCCTCGGGGACATCAGGGGCTGAACTGGGGAACTCAGGCTCTTCGTTCTCGGGGTTGGGCATTCTGGCGGTCATGGCCCGGGTGCTCACACAGGCCCATTGGGGCAGTCCTAACATGGCTAAATGGGTCCTTCTCTCTACCTCTTTCCACTGGGAACTCTCTAGGTCATTCCCCAGGAGGCAGTCTACAGGCATGTCCGTGCGAACTGCGACCCGCAGATCGCCCGAGACCCCCTCCCACTCAAACGGGACCTGGGCTATCCTGCAGGTGTGGACAGAATTATCGGCTGCTATGACTCGACAGGAGGTGTGGGGGATGATCATGGACTCAGGAACTAGCGTGTACCTAACAGACGTGATGCTGGCCCCTGTATCCCGAAGGGCTCCTACGCTGCGCCCGTTAACCTTCGCTGTTTGGCGGTACTTTTCGGTGTTGTCGGGCAGATATTCTCCGGGGATCATCTCACTATTCCCCAGGGAGGCTAGGACCATGGCTGTGGGTTCCCACTCCCCCTGTTCTTCTATCTCTTCCTCTTCTAAGGCTACTGAGGATATCTGTTTAGTGGAGGGCCCAGTGGGAGTGGATTTCGGGGTCAGGGGACATCGGGGGTCACCGGCATAGTGCCCGGGTTGCTGACACTTGAAGCACGTAGAGCTGGGGCGGAGCCCCGGGGGTCCTGCACTCGGGGCGGCTCTCGTCGCGGGAGGAGAGCGCGGGGTCTGGTTTCTGGGGGGACTACGCTGAGGCCCTGACTGGGAATTCTGCTGCTTGCCCCGACCTCCCCCACCCCGCTGGCGGGAAGATCCTTGGTCGTTCCGTGGGGGGTCTCCCCCGGGCGCCTTCTGGACTCGGGTGGCCACCCATCGATCGGCTTCCACAGCCAGTTTCCGTGGGTTGGCGAGCTTGTTGTCCAGGAGATGCTGTCTTAGTTCTACAAAGCAATTTGCGGACAGGTGCTCATAAGCCACTAGGTCGACTAGGCCCTCGAAGGTGGTCACATTGCTGCCCTTGATCCACCCATCTAGGGCCCGGGTGTAGTAGTTCACATAGTCCACCCATGTGGTGCCAGGAATGTTCTTGCACTCCCTAAACCGCTGGCGATACATTTCTGGCGTTAGGCCGTAGCGAAATAAGAGAGCGTCTTTCATGTGTGGGTAGGCGTTCATGTGTGCCGTCGGTAGGTCCAGCAGGGTGTCTCTCCCCTCGCTGAGGAAGCGGCTCCACAGGCCGGCCCCCCAGTCCTTCTCCAGGACCCGGTGAGCGGACATGGCCACCTCGTATGCTTTGAACCATTGCTGGATGTCGTCTCCTTTGTAGAATTCCTTTACAACGTCCTTGGGGATATGCACCTTCGTTTCTTTGGGGACCACCTGCTCCCCAAGGCCCGGTGATCCGGCTGCTTCTTTTCTGGCTTTCAATTCGATTTCTTCGAGGCTGCGCTCGTGCTCGAGCTGAAGTTTCCGTCCTTCATGCTCCCTCTGGAGCTTCTTCTCCTCTAGCTCTCCCTGGAGCCGCAACTGCTCCACCGCCAACTTTTTTTCTGCGAGTTTGAGTTCACCCTCTAATTTGAGGTGTGCTAGTTCGAGCTCATGGCTTCGGTCACGTTCTTGACCGGCCATCTCCTCCGATGACCGCTCTCTCCCGGTTGCTGGGCTCCGGGTCGGTTGCTGGATTCTCTCACCGGTCGGTGTACCGGGTTCGGTCTGTGGCCTCCCTCCCTCGTCTTCGATCGGGGGAAGAGATGCTCCGGACTCTACCCAGGCGGTCAGCGCTTTCTGGAAATCTTCCTTAGTACTTAGTCCGGTACTCGGGATACTCAGTTCTTTGCAGAACTGCTTCAGCTCTCTATGTGTGTAATCTTCCAGGAGGTCCTTGTCAAAGGTTGTCTTTACACCAGATTCAGTAGTCGTCATGGTTGCTCTTCTCTTCTTGTGTGTTTGCTGCGTGTGGGTTCAGGTAGTGTGTCAGTGGTTCGATCTTTTAGACGTAGGTTCGTATCGCGTCGCTGCCACCAATGTTGGAAGGCGGTGACCCCAGGGGTCAACAGGACTCTCCTAACCACCTGGAACCTCCTCTCCCACAATTACTGCCAAGTCTTATCGAAGGGGGAGTCTCCGCCGGGGAGGACTGATCGTACACACTGTCGACACACCACACTTATGAACGGACACCACACCGTGAGTCTTTATCAAGAAAGACTTTATCAAGATTAAAAGTAAGGAGCATTACACAGCGATCGAGGGATCGCGAAAGTCTCGTAACGAGGGATCGGGGAAGCGGGACAGTCTTAGGAGGCCAGCTGGCACGCCCCGCACCCTGCGCACAGTTCTCAATCCTCGAACTGGGGGGTACGGGGGCTGGCGATGGGACTTGCTGTCCTACTCACTTCGGGTTCAAGTTGGTCGTGAGGGTAGCGTCGATGGTCCAGCCGGACCAGAGAGTTCGTCAAGCCGCGACGAGGTCAGCAGGGCTTGGTCAGGAGACTCCGTCGTACTCGTAAGCAGGTGGAGCCGCGACAGCGTCAGCAGGGCTTGGATGTTCAGGTCTTGCGCTTCACAAGGGATCCGCGACAGTGTCAGCAGGGCTCCGATGTTCAGGTCTTGTGCTTCAAGAGGGAGCCGCGACAGCGTCAGCAGGGCTCCGATGTTCAGGTCTTGCGCTTCGAGAGGGAGCCGCGACAGCGTCAGCAGGGCTCCGGTGGGTCAGAGTCTGTTCTCCTCAAAGTCAGCCGCGATCAGATCAGCAGGGCTTTCTTGTCCAAGATACAACTGGCGATTAGGTGGAAGGCAGGCTGTCTTATAGTCGTCGAGCTCTTTGATGTCCGGACCCTCATAGGCAGGAGGCCGGAGGTCCGAGGGCCAGGCGCCTGATCGTCTGGACGGTTGGTTCTTTGATGCTTTGGACCATGCGCCCATGGAATTCCAGACGCCCATCAGGGCCTGGAGCCAGCTCACTAGGAGGCCCAAGGTGCAATCGAAACCAGCCCCCAGGGATAGTTCAGAGGTGTGAGGGAAACCAGTTCCTCGGAAGGGGGCCGGAGGTGTGATGGAAGTCTTGGTTTCGGGTACTTGGTGAGTCGTCCACCCCCCGGGCAGATCTGGGCGCGCCGGACGCGCAGGCTTAGCTACAGCCAGGAGAGGCCAGGGCTGCCGAAAGGAAAGAAGGCGGCCGGCCGGCCGGCCGGCCGGGGTGGCCAAACATGGAGTCTGATGGTCACGTGCACGGGTGCAGGCACGCGGTCTGGGGATCGTCTCAGGTCCAGGGTAGGAGTGTCATGTACAGTTCTGGGTGGACGGGAATCAGTTCCACCCGTAGATCTGGGGCTGCGGAGATCAGCGAGGACCACGCCACGAGGCCGGGTCCAACATGGATGAAACCCAGGTTACGTTCGTGGTCCGTTGGCTTGGGAGTGGTGCCCAGGGCAGGGGGCCACCAGGAGTCGTCCCAGGCGGAGGGCGATGATCCCAGGATGAGGACTTCCGTTTTGTCTGAGTTCAGTTTCAGGTGGCTGTTCTTCATCCACTCTGCGAAGTCTTTCATCCCTTGGTGTAGGCTGGTTCTGTCGGTGGCGGGGTCGTTGGTGAGGGAGAGGATCAGCTGGGTGTCATCGTCATAGGAGATGATGTTGAGGTTGTGTTGGCGTGCGATGGCTGCGAGGGGGCTCATGTAGACGTTGAAGAGGGTTGGGCTGAGTGATGATCCTTGTAGTACGCCGCAGATGACTTTGGTGGCCACGGATCTGAATGGGGGGAGGCGGACTCTCTGGGTTCTTCCGGTGAGGAACGAGATGATCCACTCCAGTGCCTTGTCTTGGATTCCGATGTTGCTGAGGCGCTGCACTAGGGTGCAGTGACAGACAGTGTCGAACGCTGCGGAGAATTCCAGGAGGATGAGGGCCGCTGTTTCCCCGTTGTTGAGCAGGGATCTGATGTCGTCAGTGGCTGCGATGAGGGCGGTCTCGGTGCTGTGGATGGCTCGGAAACCGGACTGCGAGTGGTCGAGGGATCCGTTCGTTTCGAGGAAGGCGGCAAGCTGTCTGTTGACGGTCTTCTCGATGAATTTGGCGGGAAAAGGGAGGAGCGAGATGGGGCGGAAGTTTTTGAGGTCTGTTGGTTTTTTCAGGAGGGCACTGAGCTCGGCGTGCTTCCAGCTCTCCGGGAAGGTGGAGGTGTTGAAGGAGGTGTTGATGATGTCCCGGAGTTGCGGTGCGATGATGGAATCGGCCTTGTTGAAGACGTCGTGGGGGCAGGGGTCGGTTGGTGATCCGGAGTGGATGGTGTTCATCGTGCGGGTGGTGTCTTCGGTGCTGACCGTGGTCCAGGTGCAGAGAGTGGTGGTGGGGGACATTGGTTCGGAGTTTGAGTGCGTGGTCTGTGTGCCGAAGCTGTTGTGTATGTTGGTGATCTTGCTGTGGAAGAATGAGGCGAGTGAGTCGCAGAGGTCTTGCGAGGGAGTGATGTTGTTGTTTCCGGCGCTGGGGTTGGAGAGCTCTTTGACGATGCTGAAGAGTTCCTTGCTGTTGTGGGCATTGTTGTTCAGTCGTTCTTTGAATGCTGTCTTCTCGGTGGTGCGGATCAGCTGGTGGTGTTTGCGGGTGGCGTGCTTGAGGGCAGTCATGTTGTCTGAGGTCTGGTTGTTGCACCAAACTTTCTCGAGGGTGCAGCAGTTCTTCTTGGAGTTCTTAAGTTCGTCGGTGAACCAAGAGGCTTTCTTGCTGCCGGGTCTGCTGGGAGGGGTCTTCAGTGGTGCGAGGTTGTCTGCGCAGTTGGTGATCCACTGTGTGAGGTTGCTGGCTGCTTCGTTGAGGTCCGGAGTGTATGCTGTATTCACTAGAGTGTAATTGTGTGTGAGGGAGCAGAGTGTGTGAGGGTGCAGAGTGTGTGAGGGTGCAGAGTATGTGAGGGTGCAGAGTGTGTGAGGGTGCAGAGTGTGTGAGGGTGCAGAGTATGTGAGGGTGCAGAGTGTGTGAGGGTGAAGTGTGTGAGGGTGCAGTGTGTGAGGGCACAGTTTGTGAAGTCACAGTGTGTGTGGCCTAAAGTAGTGTGAGGGTGCAGTGTGTGTGGCCTAAAGTAGTGTGAGGGCGCAGTGTGTGTGGCCTAAAGCAGTGTGAGGGCGCAGTGTGTGTGGCCTAAAGTAGTGTGAGGGCGCAGTGTGTGTGTCCTAAAGTAGTGTGAGGGTACAGTGTGTGTGGACTAAGTAGTGTGTGGGCTCGGTGTGTCTGGCCTTAAGTAGTGTGAGTGTGCAGTGTGTGAGTGTGCAGTGTGTGAGTGCGCAGTGTGTGTGGCCTAAAGTAGTGTGAGGGCGCAGTGTGTGTGGGTGTGTGTGTGGGGGGTTGTGTGTGTGGGGTTGTGTGTGTGTGGGTCGGGATGTGTGTGTGGTGGGTTGTGTGTGTGTGGGGTTGTGTGGGGGGTTGTTTGTGTGGGTTTGTGAGTGTGTGGGGTTGTGTGTGTGTGTGGGGTTGTGTGTGTGGGGTTGTGTGTGAGGTTGTGTGTGTGTGGTGGGGTGTGGGAGGGTGTGTGGGGGGCTGTGGAGGTGGTGTGTGGGGTTGTGTGTGTGGGGTTGTGTATGTGCGGTGTGTGTGAGGTTGTGTGTGTGAGGTTGTGTGTGTGGGGATGTGTGTGTGAGGTTGTGTGTGTGGGGATGTGTGTGGGGGTTGTGTGTGTGGGGGGTTGTGTGGGGTGTTGTGTGTGGGGTTGTTTGTGTGTGGGTGGGGTTGTGTTTGTGTGGGGGGTTTTGTGTGTAGGGGTGTGTGTTGTGTGTGTGTGGTGGTGTGTGTGGGTGTGTGTGGGGGGTTGTGTGGGTGTTTGTGGTTGTGTGTGTGTGGGGTTGTGTGGGGGGGTTGTGTGTGTGTGAGGGGGGTTGTGTGTTTGTGTGTGGGGTTGTGCGTGTGGGGGGTTGTGTGTGTGGGGGGATTGTATGTGTGTGGGGTTGTATGTGTGTGGGGTTGTGTGTGGGGTTGTGTGTGGGGGGTTGTGTGTGGGGGAGCTGTGGGGGGGTTGTGTGTGTTGGGGGTTGTGTGTGTGGGGTTGTGTGTGTGGTGGGGTTGTGTGTGTGGGGCTGGGTGTGTGTGTGGGGTTGTGTGTGGTGAGTTGTGTGTGTGTGGGGTTGTGTGTGTGGGGGTTGTGTGTGGGTGTGTGTGTGTGTGGAGGGTGTATGGGGTTGTGTGTGCAGGGGGGTTGTGTGTGTGGGGAGTTGTGTGTGTGTGGGGGGTTTTGTGTGTGTGGGTGGGGTGGTGTGTGTGTGGGTGGGGTGGTGTGTGTGGGGTTGTGTGGTGGGTTGTGTGTGTGGTGGGTTTTATGTGTGGAGTTGTGTGTGTGGGGCTGTACATTTTTGGTATGGTCCACAAGAGGTCTTTCGCATGCCGGCAGCTGAGAACTTGGAACTCTACCATAAGTATACCCTTTCTAATATGGTACCCTGCTGGACCGGCTCCAGTTCGAACTGGCCCGGGACTCTGGCAAACAGTTGTTCATAAAGGCCTGAAAGTAAACAATGAAGTGTTACAAGCTAAGCAAACACACGGAGCCGATAGCAGTGCAAGTATTCACTTCAGATGTTCCTGTCCAGCGACCACATGAAAGAAGTGGAAATCAAGCTCGCCAGCAGTAAAAGGGAAAACTAGAGCTTGCACTTTAACCCCTTCGCTGCTCATGGCAAGCTCAGCTCGTCATGAGGCACACTGGAGCTGTGCTTATGACGATCTGAGCTCGTCATGAACAATGGGATTCAAAGCCTCCCAGCACAGGAGGGGAAAAGTCATAGCAGCCAAGGTGTTAAATAAACAAAATGAGGAGAAGATTGTAAATGGCCTCTGTGGCTGTAAAGCAAATATATGTGTCCTTTGGTAACGTTGGTAATGCCTTGTGCAGCGCCGCATCAGTTCACTGTAAACTTGTTAGGATAATAAACTTCTTTAACCAATGAATGTGAAATGTTACAAGCTAAGAAAACACACGGAGCCGAAAGCAGTGCAAGTATTCACTTCAGATGTTCCTGTCCAGCAACCACATGAAAGAAGTGGAAATCAAGCTCGCCAGCAGTAAAAGGGAAAACTAGAGCTGGCACTTTAAATAAAGAAATAAGGAGAAGTTTATAAATGGCCTCTGTGGGGGTGGGGGGCGAGGCGCGACGTCATGGCTCGGAAGAAAACAAACATTTGAAGGCACGAACGGGGAGGAGGGGCGGGGGTCGAATTAGAATGCATCGGACTGTGGGAGGGGGAGGTACGGGAAGAATTGCCTCGCGCAAAACTGAAACAAGCTTGCCTCAAAGTAAAAAAAACAAGCTCTCGGCATTGCTGTGGCGGGGGCATGGGAGCGCATTCCTTTCAAGTCTGATGCAGGGGTGGGGGAGATCAAAGGAAAGGCGCAGCCTGGTGAGCTGAAGTGGCAGCAGATCGTGGCGCACGCGCACGAGCGTGTGGTTGTGGTCACATGAACTGTACGTGATCCGCAGTTTGGGTAGACTTTTCAAAAGCCTTACTATAATCTCGCCCCCCCATCCCTATGGGATAGATTAGGCTCGACCTAAAAACATGGACTGGGAGAACTTTTCAAACCATGGAGGTGCAACACTTGAGTGCTTTTTCACGCTGTTAGATGCTGCTGGATTTTTTATTTTATCGTGGCCTCGTTTATTTAATCTTGCTTGATGCAGATCAATTATTTGTGTTAAAAAAAATTGATAAGTCATTCTAGCATAAAAAAAAATACATTTATTTAATAATATGCAGTATGGTACTAACGATCCATCCTAGCGTCAACACTAGAAAGGGCATGACCATAATCTGCATTTAAAGGAAAAATATGGCTTTGCTGCTTCTGCTATCCACTTAAAAAATAAGCATTTACAATGCAACCGTTTCGCCTTTGCAAAAGTTAGAGCTATTGGCATTGTAAATGACAAAATTGTCATTTATGTGTTGGTTTTGAAAACGGATAAATAAATGACATTGTCATTTACAATGCCAATAGCTTAATCTCTTGCAAATGCCACACACAGACCCACACCTACACACACACACAGACCCACACCTACACACACACAGAGCCCCCCACACTCACAGAGCCCGCCCCCCACACACACAGAGCCACACACAGAGCCACACTTATGTCTACTATAGTCAACAAAAACGTGTCCCATTAAAACAAAGATAGAAGGGCTCATGTCAAAATAGAGGATGCTCTTCCAAAACGACTACTCAGTTTTCAAAATTTCAGCCATTATAGCTTTGAAACATGTTTGACATCTTAGTACACGGTACTTCGACTGACAGAACAAGTTCAGGTTGCCCAAAAAAGGGAGGCACCTCTTCGCTTCAGAAATGCGCCCAAAATGACAGCCTCTAGCACTCGTGACACGCTGAGATCGCAGCCTCAGCAATTAGCATGTAAACTTATAGAAAACTGCATGAATTAAAAAGCTTTCCAGAAATGCCGTATGATAGCATGGAAAGCTGGGTCAAATGCGGTGTCAGGGGAAACAGGCCGCAGTGACAGCAGTGAGAAGAGCCCGGGGGAGGGAGGCTGGCTGTGCCAGGAACGGAAGCTCAAGAAACGAAACCTAGTGCCACTGACAGCTACCCACGTGTAAGTGCCAGTGGGGGCGCGGTTATCAACTGGTAAGATCCACGGTCGGAGGCTACAGAGCTACCTTTAGGCACACAAGTCTGCTAGAGGCGCCAGGCCATCTGTCTCTCAGCATTGGCACATGTTTCACGTTTGGTCTGTGTTCCCGCACTGTGTCAAATAAAAATGTGATACCAGATCTTACGTAATCTTGTAAAGAAGCAGATAATATTTACAAGAGTCCTCTAATACTTCCCAAAGATCTATCCAGATTTCTTAGTGGTATTTACCGCACGCATGGCTGCCTTTACTGTTTGAAGATGCCCTCCAGGTACCAGACGTTAGAAACAATTTCTATCCAAGAACTTGGTAAACAAGTGGGGCCAGAGACACGGACAGCGGGAGGGGGGTGGGAACGGGCACACGGACAGCGGGAGGGGGCGCGGGAACGGGCACACGGACAGCGGGAGGGGGGGCGGGAACGGACACTTACCTGCATTAAGTTGAAAAATAGCAACTCGGAACACGGCCTGCAGTGCCACGGATTTTAGATCAGAATGGGATAAATCGAAGATTGCGGGAAGTGGGAGAGAAGGACAAAAATAGTCGAATTTAAACTTTTATGAGCCAATGATGCTCAGCTGGCGAAGTGTCCTACACGCTGCGATGCCTGGCCTTGATAAATATGGGAACAACCGATGCACAAAGAAATCTGGCACGGCTGGTGGACACACACTGTTTTGCTCTCTTCTTTCGGAAACCATTCAAGCATTTTCAGGAACATTGGCAGATGTTTCACGTTTTGTCTGAGTTCCCGCACTGTGTCAAATAAAAATATGATACCAGATCTTACGTAATCTTGTAAAGAAGCAGATAATATTTACAAGAGTCCTCTAATACTTCCCAAAGTTCTATCCAGATTTCTTAGTGGTATTTACTGCACGCACGGCTGCCTTTACTGTTTGAAGATGTCCTCAAGGTACCAGACGGTAGAAACAATTGGTAAACAAGTGGGGCCGGAGACATGGACAGCGGGAGGAGGGGCGGAAACAGGCACACGGACAGCGGGAGGGGGGCGAGAATGGGCACACAGACAGAGGGAGGGGGGCGGGAACGGGATAAAAAAAAGTAGTAAAAAATGCCGCTTACCTGCAAATCAAGGAAAGTGAAATTGCGCAGCCCACCCCTGCAAAGCACACGTTGGAAATGAAACAAACATGCAGAGACAAAAAAACAAAAAACAACCGCCCGCCGCATGACGTTGTTAAAGGGGCGGAGAGCGAAAAAATCACCGGAACGCCCGCGAATCTGCTCGGGCAATGACTGACAGATCTCTCTTCAATGGCTAGCCTCCATTTATGGAGCTAGCCAATGGAAGAGAGAGGCGGGACAAAGCCCCGTACTGCTAAACAAAAGATTTCGCCTGCGTGAACACTGCTGCGCAGTGGACGCCAGGCGAAACCTAAAAATGGTTAAAGTGATGTTATTGTTAAGAAACGAGCTAACGGTAAAAACTCCCAAAACACACTGAAAGAAATGCAAGTTACAGTTTAGTGAACTAACTATAATTTAATCATTTAGACCCTCACTATGCTCTTTTTATTATCTCATATAATGTGAACAGCATGCTCTCTGATTCAATTTCAAACTGTGTGATGAATTTTGTGTAATTCCGTTCAGCTGTAATTTTCTGTATCAGATAGAAAACGCTCCAATAGGAATTAAAGTGGAATATTGATGTTTTAGGTTCCCCTGCTTTTTCCTGGCCCCTATAAATCTATGCCAATTGAAGTGTATTTACCTTTTTGATATTCTTGCAGTTTTTATGGCTACAATATTTTAGTTGCACAATATTTAAAACTCAATATTCAGGTAGTATACCACCTCACAAGCAGTAGTTCTGCAGGACCAGATGCAGTAGATTGCAAAGCAATGCAGAACCATCTGATTCTGAAGCTCTGTCTCTTGTAATGATCAAGCTCGGGTATTTATATTTATATAGTGCTTCAGACCCCTGACAAGGCGCTGGAGAGCTTTTGTTGGGTGTGTAGCATTCTTTTATTCCTTCAGATATTCTTAAAATGGTAGTACAATCTCTCTTGTCATCTCAAAACCTGACTACACCAAAGACCTCTTTGCAGGAACTCTAAAATGTAACCTTGCACCCCTGAAATCAGTTCTCAGTGCAGCTGCCAGACTCCTCACAGGAATTAATAGATTTGATTGCATCTCTCCTGCCCTCATGAATCTTAACAGGTTCCCATCGAAGGCAGATGCGTCTTCAAGAAAGGCTGTATCCCCCACAAAGCCCTTCATACAAATAACCCCAAATACTTCGAAGCCAAAGTTTCTAGAGCAGGAAGAGTCCCAGCTCTGAGAAGCTCCAGCGCTCTTCTTTTTATTCCTCCCAACCTAAAGAAGAAATCATCTCAGGCGATGTTCCCAAGATCTGGAACTAACTCCCCAAGGATCTTCGCTGCAACCTCTCTTTTCCATTAGTTATAACTTCATACACACCAAATTGAAAGATAGTAGAATCAGGGGTCTAGCACTCGCTTGTTTGAATGACATTTTGACTCAGTGTCAGCAAATGGTCACGCTTTGGCCATTCACGCTTCTGAATATAGCACCATTGACTGATCTGTGCGACAAATATTTATACATATAACAAGCAGCAATGGTCGACATTGTCAGTTCATAGTGAACATATTAACAAACATAGCAATAGAAAAGCAAGTCAGACTAGAATAAAGGGAGACAAATCAACATGTGGAGGTCATAAACAGATTCCATCACCCCTAACTGTATTCCTTGCCTTTGAGATGCTCCAATTTCAGTGTTTTGGTTATGCCAACCAAACAACTTTTAGCTGTCAGCATGCAAAAGCCTCTGGTGGACCATACCAACAACTTACAGGAGACTTAGAGTTTGCCAATTGCCTATAATTGTTTGACTCTATTTTTTCAATAAAACTTTTTATTGTGAATTTAAGTTGAAAATACAATACATATATAGCATTTCAATCCCAACACCCATTCCAGTACAACATATTCAATGTATACATTCCCCTCCGTAGCACCTCACATAGTCTTCACCATGTCCATGTACCCAAATCAAAATCAAGTTGTATCGGTAAAGAATCATTCTAGGTGCAAGTTGTAGACTGCTTTCAGAAAAGAGGGGGAGATTGTCTGGTAGTTCTTTCCGTTTACTTGGTCAACCCTTGATTATTTTGTCCTTAACAGCAGCTAAGTTTTCATTGTCCTTGTCACACTGTTCCGATTCTTCCTTATGAATGACTGGGACTTCTATGGGCAGGATTTCCTCCTCTTGAGGTTTAACTTATTGACTCACATTCTAGCAGCAATTGGGAAAGGCGGTCCGCTACTTGTTTTCTCATTCCTGGGACATACACAATGTTAAAAATGTATCCTTGTAATTCCAATACCCATTTAGATATATGGAGAATGTTTTTTTCAATGCATTTAGTGGAGAACATAGGAATTAGGGTTTTATGGTCTGTCCTCAAGATAAACGGTTTGCCCAGAAATAAAACTTAAAGTGGTGTATGGCCCAATATTATACCAATAATTCTTTTTTAATTGAGGAGTAATTGAACTCAGTATCTATCTTTAAGTGTTCTTGATGCAAAGGATATGATCTTTTTACTTTCCGTCAATTATTTGGGATAGGGAAGCATTCAGACCTTTCATACTGGCATCCATGATAAATGTAGTTTTAGCCATCACACCAAACATCCCTTTTTGGGGGGGCACTGGTAATGGCTTCCTTCACTTTGTTGAAATCTGTTCTCTCCACTCGAATGGGACTCCCTTCTTGAGTAGGGCTCTAAGGGAGTTCACTTGTTGGCAAAGTTTTTTATATACATTACTTTATATACTTGGCCATGTATTCTACTAGGCCAAGAAATGATTTAAGGGGTTTATTTACTAGCCCCTTGCGCCACTGGTACATCACTTTTTGCCATATTAAAAGTAATGCACCTGCGGCACAAGGAGCTTGTTAATAAGGCCCTTAGGGCCATATTATCAAGAAAGGGCGATACATTATCGCCGCTTTTATTGGCAGGAAACTGCTGCTAAAGAGGCGATAATGGGCTTGATAATATGCCCTTGTGAATTCCCATAGCAGCCCAGGTTCTAGTGTTAACCTGGGCTGCTATGGGAATTCGCAAGGGCATATTATCAAGCCCATTATCGCCGCTTTAGCGGCAGTTTCCTGCCGATAAAAGCGGCGATAATGTATCGCCCTTTCTTGATAATATGGCCCTAAGTTCTTCCTTGTTAGTGGGTGCTGGTGCTAATTTAACAGGGTCAATTAAGCTATTCTTAGGTTTAATGACGTCTTCAGAGATAATGGTACTCCACTGACTTGACACCTATCTTACACTTCTCCAATTTTATAGTAAACTGTGGTTTATTCAGATTACCTAATACTTCTTCAAGTGTATTGTTATGTTCTTTTGAATTACTGTAAATCAGAATGTCATCTTGATATCAGAGGCCTTTAAGGGTCCCCTGCATATGTGCTGCATTATTCATTGAAAAACTGCTGCAGCCGATGCCAGGTTGAATGGCACCCTGCAGAATTGGTAAACTCTGAAGGGAGTAATGAATGATGTTAGGGCCTTAGAGTCTGGATGGAGAGCTACTCGATGATAGGTAGACAAGATGTCTAGCATAGTAAAAGGGATTGCACCTTGAATGACACTCAATAGTTCATTGATATTTGGTAGTGGGTGTCTGTCTACTGATATGTCCGCATTGAGATCTCTAAAATCAACACAAACAAATGTTCTTTCCACCTTCCTTTGAGGCGATAACAATTGGAGCCAACCATTCTGCACATTCAATTTTTTTCAATAACCCCAGTAGGTTCTAGTTTATCCAATTCCTTCTTGAGGGGCTCCCTCATGAGCAATGGTACGGAAGGTGCTTTGTGTATCACTGGCATCACATTAGGTTTAAGTTTAATTTTATGGAAAAACTTCTTGAGTAATCCCAAATTATCTGTAAAACCTTTAGAAACTTTTCCACAAATCTCCATACCTGTGATGGATCTTTCAACTAAATCTTGTTCTTCAGCACTAAGATCAAGTTTGATCGCTAGATCCTTCTGGTGCTTCCAACCTAAGAGATTAGAACCTTGCTTAGTACTGTACACCTTTCCCATTTTGTGGTCCTATCCTTGGAAGTTATATGCAAAACCAACATTCCATTTTAAGGTCCTTATTATAGCCCCCAGGGATTATGACAGGAGGAAACATGTAATACTTCTTGGGGCAGATTTACAAGCCCCTTGCGTCATCTTTATGACACTGTTGCATCACTTCTGTGACGCAGTGGCGTCATAAACAATGCGCCACTATGCGCCACAATGCGTCAGATTTACAACGTGATGCATCTAGTGAGATGTGTCATGTTGTAAAGCCCTGCGCTTTGTTTTCAGGGTGGGCCTTCCGTCGCAAGGAAGCCCTGTAAAAGTGACGCAGTGAAATCCACAAGATTTCACGGAGCCACTTTTACGTCCATGCTGTGTCAAAACCTTACGCCTGCTTGAACAGGCGTTAGTAGTGATGCAGCATGTTAGGTATAGGGCACCCCTGAGTATTGCTGGAGTTGCGTTGCGCTTGCGACAGAAATCCAGCAATGATCTGCCCCTAATCCAGAAGATGCGACACGCATCTGACTATCCCTGTGCCACGGTGCTTCGCATTGTAAATGCGCCGCATCCGTGACGGTGCAAGATAATCCCTGCGTGTCGCATCTTTACTGGCGCATCCTTGCTGATATGCAGGGATGTGCCAGTCCTTATAAATCTGCCCCCTTGTTTTGGAAGTTTTCCTTGAATGTTGTCTCATTTATTAAAGTATATGGGGAGCAGGAGTTCGTAAAAACTTTGAAAGAGTATCCATCCAGACTCACGTCGCATGTAGGATATGTCGCCTCAGAATTTACATTCATATACGAAACTTGGAACACATTTTCCTTTTTTTCTAAATCCTCATCATATGAGTGATTTTGTTCCCCATGTCTTTTCAGACTTTCGCAAAGTATCCTCTACTGTTACATTTCCTGGAAGTCCCTCCTCATTCTGGACTCTTTAAATTACTTGCAAAGTGGTTGGCATTTCCACATCTATAACATCTCAATTTCTCATTCTCAGTTTTTTGTTTATGTACATCATTTGCATTCACTGTACATATCTCAACCCTCTCTGAAACCTTGTTTATATTAAGACTGTTCCCCACATTAGTTTCTAAGGGCTGGATGTTCCTCTAGTATTTCTTTTTTTTAAACTTTGGGCCCGATTCACAGAACTAATTTAAGACAAAATCCTAAACTTACTACCATTTTCATATTCACAGATGGCACTTACTCATTTGGTATTCACAGAACGCACTTACTCATTTTGGTATTCACAGAAGTTAGGACTCCTAACTTTAGGACTCCTAACTTTAGGACTCCTAAATGCATTCTGTGAATACTGAAAGTCTTAAAATTAGGATTTTTCTCAATTTAGTAGTAGTTAAGTTAGGACCCCTAACTTTAGGACTCCTAAAAATGGTAGTAAGTTTAGGATTTTGTCTTAAGTTAGTTCTGTGAATCGGGCCCTATGTCATAACATGTACAAACTTACTAACAAAAACAGCTAGGCATTGGCCTCAAAACACCAACAAACACTATCAGCCATCTTGTTAGCACTGTTACACCAAATCACAGGGAAGCTGATTCACAGGAAGGAAGTCTTAAAATTAGGATTTTTCTCAATTTAGTAGTAGTAAAGTCCTACTACTACTAAATTGAGAAAAATCCTAATTTTAAGACTTTCGGTATACACAGAAGGCATTTAGGAGTCCTAAAGTTAGGACTCCAAACTTTAGGACTCCTAAACTTAGAAAAATCCTAATTTTAAGACTTTCGGTATTCACAGAAGGCATTTAGGAGTCCTAAAGTTAGGAGTCCTAACTTTACTACTACTAAATTGAGAAAAATCCTAATTTTAAGACTTTCGGTATTCACAGAATGCATTTAGGAGTCCTAAAGTCAGGAGTCCTAACTTCTGTGAATACCGAAATGAGTAAGTGTCTTCTGTGAATACCAAAAAGAGGAAGTGCCTTCTGTGAATTCGAAAATGGTAGTAAGTTTAGGATTTTGTCTTAAGTTAGTTCTGTGAATCGGTCCCATAGTTATCATTATCAGAATACAAGTAGTATACCAACAATATACCAAGTAATGTTTAAATCAACTAAATAAAGAATTTCTGCACTAAGGGCACGATTCTGATCTCGGACAGAAACCGCTCTGACCGACACGGACTGAGAATGTATTCGACCGACACATACACGTGCCGTACGACCGGCGTAGTACGATGCAATGCATGTGAAATAAAACCGACTCGCACGGAGCATATTCCGTAACACTGAAACATACAGAAAACAGTGACTACCATGTAAAAGAACAAGTCGCGACCGACCAGTACGCGAACGCTGCAACATAGCATAATGTGAGTGTGACAGACTCGGATTACCCTGCAATTGCTGGGGAAAGATCCCATCCCAGTCAACTGAACGTCCCCGTCATGCTCAACAAAATCAAAAATAAACAGACAGAAAACGACCAAGCAACCATTGTCAAAGTAAAAAATAAATAAAAACCAAAGACAAACCTACAACTCTATCTACATAAAGGGCCAACATCCCTACCATGATCCTTTGCAAATTACACAGATCAGCCAGCAGAGAACACTACCACAGTGCACTGAGAGACAATATCACAACTCACCCACCACACAACCTTTACACAATTAGCACCTCTCTAAAAGCACACACACACACACCCAGCTTCACTTACACTCACTCACCCTCATTTTCACATTCACCCACACAGTCATCTCCACCACCACCCCTCACCAAGCCCCCAAAGAAGAATCCAAAGTTCATAGATAGTGAGTTTGAAGTCATGGTAGATGAAATTCTCAGAGTAGAGCCACAGTTTTTTGGCACATTGGTCCAACAGACCCCTATGTCCCAAGAAGACCAAGATGTGGGAGTGGATTGTCAACAAGGTGAATGCACAAGCACCTTGCCTGCGCACAATGCACGATATCAGGGACCGATACTATGATGTGCGAAGGAGGGTCAAGAAGCTGATTGCCAGAGACCATGCCCTGAGCCTGCCGACCGGTGGTGGCCCTCTTGCAAAACCTACTCACTTCACTTCTTGGGAGGAGAAGGTGCAGGCCATCCTTCCATCGGATGGCATCCATGGATTAACAGGAATACCAGAGCCTGGTGAGTATATACACAACTAGCCAATATTGTGAGGCAACACATACACAAACATCACTGCCAAGGGGACAGTGAAACCAATCACTGTTAGCAGAGCCATAGCAACTGAAAGCTAAGTATCCTGTGATGTGCATGGTAGTTAGATAAACACAATACCTACAATATCAGAGTAATATGGAACATTGGGCCCGATTCACAGAACTAACTTAAGACAAAATCCTAAACTTACTACCATTTTCGTATTCACAGAAGGCACTTACTCATTTTGGTATTCACAGAAGACACTTACTCATTTCGGTATTCACAGAAGTTAGGACTCCTAACTTTGGGACTCCTAAATGCCTTCTGTGAATACCGAAAGTCTTAAAATTAGGATTTTTGTCAATTTAGTAGTCGTAAAGTTAGGACTCCTAACTTTAGGACTCCTAAAGGCCTTCTGTGAATACCGAAAGTCTTAAAATCAGGATTTTTCTCAATTTAGTAGTAGTAAAGTTAGGACTCCAAACTTTAGGACTCCAAAACTGAGAAAAAACTAATTTTAAGACTTTTGGTATTCACAGAAGGCATTTAGGAGTCCTAAAGTTAGGAGTCCTAACTTTACTACTACTAAATTGAGAAAAATCCTAATTTCAAGACTTTCGGTATTCACAGAAGGCATTTAGGAGTCCTAAAGTTAGGAGTCCTAACTTTACTACTACTAAATTGACAAAAAAAACTAGTTATAAGACTTTCGGTATTCACAGAAGGCATTTAGGAGTCCTAAAGGAAGGAAGGTTGCGTTTTCTGGGAAGGTGGATGTAGCCAAAAGCATGATGGGAGTTGCAGTCACAGCCAATAGTACTCATCCCTCATTGCCCATCAAGCCCACCCTGAACCATGCTCACCTCACAGGAACTGGAAAAGTACTGACAAGATGGCTGACACTGGGCTCTGCTGTGGGGAGCACAAGGCCCTGTTGGAAGTACTGCTCAAACAAACAACACAACACCACTGTCAGCCATCTTGCACACCAATACACCATCCCCAAGATGATTAGACCCTCCTCCCTACCACAAGCACTTCCACTCCTACGACATCGCACCCTCAGTCTGTTCCTGCAACTGCAGTGGAGACCGTGTCCCCCAATCTGTCCTTCGGACATTAGCTCTGCAGTGGAGATCCCGCCCACTCCATCGGACATGGTCACTGCAGTAGAGAGCCCACCCACTCAATTCGACAGATCCACTGCAGTTGCCAAAGAGACTCCTGTTCCCGCCACCCCTCCCCTGACCCATACTAGTATCCCCTAAACTTGTCCCTGCGGTGCCTGCCCTGCCCCTATGTATGCCCCTCCCAGGGGAGATGTCCCCATGTCATGTCAGTGCAGGCAAGCAATGTGTGACAACTTGTCATGTATTAACCATGAAGGACTGTTGACATGGACTGGCCATTGGCCTTTTGATTAATCAGGATATCACAATTATTTTTTGTCTAGCTGAATAAAGCTTATTTTTGTTATTTTGTAGATTTGCATTTAATGTACATGATGTTGCTGATGAGTGTCCTGAAGTTGCTGTTGTAATATTATTTGTTGACAATAAGTAACAATGTGATGTGATGGACTGCATGTGTTCCATGGTATATGTGTCCCATTAAAGAGCGTATCCATGTCATCATTGGCTGTAATTTGAGGATGTCATGATCCCAATCATTTGGCAGAGGGAGTGTGACATTCTTATCACCACTTCACATCTTTGGCGTACACTGTTGTACATATGTTGGGCTGACATCTGTGCAGGTTGTACATTTTTCTGACTGTAGGCCCGTCTCCACTGGACATGCAGATTAGCGCATTGATGATGAACAAGTCATCTGTGTCATCAGTGCAACTTGCTAAACATGTGTTTTGGATATGTGGAGATGCTTGGAGAGACACTCCTGTACCCAGGCTGATGTGACCAGAGTTTTCTGTGTGTTGTAATTGTTGGTTCTATGTCCGAGTTTTATTCATAAATGACAGAGCCATGCAAAGCCAACGTTTTACACAGCTGACCTTCCACATGAGTGAAGTCACCTCATGGCAGTGTGTTATTCATTGACATTGCCTTAGCCCATGGTGTGGGTTCTGTGAGCATGATTGTGTGTTCCCATCCCTTTTTCTACACAGCCTGTAGTCCCTGCAGATGTGCCTGTTTGTGATGCTTGCTGCGTTGTCCTGTGCTTTGTCAACATCTTTGAATTTAGGGTTTCTGGATGCAGATGCATGGAACACTGCTAGTAATGGGGGTGCCATCCCTGGCTGTAGTTTATGTAAGGGCCTGCACTGTGTACAAACGCACATTTGACATATTCTGGATTCCCCGAGTCACATTTGTGTTTCCGACGTCAGCTTGTTTTCACTATGTGGTCTCTTTCTGTGACTTTGCCACTTGTCAGTGTGTGTAACTGCTCACATTCATCAGATTCTAACCTTCAAGGTTGGATGATGGCAACATGTGTACTTTGTGTGTCTCCTTGGGTTTTTTATTGGTCTGGGACTGTGATGAAGATCCCAATGTGTCTGATACATTTCACGCCATGCACATGTACCTCATACTATGCAGTGTGAAAGACATTCTTAATGTCTGCTGACTGGCCACGTGTAATGTGTTTGCACAACTCAGATCCCACCACCACGCCTTGGACTGTCATGGGTGTATGTGCAATGTCAACAGTCAATGTGGGCGTAGCTGATGCACATTGATGCAGATCAAGGTGTGTGGCATTTAGACTGGCCAAATGTGAGTTGTGTCATGGCTAGGCCCCTTCCTACGTAGTGTCCTTACATTACAGGCAATGCCCAGTGAGTTGTGTTTGGGTATGTGTGATGGAAGTTGATCTGTCAAGAAACATGACACAGTGAGCACAGGTGAATGTGCTCCATAGTGTGTGCAACATCCAGATTTGTTATCACAGAGGGTCATCAGACAGGATACTATCACAACGGTGTAGGGTTCTTCAGGGTGCTGCTGGAGTAGATCTGTCTCTTGATGTGTTGGTTATTGTCCCATCCTGCTTGTTTCACATGTGTCTGTTGTGAACCAGCTCATTTAACAATGCCCAACTGGCCACAAACAGGAACCAAGTTCAGGAGATACTTCTGGATTGTACTGAAAACACATATGTCTCCGTGGAGTTCAGCCCCCATCATGTGTGTTCCTTTGTATGTTTGTCTGTTTGTGAAGAAATGTGTGTTTATGCATCATGATGGTTTCTTCTTACATTGTCCAATTGAACATTGGAGGCATAGTTCACCCCCATGGGCAATGATTGTCTGCACATGGCTGAGGGTATTTTTAAAGACACAACAATGTTTCCCTCAACAGATGTGTGTTTGTTCGGCACACAACCACTACTATGTCACTGCATTGCTTGTGGTTTTAGGACCAGGAATCATACGTGATAGTTCGCACACACTGGTATTTTGAACCACAGACTCACCTTTTGGTCACTGCAGTGAGGGGGGATTACACCCCATTTCCCCATTTTGCCTCCAAATGCTGGGAGATTGAACCCCACACTCCCCTTTAGGTCACTGCAGTGAGGGGGGTTAGACCCCATTTCCCCATTTTGCCTCCAAATGCTGGGGGTTTGTACCCCACACTCACCTTTTGGTCACTGCAGTGAGTGGGGGGGGGAGGGGGTTAGACATCATTTCCCCATTTTGCCTCCAAATGCTGGGGGTTTGCACCCACACTCACCTTTTGGTCACAACTGTGATGGGGCTTTCAGTGAATTTTTATTTTATGTGTCACTATTGCAAGCAGTGTGGACACATGACACAATCTTAGCATGATAGTGGGGGTAGTGTTCAGTCTCCACCCTCTATGGGGTGGACAGGGCTGGGAGTGATAGTCATCCACCCCTTATGGGCATGACAATGCTATGAGTGATAGCCATCCACCCCCTATGGGTAGAGACTGCTGGTAGTGATAGCCATCCATCCCCCCATGGGCTGGGCAATGCTGGGAGTAGTAGGCATCCATCCCCCCTATGGGCTGGACAATGCTGGTAGTGATAGCCATTCATCCCCCTATGGGCTGGACAATACTAGGAGTGATAGCCATCTACCCCCTAAGGGTAGAGACTGCTAGGAGTGATAGCCATCCATCCCCCTATGGGCTGAACAATGCTGGGAGTGATAGTCATCCTCACCCCTATGGGTAGAGACTGCTGGTAGGTTTAGCCATCCATCCCCTTATGGGCTGGACAATGCTGGGAGTGATAGCCATCCTCCCCCCTATGGGCTGGGCAAAGTTGGTAGAGATAGCCATGCATCCCTCTATTGGCTGGACAATGGTGGGAGTGACAGCCATCCTCCCCCCTGTAGGGTACAGACTGCTGGGAGTGATAGGCATCCATCCCCTTATGGGCTGGACATTGCCGGTAGTGATAGCCATCCACCCCCTATGGGCTGGACAATGCTGGGAGTGATACCCATCCACCCTCCTATGGGTAGAGACTGCTGGTTGTGATGGCCATCCACCCCCTATGGGGTGGGCAATGCTATTGGAGATAGATATCCACCCCCCATATGTGTGTGTTACTTTTTGCAGGTTTGTGACATTTTTGTGTGTGGTAGGTATCTGACTTACCGTCTGTGATGTACCTGTCGGGTCCGGTGGTTGATTCGGTCATAGACGTACAGTACAGGGATGACATGTGCAATCGGATACGTGGTTGGTTCATCTTGTGGGCGTTGGTTCATCTCTTAGGCATAGATCGTTGGTTCGTCTCGTAGGTGTAGATCGTGTTGTTGCGCGAATCAGACCTGATGTACTGCTCTTCCGGATGCTGTGACGTGCTGGAGGTGGCGACCTGTTCGGCACGTATGAAGTACTCATCGTACTTGGCCGACCGGAAACTGCTCTGAAAATGCTTCCAGACGACTCCATTCAGCGTTTACGGCGCCGGCTCGTACGGGAAATGTGGCTGGAATCGGAGAGTACTTGTTGTTAAGGATTTGGACACATTTGTGCATCGTACTGCATCGTTCGGATGGACCAGCTCCCGGAACGAGTCGGGACAAACTTAAGACAGACTTAAGACAGACTTAAGACAGACTTAAGATAGACTTAAGACAGACTTAAGACAAAATCCTAACTTAAGTCTGTCTTAAGTCTGTCTTAAGTTTATCTTAAGACAAACTTAAGACAAAATCCTAACTTCTGTGCATACCAAAAGTAGTAAATTCATTCTGTGAATGCCAAAAGTAGTAAGTGCATTCTGTGAATACCAAAATAGTAGTAAGTTTAGGATTGAGTCTTAAGTTTATTTTGTGAATCGGGCCCTCTGAGTCTTCGACCGTAGAGGCAGTGTTGAGCAGTTAGGATAAGGCTGCATGGTTCAGCAAAATCAGGTGCGGAAGGAGACCTGCTGACTCCGCTGGTTTTTCTGGCGGAGTCCTTAGGGGCGAAGGTGATGGCCTACGCGGATGACACCCAGTTGCTCTTCACCTGGTCAAAAGATGATCACGCGGTTGATTTAGCCAAACACTGTCTGGCCTCGGTTTTTGGCTGGCTGGCCGATGCCCACCTCATATGTAATGAAGGAAAGTCGGAGGTGCTTATCTTTGGTTCTTTTCCGGCCAACTTTAGGGAGAAACTATGGCCCTCCGATTTCACCTGCCCTTCTGCCAAGAAAGGGGCAGCAAAAAACCTTGGCGTATGGTCCGTTGAAGACCCCAATTTTAAAACCCATATTAAGAAATTGGCAGGCACCTGCTTTGGTCTACTTAAGACCATGAGGAAATTTCTTCCTTATCTCCGGGACAGCACAAGGGAAACAGTAGCCTGTGCCGTGATCCTCTCGAGATTGGATTACGCCAATGCTGTCCTAGCCGGCTGCCCAGGCTTTCTAGTGAAGAAATTACAGGTAATACAGAATTCTGCAACCAGACTTTTAGCCGGTGTTTCGGCCCGTCAGCCTGTGCGGTGTTACCTTCGCGCTCTACACTGGCTCCCTGTGGAGGCCCGTCTCAAATTCAAAACACTCACGATAACCCACAGAGCCCTCTACGGTTCGGGCCCAAAATACCTACAGAAACGACTAGCTTTCTACTCGCCTGGGAGACAACTACGCTCTTCCAGCCAGCAGCTGATGCTGACTCCCAGGTACTCCCGCCATCGGTTGGGCGGAAACTCCTTTTTACGCCGCGCCAGTCTGGCGTGGAACAAGTTACCCTTGGCACTGCGTAACACGCAAGATCCCTTGGTGTTTAAGAAGAAACTAAAAACATTCCTTTTCTAGTGCCTTGCTTTACAGCATTGTCTCTGTCAGTCTTCTTTCTGGATGCAAGCGCTGGGACACTCATGAGTAGCTGAGCGCTATACAAGTTCAAATAACATAACATAACATAAAATAACATAACATAACAGATCGACACCAGGAATCAGCGTTTCAAAGAAAAAAAGGGGTAAATATTTCACTCTTCTGCGACCGACAACGGAAACTGCACATCATGTTTGTTGCTCTAGCTCCTGTGAGTCAGTCAGAAGAGGCGGTGACTCGATGAAAGCTCCACCCTAATGGGGCAGGTTACAGGACCACTCGCATTCCTGTGAGTCTGTCAGAAGAGGCGGTGACTCAATGGCAGCTCCACCCTAATGGAGGCAGTTACAGGCGCACTTGTGTATCGTCTTGTAGTGGAGAGTTAAGACCATCCCACATCGCGGACACACCCAGACGGCTGCTCCTGTGCTGCACCTCCCCAGAACCACTTTGTCCGACTTTCTACACTAGCACATCAAGACACGCCCACGTTGTGTATTAGCAAGCCCTGAACTTTGACAAACAGCCGGCACAGCCAGCGAAACAAAGCGCAGTTCAGAGGCGTGTTCAGGCAACCATTCAGGAAACACAATCAAATCATATTCTAAGGGGCAGGTCAGAGTTAGGTAAGATGGTCAGGGAACAAAGGAAGCTGAGAAAGGAAAAAAAACAACAGTGAGAACTGAAATAATGGTGAACAGATTATAGTAATAATGAAGTAGCCAATAAAACACATAAAGCTGGCAGACACCTTCTTAAGGAAAGTAGAGTGCTTATAAAGCCCTGCTACCACTATGTTCTGGTGCAGATACAGAATATCAAGTTGGAAATGTCGACTTACACAAATATCGAGTCTGAAATATCGTGATTCAGAAATATCGACAGCAAGAATATCGTGGTCAAGAATATCAATTTTAAGGTATGAAATATTGTTTAGAAAAATATTGAAGTCATTAATAACATTTGCAAAATATAGTTGTTTAAAACATTGATTTTTTTTGTAGTAGTTATGAATTTGTTTTAATTGAATGTAGCATTTTTTAGTTCCGTAGCGGGTTGTGGTTTTATAGGGGAATAGGGTGGGAAGTAATTTAATTATAATAAATTAATGATTATTTTTTATTTATTTAATCTAGATTTTATAGTGTTAACTGTGGGAATTAATTTATTTGTAATAATGATTAAATGGTTGTTAATTAATATTAATTAAGTAATTGATAATTAATTATGATAATTGTGTAATTTTATTTAGGTGCGGGTTGTATGGTTTAAGGGGTAAAGGGTGGGAAGTAATTTATTTTTAATTCATTATTAATTAGTTGTTAATTTATATTAACTAATTAATTGATAATTAATTATGGTAATTGTGTGATTTTGTTTTGGGTGTGGGTTGTGGGGTTTATGGGGTAAAGGGTGGAAAGCATTGTATTTTTAATTAAATAATAATTAGTTCTTAGTTAATGTTATTTGATAGAAAATTCATTACGGAAACTGTGTAATTAATTTTAGGTGCAGGTTGTGGGGTTTATGGGGTAAAGGGTGGGAAGTAATTTATGTTGAATTAATTAATAATTTGTTGCTACTTTATATTAACTAATTAATGGATATTTAATTATGGTAATTGTGTGATTTCTTTTAGGTGTGGGTTGTGGGGTTTATGGGGTAAAGGGTAGGAAGTAATTTATGTTTAATTAATTAATAATTTGTTGTTAATTAATATTAATTATTTTAATTGAAAATTAAATATGGAATTTGTGTAATTAATTTTAGGTGTGGGTTGTAGGGTCTAAAGGGGTAAAGGGTGGGACGTAATTTTTGTTCAATTAAGTAAAAATTAGTTGATTATTAATATTAATTAATATATATTTAAGTAGGGTATTTGTTTTTATTTTTGTGGGTGGTGTTATTGTTATGGGGGTACATTGCGGGGAGTAAATTAATTGTACTTACTTTATATTTAGTTGTTAAATACTATTATTTTTTCAATTGAAAATACGTTTTAATTGTGCATTTAATGTTTTTATTGTTTAATTTTAACTGTGGCTTATGGGAATTAGAGGGGTAAAGTGTGGGCAGTAAAATCATTTTAATGAGTTTTAAAAAAAATATTAATATTTCTTTAAATGGTAATTAATTGTTATTTGAGGAAGTGCATATTTTTTGTAATTTAGATGTGTGTTGTGAATTGTGCGGTGTTATAGGGTAAGAAATAAAAAAGTAAATGTTTGTAATGAATGTTTTTGTTTCTAAATAATTTTTATTTAAAAATATTTATATTTTTGGAAATTGTTTTTTATTTTATTTAATATAATATTTGCAGGTATTTAATAAATATGTATTTAATATTATAATTTAAAAAAATACAAATTATATGAAATATATTTGTATTTGAAATTGTAACTTATTTATATATTTAATTGATTTTGGTTTTTAAATATTTTTATTGTTAAAATTTCGTTTGTTTATCATTTTGAACTGACTGGAGTGAGAATATTATTTAATACTCCTCTGAAATACAACACTTTCCCTACTGTTGCACTTACTGGAGTTGGAATAGCAATTTTTACACCTCCGCTATCCAACACTCTCCCTGCTGTTGCACTCACTAGAGCGGGAATAGTAATTTTACCCCTCCGCTATGCAATACTTGTAATGTAATGTAATGATGATACTTGTAAAGCGCACTGTTACCCCATCTCGGGGTGTCCTGGCGCTGAAGACCGCTGGGGAACCGGTCCTGGCTTTCCCTGTGAGATGGTCCCTTCTGGGTATCTCCAAGGTGAAACCAGGCATCCCCGGCGTCTGTGGGGGGCCGTTGTAGATATGAGGCAAGCTTAATGCCCATACTTGGAGAGGTGTGGCTCACTGGTTAGAGGCGGCAGACCCGAGTGCAGAGAACGGCCCGGGACCAGGGTTCGATTCCCGACGCGGCAGGGTCTTGGACCAGGATCAGCGGACTGATAATTCTCGCATCGGTGCCTACTCCGACCAGGGAGCACACTCGGCAACTCTGGGCATTAGCTTGCCTCATCTCCACAACGGCCCCACACAAACGCCGGGGATGCCTGGTTTCACCTTGGAGACCCCCAGGAGGGACTATCTCACAGGGAAAGCCAGGACGGGTTCCCCAGCGGTCTATAGCGCTACGAGGCCTCCGGGTAGCAGTGCGCTTTACAAGACACAACAATTACAACAATTACTTGCCGAGTGTGATACCTGGTTAGAGTAGGCACTGAGGCGAGAATTATCGAGTCCGTTGACCCTGGTCCACGACCCTGCCGCGTCGGGAATTGAACCCTGGTCCCGGGCTGTTCTCTGCTTCCGGGTCTGCCGCCTCTAACCAGTGAGCCACACCACTCCACTTACCTTACTGTTGCACTCACCGGAGTGGGAAATTTAAGGTTAAAGATTTTTAAATAGTTTAATGTTTTAGTGTATCATAGAATGTTTTTTATTAGACTTTATCTTCTTGTTATACATATATATATGTAATCTTTTATATAAATATCAATTTTTAAATTAATTAAAATTAATAATGTATTAATTGATTTAAAGAAAATATATATGAATTATTATGTATGTTTAACTTTTTTTCATTAAGTTTATTTATTTTATTTTTTACATTTATATTAAATCTACTCTATTTTCTATATAAATGTTATTATTTAACATATTTAGTATATATATATATATATATATATATATATATATAAAATTCGATATTTTGTACAACTATATTTTTTACATCGATATTGTTTCTCTCTATATTTTTGTATTTACCTGTTTAAGTATAGGGGTCGATATTTTTTGCATTCTATATTTTTACATCGATATTTTTTATTTCTATATTTTTTACTTCGATATATTGTCAGTGAACCCTATTTTCTGTATGTCACTCCTCTTTACCTCCACAGTGATTCTGATGCCACAGCCACCAATCACCCCCCCACCGAGGCCTCGCCATTTGGTGCTGCCTTGTGAGGGAACTATTAGTGAAAGGAAAATTCTAATCTTGGGCTGAAACAAATGCGGAAAGATCAAACTGAACATTCTGCTGTCCCATCAGATGTTGCAATTCACCCTTTACCTTCTTAGAATCAATTATAGCCTCAAGTTCAAACTCCAGAGACCAATCCTTGATGATTGGAGTAGGTGAATTAGTTGTGGCAGGTTTAACACTAGAATTGTGGAATACTGGTTGTATTCTCCAACCATGAGGAACCTTTGTTTTTTTTAAGTGAAAGGACTGAGAAAAAAGGGTAGGCCTTGTAAGCATGTGAACGTATGTAACCTCGTTGGTGTCTCTGCAATGGCGGAGGAGCGTCGCCCCGCTGGCTCAGAGCCAGCAGCTGAAAAATAAAACAATATCTTACTATTGTTTATTTTTCAGCAGCTGCCAGCTGAAAAACAGTGTGTGCAGGGAGGGGCAAGACCGGGGCAAGAGAGGGGGGTAGGAGGAGTGGTTGGTGCACTTTTAAGTGCGCATGTCAGTTTGGTTGGCTGTCTTAGGCCAGCCAAACTGACATGCACACTTAGGTTTCTCCAACCCAGCTGTATTCCGCAGCCAGGTTGGAAAAACAGCAGAAAATCCCTGTGCCTGAATCCAGCCTACTCAGGCCAATCCCCTCGCTGCTATCATGCTTAAGAGCAGTGCGGGGATTGGATGGGAGTCCTTGATGCTGTCACAGGGAGTGCTGGCACCAGGAACAGAGGAGCGCAAAGTGGCCGGCAGCAACTGGTAAGTCTTTTATTTATTTTTTAATGTATTCTTAGACCCCACCCCGCACATGCTCTCCTCAGCCAACTCCACCTACCCCACCATTCTTTATCTGTGTCAGTCGCCACTGGTATGTAAACGGCGGCTCTTTAACTATTTACATCTCCACACATTTTTAACCAACTGGCTTCATACCTGTATTAAAATCCCAATACTCATTTATTTCAGCCTGCTCCTCATGAAAGGCTTTTAATTCAACAGCTCCTAATCTATCAATATAACGTTCCACTTTATGGGGTGGAGATATATAAGTGTACACTTAGGTGTACATCTGCACTCAGAAATAGTGAATAACAAACAAAACAGCTATACACTTAAGTGCAAAAGCAAATTTACATAGGAATAAATCTGCACATGTAAATGTATCTTTGTGACTAGGGCTCTGAGAGTCTGTTCAACACAGGGATTTTCTGTTTTTCGCCCGGTTCTGCTCTAGGCTCCGAATCAGCACTGCTCTATTTTGCCTCAATTCTCATTGGGCTTACAAGCTGGCAGATGGAGCCTTGAACAGCACTTCACCGTATCATCCTTACGGACCTTTAGCGGCACAAGAAGATATTTTTAAATGCATAATTTGTGGAGGAAAAATATCTGTGTTTGCTAATGTAAAACAAATCATTGCATGGCTGAAATCATGTTTAGGAAAGGATTCCTCTCTGTGTGTAAAAGAAGTGCCCTGGGTGTGATAGGAATTTTCACAATGCTTTAGTCTTAGCTCATTATGTAAGAAGGTGGGGGCATATTATCAAGCAGGGTGTTAAAATTATTGCTGTTTTAGTGGCAGCAAACTGCCGCTAAAGCGGCGATAATGGGCTTGCTAATATGCCTTGGAGAATTCCAATAGAAGCCCATGTTCACACCAGAACATGGGTTTCTATTGGAATTCAGAAGGCCATATTATCAAGCCCATTATAGCCGCTTTAGCTGCAGTTTTCTGCCGCTAAAACAGCAATCATTTTTTACACCCTGCTTGATAATATGCACCGTGGTTGGCACTTGACAGACTCGGTGGGTGGTGTAACGTATAAAGCAATAATGGAAACATTATTCTCAGACTAAGCTTAAGAACAATCTGAATTTTGCTCCTCAAGTAAAACTGTGACAAAGTTTGACAATGTATACTTTAGATCAAAGGGATAAGTAAATCAGGTATAAACCCGTCTGAAGGAGAGATCTGGATTGTTGAGCAGGAATAGATACCTGCACAGTTTTGCGAATAAATAACAGAATTTTGCCTCCAAATTTGTATGGAAAGTGTTTTGCCACACTGGAAATTTTTTGTACATATATTTACCCTACTAGAAACTGTTGGAAGACAGCAATATAGAGCACTGGAAAACAAAAAAGTAATTTTTATCAATGTACGATTAAAGATGTTAAACACATAGGGCCCGATTCACAGAACTAACTTAAGACAAAATCCTAAACTTACTACTTTTGGTATTCACAGAAGTTAGGATTTTGTCTTAAGACAGACTTAAGACAGAATTCTAACTTAAGTCTGTCTTAAGTCTGTCTTAAGTCTGTTTTAAGACAGAATCCTAACTTCTGTGAATACCGAAAGTAGTAAGTTTAGGATTTTGTCTTAAGTTAGTACTGTGAATCGGGCCCACAATGCTTGTCTCTTTCTATAGGAAAAGAAACAACGTTTTGCTGCTTGATTTTCCAATTACAAGCACCTTAAAAAAAGGCTGAACGAGGGGACTATACAAGATATGTGTATAGTTTTGTAAGTAACCCACAGCATGACATCACCAGCTAAAACCAATAGTCTGTGACCATCAAGCACTAATTTTGTTAGCATAGCAAACAAACAACTGTGTCATAAACGTTGTATTTGTACACATTGTACACTGGAGAAGCCTAGAGTGTTCTCCCGAGGCTCAGTATACATCGAACTGAATGTCCTGATATTCATTTTTAATGCAGTAATCAGCTTTCAATCAGGCACAGCACTTTAATTTTGTGTCTTACTCCTTGTGGGAGTAGACATGAAGTTTAAGCCCTCACGTCCCCTGTAAATGATATAGAGCATGCATTGGTCAACAAGAGAGTTGTTATGGGGCTGTCATTGGTGCAGTGTTTAGGTCCAGCTGACGTGAGTAATAGAGCGCAATTGATCCTCTTTTATTTGTAGGGGTGCATTATAATCATGAGTAGTTCACACCTTCACACATAATCCTTTGTCGTGTTAACATTTGGTTATCAGAATGTGTAATGTAATATTGTGAAAGCAAAGTGATAGTTATACATGGAGAAATCAACATTATAATTCTGTGCCTTTTGATGAAGCTTTTATGTTCTGTGTTTTAAAGATAGCTAACAAGAGATACTTTGTTTGCTATGTAACACATTGATGTAAAATTGCACAGTAATAATGTTTATATACATGTCTGCTTAATGAAATTCCATGTTGTTTCTTATGTAGGCCGAATTTCATAGGCCTTGTGTGTAATTCTCCCTGGCTCTCTAAACGAGTTTGCTAGTAGAATTCATGTGAATCTGTTCTTTCTCACATTTCTGTTGCAGGTGGAAAAATTAATCTTTGTTATTTAGAATAACACTTTTGTTTTAAGAGCTAGGCTTAAGGAGGAGAGGATACATTTGAACAAGTGGTACTGATAAAGTGGGACGGTGTTTTTTCTCACTGGAGAAGGCCTGGGAATCAAGGTCATCGAGCAAGAGCCTGGGCGCACCGTTGGTGCATGGAAAGTTACCTACGAGGAAGTGTCCAGCTAGATGTGATGATCATGTGATGTGGGGATGGGTGTGTCTTACGATTTTTGTATTGGGGTTAGGGACAGAGTCTGGGGGACTGCTGCCATGCCTTGTGAGGAGAGAGCATCTTAGAACGAACTGTGTAGCTTTATGCTACGTGACCCATTCAACGCATGTGAGTGCACTTCTTAGGACACCTTTTTCTGTGATCGCCTGGGGAACGCTGAGTAGGGATGTCATGATAGTGATAGCGTAGGGACAGAGTAATGCTTTTTACTAACGAATGTACAATGAAGAAAACTATTGATGTTGTTGCACTAATCTTTTGCATGATGCTATTGGAGTTTGTCATCCTTTGCGTGTTGCACCGTCTAAATTTGGCTTTGTGTTAGTGGCCAGGTATTTTTACACCCTCGTCTTGAGGTGTTTGTATGTTCAACTTTTCTTGGCTTTGTAATAAACTCACTAAATATTAGATTTGGTGTTTGTGTTCCTTTAGTAACATGAGCAACAACTGGAATGGTAATACATAATCTGCCAGTGGTTTTCCTCCCCTCCACACTTCTAAGCAGGCAACAAAAAGGGATCGATCAGGGGTTCCTGAGTAAGTCTAGAACATGCAACCCCGCTTCTTCATGAGCTTTAGCTTTCTCTACAAAAGAGTATATTTGCTAATGCATATAAAACAGGCTCTAGGAGAATGTTGATGTTGGATTATTTTCGGAGTTCATTTGTGGACAGCAAGCATTTGCAAACTCCACTGACCAAGTTAGAGAAACAGTCTGATGTTGCCTCCTTCCACACCCCGTCTCCATCCCCGCCCACCAATTGACATTACTACTGAATGTTCCATCTGGCAGTAGCAGATAATCAAAAATCAAACCCCGTAGCAGTCCAGGGGGTAAACATCGTTTACCACGAAGTTTTTACAACGCGGTACCTTTACCACGCATCCCTTACAACGCAAGTCGTTACCACGACTTGCGCTGGAGGGCGCTAAAGGATTAAAAATAGTAAATTTACTATCCCAACACCTTCCCTAGGGTCCACGGGGACTGGTGTTAGAATAGTAAATTATACTATTCGAAATCCGCGCCCCCAACGCAAGTCGTGGTAACGACTTGCGTTGTAAGGGATGTGTGGTAAAGGGATGCGTTGTGATGGTACGCGTTGTACCGTCATACACCCGTCCATGGGCACCTACTGCTTTCTCCCCACTGCCAATTCACTCGCAGTTGAATGATCCGCAATCACAAGCGTGTACCAGTGCACTGACACATTTTCCTTTTCACCATAAAACTGACATATAGGATCTTCAAAACCCTAATAAATGCTTGCCCCAGATGACTCAACTCCTCCCCACAACAGCAGAATTCTGAAGTGACCCATCTTGAATGCACGCATATTTATTGCGAAACACTTGCCTAAGGATATACAAACATTCTCCTCACATGCAAGTGCCCCCTCTCTAGCTTCTAAAGCATTGTATATTAGGGGTTAAAAATGCGTTCTTGAGGTGTTTGACTTGTACTCATTTGTATTAGGTTGCACTGTGAACACCTGGAACATGCACATCGACTTCCCCTTCCGGGTCACTAATTAGATCCGATCTTTCCCACTCTCTTAATTTGCTGATGGTATTAAGCCTGCTTTCAACGGGGTTGCAAGGGTCTTCTTTGCTTCTTTCTGGGTTTTAATCACAGCTGTCACTGAGTGATCCTATAGCTCGGCTGACAAATTAAATAAGATTTATAACTAATGCTGTTGTTCTACATGATTTATATCCACCTATTAGTGGAAAATTATTCAACCCATACAAAGTTTTTTTTTCTAAAAGTAAGTCTCCTATCATGAACCAGCAGTTGGCACTATATCTTGAATCGTTTTTTGACTCAGATATACCCCTTACCTCCCAACATTCCTAATGGCCTTACTGGTAAGGCCTCTTCATTGTGTTGAACTTATCAATTATATGTGCTGAGCTTATGTATTATGTTTAGATCGCATGATAAGTAACAGTGTGGACTTTTGCTTTAAGCCACCAAAGTTGTCGTGCTCCATTTCACCAGAGGAGCGAGCAGCGCAAAACCCTATCGCTAATATATGGTTTATTGCTGACCTCTTCCTTCGTACTGGTACTGGAGCAGAAACATACTGTCTATTGTTACCCACATCCAGCATGGTGCGAAGGTGTGTGAGTGTTGTCTCGCATACATTTTGCACAAGTAGGGGCCCCTTCCATTTCAAAATGGAACAAATGTTTGTTGGCTTTTAGGACACGTGCACTCTTTCCCAGCTAAGCTGTGCTAAAAGTCTTGTGCTCTCTCCCTATATAATTGGTATACATCTGATTCGTATATTTAATTTACTTGTAAATCCCTAGTATATGGAACTACATGTACCAAAGTCCTGTACTAGTGGGCAGCAGCACTCATTCTGCCACCCACTAAACTAGCCCTGTATAACCTGTCTCAGGCGTGCTACCAGGAGTGGCCCGTGCAGGTAAGAGTAGAGGGAAAATTAAATAAATAATTAATTTTCCATTGTCGTCTGTCAAGTCCCCCTCCACCACCTCGTCCCACCGCTCTTAAATACACGTGCTGCGTCTGTCTGCTACTGCAGCCAGTAGTGTAGTTTCAAACTGCCATTTCGATCCGGCAAAATATACCTTTTGCCATGCCCAAACCTTCTTTTGTACTACTTGTAAATCATCCCTAAGCTAGGCCCTAGCCACCCGGAGGGTAGGGTGCATGATATTTCAAAAAGTAGGACATGGAGGTTTAAGTTTTACATATCCTGCCAGTCAAAAACATCTACAGTCGTTTTTCACTACTTTTATTTTTTATTGTTTAAAATTTATTTTGGAGTTTTATATAGCGCTAGCCAGACCTGAAGGTATCGGAGTGCTTTACAACATTTGTCAATGACAGACGAGTATTCAAAGAGTGGCACAGTAAACACAGTGTTCAAAGGTGGGTCTTTAATTGGTATAAGTCATGTAGCATTCAAATGCAGAGCAGTACTGTGCGGGTCAAGACGAAGATGCTGTAAGGAGTTGTTCTTTTCGTAGTGACTGGATCCTCAGTTGGTGGTGGATCATTATTGTAGGATCGTTGTCACTTCATGAGGGCTTTATTGAGGAAGAGTAATTTGAGCTGGCTTTTTAATTCTTTGAAGGAAGTGTTAGTCCTGATATGTATAGGGATGGCATTCCAAATTCTGGGTGCATATCCGGAGAAAGACCGAGATAAGGTCTTTTGTTTGCAGGTTTTCGGGGGGGGGTGTGAGTGGCAGAGTGTTGGTGCTTCTGAGATTTCTTGTCTGACCCCCCTTTGTTGAGTTTACTGGCTAGACAGGTGGGTTTACCAGTGTGTAGAGCTTTGTGGGTGAGACAGGCAGTTCTGAAATTAGCCCGCATTTCTATTGGGAGCCACTTAAGCTCTTTGAGAGCAGGGGAGATGTGTTCACATTTCTTTAATCCCATCACCATTCTGGCTGCTGCATTTAGTGCTGATCTAAGAAGAGCAAGGTGTAGTTTAGTCGTACCTGCGAAGGTGGCGTTCCCGTAGTCTAATCTGGATAGCACAAGGGATTGCGTGACTTGCTTAAGGTCATTTGGGGGGATGAAGGGTCTGATTTTGCTTAGTAGTTTTAAGTTGAAGAAGGCACACCTTGTGGTGTTCTTGATGTGTTTAGCCAAGTCAAGGTTGGGGTCTTGAGTGATTCCCAATGACTTCACCGAGTATGCCGGAATGAGAGTGCAGTTGAAAGCATCAATAGAAATTATCCATTCCGTGATTCGGGGAGTCTGTTCTTTGTTGGCTATGAGGAGGATTTCCATTTTGTCTTGGTTGAGTTTCAGATGGTTTTGAGACAGCCATTTTTGGACTACTATTAGGGTGTCATTGAGTCTTTGCATGTCCTCTATTGTGGAGGTTTCGAGTAAGATCTGGGTGTCATCGGCATAGAGGTGGACGGGATTATTGGCTTTTTTGAGGATGATGGTGAGTGGCTCCATGTAGATATTGAACAGTGAGGGTGAGAGAACTGAACCTTTGGGAATGCCTCTGATTATGGGGTGTAGGTCGGATGTGAAGTTTCGGATTTTTATTGTTTGAGAGCGGTTTTGCAGGAAGGAGGTGAACCATTGTAAGACCACCCCTTCTGCTCCTACCCTTTCTCGAAGTACTTTGATGCGTAGTTTGTGGTCGCCCATGTCAAAGGCCGCCTAAAGGTTCAGGAGTATGAGTAGGCAGCAGAGGTCCTTGTCCAGTGATTTTTGGACGTCGTCAATGACATTCAAGATGGCAGTCTCTGTGCTGCATCTTTGTCTAAGCCCAATTGGTGAGGGTCGAGGAGGTCGTTGTTGTCCATATGATGGGTGATTTGACGGAGAACACATTTTTCTAGTATTTGTGCTAGGAATGGGAGATTGGAGTCAGGCCTGAAGTTGTTGAGATCGTTAGGGTCAGCACCTGCTTTTTTTAATAATGGTGTTACCTGACCGATTTTGAGGAGTCAGGCATGATTCCTGTTTCCAGGGAACTATTTATAATCTCTGACCAGAGTGCTGCTAGGGCAGGGGCGGTGGGTGACATTTGAAAGTGGTGGGGTGCAAAGTGATTTGCATACAGCACCGTAGCGAGCGAGCGCAGCGAGTGCGCCCAAACCCCCAAGAAAATTTTGAAAAAAAAGACGAAAAATCATGCATTTTAAAGAAAATTTGAGAAAGTAGGAAGGTTAATAAAGCAATTGTGAAAGTGCAGTTATTACATTAATAGATGGCATAACATAGGTAGCTGCTTATTCAGTATAACCACAGAGCTTCATACATTTCGTCTTATTACGCTCAGGTGCTGAATTCAGACTATAAGATTTTCATGAAAATCTCAGCTCTAAGAGTAGAAGAAGTTGCACAGCAGTTGGGAAACAGCCTTCACAAAGCATTGGAAAATACACCTTACCTTTACCACGTTTACAGTAAATAATGGAAATAATAAAGTATTAACATATTTGTGTTTGTTAGTCAGTCAGTCAGTCAGTCAAAATACACTTTATTCGATTTTTGTTAAAATCATAAAAGGCAAGACATACATATATTTAAAAAAGACATTTTTAAAAATACCCACAATTCATTTTGTTTTTACATAGTGTCCATAAAAGAATCACTTAATTAGTCACCGTGATACATACAATAAAGTAACAGTTAATATATTGATTTTTAGTTTTAAAACAGTACAGTTCTAGGGATCCTTTTGTTTCTACCTCTGTATGCGGCTGTTAAAAAACTCGCTACACAAAAAGTGACATGTGCATCCGGCAATCTTTGGAGATAAAGCAAGGCAGGTCTCACTTGTATAAAGCCCAGTGTTTTCAGGAGGGGAATTAGATATTTTCTCCTCTCAGTATTGTAAAATGCACAGAAAAACAGGAAATGGAGAGTGTCCTGATCAGAGAACTGGTCACACTCACAGGGTGGTGCATGTTCCGGTTTACCCCACGCAGGAAAGATACCTAGTGAATAGTGGATTAAATTCATTCTGAATCTGGTTAACAAAAATCTATGCAAGGGTTTAGAGACGTATTGCAGGTAGGGTTCCATCGAGGGGGAAGAGGACAAAACCAAGTGTGCTCTTACTAGCGGTTTGTTAACTTCAGACTCCTCTCTCTCTAAGCGTGTCCTCCCCTGGAATTCCTTCTTAATCCATGCAATGTCCGCTTTCCTAATTATTGACGGAGTTGTATATAAATCAGGTCTCCCGAGGGCAGTGAATGATGACTTTATATATCTTAGCCAGGCTATTTTCATTGCCCCCTCCCTTGCAGTCACGTCTTTAAGAATTGTGTGATTTAAAGACAACTCAGTATTTATCCAGGTATTGGCCCAAAAAAGTAAAGGTGCCATTTTCAATCCATCTATAATATAGGGTAGGCCAACTTCCTCATGTATGGAGTAGGTAGGTGTGGAGTTTGGGACCGCCAAAATTCGTCTAATAAGTTTATTCTCTACTATCTGCATACTATCCAGATTAGTATAACCCCACAGTGCTGCACCGTATGAGGCTATCGAAATGCATTTACTTTTGTAGACTTTTAACACAGCATCCATTGGTTTAGCCCCTAGTCTTTTGGTAAAATCCAACAGAGCTGCTGTGGACCGGGCTAAAGAAATATGTTTGGCCTTAATTTGCGGGACCCAGGAGCCCTTCTCATCAAACAGGACCCCTAAGTAAGGAAAAACCGGGACCCTGGAGAGAACCTCGCCATTGCAGAGAAAGGTTTTTGTATGTGATTTATTTTTTTGTGGACCCACAATCATTGTGTGCGATTTAGTCACATTGATTTTTAGATCCAATTTGGCCATAAAGGAGCCAAAAAGTTCCAAAAGGATCTGTAGCCCAATGCCCGTGCGGGCGATGAGAACAGCATCGTCCGCATATAAAAGGGCCGGAATCTGCTTCCCACCTACCCGCGGGACATCGGCGTTGCCTGCTAACAAGGATTTCCCTAGATCGTTAATGTAAATGGTGAATAAAAGTGGAGCTAGAATACAGCCTTGACGGACACCCTTATTTGACCTAAAACTGTCAGAGCATCGCCCTTCCCTGGTTACCCGGACCTTCGCAGTAAGGCCTTGGTGCAAGCTTGCTATGAGGGCCACCAAGGGGTCCTCAATACCAAGCTCGCGCAGTATAGCCCAGAGCTTGGCCCTATTAACCAAGTCGAAGGCCGAGGAGAGGTCCATAAAGGCCAAATATAATGAACCCTCCCCGGCCACCGTGTACTTCGATATTAGGAGGTGTAAATTTGAGCATTGCTCTAAGGTTCCCCGTTTTTCCCTGAAGCCATATTGAATCTCTGCGAGATCCCCACAGATCTCCAGGTTTGTTCTCAACTTCGTCAATAGTACTCTGCCCAGGATCTTAAAGGCAGAGTCTATCAAAGAAATTGGGCGGTAGCATCCCGGGTTCTCCCTGTCTCCTTTTTTAAAAATTGGTACTATGACAGATGTGTTCCAGGTTTCTGGAAAACATCCATCATTTGTTGCTCTGAAGACGTTTGTGAGGACTTTAGACCAGGTGGTTGGGGCGTATATGAAGAAGTCTACCGGGACTCCATCCGGGCCCGGAGCCTTATTTTTCGTGGAGTCCATTATGGCTTTATATACCTCCTCCTCGTTAAATTCTACTGCCACTAAGCCCCTGGTCAGTCCTGTCTCATTTCCATTCACAGGGTCATTACCGCCATATATATTTTTAAAGTGATCAACCCATTTCTCATCACTGATAATGCAGTCGGAGATTGTGTTGATCTCCCCAGAGAAGAATTGGTTGTTTATGATGTCCCAGAATCTTTTACTATTCCGTAGTATATCCACGTCAAGCAAATCATTCCAGGCATTCTTTTTAATTGTATTTTTTCTATTTTTGACAACCAGTTTATACTCTCGTCTTAATTTAGAGATTAAAGTTTTATCCCTCGGCTTTATTTTAAGGGCATTTTTCAGTTCTTTGTGGGCTTTAGAGCAATTTCTATCAAACCATTTAAATGGCTTGGGTGGTAAATTGGAATTGGGAACTGTTAGTTCTTCAGCCGTTTGTGAGCAAATTAAATTAAAAGCTGAAACAATCTCTTCATTGGAGGCATTTTGGTCTAAACAAATACGCATAGGTTCCTCTATCTTTGGGCACAGGGAAGCCATAAAGGTTTCCTGAACCACCTTACCCCACTTGAGCCGTCTGCCCTGGTCACTGGGCACCGTCGATGTGCAAGCCCTGGGAAGACCCAGGTGTTTGCTCCATAAGTCACTCCAATGAACCTGTACAGAGACTGGGTTGTGATCACTATGTGGAGAGGCAGTTACCTCGTAAATCCCCATCTTAGAAGTTAAGCCCTGAGAAACGAAAATAAAATCTATCACAGACCCACTTTCAGACCCTTTGTAAGTGGGCGGCGATTCGTCACTACCAGTGCTAAGGGGTTCAGACATATTAAGGCTAGCAAGGAGAAATTCCAGCGCCTCCCCCGCTTTGGTGTGAGCAAAGTGCAAATTGCCATTTTCTGTTTGACCATCTAAGTTGCCTAAGTTGCATTTTAAAACACATTTTTGGATGTTAAAATCACCTAAGATTAAAAAATCGAAATTAGTGCAAGATTTTTGACTATAATCAATAAGAACATTTTCCAAATGATCCACATGGGCTGTATCTGTTTGTCTAGCCCAGGAATTATAAAAATTTGAGACCACTAGGACCCGCCCTGGTGAGATAGTCCATTCTACCATTAAGATATTTGGGACCCAGACTCTAATTGTTTAAACGTCCCTGCCAGTTTAAGCGAGAAGAGGAGAACTAGTCCACCCTTGGCTCTTCCTGCACTACTTGGAGTTGCTGGAATAGTAAAACTTGTGAACCCATCCAGCCAGAAAGTTGGTGCGGTGTCCCATGTTTCTTGTAGGGCAATTACATGGTTACTGGCTATGAAGTCTATCCATGTGGGATCTAGTCTTTTGGCTCTAGTCCCTGCCACGTTCCAGCTAAGAAACCGACAAGAAGTCAGTTCCACCTCCCCTAGTGGAGCTACAGGTGGTGTCTGAGTATGTATTAGTTGTTCATTAATTACAGACATAGAATCCTCCGCCCTACCTAATTGGATTTGCAGGGCCAAGTGTCTTTGCACCACTAATGTTTCTGCTTGGGCGCCCTTTTCTGCGGTCTCCTTAGGGGCCTTATCTATTTGTCAATCCACCCCCTCCAGACCATTTAAACAATTAAACCGATTGTAAGTTGGGAGGAATGGTGCCGTTCTACCCAAAAGTGGCCAGGGATGAGAAGCCTGATGGCACCCTCTTCTTCCCACTCTCTCCCATCCATCATGTCGTTGGGGTGGATGTTGTAGGCCTGGGGTACTTGGGAAGAAGAAAGACACACGGAGGGTATGGATGGTAGATTCCCTTGATATGTTTTCCCCTTGACAAATGTGCGACACCGTGCCCTTGTCCCTAAAGCTCACCAAAATACAGTCCCCAGTGATCGATTTCTGCCTTCTCCCCACCCATGGGACCCTTCTTACCATTATAATCTCATTGTTAAGATGTCTCGGGAGAGGTCTATTTCTGTTTAACCACTTAATGACCCTAGTTTTTAGAGTACAAAAATCCTCTATTTCCCCTTCATCAAGTTGAGGGACCCCTGCCATAACTACTGTAAAGTCGTTAGTCTCAGGTGGTAGGTTAGGACGACGAGGTCTTGCCGGGGGCATTTTTTGATTGTCCGGGATGTTGTTTTCTGTCGTGTGTGCCTGAGGTACTAATGCAAGGGGAGGGTTAGGTGTGTTGGCATGGAGTGCATTGGTGGCTACAGGGTTTGGGTTTAGTGGTTTTTGGGGGACTACCCCGTTTGCGTCCTGAGGTGGAATTGGCGTTGGGTTAACCACCCTGTGTTTTAACCCTTGCGAGGCTACGGGGCTAGTGATGGCTGTTAAGTCACTTTCCTGTCGACCACTGCGGTTTTTCAGACTTCCCAATGTGGCCTCCAGTATGGTTAATCTAATCTCGATCTTTTTTACGCTTTCGCTGATCGGGAGTAACAGAGACCTTAAGAGAAATTCCAAGTTTCCCAGTGGCACAACAGAGAGGGGGACTTTATCACTACTGGTTCCTACATCTGTACTCAAGGCGGGAGCTATAACTTCCTGCGCATTGGATTTAGGATGTGACTCTACCAGTGGTTTTGCTGTGGGTACCTGATGTTTTAAGGATTTCCCGAAGTCTAAGTGTTGAGTCTTGGGTTTACTGCCACCCTGTGCTCCCTTAGCCCTTCTCCTACGTTTTTTTGGGGGGGGTCCTGGGATTGCTTGTGTGGTGACTGCTTTCAATTTGGAATGTCTGTTGTTACGGGTTGTGGGCGGTTGTGGCATTAAAGCTATAGCCCCCCTAGCGGGACTAATACTAATAGGTAGAGCAGTGCTAGTGATTTCAATTGGGGAGGTGTTCATCCCTTCCCTTAACAAGAGTGGAACATCCTCAATACGAGTTGACTCCTCCCTTAGAGTAATAGATAGATCTCCCATGGGGGTGTTTTTCAGGTTGTCCACTGATCGTCTCCGTTCCGCCCTTAGCCTTGACAAATTTCCCTCTTTATCCACCTCCCCCACAGCCCGGGCAAAATAATTTTCAAGAGTCCCATTTTTCACTCCACCCGGCTTCTGAGGGGTACTCTCCTTTGTTGGTGAAGGCATGGTTAAACTCCAGGGGGGTCGATCAGTTATCCCACCCAAAACAGGTGCAACAAAATTATATAACCTGTAAGTACCTGCACAATATGGAAAACCAAGAGGGTGGGCCCAGCCCGGCCTACTCCGGCCTGTGACGGCCTTGGACGGTCCCGCCCTTGTCCCGGGCTTCTCCCGGTCGCTCCCGCGCGCTCCCGCGCAGCGGGAGTGCCAGGTGCCTTAAATGGGGTTCAACTACGTAGGTCAAGTGGTGGGAGGGGTCGGGGAGAGCGGCCCAGGTGTGGCGAGTCAGGCAGGCGGGCGCTCCTGGGATATGCAGTCCCAGTGGAGCACACACGCACGCTCGCAGCCCCGAAGGTTCAGCCTCCCACGTAGATTCCGCTGGTTCAGACTGCAGGCGGCACTCCTGGCGCAGCGGGACCCGCGGAGCGGGTTCCGCAAGAGGTTGATGCAAAGAAGGAACTCCCGGTGGGTCCAAAACAGGCGGTTCAGCAGAGCGTCACATGAAATGAGAAATGTTGCCCTGTCCAATGTATCAATACCAAAAACATGCACTTACCACTACCCTCATTTTCACGCTACCAGACCTCTGTGTGATTTTGATAGCATTTAGAAGCTTAGCCCGGGGTCTTAAATCTGGAAAAATATCCACTTTCTGCCAGTACTTTTGCCCAAGCCCAAGGTAGCCCTTTGTATTTGTCTACACCTTCTAAAATCAAATGCAAGGAGAATGTTCCTGTTTTTGTGCTCCTAACTGTTCTCAAAGTGGAACAGGTGATCTGAAATGCAAAATTTAGTGAGAACCCTAGTTGACAATTTACCAGAAAAATGATGTAGTGCTTCTGTTACGGCATTGGAGACCTTGGACATCTATTTATAAACTGGGCCTAGGTGGGTGGCAGGGAAAAATACAGAAAATGCTAACAGGTAAAGAAAAATACTAGCTAAAACTAAAACACACACAAACATCACTTAGAAACCGTCTCACTTTACTGCAAAATCCACCCCAGACCATATCCCTCACTTAGTCGCATTGTGACTGTTAGGCAATCCTTGATACCCCCATGGTATCCCTGGGCCTTTTGAGGTGCATCCAGAATCCCAAGACATTTCTCTAGATATCCACACAAGATTAATTACAACACCGACCATTGACAGTACATTTCAACACCACAGCATATTTACTGAACGGAAATAATGTGTTTTTTGTGCAAGAATCATGTATTTTTTCATGTCAATTATCAGCCCTTTGCCCTGCCGTGGTATTTAAGGTGGTACTTTTTCGGAGACAGGTGACTGTTAAGAGCTAGCCTCCATTGTCTGTCTGCTTGCCCCAGCCCCTCCTGCACATCCTCCATTTTCCATGTGCTCCGCTACCCACGTCCATGCGCCATGCCTCTACCTCCCACCATGTTGCAATAACAAAAGGTCTATGATACAGCCAACGCTGCCCGCGTCATTGAACTTTTTTCCATTCCTCCCCACCTGCATCCTTTTCTTCCATGTTGCCTCCTGCCCTCCATCCATCTGTTGCCTCCTACTCACTCCCCCGTGTTGCATCGGGGAGCAATAAATAAAGAGCCCTATTATGCGGCTAGCACGTGCCACATCATGGCACTTTTACTATGAATTACTTTTTGCCATGCTGCACAACAGACGCGCTGCTGTACAACATGGCTACTAAACCGTGACAAAGCCTGTTAGAGTCTGAACCTACAGGCAGTAAAATGACTGACAAATAGTGTGGAGCTCACAGGAAGAGGTGGAGAACTGTGGCATTACAGTGCCACGGCAAGGCAACCTGCACCTCCCTTGAACATACACAGAATGACTTATGCTGGAGATAATATTATCAGGAAATCACGGAATTAGTCGCCTTTTTTATTGAGCTTTCTTTATCTCATACGCAATTGGTAGGATCTCCAAAAGCGGGGTTGACAGTCATTATAAAGATGTATATATGGCTTCTATTAGTCTTATTCAAATTCTTATTATTCGTATTATTATTATTGTCGTAATAATTATTATCCTTATTAATTTAATACATTCACAGAAATAATTCATATAATCTTGTGACTCGTGTGAATACCCTTCTTTAAATCAAAAGTATTTGAGAAGAACTATGATCAATCAGTATATTACAAAGCATGGGCCATATACTCGTTTTCATTAAAATTCTGTGCCATGTTCTCAGGTGCCCTGGCCTCTTTTCCGTATACATTAAGTGGCAATATCTTATTGTTTATTTTGCTTACAAGAAATCTTGGAAATGCAAGGTAGTGTTTGCTTTTTGGTGTTAGCAAAACATTCAGTTACTCTGAGATTTTTTGAGTAAATATATGCGCGCAAAATGAGTCACCGATCCTTATGGCCCACAAACAACCTGTTTTCAAGCTGTGACATCTACAAATCATGTGGCAAGTCAGATAAATATTGGGTTACGTAAACGCACCGTGTACAGTAATGTGGCCCTATTAGGATCTTCTTCGGTTTGGTGGTATTTCCGGGTGCTTTCTCTTTATTAAATAGTTCATTTCTGTCGACAACAAATCCAGTTATTAACTATAATAGGGACAGCACAGGTACTCTATATTGCATTGCTGCTGGTAGCCCAGACTATTCTGTAATACTAAAAAGTACCCCTTGGAAGGTAGGTGAAAAATGTTTGCACTGTTTTTAGTAAGGCTTTCGCCTTACCGAAGTGCGAATTTGAACGTAATGTGTGTCTATCTGCCTTAAGTAGCACAAGGAAAGAAGAACGCAGTAGATATAGAAATAAAATATATATCATCTAGCTACAAGTAGTGAGTCACAGTCACTGACTAATACAGCTCGGCTCCTCAAACAGCCTAGGCCTGAGAGGCCTTAGGCCTCTCTGGCTGCACAAGGCCCAGCGCGTCATTCTAAATAAATCGAGATTAGATAGAACAATAAATTACTTATAAAAAACTCTAATATCAATACTCACTGATGACGATGGGTCGACTCGAGAGAGCGAAACCAGGGCACAGCACACTCACAGGCTGGCTGATGCGCACACACCGTCCACGAGGCGAGACTCGAGAGTCACCAGAGAGAGAGTATAGAGAACAGCCGCAAAATGGCCAATCACTGCATGACTCAATGAAGTCAGACACAGTGATTGGCCATTATGCAGTGCGGCTGAGCCACCCACGAGCGGCATCCAATAATGGATTGCCCTGCCCTGTTGCGTGGTGACCGGCCAATCCTGGCGCCTCATGCAGCGCCAGGATTGGCTAGGGGTCACACTGAGTGCTCGCCCTGTCGCTCTTTCAATCGCCGGGGGCTGTTGCCTGGTTAAACCCAGCACCCCCCTGGCAACTCGCTATCAGGGGAACTCCAATGCGCATGCTTGGGCTAGTTTCAGCCCCAAGCTTCACTTGGGCGCTAGAGCCTGGTACACCACTGCTGCTGCAGCTGAGTGACGTGGACTGTCACTCAACTCAAGCTGCACAGCAGTCCAGACCCCCTGCGCGCAGAACACTTCCTGACTCCCGGATACGCCGGGTGCTGCCCGGATTCCCGACGGCGTTCAGATTATGAGGATTATATTTAAGTACAGTGTTTGAATGAAATTAAATAAATCAATGACAAATTAATTTCCTTGCAGCCGCGGGTCCATGGGCTAGTGGGGCTACGCACTGCGGCTGCGCTAGGGAGAGTTTGAGTTTTTTTAGCCAGTTGGGCAGGAGGGGGTCTTCAATGTGTGATGAGAGCTTGGATCCGGTAGTCAGTTCTATAATTTCAGTTTCAGTGATGGGTTCGAAAGTTAACCAGTTGTTAGTGGATTGCCTGGGTGGGTTCATGTCTTCTTTATTGAGTAGTGGGCCTTCAATTGGGGGATGGAGGTGGTCAATTTTTGATATTTTTTCATTGAAGAAATTTGGAAATTTGTTACATAGGTCTTTGGAGGCCCGAATTGCAGAAGGTGATGATTTAGATGTTTGCTGTCTAATGATATGGAACAGTTCTTTGGGGTGGTTTTTAGCATTATTAAGTGCACCACAGAAGAAGGTGGATTTTTCATTTATGATGTGCTTTTTATATTTCCTATGTTCCTTTTTCAGTTGCTCGAGGTGGGTTGTCGAAGGGTTGTTGCGCCAAAGTTTATCTGCCGCTCTTAGTTGTCTTCTTTCCAGGTTTAGGTCAGTGTTGAATCACGATCTTGATGGGAGGGTCTTGTTTTTTTTCCATTTCAGGGGGCTATTTGGTCCAGCATGTCGGTCAGAGACGCATTGTATTGCAAGGTAAGTTCTGTTGTGGACCTGTCGCCTGCGCTGGAGGGGAGTAGTGTACTTAGCCTTTCTTCTAGTTCTTCGAGGGGGAACTGTCTCAGGTTTCTCGTACAGTGAAAGTGATCGTTCGAGCGAGGCAGTCGATGTGTCTTTATGGAAAAGAAGGAGATGGTGGTCTGACCAGTCAACAGTGAGGGTACGGTCGATGGTGATAGCATCTTTGTGGGCTATGATTTCATCCAGGATTGAGCCTTTGTTGTGGGTTTGTTCTATGCAGTGTTGGGTCAAATTATTATTGTGAAGGGGCTCATTTAAAGTTTGTATCAGAGGGTTGTTAATCTCATTCCAGTGAAGGTTTAGGTGTCCTAGAATTAGGTTGTTAGTACCCGATAGTGAGCAGTGTGAGTTCAGGTCTGCCAGATGTTCTCCAAATGCGGGAGTGTTGCCTGGTGGGTGGCAGAGGAGGTGACAGTGAAGAATTTTGTTGTCAGACGTTTTAATGGTGGCAGTTAGGTATTCCAGTATGTTGTATTTGAAGGAGTCCATTTCTGTTATAGAGATGTTCCTTTTATGTATGATGGCTGCAAGACTATCTCTCCCATTGACTAAAACTGGTTTGCCTTATTACACTTAATTTGTGCTAGCGTTGAGTAGGAGCAAATAGAGAAATGGTGTGCACTGAAATGACTTGTAATTTAAAATCCTCTTTAATGGTAAGGTCAGATTTTAAGTTACAATTTTGAAAATGCCACTTTTAGAAAGTTGTATAAAAGGGGGTGGTAATGGACGGAGCATCTGAACCAATCAAACACTCACACCCAGTCAAAAGATCTGGGTTTAATCCATCACCGTTCTTTAGCCCACTCTGCCACCCCAGTTCGGACATGGCTATATGCAAATCAGTCTGACCCTGTGCCTCATGGGAACAGTCCAGCCCGAACTGCCAAGCCATGCCTTCCCTGGACCGGAAACAAGCTTCCGAGGACCGGTTTCTGGCATTCCAGCCGTCTTTAGCCCGACTTGCTTGAATCCAGTGGCAAAGTGAGCAAGGGACTCACGTCTGAGCATACCCTGCCACACTTATGGCGGCCAAAAGCGGTATAAAAGGGGGTGGTAATGGACGGAGCATCTGAACCAATCAAACACTCACACCCAGTCAAAAGATCTGGGTTTAATCCATCACCGTTCTTTAGCCCACTCTGCCACCCCAGTTCAGACATGGCTATATGCAAATCAGTCTGACCCTGTGCCTCATGGGAACAGTCCAGCCCGAACTGCTAAGCCATGCCTTCCCTGGACCGGAAACAAGCTTCCGAGGACCGGTTTCTGGCATTCCAGCCGCCTTCATCCCGGCTTGCTTGAATCCAGTGGCAAAGTGAGCACTTTTAGAAAGTTGGCATTTTCTCTGCCCAAATGATTTAAGTATTTAAGCCACATGGCTTGAATGCTTATTACATTTCGAAGGGCCCTACCTGCAACACACAACAGGCATTGGCATAGCCAATAGGTCTCGCCTTTGGGATCTTACAAGTGTTTAGCCAGATATATCGGCTTTACCAATGTCGTTAAGCTATGTTGTAGAGCAGTGTGGCTGCTGTACAGCATGTTGAAAAGTTGTAATAAAAAAGTGTTATAAGCAATTTTGTTACCTTATATATAACCAAGAAGACATTATGTACAACTAAACTACCCTATTAAAAGAAGAATTAACATATAAAATATCTTCTAGTTTAATTTTTTTTGTCCTTGCAATGCTGGCAACTTCTTTCTGCCTGTTCTAATGCTGGTTTGTTATAGTTTTTTTTTGTTATGGGGGGACATTAACAACGGGAGGGAGGAGGTTAAGAAATAGTACCTGAATTTCAACACTAGCAGCGGACGGACGCAAGGGAAGAATCAACAGATGCCAGATTTTGAAGGCAGACTGAGGTGGTGCAGAGTGATGCTGAGGTGGCAGTGAGGTGGTGCGGAGGTGATGCTCATGTGGTGCTGAATGATGCTCAGGTGGTGCTGAATGATACTCAGATGGTGCTGAGTGATGCTGGAGTGGTGCTGGTGGTGGTCGTAATTTACTGGTGCAGAGGTGATGCTGAGTTATGATGTGTTACTAAGTCAAGCTGAGGTGGTGCCTAGCTGGTGCAGAGCTTGTGCTCAGGAGATGCTGAATGATGTTGAGGTGGTGCTGCACTGATGCTGAAGTGGTGCGCATTGGTGCTGAACTACTGCTGAGGTAGTGCTGCGCTGGTGATGGTGCACTAATGCAGAGGTGGTGCTGTACTGATGCAGAGATGGTGCTGTGCTGATGAAGAGATGGTGCTGTGCTCATTTTTAGGTGATGCTGAGGGTGTGCTGCTTGCTAAACTAGTGCTAAGGGGGTGCTGCACTAGTGCTGAGGGGGTGCTGCATGGAGGGGGTGCATTGATGGAGAGGTGAAGCTGTGCTGATACTGAGATCGTGCTGTGATGAGGTGGTGCTGTACTGATGGGGAGGTGTGCTGAGTGATGATGTGGTGGTGTCGAGTGATGCTGAGGTTGTGGCGCTGTCCTGGTACTCAGGTGGTGCTGATGTGTTCCTGAGTGATGCTGGTGAGGTGGTGCTCAGGTAGTGCTGAGCTTGTGTACAGGTGGTGCTGTGTTGACGTGATGCTGAAGTGTTGCTCCATTGTGCTGAGCTGCTGATGAGGTGGAGCTGCACTGATGCTGAGGTGGGGCTGCACTGGTGGTGGTGCACTGATGCAGAGGTGGGGCTTTGCTAATGCTGAGATGGTGCTGTGCTGATGCTGAGATGGAACTGTGGCGGTGCTGTGCTGGGGCTGAGGTGGTGCTGCATTAGAGCTGTGCTGGTGCTGCACTGGTACTGAGGTGGTGCACTGATGAGGAGGTGGTGCTGTGCTAATGCTGAAATGGAACTGTGGCGGTGCTGTGCTGGGGCTGAGGTGGTGCTACACTAGAGCTGTGCTGGTGCTGCACTGGTGCTGAGATGGTGCTCTGATGAGGAGGTGGTGCTGTGCTAATGCTGAGATGGTGCTGTGGTGGTGCTGCGCTGATGCTGAGGTGGTGCTGAATGATGCTGAGTTGGTGCTGTGCTGAGGTGATTCTGTGCTGAGGCTGAGGTGGTGCTGCGTGGGTGGTAGTGCACTGATGCGGAAGTGGTGCTGTGCTGATGTTGAAGTGGTTCTTTGCTAATATTGAGGTGGAGCTGTGTTGTTGCTGAGGTGGTGCTGAGTCATGCCGTGGTCCTGCAGATTCATGCTGTAGTACTTAGCTGGTGCTGAGCGATGCTGAGTTGGGGCTGTGCTCACGCTGCGGTGAAGGGGCGGAAGTGCTGCACTGATGTTGAAGTGGTGTTGCATGGATGTGGAGTTGCTGCAGAGGTGGGGCTGCACTGGTGGCGGTGCACTGATGTGGAGATGGTGGTGTGCTGAAGTTGAAGTGGTGTTGTACTGAGGCTCAGGTGATGCTGCACTGGTCATGGTCCACTGAGGAGGTGGTGCTGTGCTGATGTTGAGCGCACTAAAAGATCTAATTATAGCTTTGCAAGTGTATCCACATTTGCCTGTATTTACAAACATGTGAAAGTAAGTGGGGGAACAGCTACACTTGTCTTGATAGCTCTAAAATGTGTATTTGCACTTGCTAACTCTCTTCTTACCTTTTCCAAGGGAAAAAAGAAATCCACTCTCCAGCACCCCTAGTAATTTTGACAGTGTTCCCACCCCATTTTCACCTTAAAACCAAATTTTCTCCTGACAAAGATGAGGCAAAATGTTAGGTCATATCCCTGGTCAAAAATAACATAGCCTTCAGTGACTTTGTATCGATAAGAAGTCCCGCTTGGGTGTTCATCACTGAAACCTGGGCCTCGGACTCTTCTGGCCCCGATTTGGTGGCAGCTATTCCGGAAGGATATGCGCTAGCCAGGTTGGATAGAGTAGGACGCAGAGGAGATGGCTTAGGGATTCTCTATAAGACATCTCATATTTGCTGCACCTCTGCATTGACCGGCCCGTCTGACTCTTTCCAAGCTCTTCATTTTTCAATCAGTTCCCCTTGTGCTGCCCCTTTTACGGGCATACTGATTTATAGACCCCGGGGTCCCAGAACAGATTTCAGCCAGTCCTTGCTTAACATCCTGGAACCCTATTTTGGTTCTGCCCAATTAACGGTTTTGGGGGACTTAAACTTTCATTTGGGCAATCTTGTTCTAGAGACTCCCTCACCCTCCTTGACTCTTTATCCGCCTGTGGCTTCCAGCAGTTGGTTAAATCTCCCACCCACCAGGCGGGTCACATCTTGGATGGGGTGTTTTCAAATGACCTTAGACTAAAAACGGATCCAGCTATCCCATTGGTTTGGTCTGACCATCTGGCCGTCCCGCTGGAGCTTCAGCTTCTCCATGGGAATCTTAAGCTGACTGGCTCCAGTAAAATGGAACCTAGGAGAAACTTTAGTAGGGTTACTAACCTTTCCCTTGCCCCTCTAATCCAGAAATCCGCTAGTGATTTAGCCAAAGATGTTAACACAGCTGCTCTTGTGCTAACAAAGGCCATTACGGCAGCAGTAAATGTGCTGGTTCCTGTAATTCTGCGATACTCTGCCCGAAAGAGACCTTTAGCCCCGTGGTTTTCAGAGCCTTTAAGGCTCCTAAGGCAGGGCTGTAGGAAGCAGGAAAGATTATGGCGGGTAAGCTGGATCCCCAAGAGAGGGAAAAGCACAAATCTCTTCTTAGGGAGTATAAGGTGGAGGTTATTAAGGTGAAGCTAGAATACTTTGCTCATCTTACGACTAATCTTACCTCCCCGAGAGAACTCTTTAAGATAGTTGACTCATTGTGCACGTTACAGATGCCTGATCCCATAGTGTGTTCACAAGATCTCTGTGATAAAATCGTAGGACATTTTCACACAAAAATAGCGGATATTTACTCGCCCCTTGATTTACAAAAGGCCTCAATGTCCCCCCTTCCTTCCAGTCCGGCCCTCTTTCCCTCTGATGCTGATGCCCCGATTACAACAGTGAGTCTGTCTGTGTTTCCATCGCTTTCCTTTCAGGAACTTGACTTGCTCCTTTAGACCCCTGCCCTCTCAAAGTTCTTAAGGACTGTAGAGATACCTTGCTGCCTCCGCTTCTGGACATCATGAATAGAGCAATGAAGGATGGTATTTTCCCTTCCCAGTGGAAGAGTGCTGTGGTTAAGCCCCACCTTAAGAAGCCCACATTAGACCCTGAGGTACTTAAAAACTTCCGCCCTATCTCTTTGCTCCCTGCACCAGCAAAGATGCTGGAGACCCATCTAAACCAGCATCTGGCGGCATTTCTGGATTCCTCGGGTCTTCTAGATCAGTCCCAGCACGGTTTCAGGAGAGGACATAGCACAGAGTCGGCCCTTACGATAGTGCTTAATAACATCCGCACTCAGGTCGATCAGGGCCACACCTCCCTTCTGGTCTTATTAGATCTGACAGCCACCTTCGATACCCTGTCTCCCTCGGTTCTTACATCTCGTCTGAGGGAGATAGGGGTAGAGGGCGCGGCCTTGAGTCTTCTGGCCTCCTTCCTGGCTCAGAGGGAGCAGAGGGTTAAGCTGGGAGAATATCTATCTCCACCCACACCTGTGCAATGTGGGGTTCCACAAGGGTCGGCATTAAGTCCGACCCTGTTCAATATCTATGTGGCCCCACTTGCCAGGCTTGTGAGATCATTTGGGATGGAGGTAGTCTCCTACGCTGATGACACCCAGATCTTCGTGTCCCTCTCTCACTCGGTGAACTCTTCCGTCTCTAACTTTAGAAACTGCATGGAGGCGGTTTCAAAGTGGATGTTTTATAACTCACTAAAGTAGAACGGGGAGAAGACCGAGATTCTGGTTTTCGGTGGAAACACGAACATCTGGTCGGCCGAATGGTGGCCCCCCTCGCTGGGAGTCTGTCCTACACCAACAGACTCTGCTAGGAATTTAGGAGTTATGATTGATCCTGCTCTCTCAATAGCACAACAGGTCAACAGGATAGTTGCTACCTGTTGGGGCATTATTAAAATTCTTCGAAAAATCAAACATTATTTGTCCCCTCAGGTTCGTAAACAGGTTGTCGTTGCATTGGTCGCTTCGCAACTTGATTACTGTAACGCCCTGTATGCTGGCATTAATAAAGGTTTGGTGCAGCGCCTTCAAACTGCCCAGAATGCGGCGGCTAAGTTTGTACTTGATGCTCCAAGACTTTCTTCTGCCACGGCTGCTAGGAAAAGCCTGCACTGGCTTCCTATTGAGTCCAGGATCGCCTTTAAGACCCTCTGTTTGACCTATGGGGCACTCTCTGGTAAGGGGGCAGGCGGTGTGATGAAACTGCTGCTTCCCTATGTACCGGGCAGAGACCTTCGCTCCTCAACTAAGAGCTTATTGGTGGTGCCCCGTGTCCGTAGAAGTAAATGGGGTGGGAGGGCGTTTTCAACTGTAGCCCCCAAGCTGTGGAATAGCCTTCCCTTAGAAATTAAATCTCAGCTATCTGTCCTGAAGTTTCGGAAAGGTCTCAAAACGTGGCTATTTTCAAAGGCGTACCCGTAGTGCTGGTTATCTGTTCATTTTGATTGTTTTATGGTAGGCGCCTTGATGCCTCCGGGCTTAGTTGCGCATTATAAGATTCACTTCATTTCATTTCATTTCATAATGCGCCTTGCAAAGTTTGTGAATGCTACAAACTCTCTTGCTTGTTGATGTTCACCAGCCCTCTAAGGTATGCAGTCCCTGGAAAGGCCACTACAAGTTCTGGGAATGATTTCCTGACATGTGATATTGCACTATTGATCACTGGTGAACACTATGTGGAATGAGCACTAGTGGGCAGAGTAAGCTGCTGGCACTGATGCATAAGGATAATAGACCTCAGTGACATTTTCTTGCAGCTTTATATAGCGCGTACTTGATGTATCAGGCATCATAACGGTTTGTAGAGAGCCAGCTTGCATTCAATTTGACAACTGTAGCAAATATGTCATTGAAAAACATATTGTAATCAAAAGGACTTCAGAGGACATAATTTTTTACAAAAACAGATGTTCATGATTGCCTTTTATTTTTTCATCTCGTCACATCCAGCTACTAACTATTCCCTTACAATGTGACACCTCCCGCCAGCCCTTACTATTTAGCCACAACCACGTTGCATGTTGGAATTTTTTTAGGCTATCGTTACAATGTTAAATATGAAACTACAAGCCTCAAAATGCAATGCTCTTTTAGAAAATAAATATTCAGAACCAGTTGACAACTCATGGGACCACATGGAAGCTCTGAACATATTTTAACAAGCATTGGCATATCCTATAGACCTCGCCTTTGGGACCTTATAAATGTGATGTTGTTGCACCAAGGATATTGTGCTGCATAACTAAATACTTATAAGGTCCCAAAAGCGAGACCTATTTGGCTGTGCCAATGCTTGTTTACTGGTGCTGTTCTTCTGGATACATCTTGGTGAACAAGACCAAACTCAAACAGATCTGTGTGGGAGAAGAATGCTTCTGTAGGTTAAATAATCACTAAAATGCTTTTCTCTGTATCCTATCCAGCATTTGGCCTTCTCGGTGAGCATAGAAAGAAAAGTGGTTTAGCAAAGGTGCCATGGGCTGTAATGCAAGCAATGAAAATGGTCCTCGAACTGTTGGTAACAATAATAAAAATCAACATTAATCGGGGGTTCATGGGCCCCCAGACCTCTGGTGCCACTGCACGGGCTGCACCACTGAGAGGGCTGTTTGTGCGTGCAGAGGGGCAGGAGCAGACATCTGGCAGTATGGTTAGCAGCAGTCAACAAACTAAACATGGATAAAACTGCTCACATTTGGTGAGAACCTGCCACTTTGCAATCCTACAATTCTTTCTGATGTATACACCCAGGCGTTACCAGTAATAGTTATACAAGAATGACCCTGCACCCTTCAGAATGTGGTTACACTTCTCAATCCAATTCATAACATTGTTTGTTTCATTGATGATTCCAAAAAGATTCTCCCAACAATTTCACATGAAGTCTCTTCAATTTAAAATAAATTCTTTATTAAAATGAATAGCCAACGTGTTTCGTCCGTTACCGGACTTCTTCAGGGATATAAAGACACAAAACATAAAATTTGCTATTTACAAAAGAGTATTATACTCATATCATCACATACATATTTACAAAAGAAAAAAAACAGATTTTCATACAGTCACATATAACCAACATCCCCTAAATTACATATAAGCCTTCTCCTGGGAGAACTGTCTAAATAACAAAATTCAACATTACATGATCTTAATCAGTGTATAGCTATACACTTATATTGTTCGCATCCCAATTTTTGTAGTGCTCAGCAAAAAAAAAAAAAAAAATTGGGATGTGAACTATATATATTATTCCGTTTGCAGATTATCTGACCTTCATCAATGTGTGAAGATTTCTGTGAATGTATCTCTATAAGCATGCCTTAAAAGGTATTTGATGGACATATTATATTATTTTATCGAACTGTGCTGACGCTAGAACAAAGGACATGTGAGATTGGAAAATACCTTTATATGGTTTATGAATTGGACCACTTCCCTGACTCCATATGGGTTAAGGGTGAGAGTATCACAAGGAATATGAATTTAAGTGTATAGCTATACACTGATTAACATCATGTAATGTTGAATTTTGTTATTTAGACAGTTCTCCCAGGAGAAGGCTTATATGCAATTTAGGGGATGGTGGTTATATGTGACTGTATGAAAATCAGTTTTTTTTTGTAAATATGTATGTGATTATATGAGTATAATACTCTTTTGTAAATAGCAAATTTTATGTTTTGTGTCTTTATAGCCCTGAAGAAGTCCGGTAATGAACGAAACGTGTTGGCTATTCATTTTAAAACATCGTTGAGAATAAATAATTTATTTTAAATTGAAGTGACTTCATGTGAAATTCTTGGGAAAATCTTTTTGGAATCATCAATGAGACAAACAATGTTATGAATTGGATTGAGAAGTGTAACAACATTCTGAAGGGTGCAGGGTCATTCTTGTATAGTTTTTGTTGAAGGTCAAGGTTTCTTGTCTTTTAACCATTGGGACCTATAGGATTGTATCCCAGACCATTTGCACATTCAATTCAGTAGAAACTTATTTTAAGGACTTCAGTTCCGGTGCGGGCAAAGCAGCCTTAATCCCTGTTCTTTTGTGATTAATGTCACCAGTAATAGTGTTAACTTCGCTCCCCTCATCCTGTGGTAGTCTGAGTCTGCCTTCTCGGTGGCTGCCATAGGTTCTTCTGGCTTCAATCCAGGCAGTAGAACTGGGCACACAATAGCCCTTCTTTGGATGCCGGTAATACAGTATGACAGACAGTCTCTCCTCCCATTTATTGCCTGCTTCTACACCTTGGTGGTACTGTGGGTACAGCCTCACCATGGTGATATCCTGGGCTGGCCCAGCCCATTGATAGTCCATGGTGCCGCCATGTTGGTGACAGACTAAGGGTCTCTCATCTAAACTTGTGGCCCTCGTCCTGTGCAGGGAGGTGTGTGTGAAGTAAAGACCAGGTTGGCCTAAGTACGGGCAGCTTATTTTTGCCTGAATTGGCTACTGGGGATTCTACAGACACGCAGCACAGACCCTACTAGGAATCGAGCGATAGGAAATGTGCCAGGCCGGGTCTATCCCCGAGCGAGTCGGTATTGGTTACTGGGAGGCAGGGCCGGACTGGCCATAGCGGGCACCGGACTGGGTCCACAGGGGCCTTTTTTGTTACAGGGCCATTTTTGTAGCATAGCTGCAACATCTGCCCTGTACCAAAATCGGCCAAAAACCTGCCCCGGCAAAGAGCTCGGTGGCACCTACACCCCCCTAGTGGGGAGGGGGGGCCGGTCGAGCACTTTGCCAGGGCCGGTTGTGGTTCCCAGTACGGCCCTGCTGGGAGGGACCAAAGTGCAGCCGCCCCGACTCCTCTGGTTGGGTGATCTTATCGCAGAACAAACAGCGCGGTTAGTTATGAATTCACATAGACTCTGCTTTGCTCTGAGAGGCGCTGCACGCCCTCACATTAGAACCGGGAGATATATCCACTGCCCTCGGGCCAGCTACCCTCCTTTCTCATGAGGACCAGCCCTCTGCACACACGGTGTACGGGTCAGCTGCAGGACACCTCCCAGAAGTGAAACGGTGCCAGCCCCCGGTGTGAGGGACTCTCTGCAGAGCTCACCGCCATCTTCTCGAGGAGTGGGGCAGACGCTCATGGCCTGGAGTCACCCCCCCTTCATACATCAATTAAAATACGATTGCAGCAGACGGAACGGTCTCCTCTACCTGAAGAACAGCGACACCTGAAACAGAAGCACTGGAATTAAATGAAACACCCAGATATCACTTTTCCCGGAAAAGAACATTTTTAGATCAAATCAAAAAATCCCGCACTCCTGGCATGTGAAACAGGTGTCCCTGAATCAAGGGTTTGCTGGAGAATAGAATAATCATTCTCTAGGAATAAATGACTCGGCTAGTGGAATAAATTAACCATGTCTAGAAGTAACTGAATCGCCAAGGACTGATTTACAATTATAAACAACTCAGCAAAAGGAATGAAATGACTATTCTAAAGAAATAAAAGAATCACTAATACAATAAAAAAAACTCCTCTCCAAGAATAAACGACTCGGCTAGGAGAAGGAAGCACTCAGTCTGATGAAAGATGTTCCTGTGTTTTATATTGGAGGCATTTAGAATGCAAAAGACAACAAGCCCGAGAGTGGTGTGAGTGGTGCGCACAAGCGCACTGCAAAGAATGTGAGGTATGTAGTTGGCACCCGGCTGCGCTGCTGCTTGCTCCCGAGCTCCCTTGGCCAAGGGAGAGAGAAGGCGGGATATGCACCCGCCTTTAGTCAATTGAGAGCTGTCTTTCTTAGAATGGACGCACGCAAAGGCCAATAGCATGTGAGCAAAAAAAAAGCACATGTACTAGCGTGTGGACGAGTTGAAAGTCCTTACTGGAAGCCTTGCAGAGCAGTACATATGCGCTGGCTCAGGTGAGATCCAAAAATCGAACGTTGCAGGTATGTTTAGTTATCTCTTTTGAAAGTGCAGTCAAATACATGATTGCAACCAGCTACTGATTGATCAGTCACACTAAAAGTGTCCAAAGTATACCTTATCAGAAATTAAAGGTTGTGATGTTGGGGGTTATTTGAAGATGTACCTTTAATACCTACTCACAGCTAGGACAAGACTGAAGAAAGGGTTCAAGATGGTATAGTAGAGTTGCACACCTCAACTCGGTCACTAAACTCTGAGGGGCATATTTACAATAAGTGGCGCATCCCTGCATATCAACAGGAATGCGCCACTTATTGTGCTCCATGCCTCCGCCATCATGGATGCGCCGCATTTACAATGCTCCGTCCATCACCACCCCCTTTTGTACCGCATTTACAATGCGGAGCACCATGGGGCAAAAACGGCACAGATGCGTCACGCATCTGTGCTGTAAAATATATATATGAAGGAAGGAGTAAGGAGAAAACTAATTCTGGTAAAAACACTTGTTTCAATTTGAAGTATAGCTCCAAGCAGTTGAGAGACTTGAGAATACCCATACAGAAGGCTTGTACGTTTTTACATCTAGACGTTGGAATTGTCTCCTGCCGTAACTGTGGTTTATCCACAATGATTAGACATAGAGGGAAGGAAAGGAAATACCCAAAGGGAAATCTACCACAACAGAACGTTAAAATGCTCTTGTTCTTGAGCTTAAATTGTAGGTCATTACCCAAGCACAAATATGACATTTTTAATCTACTGGTGGAGGAAAACCCAGACGCCCTCTTTGTGACCGAGACATGGCTCCAAGAGAGCTCAGGGTCGGAGATTGCAGTGGTTGTGCCTGATAATTATGCGATTGTTAGGCTCAACCGTTCTAATAAATTAGAAGGTGGCATAGCTGTTCTCTTTAAAAAAGAATATAGTTGTGAGTTTACAAGACTCCCAATCGTCAAAGGGGAGGCGGCTATTTTTAAGCTGGCGATTACCCCTAATTTCACATTTTCGGGTTTGCTGGCCTATCGTCCACTAGGCTCAGCTCTGGACTGGATGACGACCCTACCTGAGATTATAAGTGCCCTGGTACGGTCAGCTGCCAATTTTTCTCTCCTCAGATATTTTAATATACATTTGGAGAACTTAGCCTGTACCATCATATCAGAATTTATATCGGACCTAGCTGCCCAGAACATGATGTTATTAAACACAGGAGCAACTCATAGTGCAGGCCATTTATTAGATCCTCGAATTTCCAACATTAGGGATGTCAATGTTTTACCGGCACTTCCACTTACTTGGTCAGACCCCTATTTGGTTACATTCTCGGTACAGATTGCCCCTGAGGAAGTTAACGTCCCATTGGACCAACCAAGGCTGATCAGAAATTGGAAAAATTTAGATCTTGAAATGCTGAATAATCACTTAGATGCCCATCGCCGTGGCCCCAACTGGTCGGCTCAGTCACTGTCAGACGAAGTTCAAGATTGGCTAAGGGTGGCTATAGACACTTGTCTTCCTTTTTCTAAGGCAAAGTACAAGGGGAGTCGGCCACCTGCCCCTTGGTTCAATTAAGCATTAAAAAAGGAAAAATCTGAATGTAAAACCTTGGAGCGTAGGTGGAGAAAACACTATCTATCAGAAGCAAAAACAGAATATAAAAACAAGCTGAAAAGATATCGGTCTCTCTGTGATAAAGCTCGAGCTGACTATGTCTGCTCCTCGATATCAGAGGCTTTAAACCGCTCCCAAATCCATACTAATATAATAAAGAGAGAGCCCAAACCTTTGAGGCGGGTAATCTCAGGAAGCACAGCACCAATCACAACACCCAATACAGCGTTGGAAAGGGCAGTTGCAGCAGAAGGACATAGGCTATGAAAACGCCCACCATATACATTTAAAAAGTAAAAGAACCGTGCCAGCAAAGTAGTCCCTTGTGGGCGTGTCTGCGTTGTGCTGTGGGCTTGTGCTGGGGGGGGGGGGCGTGACAAATGCTGGGGGCGTGTGGTACGTTCCGCCCTTCGGGCTGGACTGTTCCCATGAGGCACTGGGTCAAGGCTGATTTGCATATGGCCATGTCTGAACTGGGGTGGTGTGGAGTGCAAAAAAACGATGGATTTATCCCCAGATCGCTGTACTGGGGTGAATGTATGACATTGTTCTGCATTCTGTCCATCAACTATTGTTTTTGCATTTGTCACCCCGAGTGGGATGTGTATGCTCAGACATGAGTCCCATGCTCTCCACACCACTGGAGTCAAGCTATCCTGGCTGAAGACGGCTGATAGCCAGAAACCAGTCCTAAGATGTGTGATTCTGGTCCAGGAAAGACATGGCTTGGCAGTTCGGGCTGGACTGTTCCAATCAGGCACAGGGTCAAGGCTGATTTGCAGATGGCCATGTCTGAACTGGGGTAGTGTGGAGTGCAAAAAAAAATGGATTTAGGCCCAGATCTCTGTACTGGTGTGAATGTATGACATTGTTCTGCATTCTGTCCATCAACTGTTGTTTTTGCATTTGTCACCCCGATTGGGATGGGTATGCTCAGACATGGCTGATAGCCAGAAACCAGGTCTAAGATGCTTGATTCCGGTCCAGGAAAGACATGGCTTGGCAGTTCGGGATGAACTGTTCCCATGAGGCATAGTGTCAAGGCTGATTTGCATATGGCCATGTCTGAACTGGGGTGGTGTGGAGTGCAAAAGAACGATGGATTTAGGCCCAGATCTCTGTACTGGGGGGGAATGTATGACATTGTTCTGCATTCTGTCCATCAACTGTTGTTTTTACGTTCCGCCCTTCATGCCATGTCTCATATCGTGTGCTGTGGGCGTGTGCGGGGCGCGGGATTACGGGGAAAAAAAGCGAGCGTTGTGCTAAATATTTCACAGTTTTTTCTTCCCAGGTTCTGTACATTCCAGCTCCGGGTGTCCACCCTGCTCCCTTTAAATACCCCTGCACCCCATAATCATAACCCACCCTTACTCCTTCAAATACCCCAACACCCTTAAACACTAACCCATCTTAACTCTATAAATATACCCTGTACCCCAAAACCCAAACCTATCCCTAAACCCTAAAAATACCCCTGTACCCGAAAACCCAAACCTAGCCCTGAGCCCTATAAATACCCCTGTACCTCAAAACCCAAACGTACACCCGAACCCTAAAAATACCCCTGTACCCCAAAACCCAAACCTAGCCCTGATCCCTAAAAATACTCCTGTACCCCAAAACCCAAACCTACCCCTGAACCCTAAAATACCCCTGTACCCCAAAACACAAACCTAGCCCTGAACCCTTAAAATACCCCTGTACCCCAAAACTCAAATCTATCCCGAACCCTAAAAATTCCCCTGTACCCCAAAACCCAAACCTAGCCCTGAACCATAAAAATAACCCTGTACCCCAAATCCCAAACCTACCCCTGAACCCTAAAATACCCTGTATCCCAAAACCCAAACCTAGCCCTGAACCCTAAAAATACCCCTGTACCCCAAAACCCAAACATAGCCCTGAACCCTTAAAATACCCCTGTACCCCAAAACCCAACCCTACCCCTGAACCCTAAAAGTACAAGGGGAGTCGGCCACCTGCCCCTTGGTTCAATTAAGCATTAAAAAAGGAAAAATCTGAATGTAAAACCTTGGAGCGTAGGTGGAGAAAACACTATCTATCAGAAGCAAAAACAGAATATAAAAACAAGCTGAAAAGATATCGGTCTCTCTGTGATAAAGCTCGAGCTGACTATGTCTGCTCCTCGATATCAGAGGCTTTAAACCGCTCCCAAATCCATACTAATATAATAAAGAGAGAGCCCAAACCTTTGAGGCGGGTAATCTCAGGAAGCACAGCACCAATCACAACACCCAATACAGCGTTGGAAAGGGCAGTTGCAGCAGAAGGACATAGGCTATGAAAACGCCCACCATATACATTTAAAAAGTAAAAGAACCGTGCCAGCAAAGTAGTCCCTTGTGGGCGTGTCTGCGTTGTGCTGTGGGCTTGTGCTGGGGGGGGGGGGGGGGGCGTGACAAATGCTGGGGGCGTGTGGTACGTTCCGCCCTTCGGGCTGGACTGTTCCCATGAGGCACTGGGTCAAGGCTGATTTGCATATGGCCATGTCTGAACTGGGGTGGTGTGGAGTGCAAAAAAACGATGGATTTATCCCCAGATCGCTGTACTGGGGTGAATGTATGACATTGTTCTGCATTCTGTCCATCAACTATTGTTTTTGCATTTGTCACCCTGAGTGGGATGTGTATGCTCAGACATGAGTCCCATGCTCTCCACACCACTGGAGTCAAGCTATCCTGGCTGAAGACGGCTGATAGCCAGAAACCAGTCCTAAGATGTGTGATTCTGGTCCAGGAAAGACATGGCTTGGCAGTTCGGGCTGGACTGTTCCAATCAGGCACAGGGTCAAGGCTGATTTGCAGATGGCCATGTCTGAACTGGGGTAGTGTGGAGTGCAAAAAAAAATGGATTTAGGCCCAGATCTCTGTACTGGTGTGAATGTATGACATTGTTCTGCATTCTGTCCATCAACTGTTGTTTTTGCATTTGTCACCCCGATTGGGATGGGTATGCTCAGACATGGCTGATAGCCAGAAACCAGGTCTAAGATGCTTGATTCCGGTCCAGGAAAGACATGGCTTGGCAGTTCGGGATGAACTGTTCCCATGAGGCACAGTGTCAAGGCTGATTTGCATATGGCCATGTCTGAACTGGGGTGGTGTGGAGTGCAAAAGAACGATGGATTTAGGCCCAGATCTCTGTACTGGGGGGAATGTATGACATTGTTCTGCATTCTGTCCATCAACTGTTGTTTTTACGTTCCGCCCTTCATGCCATGTCTCATATCGTGTGCTGTGGGCGTGTGCGGGGCGCGGGATTACGGGGAAAAAAAGCGAGCGTTGTGCTAAATATTTCACAGTTTTTTCTTCCCAGGTTCTGTACATTCCAGCTCCGGGTGTCCACCCTGCTCCCTTTAAATACCCCTGCACTCCATAATCATAACCCACCCTTACTCCTTCAAATACCCCAACACCCTTAAACACTAACCCATCTTAACTCTATAAATATACCCTGTACCCCAAAACCCAAACCTATCCCTAAACCCTAAAAATACACCTGTACCCGAAAACCCAAACCTAGCCCTGAGCCCTATAAATACCCCTGTACCTCAAAACCCAAACGTACACCCGAACCCTAAAAATACCCCTGTACCCCAAAACCCAAACCTAGCCCTGAACCCTAAAAATACCCCTGTACCCCAAAACCCAAACCTACCCCTGAACCCTAAAATACCCCTGTACCCCAAAACCCAAACCTAGCCCTGAACCCTTAAAATACCCCTTTACCCCAAAACTCAAATCTATCCCGAACCCTAAAAATACCCCTGTACCCCAAAACCCAAACCTAGCCCTGAACCATAAAAATAACCCTGTACCCCAAATCCCAAACCTACCCCTGAACCCTAAAATACCCTGTATCCCAAAACCCAAACCTAGCCCTGAACCCTAAAAATACCCCTGCACCCCAAAACCCAAACATAGCCCTGAACCCTTAAAATACCCCTGTACCCCAAAACCCAAACCTACCCCTGAACCCTAAAATACCCCTGTACCCCAAAACCCAAACCTAGCCCTGAACCTTAAAAATACCCCTGTACCCCAAAACCCAAACCTAGCCCTGAACCCTTAAAATACCCCTGTACCCCAAAACCCAAACCTAACCCATAACCCTAAAATACCCCTATACCTCAAAACCCAAACCTAACCCTGAACCCTAAAAATACCCCTGTACCCCAAAACCCATACCTATCCCTAAACCCTAAAACTACCCCTGTAACCCATAACCCAAAACTATATCTGAACACTTAAAATACCCAAACACCCCAAAACATATACCTCAGTACCCCAAAATATACACCCCTATACCCATACTTACCTTATCCAAACATTTAAGAAAGCATGCTTTTACCATTCATGCATTTACAACGAATTTCGTTGCAAATGTATGCGTGGTAAAAGCATATAAAATGTAATGCCATGCGTTATAATGGTACTTTCGTAATGAAAGTATGTGGAGTGATGGTATGCGGAAAGAAAGTTGCGGAATAATGGGTGTTTGCCCTCCCCGGTAAGTACATTGGTGGCACGGCGGCCCACATCTCCAGCAACATACTCATATTTTTTCACCACCGATTTGAAAAATGCACAGGTCTCTCTCATTGATGGCCAGCACCGACATACACTTTTAGACACACCTCCCGCACAATTTCTAGAATTGCGAACTTTAGAGCTGGGGAGCTATGTTCGAATCTCGGCATCAGCTCAACATCCTGTGATTCCAGGCAAATCGCTTTGTCTCCCCGTGCTTACCACAAATGAATGTGTTCTTCTGTAATGTAAATTGTGCTCATGCCATGTTGTCGAGTTCGCGCTATATAATATTGCAAGGAAAAATAAAGTAGGGAAACTCGAGTTCACACACTACTGAACGCACACTCTTAAGAGCATCAGCAGTGCACTGTGAATCGGAGCATTTCACAGGCCTGTCACAGATATGAAATGCTATCAAAACGAAATCCTACAAAACAATATACCAGCAGCAATTCATACCCGGACAACGTCGGGACAGGCTGCTAGTGTTATTTAAAATGGTTAAAGAGCTGGCAGGATCAAAAACTGTAGCTAGTCCTCCGGAATTAAGTAAAGGTCAATGTGAAGCCTTAGCGTCTTTTTTTATACAGAAAGTGGACAAAATCCATCAAGGGATAGCGATAGCCAAGCACAGTGAACTACACCCTGGGGCCATGCTCCCTCCCTTGAGGGGGCAAGAGGATGGATTGGATGTGGAGCTACCTCTGAATAAGGGAAACGTTCTGGAAAATTGGCCAAAACTGAGCACAGAAATCCTAATTAAACTGCTTAGCTCTATTAAGTCAGGATCACTTAAAGATCCTTTACCTTGTAAAATACTTAAAAAACTCTCCATAGACTCACTGGACACTATCACGAACCTGTTAAATACGTCCCTGCATGAAAATACCGTACCGTCCGAGTGGAAGCATGCCATGATTCACCCCTTATTGAAGAAAGTGGGAACAGATCCAAATCAGCCCTCAAATTTTCGGCCGATCTGATTGTTACCCATCTTCTCAAAAATTCTAGAAAAACATGTGAATCAAACCCTAACTGAATTTGTCACAACCCATGAATTGCTACCTTCTTGTCAATTTGGGTTTAGAGCGGGCTTCTCGACGGAGACCACGTTATTGGGTGTTACTGAAAACATCCGGAGTCGTCTGGACAAAGGAGAGACGGTGGCTCTTATATTGCTGGACCTTAGTGCCGCATTTGACTCGGTTTCTCACATGGTCTTAATTTCTACACTGCAATCACTCGGCATCTGCGGTCCAGCATTGGAGTGGCTCACCTCCTTCCTGAGGGGAAGAACCTTTCAGATCTTCTCCCAGACCGCATGTTCAGAGACACATCTTTTTGAACATGGTGTACCCCAGGGATCGATTTTAAGTCCCTTATTGTTTAATTTATACATGAGCCCTTTGGCCAGGATTGTTGAAGAAACAGGACTAGTGATGTTTTCCTATGCGGATGATTCCCAACTTGTTTTTTCTCTGACATCATAGACAGGGAAGGATGAGTCTATCTTGAAAAGTGGCCTAAAGAAAATAGCAGGGTGGATGCAGGATAATTTTCTCCAATTAAACGGAGATAAAATGGAGGTTATTATTCTAGGGAATAATAAAAGTTTGTGGGGTCCACACCACTGGCCAACTGAGATGGGCAGGATCCCGGTCCCAGTAGCACAAGCACGCAATCTTGGAGTCATCATAGATGATGCACTCAAGATGCACAAACAGGTAGAAAAAACTGCAGGAACGTGCTTTACCATCTTGAAATGGTTGAAAAAGATCTGCTGGATGTTACCGGAGCAAACAAAGAAGACGGTGGTGAATGCCCTGATCACCTCCCGTATAGGTTATGGAAATGTCTTGTATTTGGGCTCAAATAAGGTTACAATCCATAAGCTCCAGGTAGTTCAGAATTCAGCGGCTAGGTTAATATGTAGAATCCCAAGACATACTCCAACCATTCAGTATCTCCGAGATTTGCATTGGCTGAAGGTGGAAAATCGGATTAGATTTAAGGCACTCTGCATTATGCATAAAATAAATGCTGCTAAAGCCCCTAAATACCTGATGTCATTGGTCCTCCCTTACCAGCCGTCTCGATCATTGCAGTCCTCAACCCAAAAGAAATTTGCAATCCCCAGATTTAAGCTTTCCCGCGTGGGAGGGAAATCTTTTTGCTATCAAGGCCCTACGCTGTGGAACTCAATGCCCATTGCAATTCGTTTGGAAGACAACTACGGCAGATTTAGCAAAAGCCTAAAAACCTGGCTATTTAACATCTAGACCGCGTACTATCAGTGTTATGATCTCTTTACAAATTTTTCGCGCCGGGAAACCCTTTGCGGGTAGCTGTCGCGCGTAATAAATGCAATAATAATAATAATAATAAAAGTGGCGCATTACTGGAGTTGCGTCGCAAGCGCGACGCAGCTCCAGCAATGCTCTGGGGGGCCCTATCTTGTTAATTCTGCGTCAATCCTTTACGCCTGCTTCAAGCAGGCGCAGGGTTTTGACGCAGCAGGGTCCTCAAAGTGACTGAGTGAAATTTTGTAGATTTCACTCAGCAGCCACTTTTGGGAGGCGTTTCTGCGCAGGAACACCGTAACTCCCCCCACCCCCCTGCGCAGGAATGCCTCCTTCTGCCGCAGGGCTTTACAACGTGACGCATCTCCCAGATGCGTCACGTTGTAAATACCCCACACCATGGCGCATCTTTTGCACCGCCGCTGCGTCACAAAAGTAACGCAACAGCGGCGTAAAAGTGGCACAAGGGGCTTGTAAATCTGCCCCGCAGTGCTGATTTTCAGTATGATGTTTGAGTTCTTAGGGTCATACTCAATGCTTCTTGTGGCCATAGCTTCTCTCTCCCACCGCCCAGGCAACAAATGAATATATTAATCACTAACCACAGTGTTCTTTCCTCAGTCCATCTACACTACTGGATACAGCATGCTGTCCAGGTAACAGTCCTAAACACTGCTCCATTTTTCACCCAAAAATCCAGAAAATGTAGAAGAACAAGCTGAGTTTACCCAAAAATGCTGAAACAGGTAAAGAGAAAAAATAATTGAAGGACACATCTTGGCTAGATATTTTTCAACTTCAACCTGGTCCTCAAGAGATAAGAAGGGAGTTAGTTGCCTCAAAAGAAATCATGTGAGAGCTCTGCAAGTTGAAGATGGAATACGCTGTGACCTGCAGGACACATTTCAAACCTGGCAAGGCCAACTCAACCCCCTCTCCTTTCAAAGTCATTTAGCTAGATGCAGAAATTTAGAGTTAGCACCCATAGGCCAAAATATCTAGCAGCACCATCAAGCAAATAAGCAATCAATTTTTCACTGCTAGACTACCGAGCAAGTAGCAAATGTAGAAGAAATTAATGACTTCAAGCTTTTAGGATGCCTGATTCTGGTGCGATAACACGATTAATATTGCGCCGGTTCCCTACAACAGACATCGTTGATGGTTGTAAACAGTTTATTTTTAGCTGAGAACACTATTTCATACTGCTCAAGTTCCCCACAATGGATAGTTAGGGACTGTTTATTTTTCAGTTGAGACTAGGATCTCAGTTGCTTTTTCAGGCAGCCAAAACCCAAGATGGAGAACAAGCATTATACTTTTTGATGTAGTATGAATAATTAACAAGTTAATCATCAGAGTCGATTGATGTACACAGATGACCACACTTTCCTTATATCATCATAAAAAAACAAAAGAGAAATAGCATTAATTAAGCATATTTTTCTAAAAGCTGCTGAGAACAAAATGGAGGGGAGCAGCTCATAGGGAGAAACAAAAATAAAATCAGCTGAAACAATGTTTTTGGGAGGTTGACTACAGATCTTGATTATGTGGTCGCCAGACAGCATATCCATTCAAATTAATCTGCCAAACCAGCTTTTCATCACATGGATTTGCTGGCCTCTCCAAACGTCAAACTGCACATGCGGCACACAGCACTAGTACTTGTACAAATTCATTTCAATCTGAAGCACTAATGTCTTCTTACTTACCAGTAATCTTCATTACAGCGATTAAGGTCCTCCTCGTCCCAGTCCTTACCATGTGAGGCAATCCTGCCCCATGACAGTCAAATGGAACTCTATTTTAAAATGTGTTATCATATAAGCTCCTCCCACCCACCACAATGCCTGTTATCAACAAGTCCAGACACAAACACAGCAGGAAGGAGGGAGAGAACAGGACTGGGACGAGGAGGACCTTAATCAGGTAATGAAGATTACCAGTTAGTAATAAGACATTACCCTCTTATATGTCCTCTTCGTCCCACTCCTTACGATGTGAGGAACTCACAAACAGGAAAATCAAGAAGAAAAACGCAGGTAACCATATACCCATGCAAATAATTACAAGAATTTAATCAAACAAATGATTAAGGCACAGCAGCATTCAAAACGCCAACAGCAAACTTGTCCACAGAGGCATGCAAAACATCAAGGTGATAATGCCGGACGATCGTTTGATGGGGCTGGCAAGTGACTGCCCAACAAATTTCCTGGATAGAGACCCCCGCTGTCTCAGCCCAGGAAGCGGACACAGAACTTGTCGAATGACCCTGCACCTGTGAGGGAGAAGGCAGATCCACAGTCTTATAGGATTGGCAGACCGTCAAATGCACCTAGTGACTGATGGTGGAAGTATAAACCTTCTTCCCCTTAGCCACACCCCCACAGGAGTCAAACATGGCAGGGGAAAGACAAAACCCCAGTTGTAGGTAAACCCGAAGGGGCCTGAGAACATCCAAGGACGAAGGAACAAGGTAATCCCCATATCCAGGCAAATCAGGAAGGATCACCTCCTGCTGCTAATGGAACTTGGAGGAAACCTTAGGGAGAAAAGCTGGGTTAAGCCGCAAAACAACCCTATCTTGCAGAAACTGCAAATAAGGGAAGGTGATAAGCAAAGCACCCAACTCACCCCATAGCCGAGCGGAGGTGATGGCCAATATAAAAGCCACCTTCGTGGACAATCACAACAAATCAGCCTTCAACAAAAGCTCAAAAGGGGGCAACTGCAGACCCCGTAAAACAGTCGGCAAATCCCAAGAAGGCACCATTACAGGAGAGACCGATGACAAAGCTGAAAACTATGCAGAAGCCGACTCACTAATGGAGCACTAACCTCTAAGGAGGCCCCGGAACCCCTACATGTCCGAACCGCAGACCATTGAGCAGACAAGGTGGAAGTGGAAAGGTCCTTCAAAAACCCATTTCGGAGAAAGTCAAGAATAGAAGCCGGATCTCCAACCACAGGATCCACACCATGAAAGGAGCACCAGGAAACAAAAGAGCTCCAATGCTTACTGTAGTTCTTAAGTGTCGAAGACCGACACACAATTTGAATGTCACAGGCCACCACAGAAGAACAGCCCTAAGACTCCAATGCCAGCTGCTCAAGAGCCAGGCCGTCAGATGCAAGTGATGGAGACTGGCAAAGACAGGTGCGGATACTGAAGTGGAGCTGGAACCAAGGGAAGTTGGACAAACCTGCCCCCCACCAGCTGCAGCAGGAGTAGAAACCAAAGGCTGCAAGGCCAAAAAGGAGCAATCAGCAGCACTGCCTCTCTCCCCAAATCTTCTGCAGCACCCTCAGGAGGAAGGGTGTAGGAGTGAGGGCATACAGAAGGCCTTAAGACCAAGGAATGGACGAGAAGCCACCGCTCAAGCCTGAGGACAAACCACCTTGGAACAAAAACAGGGGAAAAGAGCATTGTGAGGTGAAGCAAAAAGATCTATCCAGGGTTTCTCGAACTGAAGACATAGGTCCTGGAACAGAGGAACAGACAGATGGTACCGAACAGAAGAGGGAGGGTTGCGGCTCAAGTTGTCCGCATGAAAGTTCAGATGCCCCTGAATGTAAACAGCGCTCAACGCCAACAGGTGAGGTTCTGCCCAGGCACAAATCATGGATGCCAGCAGATTCAGAGAAGCGCACATGGTTCCCTCCGGTGGTTTAACTAACAACAAGCCACCTGATTGTCGGTCCTCCCCTCTTGTGGTCCGTGGTCAACAAGAGGGGAGGAGGAAGCCGAAAATGCACCCTCTTCTCCAGATTCGGAGTGCAAAACCACCAGTCCAAGTCCCAAACCAGAACAGGGGCGAGAGGAATCAGAGCCTTATAATCTGCCCGGGAGGGGTTCCACTGAGCCAAAAGATGATTCACCAAGGGCTTGAGATGCAGGTGAGCCCAAAGAACCACAACTATGGTGGTAGCCATCAACCCCTGGACCCACAATCAAACCAGAGCCGTGGCAGAAGGACGACCCAGCAGGTTCCGCAGCAGAGTCTGCAGGGAAAGGATGCGTATAGGCGGGAGAAACACCACCCTCCGAAAGGAGTTGAACAGTGCTCCGGTGAACTGCAGTCTCTGAACAGGAACCAGATTAGACTGCCAGATTCAACTTGAACCCTAGGTCCTGGAACAAGGCCATTGTTGCTTCCACCGCCAGAAGAGCCTTAGAGAGGGAGGAAGCTGAGACCAGACAATCATCAATATAGGGAAACACAGAGAACCCCTGATGCTGGAAAACCTCCACAACAGGAGCCAATACCTTAGTAAAAGTCCGGGGAGCAGTACAGAGACCAAAAGACAACGCCCGAAACTGGAAATGGATCCGGTTCACTGCAAACCTCAGGAACAGCTGACCTTTCAGATGGACGGGAACGTGAAAATAGGTGTCTTCCGAATCCAGAGAAACCCTAAAATTGCTCTCCTGGATGAGGGGAATGACGGGCTGCAAGGTGACCATCCGAAAATGATCCAGCCGCACCAGCTTGTTCAAAGACCAGAGATTCAGAATCGGGCAGAAGGAACCATCGGTTTTTAGGACCAGGAGCGTAGTGGAATAGAACCCCAGGCCCTGCTTCACAACCAGAACCAGCACAACAGCGCCCTTTGATAACAACAGGTCAACGACTGACAACATGGAAGACCAATTCACTGGGTCTTTTGACAACGCTGTGACCCGAAAACAGTCCAAAGGGGGATGTCCCCAAAATGGAATCTGGTAGCCCAGGTCAATGACTGACAAGACCCACTGGTTGGGAATCAGACTTGACCAACGAGCCAAAAACTAATGGAGGTGAGCCCCCACCTTTGTTCATTTTGGTGTAATTTTATATAGTAATTGTACTTAATGTTTCTAAATTGGTTTGGTTTTTTCTTTTGATGTATTTTTACTTTATTTCTGTTTGTGAACTGCATAGATATTTTACACTTTGCCTCTAAATTAAGCCTGACTGGTTTTGTGCCAAGCTACCAGAAGATTAAGAATATGTTAATTTACTGACTTTTGTAGTTCACCTTGCCAAGGATTGTGTTTATTATTTGAGTGGAACTTCCAACGCTCTCAACTAATAACCCAATTTCTTACAACTATGCCTACACAAACTTTAAAACCACTCATTCGTTGAATGTGTGCTCTTCAGTGCAGCAAACAAGCATTATGTGAAAAGTTAGGACAAATTAAATGAGTTCTTTCCTTAATGCTTTCATTAAGGAGGCATTATGCTTTGGCATAAAGCCCTGTCTAACCATTTTATTAGCTAGAGCTTTGAATCAGAAACCATGGTTGGGTACCACTCACGGAACAGTAACTTAGTGCAATTTAACACAAAGTAATGTAAAGCAATATCTTTGTCACTTTATGGGCGACTTCCCAACACAAAAAAATATTTTGTGCTGGAAAGTGAGTGCCTCATTTACTACACAATGACTGACGCGGTGTGGCACCGCAAGCCATTTTGCTGCGCAGAGCTGCATCATTTTCAAAGCAGAATGATGCATCGTATTAACAACAATATGATGCATCTGTGTGCTTTCCCCTGCACTGGTGCACAATTGGCTGCCATGTGCTAGTGCAGGGACCCTTGCACCATGTAGCAAGGATGCCTGCATTGTGGGGATGATTATTTTTGTGCAGGAAGGGATTCTTTCCTGCACAAAAACAATAATTGAAGACTTCTTCCTCGTTCTATGCATGCAGCGGCATGCAGCATGCATAGAAAGACAAAATAATATAAATGTATTTCTCCTTGTTGCGCCACTCCTACGCCTCCTCTGAGGAAATGTAGGTATCGGATGCATTTCCAGCGTTACAAGATGTTGTAAATATGGGAATGTGTCAGGTTCCATGGATGCAACACCCACAGCAATACACATGTAACTCCCCTTTCACACAGAGTAATGCGTGAAAGGGGCCAATATTTACATGGCCATGAAAAGTCACACAGGGTGATTTTACGTGGCCTTGTAAATATAGGTAAACTCATTGCACTGCCGGTGCGTTCACTGGTTTACATCAATTTGTGTGACTTTGACCCGGCATAAAGCCTTGATAATAATGCCCTAAAGCATTTTGGCGTTTCACTTGGTCATAAGATGTTTGCTTTATAGTCCTTCAAATGTGGGAAAGACTGACGTGTGCAGACCTCTGAAATTGCCTTCTCGTTAATATGAGATATATAGGAAGCAATATATAAAAGAACGAAAGCATGTGGAAATCTGCCTCACCAACATATAGACATTTAAAGGTCAGAGATTGGGCTATTAATGACACTAGTGTAGCATGCTTTAGGACAAGCATACGACTAAGGCTTACAAGGAAATAGCGAGAAGGAAACTAATATTAAAAGATTGGATATTTTCCAACTTTGGGGGACATCCGTTATTGAGTCATATGTGTGGTTGTGTGTATTGTTTAGATTGAATGGCACAATCCTCAGCGCAGATAAAGGTACGAGCTGTCCTTGCACAAACAAGTAAACAAGGGAAAATCCGCCTTCAAGCAAGGATTCATTTGTCACCATCAGCAACTAGCTGGTGACTGTGCCTCAAGCATTATAATCATTGTAATCATTACCTAAGGTTTGCAACGCTAGGAACAAACCCACGCACCAAGGAGGCAAGTTAGTTGACACTAGCTGCAGTACTGAAAGACATAAAAACAACTTAGAGGGAAGTCCTGGGCTCAGTGTGTCTGTGAAGGTGGGGAGAATGTGCAACCCTAGGGAGTCTGGCCTGTTCACATGACTCTTTTCCATTAAACAGATGCTCAGAAGCAGGTGGACAGTGGCGGCTGGAAGGGAACAGGCGTGGAGGGGTGGGAGGAGTATGGAGTGGGTGGATAAAAAAAACCTTTCGACAGCCGCCGTCTCTCCTCTTCCTGGTGAGTCACAGAAGAAGGAAGCACAGAGCCTCCCAGAATTCCCTAAGCCAATCACAACGCTGCAGCATTGTGATTGGTCTGAGCGCCATGGATCGGCACTCAGCAAGGGACAGGGAGCCTGTAAATGTTCCTCGCCAGGCTGTCCATTACAGCCTGGTGGGAAACTTGCAAAGTATGCATGACTGTTTGGTCGGGCCAAGACGGCTGGCCAAGCAGTCATGCCCACTTGGAGTGTGCAAACTCTCCTCAGTCTGTGTTACCAGCCCCGCCCCGCCCTAACCCAGCCCTGCAGCAACAAAAAATTAAATGATAATAAAGTCATCATTTTTTTTCCTTCTTTCCCTGCTCTGAGATCAGTGGGGCGACGCTCCTCCGCCTCAGCGGAGGAGCCAGCCCTGAAGGTGGTCCAGTTCCAGGCAGCTATGAGTGGTCCAGTGTTTCCAGGTACAGAAACATCAGACCCAGTTTTACCGACTCCCACACTCCTCATCTAGCACCACAGAGAAGGTATTCTATAATTTACACTCCATAGAAATCAGATGTTTTCTATCTTATGAGGAGTGCAACAGCTACCTGTATAGGAAATGATCTGTTTTAAAACCCTGACATTTGTTCACAAAACAGTTCATGATTCAGAGCCAGAGTAACTGAAGGTTTAGTTGCAAATCTATCACCCAATATGGAGCTACTATCAAGAAGTAAAACCAGTGGTCGAAGTTCATTAAATAAAGTATGGGAACTGTGATAATGCATGCAATGGGGCTGGGTGAGTGAGTGTGGGGGTGTGGTCAAAGGCATGGCTAAAAAAACAAAGGGGCATATTTACAATACAAGTGGTGGACCGCGAGTTAGCTCCAAAATAGCTAACACCGCGCTTAGTGACTTTAGAAATGCAGGGTTGCACCGTATTTACAATAATATGGTGCACCCCTGTGCTGGTGCTAAATTCAGCTGCCTAGCTGAATGCAGACACCCTTGCACCATAGTACAAGTGTGCGTGCTTCGGGGGGAATGATTATGTGCATGAAGGTGCCCCTTCCTGCAGGTAAACAATCCAGAATGGCGATTTGAAACTCCTATGTGAGCTACATTGTGCAGCACACATAGAAGTTGCAAATTTTCATTTTTATAGTGATGATATATGTGCAGGAAGTGACACCTTCCCCCACATAAACAATAATTCTTGGTGTTTTGCTGTTTCTATGTGTGCTGCATTCTGCAGCACACATAGAAACAGAAAAAACAAGGAGAAATTAAACAATTCTCCCTATTTCGCCACGTTAAGACCAGTTTTTTTCCTGGTCTTAATTTTGACGCTGCCCCATATTTACTTTAACCTTGTAAATATGGGGCAGCATCAAAATCAACGGGTATTGCGGAGTAACGCCAACCACAACACCCATTTCCCACCCCTTTCACGCTAAGTATAGCTCAAAAGGCGTAACGCTGCCTTGTAAATAAGACAAAGCCCCTATCGTCACAGGAATGTCTTTAAAAGTGACATTCCTGTGGGGATAGGGTCTTGTAAATATGTCCCAAAATATTCTGTAACTTTTTATGATCTGTCACCTTCAGGTAACTACATATAAAATAACCCACAGCTTAAATGAAAATCAAATGCAAGTTTTGTTTATCAGGGAGAAATACATTTTTGTAGCCGCCTATAGCGGGCTACACCTTCCATTAACTCTTTCCGTGCTGATGACGGAACCGCTCCGTCATCAGCCACGGTGGCGCTGTGCTGATGACGGAGCGGTTCCGTCACCAGCATGTGCGCTCTGCGGGCCCCCTTAGCGCTGCGGCGGAATAGCCGCCGCAGCGAAGGTGTTAAAGGCCGGCTCCAATGTTAATTACTCTATCCGAAGGCTAGGGCCTTTAACAAGGGAGCAGGCCTTTATTGGCTGGTATAGACCAGCTAGGGTGAGCTATAAGGCTATTATAAGATTCCACCCCTAGAAAGCAGAATGTCTTCATTATAAAAACAAAGGCATCAGAGCTCGAGGGAATTGAAATCGCCAAAGCCCCAAAGCCTTCGTTTTACTGCTGTTGCTTTGAACAGCTAACAACGTGCGCACAGCCACGCTTTTTAGCTGTTGAACATTCACAGCATGAGCTGTGAAAGGGGGCTGAAGTCAGCCCCTGATTCTCCCCAACTTGGGTGAACTGTTTTTTTCCATTCAGATGAGCCAGGGAGACCGAGGAGCTGAGCAGCATTACCCCTCCGTCACTCCGAGTCTCCAGTGACTTTGAGCTAGGGAGGAGGGTGGGGAAAGGCCCCATGTGCCCAGCCTCTTCCTGTCACTTTCCCCTGATCACTCCATGATTTTTGGACAGGCAGGGGAAAGAGAAAGGCAGAGGGTGTTTATTAGTACCTTGAAATGCTTAGAGCAGTGGGCCTATACCAGTACATTTAGCGGCTGCTGCTCCAGTGTCTTCAATGGAGCTCCCAACATTCCAATATTCTAAAGTACGTTAGGAAACCTCTTTTAGTTAATGCACTGCACGGGGGAGCCGCAGAATTGAATCCTGGTTGGTGTAGTGTAGAATAGTGAGTTGTGTATGTTTAGCGCTACAAAGTCCCAGTCTGTGAACATGTAAATCATTATTTTAAACTTGCATTACACACAGTATAAGATAGGATGCTACAAAATGTGCAAAAAGGTTTAAGATAAAGTAATACCCAGACTGTACGTAGTGCCCATGTTTTGTATAACTGTCCTTTAAAAGCACACACTTCACAGCCACTGGCGTAGCTAGGGGGGGGCGGGGGCGGACCGCCCCAGGCGGCACTGTTTTGGAGGCGGCAAGGCAGCGCGGCACTTGTGGCCCGTTGCGGCGGCATTTATGATTTATTTGGGGACATTCACTGTCTGACACTTTGTCAATCAGTGTCCCCAGCCCCCAAATAAATGTTAAATGCCGCCACAACGGGCCACAAGTGCCGCGGCGGCACAGTTTCAAGTTCAAGCAAGCAAACCTGCGTTCAACTGATGCCTGTGCGTTGTGCGTACGCACGTTGGTGTGGTGCGCGCGCGAGTCAGGCAGTCTGTCCTGGGCAATGCAACCTCCCGCGCAAAGATATGGGCTAATGCGGGGACGATCCATAGGTCCCAGAGTCATGCTGACCTCAGCTGCCGCCCGTGGTGCGTATCGTCGGCCGCGAAAAGGCATGATCGCGGCAGGCGGCCCGGGACGGGTGAGCAAAACACTACTGCTGGCTCACAGTTAGAGTCTGGCTGGCGAGCGGCATGGGGGCCGGGACGAGCCTGAGAACAGGCAGGCTGCAGCAGAGTGCACCATCGATGGGAAGCAGTGCAGTCACGCACGGACGGTCCCGCTGAACTGTCTCTGTGAACTGTAAGTCAAGTTATTACGATGAAACGCTAATAGGTCAGGTTTAGCACCTCAAATGCATGCAAAATTTAAATGTAGCAAGATAAAAATGTCTGGCAACGACTTGTAGTTTCGTTTTTACAGTAGAATGTTTTTATCAGGCCAGGAGTGTCGGTCATAGGGCCAGACTCTCCAGTGTTAACTACAACATTCATATATCACAGCTCAGCAGTAGCGGTGGGTGACATTTCAAAGTGGTGGGGAGGCAAGTGGTCTGCGAAGTTAAGTACAGCCCAATAGCAATCAACGTATTGGCGTTGCCACAACTGCCTCTCCCTCCCTCTGTGTCACTCCATCCCTCACTCCCTCCCTCTGTGTCACCCCCTCCTTCTGTGTCACTCCCTCCCTCTGTGTCACTCCCTCCCTCTCTGTCACTCCCTCCCTCTGTGTCACCCCCTCCCTCTGTGTCACTCCCTCCTTCTCTGTCACCCCCTCCTTCTGTGTCACCCCCTCCTTCTGTGTCACCCCTTCCTTCTGTGTCACCCCCTCCTTCTGTGTCACCCCCTCCTTCTGTGTCACTCACTCCTTCTGTGTCACCCCCTCCCTCTGTGTCACTCCCTCCCACGTTCTGTCCCCGCTTCCCTCACTTCCTCCTACTGTCCTTCACCTCACACGTTTCTCTTCCACCCACCTATCTCTTCTCCCTTGCTTGGGTCACTCTTTCTTCCCTCAACCCTCCCCCCCCTATGTTTCACATGCTCTTCCTCTTCCTTCGTGCCTGCCCTCCCCTCTCAGCAGTGACCTAGCTTCTCTCCTCACCCCCCTCTCTCTCTCTCTCTCTCCCTCTCTCTTACATTCTCTTATCTTCTCTCAGGGCTGTCTTCTCTCTTCTCGCCCCCTTCTCTGCACGTTGCCCCCGTCTCCCTTTCTGCGTCTCGTTCTCTCCGTCCACGCTCTTATCTCGTTTTCCTCCCTCGGCCCCCTCCACTTCACTCCCGCCTCTCGCTCTCTCTCTCGATGTGAAAGAGAAGTTGATAGCACCGCAATAGGAAAAACAGTGCTGCTGCTTAAGTGTTGTTCGAAAGCAAAATGTTGCATATTTTACGCGAAACAAAATAGTGTTTCTAATTTTGGATCTGATATAAAAATTTCTACCTGTGACACAGACAACGGAAAGGCGTGCGACTTGGACGGCTGAAGTGGACGCATCTTCACACCATTGCACACACAATTTCACAGGTTTCCATGACACGGATTCGGTGACTGTGGGCAGATGGAGAGGCGATCACTGTTTGTTTCACTTTCAGCTGTAACCGGAATCGGGCACCGCCGGCGCCAACGACCAGTCCTCCTTGGCTTACGACGAGACGAATGCTGCCGCCGGGCCAACCCCACGCGCGGCATCCAATGGGATGCCGCTTGCAGGTGGACCAGCCAATCCTGGCGCAGCAGCAGCGCCAGGATTGGCTAGGGGGTCATTTTGCTGCTCGCCCTTTCGCCCTAAGGAAACCCGGGCTACAGCAGCACTGTGAAGCACCCCAGGGTCCCACTGGGGAACTTACAGTGCGCATGCTTGAAAAAGTGGAAAACTTTCTCAAGCATGCGTACTGTAAGTTCCCCAGCGGGACTGCGCACTACGGTCTGCTGCAGCCTGAGTGGGGGGACTCAAGCTGCAGCAGGCCACCCCCCTGCGCAATTTTAAAGATACGGCCGGCGGCCGCGATGCGTCCATGGTGGCTGGTGGGGCTCCGCCCCTACGCCCCAATGGACGCACCGCTGCTGCAGCTCAGCCTGGCTTGGCTACAGCGGCATTCACGTGACATGGTGTCATGGGACGGCACCAGTCCGTCAGTGTGTCTCCATTTGCCAGCAAGTGAAGTCGACTCACTTTTTGAGTATAGCGCGCGGCTATTATGGTCTTTAGATATTGCCGCTCCCGCAGCCTCCCTTGCTGTAGAAATATGGTGCCTAGCTTTATATATATGATAGCATGCATTGCCCCATGAAGGTCGCAGTCAGCGCACTCGCAGAGGCAGGATCATCAAGAGATAGTTTTCCGACTGCCTCTGGAGCCTATTGCAAGACTCGTCCTCCCGGTTCACTTAGGACTGTGTATATCGGTGTTTTTACAAATAATATTGTTGAGGATATTTGGTTTACAACCTGGGCCTGTAGCTCATAGATTACCTTAGTCCGGTGCCGGCAGTGGGGTAATAAACGCAGTTTAAGTGCAGATCGTCCCAGACTGGCAGACATGCTGGCAGCCGACAGCTTTCTATTTTTCATCTGTGAGCTGCTTTCGGGTGAGGTAGAAACAACCAAATGCATGACCCCTCGCAGTAGGCGCCCTCAACACCCAAGCCTGCGGTCGGGCCTGCAATTGCTGGTCCGGACCCCATTAGAAATCATGTTCTTTGAGTGACAATCTATCTCTATTACTGACCTCCTGTCCTCCAGTTACACGTGTTTGCTTTGGGAGGCCAGGGCACACGGCACAGTGTTTGTCCAGTTGTAGCTTGCCCATGGCGGAGCGCACACCTTTTTAAGTGCGACCTCCAGCCAGCTGGAACCCTGTTAACCACTTTTGAGCTCCTCTGCCAGAGGCCTTACACCAGTATTCTTAAATGGGTCCTTGGAAGAAAAAGGCCGTCTGTACAATAAAGACGGAAACAGCAGCCTGCCGAACAACAGAGTGTGACAGCACCAATATATAAATCACCTGACAGTCTCTACAGCATTTTAAAGGCTAGCCCAGTAGTAAGTCAGGTGGCCATTCAGAGCTTTCAGTTTGTTATGGCGGTAGGGAGGACTGTGGCTGTGATACTGTTAGTTAGGATTGGCAGTGACAATAGGCCTGATTTGTTGTTGTAAGTTCATTCAGTTTCCCATGTGGGTTAGTGGCCTTCCATTCCTGGTGCTCTGCAGAGTTTCTAGTTGCTCAAATGTGTGTAATTTTTTATATTTGTTTCCCTCATCTTCCTTGCTTGAATTTTGCTTACAAGAAAGTGTCACTCATAATTATTGAATGTCATTCATAATTACACCGAAATTATGAAAATGTCACACATAAGCAATCTGAAACCTTGGCAGCTATGCTTCCTTTATGTCCGGTCTGCTGTTGTTACTTGTACTTCCAATGCCAGCTGCGCCACTCCACATACACAAACCATGAGCTGAGCATTGCAGGCATTGCCCTGCAACTGCAGAAACGGAGACATGGCCGCCGGTTGTACAGTGGGGTGACGGAGAACACGCCATAAAGTATAGAACCCTGCGAATGCTGGTAATTTCTAAGTTTTTATTTCTTTATTTGAAATTTTATATCACAGACAGACGACATTAAAGTACTCTACAGCTATTTTTTTTACAAAAAAATGTGAGAAATGATTCCAAATAATAAGCATACATATTTACAAAGGAATGTTCAGGATGACATCAGAGTATTTTGCAATTTGTAGATACATATTCTGAGAAATGCATCCAAGTCATACAAATCCATGTTAGCAAAGATGTGTTGTCTTATAGTGAACGTGAAGTTGTCAGTTTGTTCTTCACGCTACAATATTTGATTTAAGAATTGCACTGAATATGTGGCGATGCAGGTTCTGGAAAGAGCTGCAATTAAATGTCACAAACGTAAGTGTTAGTATGGTGGCAGTCTGTGTGTTCTCCTTTGTACTGCCGGTCACCGGTGTATTTAACTGTGTAGCCTTGGACCGTGTCATGTATGTGCATGTAACTTTCATGATCGAGGTAACTATTAGCGGCGATACTTCGTGTCTCTCGGTTCTTTTTGCCAGCCCCCCCCCCCCCCCCCACCCCCCTCTCCAGGGGCGGCAATCTGAGGGATAGCCCCGGGCGCCACAAACTCTAGCTACGCCCCTGTTCACAGCTGAGCTGGTAGCTCCCTTACAATATCTTTCAAAAAGAAGAATTACATGCCATCAGGAAGCTTCAATTAATTCCAGCAATTAAAGCCAATACTGGCTTCCAAGCACGATTTACATTAGCAGATTATCTAGTTGTGCACATTTACATCAACTTGAGGCAGCAGGCCTCATGGCAAGAAGGCTTCTTTAGCTGTCTACCCCTTACTCAGTTCACAGCAGAGGACACTCCCTGCCTTAAACTTCAGTTAAAACATTTCAACTGTTGTTACCAGTCACAAATTATTTAAAATATATACAGAGTGGGCTTTGTCTCTTGCCAGAGGAGTATATATACTTGCAAGAGCAGTCCCCTCTATATAGGCTTTGTAGAGTCTTTGTATTAGAGTGTCATGGACGACTGTGTCAAAGGCAGCTGAGAGATCTTAGAGAAGTAGTGCAGCAACCCCATTTCAATCTACGGTGTTCTGAAAGTCATCCTAGACGGCGAAGAGAGCAGGTTCTGTGTCTCCTCCTGGATGGAATACTGTTTAAAAGTCAGAAAGTATGGCGCTATCTTCAATGGAATGTGACATCTGGGCGAATGCTTCTCTTTCTATCAGTTTCCCCAGGAATGGCCCATTTGTAATCGGACTGTAGTTGTCGGGGTCAAGCAGATCTAGGTTAGTTTTCTTTAATAATGGGCATACGTGTAATCTTTTTTAGGTCTTCTGGAAAGATTCCTGTAGTTAAGGAATTATTGGTGATTCTTCTTACTTGTTGGGCAGCAGAGGCAGTTGGAAGAATGTTCTTAAAGGTTTGTGGTGGACAAGGGTCAGAAGGGCTGCCGGCAGGCCTGCTTACTTTGACCACATCCATAAATTCACATTGTGATGTTTGTTTGAAGGAATACAGAAGCTAGGTTAGCCTACTCTAGGGAGGGATGTTTGGAAAAAGGTTGGTCCTGGTGGTTTTCCTTTGTTTTAAATAGGAGTCCAATGTGTCTGCTTTGGTTGTGTAATGATTTGCCAGTTTGTCCGTGAATTCTTGAGTAATGGGATGAGTTCCTTCTATGCACTTAGGTTTACGAAATTTGGTGAGAATTTTAAAAAATGCTTTATTTGCACATTTAGCATTTAGAATCTTGTGTGAATAGTACCTTTTTTTTAGCTTTTTTGATTGCTGACTTTTATAATCTGTTAAATTTCTGAAGGTGAAATTTGTTTTGATTGCTGTTTGTTTTGTGCCATGTGTGTTGCAACCTTCTAATTTACAGTGTTATCTTTTTTAGTTTTTTATTTCTCCAAGGTGTTTGTTTTCTTTTGTCCTGTTTTGTTGTTCTGAGTGGTATCAGGGTATAGAAAGCTTCCTGTAGCCACACATATAGTTTTTTGTACATAATTTATTGTGTCTAGATCTGTGTTGGATGTTAGTTGTGTTTCTAAGTGTTCAAAATTGAGTGTGTTCCATGGTCGACAGGTGGATGAATGTAAGGTGGTTTTAGGTGTGTTGCTTTGTGGTGTTTTATGTTGAAAAGTGAGCAAATGGTGGTCTGACCATGTGACTGGAGTCATGGTTTAAAAGGTAACTAGTTCTGGATTTGCACAAATGACATCTAGGATGTGTCCAGCAATGTTTGTGGGTGTGTGGATGATCTGAGGTAAGTTCAGTGTGTCTAGGCCAGTGATGGTTTTGGGATGGGGCATATTGGATGTGTCAAACCAAATATTTAGGCTACTAAGAATGCATGGGTTAGTGTGCAATGTTATCATGTTTGAAACTGTGGGGCATATTAGCAAGAACCTCGTTAAAAAAAGTCCTGCACATCTAACCTGGGCTTCTATTGGAATTCTATAACGCATATTAGCAAGCCCCTTATCGCCGTTTTAGCTGCAGTTTCCTGCCGCTAAAGCAGCGATAATTTCAACGAGGTTCTTGCTAATATGCCTCCGTGTCTGTAAATGTATCTGGGAATGTTGCATTGCTATGTAGAGGTCTGTAAAGGAGAAGGAAGTCACAGGAGGAAATTAGTGTAGGGTTGCATCTGGTGACGAGAGCCTCACAGTCTAGAATGGAAACAGCTGTAGTGAGATGTATTGTTTGCTTGAATATAACAGCTAGTTCACTTTCTCTTCTGTCTATTCAATTTTGTGTGATAGTTTGATAGCTTAGAGGAACGGCTTCATGCAACATTGGAGCCATGTCATTTCCCAACCATGATTAAGTTATGAAGAGTAAGTCAGGTTGTGTGTCAGACAATAGGTAGTAGATATGATTGAGCAATTATTAGTAGGCAGTTTAGATATAAGGCTTTGGTGATGGTGTGACTTTGTTTTGTAGAAGAGTGAGCAGTACTTTTTGAACTTGTAGCAGGTGTGTCTTTAGGGGTGGTATTAGCCATATGCAGATAGCAATAGTGTTACTTTTCTATATCATATTCCTCATGCTGCAGGCTTAGAAGGCATTTTGATGGGTCTGTGTGTGTAGGTGGTGGAGATGGTGTTTGAGAATGAGTTGGTGATCTGTGTGGTTTTTGTAGAGTAGCCTTGTTGTGTTATTGACATTGAGATGCAATGTTGTGAAGAGTTGTATATTGTTTATTTGTGTGCGTCTGTTTAGGGTGGAAGGTGCCTGAGTTAGGGGTGGCAGTGCAGCATGTGGTTCGTGTTGTAAGGCTCTGAATTGTGCAAAGGGGAGAGGCGGTTGAATGAAAGTTATTGTGTTGGTGTATTTGTGTTAGGTGTGGGGGAAAAGAGGCAGCCTTGCAGTAAAGATGGTTATGTAGCAAGCAATCAGTTTTTTTATTTTGTTTATATCACAACCTCCTTTTAAATGATTTAGTTGATACTCAAAATACAAGCCAGATCTATTGGCTTCACTTTTTCTTTCATGCAGCAAATTAATACAGTCTCTGTGATGTCCTTAATTCTGTTACTTGCCCTTGTGTCAGGTGAAGAGGCATGGAATTACATTTCCCCTGTTGTTTTGTACTATTTTATTTTTTCATGTTTCTTTGGTAAATATCCTCTTCTTTAAGACATTTCTTGCAAAAAGTTCAATGGTGCTAAATAAAACTTGTCAGACTTGAGTTTTTGCCCTTAGCTAAAGAGTCTTCACTCCAGTGATGAAGTTTCTGCCCCATTCAATCCCTGGATCAGATTTCTGTTTTAGGAACTCTCCTCCTTTAGTGCCCCTCTCCGCTTCCTATCAGAGCCCCAGCTCACTTCAGTGTTAACGAGTGTGCCACCTCGGGTGTGCCCACCTCTAGAGCGTCAATGTGATGATCTAGCCCTTTGAAAGAGAGAGTATGCCACTTCAGAACTAGATACAAATGCGTGCGAAATCACAGCGATAATGCACTCAAATTACTTTGATTATTCACTTCCTCAATTACATCAAAATTATATACCAAATCGGTGTGCTGATTCTGAAGTGGATCTACCTAGCCACTGATTCTGAAAGAACAAAAAAACTAGAGCAATTTGCTCTAGTCAGAAACTGCTCTACCTTGAAACACTCGTACCGAGTGAAAATTCTAATTTCTGTTGTCTAGTACAAACATCAAAACATCATACATCAGATGAATCATCAAATTAAGTGGTTATCAACTGAAAAAACATTTTTGCAACTATAATCAATGAAGAAATAGTTCATCCGACGTATTCCAATGCTTCTTTTATTCAAAAGCACGGTAGCTTCAATTGTTAAATTTCCAGGTGACAATAGTTACATAATTTTCAATGGTCAATCCCAATGCATTTCGGGTGCATATTGCTCCCTTCTTCAGGGGAAATCTAAAAAACATATAACGAAATCAATACAATGTGTAGCATATCAATATATACAATTAGCAATCATCCGGGAGGGTTATATAGATTCAGGAATCCATGTAAAAAATGAAATTGGCAAGAGGTTGATCAATGTAAATAGAAGTCATGGCCATGTGAATAAATCCCTGAAAGCGTGAGCAGACAGACAACCGATTCCCAAAAATTCTATGGGGATTCCACCATTGCGTGAATCTCAGCAGTGATTTGGACATGCAGTGGACCTAAGGAAAAGTACCCGTGAAATAACCGTAAACGTGACCCACTAACTTGTCAGCCAAAATAGCACTCTTAAAGATACTACAATGCAAAAACCAAGCGTTAAAATCAAACTAAAAACCAAAGAATGGATAATAGGCTATAAAACCCCAAATAGATAATCTCACCTATTATACTGATAGTTCATAGTTGGTGTCAACAACAAGACAATCATAAGGAAGCCTGCCAAAGCAGGTCAAAAAGTTGCTGCTTGACGCTGAAAAACATAAACATATTGTCCACAATCTATCAAAATCGAGGTCAGTTACATCAATCCTACAGTATTAGAGAACAGGTTAATATCTTCTCACCTCTCACCTAATGTGGCAGGCAGGTTGATCCCTATTATTTTTTTGTAAATACAGGTCCTCTTTTGGCAGACAGGAACTCGGTTCCATTTAATGGATGAGGACACAGACGAGTCGTACACATGGTAATCGCACATACTTACTCATTTTTTATATATCCTCACACAATAGATAGACTTTGGCTCTGCACCTATATATGTTTTACAGTTTCTTAAGTTATACAGTTTTAGCCTCTTAGTAGGATGTTTATTATTAAGATGCTTTTTGGATGTACATTGACAATTCGGATGCAAAACGTTGTAATATTGAGAATGATTATATTAAACATTAGGGGGCATATTTACAATAACTGATGCATCACTGCAAATCAGCAGGGATGCACCAGTTATTGTGCGCCACAGCTCCGCCATCATGGATGCGCCGCATTTACAATGCGGCGCACCATGGGGCAAAAACGGCACAGATGCGTGACGCATCTGTGCCGTAAAAGTGACGCATTGCTGGAGTTGCGTGGCAAGTGCGACGCAGCTCCAGCAATGCTCTGGGGGCCCTATCTAGTTAATGCTGCGTCACTCCTTACACCTTCTTCAAGCAGGCGCAGGGTTTTGACGCAGCATGGGCCTAAAAGTGACTGAGTGAAATCTTGTAGATTTCACTCAGCCACTTTTAGGAGGCGTTCCTGCGCCGGAACGCCCCCCCCTGGGAAGGAACGCCCACATGTGGCACAGGGCATTACAACGTGATGCATCTCTCAGATGCGTCACATTGTGAGTACCCCCCCCCCCCCCACCCCCCACCATGGAGCAGGATTTGCGCCGCCGCTGCATCACAAAAGTGACGCAACGGTGGCGTAAATGAGGCGCAGGGGGCTTGTAAATCTGCCCCATCGTACTTTTACAGAATGTTATTACTGTATCACAGGACGCTGCCATTCAGTGGCGAGCTTATCTAAAAAAGTCCATATTGAGTGGAAGCTTTTATCTGGTGTCATTTGACCCATCACCATAGTAGCACGTAGTTTGTATTTAAATTTAATCTCTGTAGCAACACCTCATGAGCTGTATATAGTAGCGTATTTCGATTTCTTTTATGATTAAGCTTAGCGTCTGTCACTGCATTACTATGTTTATTGCACTGGCTATTTCATTTTATTTTGATTCCATTTACTACCACTCCATCGTATGCTGTATATAACAACATGCTCCATTGACTATGTTTATTGCACTAGCTATTTCATTTTATTTTAATTCCATTTACTACCACTGCATTGTAAGCTGTATATAATTACATGCTCCATTGATAATTGCCTCAAGTTCATTCTTCTTCTTTTCTGCATACGTGTTATATTCAATTTTAATTATATAATGGCCACACCAGTAGATTAACCACATGTTCTCTTCTTGAATATCGATGCTTTCTTTTTGAATATCGAGCTTCATATATATACCGTTCGGGTTATCACCATCACGTTACTTTCAATATGACCCCCGTGCAGTTCGTTTAGTCCTGCCTTTAAGCTTTGGCATCTCTTGTTCAGTTCCAATATGGCCCCCATGTAGTATTCTTTAGTCCCTCCTCTATGTTTTTGGCACCACTTGTCGGCTATTTTTACAATCGCATGAGCATAGACGCGAGTCTCTTAATTTTTCGAGATTGTTTAGATCAGCGGTTTTACTGAAATAATCAATCAATCAATCACTGCATTTCTAAAGCGCGCTACGTACCCGTTAGGGTCTCAAGGTGCTCGGGGGGGAGGGGATGCTACTGATCGAAAAGCCAGATCTTGAGAAGTTTCCTGAAGGCCAGCAGGTCCTGAGTCTGTCGTAGGCTGGTAGGGAGAGCGTTCCAGGTCTTGCCGGAGAAGGATCTGCCGCCGGCGGTGGCTTTCTGGATACGAGGAATTGTGGCGAGGGCGAGGTTGGCTGAGCGGCGGCTTCGGGTGGGGGTGTAGAAGCTGAGTCGGTTGTGGGTCCGGTGTTGTGTAGTACTTTATGTGCGTGGATGAGGAGTTTGGAGGTGATCCTCTTGTTGATGGGGAGCTAGTGCAGGCCTCTCAGGTGGGGTGTGATGTGGCTGCGTTGGGGGACGTCGAGGATCAGTCGTGCTGAGGCGTTCTGGATTCGTTGTAGTCGTCTCAGGAGCTTGGTTGTTGTTCCTGAGTAGAGGGCGTTCCCGTAGTCGAGTCTGCTGGTGATGAGGCCCTAGGTGACGGTTTTTCTCGTGTCGGGGGGATCCATTTGAGAGCTCCTGCGCAGCATTCGGAGGCTGTTGAAGCAGGACGCGGAGACGGCGTTGACTTGTCTGGTCATAGAGAAGGTGGAGTCGAGGATCACCCCCTGGTTGTGTGCGTGGTCTCTGGGTTCCGGGGCTGTGCCTAGCGATGTGGGCCACCAGGAGTCATCCCAGGCTGATGGGGTGGGTCCGAGGATGAGGACCTCCGTCTTGTCTGAATTCAGCTTCAATCTGCTGTCCTTCATCCAGTCGGCTACGGCCTTCATTCCTCTGTGGAGGTTGGCTTTGGCGGTGTGGGGGTCTTCGGTGAGGGATATGATCAGCTGGGTGTCGTCAGTGTAGGAGATGATGTTGAGGTTATGTTGTCATGCGACGTGGTCGAGCGGTGCCATGTAGATATTGAACAGCGTCGGGCTGAGGGAGGATCCCTGTGGGACGCTGCAGATGATCTCAGTGGTTTTTGACCGGAAGGGTGGGAGGCAGACGCTCTGGGTTCTGCCGGAGAGGAAGGATGTGGTCCAGGCCAGGCCTTTCTCTTGAATTCCGGCGTCATGGAGGCGTGCTGATAGGGTTTGGTGGCAGACTGTGTCAAAGGCTGCTGATAGGTCCAGGAGGATGAGGGCGGCTGTTTCTCCTTTGTCCATCAGGATCCTGATGTCGTCAGTGGCGGCGATGAGGGCGGTCTCGGTGCTGTGGTTGCTGTGGAATCCGGATTGGGAAGGGTCCAGGATGTTGTTGTCTTCGAGGTAACTAGTTAGCTGTTTGTTGACAATCTTCTCTGTCACTTTTGCCGGGAACGGGAGCAGGGAGATGGGCCGGAAGTTCTTGAGGTCCTTGGGGTCCGCCTTGGGCTTCTTCAGAAGGGAATTGATCTCGGCGTGCTTCCAGCTTTCCGGGAAGGTTGCTGTCTCGAAGGAAATGTTGATTGTTTTCCGAAGGTGGGGTGCGATGGTTGTGCAGGTTTTGTTGAAGACGTGGTGAGGGCAGGGGTCGGATGGGGATCCGGAGTGGATGGAGTTCATGGTTTTGATGGTGTCTTCGTCGCTGACGTGGGACCAGGCGGTCAGGCGACTGGTGCGGGTGGTGATCGCACGGGTGGTGGACTCAGTGGTGGGTGTGGGAGTGTCGGAGTTGGAGCTGTCGTGGATGTCGGCGATCTTGCAGTGAAAGAAGGTGGCCAGGGAGTCGCACAGGTCTTGCAATGGTGGGATGTCGTTGGTGTTGGAGCTGGGGTTGGAGAGTTCTTTCACGATGCTGAAGAGCTCTTTGGTGTTGTGTGCGTTGTTGTCTAGGCGGTCTTTGAAGGCGGTCCTCTTGGCGGTCCTGATGAGTTGGTGGTGTCTGCGGGTGGCACTTTTGTGGGCTGTGTGGCTGTCTGGTGTTCGGTCGTGGAGCTATTTCTTCTCCAGCTTCCGACAGGAGCGCTTGGAGATCCGGAGGTCTTCGGGGAACCAGGCGGCTTTCTTGTTGGTGTGATTGGTTGTGGAGGTCTTGAGAGGGGTGAGGGTGTTGGCGCAGTCATTGATCCACTGTTTGAGGTTGGTTGCGGCGGTGTCTGGCTCGGTAGGGTCGGCGGGTGGTCTCAGGGTGAGGGTGATAGTCAGTTGGTCCTTGGTTACCTTGCCCCAGTAGCGGCGTGGTAGCTGTTGGGTGCAGTGGTGTGTGGCGGGTTTCCTGAAGGTGAAGTGGACACATCTGTGGTCGGTCCAGTGGGGTTCGTGGTGTTGTTGAAGGAGACGTGGGGGCTTGTGGAGAAGATGGGGTCCAGCGTGTGTCCAGCGGCGTGGATGTGTGTCGTCACGAGCTGTTTGAGTCCCAGGTTGGCGAGGTTGGCGATCAGGGCGGTGGAGTTGGCGTCGTTGTTGTTATTGAGGTGGAAGTTCAGGTCCCCGAGGAGGATGTAGTCCGGGGAGGCGAGGGTGTGGGTGCTGACGAGGTCGGCGATGGTGTCGCAGAACTATGGTCGTGGTCCGGCTTTTATCTGGTGTCATTTGACCCATCACCATAGTAGCACGTAGTTTGTATTTAAATTTAAACTCTGTAGCAACACCTCATGAGCTGTATATAGTAGCGTATTTCGATTTTTTTTATGATTAAGCTTAGCGTCTGTCACTGCATTACTATGTTTATTGCACTGGCTATTTCATTTTATTTTGATTCCATTTACTACCACTCCATCGTATGCTGTATATAACAACATGCTCCATTGACTATGTTTATTGCACTAGCTATTTCATTTTATTTTAATTCCATTTACTACCACTGCATTGTAAGCTGTATATAATTACATGCTCCATTGATAATTGCCTCAAGTTCATTCTTCTTCTTTTCTGCATACTTGTTATATTCAATTTTAATTATATAATGGCCACACCAGTAGATTAACCACATGTTCTCTTCTTGAATATCGATGCTTTCTTTTTGAATATCGAGCTTCATATATATACCGTTCGGGTTATCACCATCACGTTACTTTCAATATGACCCCTGTGCAGTTCGTTTAGTCCTGCCTTTAAGCTTTGGCATCTCTTGTTCAGTTCCAATATGGCCCCCATGTAGTATTCTTTAGTCCCTCCTCTATGTTTTTGGCACCACTTGTCGGCTATTTTTACAATCGCGTGAGCATAGACACGAGTCTCTTAATTTTTCGAGATTGTTTAGATCAGCGGTTTTACTGAAATAATCAATCAATCAATCACTGCATTTCTAAAGCGGGCTACGTACCCGTTAGGGTCTCAAGGTGCTCGGGGGGGAGGGGATGCCATTGATCGAAAAGCCAGATCTTGAGAAGTTTCCTGAAGGCCAGCAGGTCCTGAGTCTGTCGTAGGCTGAGCGTTCCAGGTCTTGCCGGAGAAGGATCTGCCGCCGGCGGTGGCTTTCTGGATACGAGGAATTGTGGCGAGGGCGAGGTTGGCTGAGCGGCGGCTTCGGGTGGGGGTGTAGAAGCTGAGTCGGTTGTGGGTCCGGTGTTTTGTAGTACTTTATGTGCGTGGATGAGGAGTTTGGAGGTGATCCTCTTGTTGACGGGGAGCTAGTGCAGGCCTCTCAGGTGGGGTGTGATGTGGCTGCGTTGGGGGACGTCGAGGATCAGTCGTGCTGAGGCGTTCTGGATTCGTTGTAGTCGTCTCAGGAGCTTGGTTGTTGTTCCTGAGTAGAGGGCGTTCCCGTAGTCGAGTCTGCTGGTGATGAGGCCCTAGGTGACGGTTTTTCTCGTGTCGGGGGGATCCATTTGAGAGCTCCTGCACAGCATACGGAGGCTGTTGAAGCAGGACGCGGAGACGGCGTTGACTTGTCTGGTCATAGAGAGGGTGGAGTCGAGGATCACCCCCTGGTTGCGTGCGTGGTCTCTGGGTTCCGGGGCTGTGCCTAGCGATGTGGGCCACCAGGAGTCATCCCAGGCTGATGGGGTGGGTCCGAGGATGAGGACCTCCGTCTTGTCTGAATTCAGCTTCAATCTGCTGTCCTTCATCCAGTCGGCTACGGCCTTCATTCCTCTGTGGAGGTTGGCTTTGGCGGTGTGGGGGTCTTCGGTGAGGGATATGATCAGCTGGGTGTCGTCAGTGTTGGAGATGATGTTGAGGTTATGTTGTCATGCGACGTGGTCGAGCGGTGCCATGTAGATATTGAACAGCGTCGGGCTGAGGGAGGATCCCTGTGGGACGCTGCAGATGATCTCAGTGGTTTTTGACCGGAAGGGTGGGAGGCGGACGCTCTGGGTTCTGCCGGAGAGGAAGGATGTGGTCCAGGCCAGGCCTTTCTCTTGAATTCCGGCGTCATGGAGGCGTGCTGATAGGGTTTGGTGGCAGACTGTGTCAAAGGCTGCTGATAGGTCCAGGAGGATGAGGGCGGCTGTTTCTCCTTTGTCCATCAGGATCCTGATGTCGTCAGTGGCGGCGATGAGGGCGGTCTCGGTGCTGTGGTTGCTGCGGAATCCGGATTGGGAAGGGTCCAGGATGTTGTTGTCTTCGAGGTAACTAGTTAGCTGTTTGTTGACAATCTTCTCTGTCACTTTTGCCGGGAACGGGAGCAGGGAGATGGGCCGGAAGTTCTTGAGGTCCTTGGGGTCCGCCTTGGGCTTCTTCAGAAGGGAATTGATCTCGGCGTGCTTCCAGCTTTCCGGGAAGGTTGCTGTCTCGAAGGAAATGTTGATTGTTTTCCGGAGGTGGGGTGCGATGGTTGTGCAGGTTTTGTTGAAGACGTGGTGAGGGCAGGGGTCGGATGGGGATCCGGAGTGGATGGAGTTCATGGTTTTGATGGTGTCTTCGTCGCTGACGTGGGACCAGGCGGTCAGGCGACTGGTGCGGGTGGTGATCGCACGGGTGGTGGACTCAGTGGTGGGTGCGGGAGTGTCGGAGTTGGAGCTGTCGTGGATGTCGGCGATCTTGCGGTGAAAGAAGGTGGCCAGGGAGTCGCACAGGTCTTGCAATGGTGGGATGTCGTTGGTGTTGGAGCTGGGGTTGGAGAGTTCTTTCACGATGCTGAAGAGCTCTTTGGTGTTGTGTGCGTTGTTGTCTAGGCGGTCTTTGAAGGCGGTCCTCTTGGCGGTCCTGATGAGTTGGTGGTGTCTGCGGGTGGCACTTTTGTGGGCTGTGTGGCTGTCTGGTGTTCGGTCGTGGAGCTATTTCTTCTCCAGCTTCCGACAGGAGCGCTTGGAGATCCGGAGGTCTTCGGGGAACCAGGCGGCTTTCTTGTTGGTGTGATTGGTTGTGGAGGTCTTGAGAGGGGTGAGGGTGTTGGCGCAGTCATTGATCCACTGTTTGAGGTTGGTTGCGGCGGTGTCTGGCTCGGTAGGGTCGGCGGGTGGTCTCAGGGTGAGGGTGATAGTCAGTTGGTCCTTGGTTACCTTGCCCCAGTAGCGGCGTGGTAGCTGTTGGGTGCGGTGGTGTGTGGCGGGTTTCCTGAAGGTGAAGTGGACACATCTGTGGTCGGTCCAGTGGGGTTCGGTGGTGTTGTTGAAGGAGACGTGGGGGCTTGTGGAGAAGATGGGGTCCAGCGTGTGTCCAGCAGCGTGGATGTGTGTCGTCACGAGCTGTTTGAGTCCCAGGTTGGCGAGGTTGGCGATCAGGGCGGTGGAGTTGGCGTCGTTGTTGTTATTGAGGTGGAAGTTCAGGTCCCCGAGGAGGATGTAGTCCGTGGAGGCGAGGGTGTGGGTGCTGACGAGGTCGGCGATGGTGTCGCAGAACTGTGGTCGTGGTCCGGCTTTTATCTGGTGTCATTTGACCCATCACCATAGTAGCACGTAGTTTGTATTTAAATTTAATCTCTGTAGCAACACCTCATGAGCTGTATATAGTAGCGTATTTCGATTTATTTTTTTTATGATTAAGCTTAGCGTCTGTCACTGCATTACTATGTTTATTGCACTGGCTATTTCATTTTATTTTGATTCCATTTACTACCACTCCATCGTATGCTGTATATAACAACATGCTCCATTGACTATGTTTATTGCACTAGCTATTTCATTTTATTTTAATTCCATTTACTACCACTGCATTGTAAGCTGTATATAATTACATGCTCCATTGATAATTGCCTCAAGTTCATTCTTCTTCTTTTCTGCATACGTGTTATATTCAATTTTAATTATATAATGGCCACACCAGTAGATTAACCACATGTTCTCTTCTTGAATATCGATGCTTTCTTTTTGAATATCGAGCTTCATATATATACCGTTCGTGTTATCACCATCACGTTACTTTCAATATGACCCCCGTGCAGTTCGTTTAGTCCTGCCTTTAAGCTTTGGCATCTCTTGTTCAGTTCCAATATGGCCCCCATGTAGTATTCTTTAGTCCCTCCTCTATGTTTTTGGCACCACTTGTCGGCTATTTTTACAATCGCGTGAGCATAGACGCGAGTCTCTTAATTTTTCGGGATTGTTTAGATCAGCGGTTTTACTGAAATAATCAATCAATCAATCACTGCATTTCTAAAGCGCGCTACGTACCCGTTAGGGTCTCAAGGTGCTCGGGGGGAGGGGATGCTACTGATCGAAAAGCCAGATCTTGAGAAGTTTCCTGAAGGCCAGCAGGTCCTGAGTCTGTCGTAGGCTGGTAGGGAGAGCGTTCCAGGTCTTGCCGGAGAAGGATCTGCCGCCGCCGGTGGCTTTCTGGATACGAGGAATTGTGGCGAGGGCGAGGTTGGCTGAGCGGCGGCTTCGGGTGGGGGTGTAGAAGCTGAGTCGGTTGTGGGTCCGGTGTTGTGTAGTACTTTATGTGCGTGGATGAGGAGTTTGGAGGTGATCCTCTTGTTGACGGGGAGCTAGTGCAGGCCTCTCAGGTGGGGTGTGATGTGGCTGCGTTGGGGGACGTCGAGGATCAGTCGTGCTGAGGCGTTCTGGATTCGTTGTAGTCGTCTCAGGAGCTTGGTTGTTGTTCCTGAGTAGAGGGCGTTCCTGTAGTCGAGTCTGCTGGTGATGAGGCCCTAGGTGATGGTTTTTCTCGTGTCGGGGGGATCCATTTGAGAGCTCCTGCGCAGCATTCGGAGGCTGTTGAAGCAGGACGCGGAGACGGCGTTGACTTGTCTGGTCATAGAGAGGGTGGAGTCGAGGATCACCCCCTGGTTGCGTGCGTGGTCTCTGGGTTCCGGGGCTGTGCCTAGCGATGTGGGCCACCAGGAGTCATCCCAGGCTGATGGGGTGGGTCCGAGGATGAGGACCTCCGTCTTGTCTGAATTCAGCTTCAATCTGCTGTCCTTCATCCAGTCGGCTACGGCCTTCATTCCTCTGTGGAGGTTGGCTTTGGCGGTGTGGGGGTCTTCGGTGAGGGATATGATCAGCTGGGTGTCGTCAGTGTAGGAGATGATGTTGAGGTTATGTTGTCATGCGACGTGGTCGAGCGGTGCCATGTAGATATTGAACAGCGTCGGGCTGAGGGAGGATCCCTGTGGGACGCTGCAGATGATCTCAGTGGTTTTTGACCGGAAGGGTGGGAGGCGGACGCTCTGGGTTCTGCCGGAGAGGAAGGATGTGGTCCAGGCCAGGCCTTTCTCTTGAATTCCGGCGTCATGGAGGCGTGCTGATAGGGTTTGGTGGCAGACTGTGTCAAAGGCTGCTGATAGGTCCAGGAGGATGAGGGCGGCTGTTTCTCCTTTGTCCATCAGGATCCTGATGTCGTCAGTGGCGGCGATGAGGGCGGTCTCGGTGCTGTGGTTGCTGCGGAATCCGGATTGGGAAGGGTCCAGGATGTTGTTGTCTTCGAGGTAACTAGTTAGCTGTTTGTTGACAATCTTCTCTGTCACTTTTGCCGGGAACGGGAGCAGGGAGATGGGCCGGAAGTTCTTGAGGTCCTTGGGGTCCGCCTTGGGCTTCTTCAGAAGGGAATTGATCTCGGCGTGCTTCCAGCTTTCCGGGAAGGTTGCTGTCTCGAAGGAAATGTTGATTGTTTTCCGGAGGTGGGGTGCGATGGTTGTGCAGGTTTTGTTGAAGACGTGGTGAGGGCAGGGGTCGGATGGGGATCCGGAGTGGATGGAGTTCATGGTTTTGATGGTGTCTTCGTCGCTGACGTGGGACCAGGCGGTCAGGCGACTGGTGCGGGTGGTGATCGCAGGGGTGGTGGACTCAGTGGTGGGTGCGGGAGTGTCGGAGTTGGAGCTGTCGTGGATGTCGGCGATCTCACGGTGAAAGAAGGTGGCCAGGGAGTCGCACAGGTCTTGCAATGGTGGGATGTCGTTGGTGTTGGAGCTGGGGTTGGAGAGTTCTTTCACGATGCTGAAGAGCTCTTTGGTGTTGTGTGCGTTGTTGTCTAGGCGGTCTTTGAAGGCGGTCCTCTTGGCGGTCCTGATGAGTTGGTGGTGTCTGCGGGTGGCACTTTTGTGGGCTGTGTGGCTGTCTGGTGTTCGGTCGTGGAGCTATTTCTTCTACAGCTTCCGACAGGAGCGCTTGGAGATCCGGAGGTCTTCGGGGAACCAGGCGGCTTTCTTGTTGGTGTGATTGGTTGTGGAGGTCTTGAGAGGGGTGAGGGTGTTGGCGCAGTCATTGATCCACTGTTTGAGGTTGGTTGCGGCGGTGTCTGGCTCGGTAGGGTCGGCGGGTGGTCTCAGGGTGAGGGTGATAATCAGTTGGTCCTTGGTTACCTTGCCCCAGTAGCGGCGTGGTAGCTGTTGGGTGCGGTGGTGTTTGGCGGGTTTCCTGAAGGTGAAGTGGACACATCTGTGGTCGGTCCAGTGGGGTTCGGTGGTGTTGTTGATGGAGACGTGGGGGCTTGTGGAGAAGATGGAGTCCAGCGTGTGTCCAGCGGCGTGGATGTGTGTCGTCACGAGCTGTTTGAGTCCCAGGTTGGCGAGGTTGGCGATCAGGGCGGTGGAGTTGGCGGCGTTGTTGTTATTGAGGTGGAAGTTCAGGTCACCGAGGAGGATGTAGTCTGTGGAGGCGAGGGTGTGGGTGCTGACGAGGTCGGCGATGGTGTCGCAGAACTGTGGTCGTGGTCCGGGTGATCAGTAGACGAGTGTTCTTCTGAGGGTGGTGTTGGGGTCGGTGTGGATCTGGAAGTGCATGTGCTCGGCAGTGGTGAGGGTGTCGTCGGTGTTGGTCGAGACTCTGAGGGTGTCCTTGTGGATAATGGCGATTCCCCCTCCAACTCCGTCGGTGCGGTCTCTGCGGGAGATCTGGTAGCCCTGTGGGATTGCTATGGCGATGTCTTGTGCTGAGGTGGCGTTCAGCCAGATCTCCGTCAGGAAGGTGACGTCGGGAGCGGTGGAGTCTAGGAGGTCCCAGAGTTTGATGGTGTGCTTGCGAGCGGAGCGGGTGTTGAGGAGGATGCAGCGGAGGTGGTTGGGTTCTCTGACTGGTATTTTGGAGGGCTGGATGCTGGTGAATCTGCAGTTCCGGCAGGCGAAGGGCCCTTGGGTGCGCTTCGGGGTGGCCCGGTAGCAGGGGTGGTCTCATCCGGTGTTAAGTGCATGGAGGGTGCTGGAGTCGTAGTGCAGTCTAGCATTGCAGGGGGCGCGCGGTCCAGGGGTTCTGGCGCTCGGCGCGGTCCAGGCGCGGACAGGCGCAGACGGGCTTGCCTTCGGCACGCCAGCGGTGCGCCCGCTGCATGCGTCCGCTGCGCGGCTGCTGCGCAGCCTCCATAAGAGGGGCTGTGGGAGGGTGGAGCAGCTCGGAGGCAGGAGCGGGGTGGCGAATGGGACAGCAGGGATCGGGGCCGCAGGGACGCAGTGGCAGGAAGATGGCACAGAGGGAGAGGGGGGAGAAATGGGACACAGAAGGCAAAACGGGGGAAGGGGGCACAGAGAGAAAAACGGCAGAAAAACATGGGGGTGAAACCGGGCAATAAGTGGGAGAAGGGGCACAGGGAGCAAACGAGGGAAGGGACACAAGGGCACAAGGGTCAGCAGCGGAGAAAATAGGGAAGGAGTAGGTTACCAAAGGAGACCAGAAGGACTCACTCAGCACGAGGCAGGCAGAGGGAGCAAAGCGACAGCGTCACGGCGTCGCAGGAGGACCGTGTAGCGGCTGGGGGGGCGACCTACCTGCAGGCAGGGTCAAAGGTCGTTCGTAATACTGGAAGCAGCCTCTTGAGTTTAACTGGCCAGACTATAGCATATACATTGTTCAAAACCTTTTTTCTATTGGCAGAACGATCGAAATAATGCTGTTTGGTTTTTACTCGACATTAAAACCTCGGAACAGCATTTACGGCATCTTATGGTTTTACACAGATTAAGGCAGTACTTCAACATTTCCCCACACGTTATAGGTGAGAAGATATTAACATGTTCTCTTATGCAGTAGGATTGAAGTAACTGACCTCGATTTTGATAGATTGTGGACAATATGTTTATGTTTTTCAGCGTCTAGCTGCGACTTTTTGACCTGCTTTGGCAGGCTTCCTTATGATTATCTTGTTGTTGACATCAACTATCAACTATCAGTATAATAGGTGAGATTATCTATTAGGGCCTTTATAGCCCATCATCCAATCTTTGGTTTTTAGTTTGATTTTAACACTTGGTTTTTGTATTGTAGTATCTTTCAGAGTGCTATTTTGGCTGACAAGTTAGTGGGTCACGTTTACCGTTATTTCACGGGTACTTTTCCTTAGGTCTACTGCATGTCCAAATCACTGCTGAGATTCACGCAATGGTGGAATCCCCATAGAATTTTTGGGAATCGGTTGTCTGTCTGCTCACGCTTTCAGGGATTTATTCACATGGCAATGTTTTCTATTTACATTGGTCAATGTCTTGCCAATTTCATTTTTTACATGGATTCCTGAATGTATAATACCCTCCCGGATGATTGCTAATTGTATATATTGATATGCTACACATTGTATTGATTTTGTTATATGTTTTTTAGATTCCCCTGAAGAAGGGTGCAATATGCACCCGAAATGCATTGGGATTGACCATTGAAAATTATGTAACTATTGTCACCTGGAAATGTAACAATTGAAGCTACTGTGCTTTTGAATAAAAGATGCATTGGAATACGTCGGATGAACTATTTCTTCATTGATTATTGTTGCAAACATTTTTTTTCAGTTGATAACCATTTAATTTGATGATTCATGTGATGTATGCTGTTTTGATGTTTGCACTAAACAACAGAAATTAGAATTTTCACTCGGTACGAGTGTTTTAAGGTAGAGCAGTTTCTGTCTAGAGCAAATTGCTCTAGTTTTTTTGTTACTCCAGAACTAGAGCTAGTTTGTATCAGACACAGAATGGGTAAAACCCTTAGATACTTCAGGCATCTCATTTAGGGATAGTGTCCCTCCACTGCGTGGTAGGGTTTCTTGTACTGCCAGGGATTCTCTATCTTGTGCTAGTAGAATCTCGCTATTCAATAGAAGAAGTGATTGCTTTGGAACCTGAGTATAAGAGTTCCAATTCCAGCTTTTGCACGGAACGGATAATTGTGTTATTGTGGGCAAAGCACTTAAACTCCATATGCTAAAAAAGTGTACATTTATGAAATATAATGCAACTAGCAGCCCACCCCGACGTTGTCCGGGGGCAATGAGGCTTCAGGGCCAACCGCCAGCCCAGGCCCCCGCCCGCCCCGGCCCCCACCGGCCCCGACATTGTCCGTGTCCCGGAGCCACCTCCCACTCCCGCCCCCCTCCCGCCTCGACATTTTACGTGTCCCTTTGCCTTATCTGAGCCGGCGCTCCTGACTTCACTGCCGCTCCTCGCCGCTCGTCACCGCTCCTCCCCGCCCACCCGACGTTTTTCGGAGGCAATGAGGCTTCAGGGTCAACCGCCCGCCCAGGCCCCCGCCCGCCCGAGTCCCCGCCCGCCCCGACATTGTCCGTGTCCCGGAGCCACCTCCCGCCCCAGGCCCCCTCCTGGCCTGACATTTTACGTGTCCCTTTGCCTTACCTGAGCCGGCGCTCCTGACTTCACCGCCGCTCCTCGCCGCTCCTCCCCGCCTGTCCGCCGCTCCTCCCCGCCTGTCCGCCGCTCATGTCCGGCGCTCCCCCTCGTCATCACCCACGTCGCGGCCAGCGCAACATAACAGCAAGCGCTACGTCGCGGCCGGCGCTACTTCCAGGGGACCATTTTTTTTAAAGTTACATTTTTAAATTTACGTTGAATTTTTATTTTATATAGCCTATGTCCATCTGCACACCCTGACGTTTTCAACGATGTATCAGGTGTGTAGATTGGCGCTGTGGTTCCCGAGTTTACCTGGCTCAAAGGTTTGTGTTCTCTCTTTATAATAGTAGTATAGATTGTTAAATGTGTCAAAAATGATAAAAATTTCTACATGATGTGTATGATCTTATGTAGCCCCATAAGCTCACAAATAATGTGCAGCTTTCTGCTGCCCTCCAATTTTGTGTGTGCTATGCAAACCTATATAAATGCAATGAATGTCTTCAGCAGTCAAAGATGTTAAGGTCTTCGCCCCCTTTGGTCGTTGAAGTGTGGTGTGAGATTTAATGCTTCCGTTAGTCTTTACCCATTTAAATGGGTTTTTTGTTTGTATCTTAAGATTCTGAGGTCCTCCTTTTTCACCTACACATTAATAAATCAGTGAATAGTAAAGTGCACATAACTTGTAGCGTTCATGGTGTCTCTGCCACTCACTTTCTTCTTTCAACCCTTCTGTTTGCTTTCTGGTGGCTGTAATTTCTCTTCAGTCAAGGGGTCAATTCACAAAAGCATTTATGAGTACTGGAAGCAGCATTCAGGAGTACTCTTTTATGTTCACTTACATGCCCCATAACGCCCAAGTCCCTATGAGTAAAAGTGCAAAGACAGCTCAGTCATTTCTATTTGTACTAATTGTATATTCCATAAATATTTCCCTTTTATTCCCAATGGATTTCCAATTGAGATGATTTGGGCCCAATTCACAAAGGCATCAAAGTGTACCTAAAATAATACCACACCATTACTAGCTAACATACTCCAAAATGCCTTGGTAAATAAGCCACTGGAGTGTTCTTTTTTTGATTGACTGCTGCCACTGCATTATCTTATCTCTGCTTTATGACTTTATAAGCAGAAGTTTGAGGTGAGATGGCAACCAGAAAAGATGAAAAGTGTCAAAGATTATAATTGCCTGCTATCAAATATAGGAGTCCAGGGAAGTCAAAGCCACCCCACCTATTACTGCAATCAATCTCTATACCTTATTCTTTTTTTTCTCAATTATTGAATGAAGAAACTGGGGGGCATATTACCAACAACTAGCGATAATTATCGCTATGTTGGTTTAGCAGCGATATTTTTACCGCCGAGCTGCGGCGATTTTTATCGCTTAGGAACCTTGCTATTATCAAGGTACATCTCCTAAGCGATAAAAATCGGCCGAAATGCATGAATATCGCTGGAAAGTCAGCGATATTCATTCATTAGCGAGCTAATGCTATTAGCCATGTTATCCACCTCCCAATGGATAACATGGCTAAGAATTGCTCAGGGGCAGGTGTTACCTTTTGGAGATATTCGCGCTTAGCACGAATATCTCCAAAAGTTGGTAATTGGAGATAGCGATGTTAGCGACTGTTTCCAGTCGCTAACATCTTGGCACGCCCACTTTGCATGTCATTAGTGATAAATATCACTGACATGCAAAGCGGGGCCCAAGATGGTCGCTATCTCCTACTAGCTGTCGCTAACTGGTGTTAGCGACAGCTAGGTAATAGGGAGATAATGTTATCTCCGCTTTCTTGGCTTTTAAAGCCAAAAGAGCGGAGATAAACCCCCTTGATAATATGCCCCTGAATTATTTATCAGAGATCAGAGCAATCTACACTATTTATGAGGGACACTAATGTCTATCTGCAGTCACAGATTGCATTTACATGTATGGGCAACAATTTCAAACCCTTGTACTTTCTATGAATCCTCGTATAAACAGGTATGTAACACTCTCTCTTAAGCAAACTCTCGCCTTGTCTCTTACATGTAACATTGTATTTACCTTTTGCTTGTTTTCATTGACAGTTATAATGCCCATTAAGCATTGTTTTGTAACAAGATGCATCCTGTGTGTTTCGATAACGATTGTTTTGAATAAAGTACATTGACCTTCATCAGAATCAAAGTTTTTGTAATATCAATTCCTGTGATGCCAGATGGATTACGTGTTAATGGGAAGCACCTCATAGGTTTGGTGATATATAATCACTACTTACAGATCACTTCATGAGAAATCTAATTTTTTGACTGTTCAAAAAAGTTTTATTTAGTTTCTGCTAAGGTTTTGCTTCTTTTTGTGCCTCAGGGAGTTTTTAAACTTAATATGGCTCAGGGAATATGTTGCACCTTATAATGATCCAAAGTTTAGAAATGAAAAAAATGCAGTACAATATATAGTATAATAAATAATATTAGAACATTGGAATGTTCGTCTCTCCATTGAAGACAATGGAGTGCTCCCGGCTTCTAAGGGCCAGTAAAGGCCCGCAGAGCAACATTCCAATGTTTTGTTTTATTTGTTAGAACTTTCTGCCCTCTAGTGGCAGAATGTTATAGTAGCCTTACAGCCCTTCCTAGCAGGGATATACCGGATATTAAAGTCCCGGTCCCTTGTTAAAGTTCCTCGCCTTCAGCTCGGGCCTTTAACGTGGGAGTGGGCTTTTAATACCTGTATAGCCCGTTACGGCGGGCTATAAGGCTATAATAAATAAGATATATAGGCCCCAAGCAGTACATTTATCTAGCTTTGCCGTCCTCAAACGTCTGCTCTTTGAAATGAAGGCAATCTAAGGATCAGTTTCTCTTGCTCTTTTTTTTCCATCTTCTTTTGGTTAGTGCAGTGGCACACCACCTCCTCCTAGCATGTCTTTTGCATTTCAACATATATTTGCAATACCTTCAAAAGATGAAGAAGGGACAGGGTGCACCACAAGTCTGCCTCCTCAGCAGTACCTACAACTGCACTAGCAGCTGGCTGAAGTCCTTGCTTGCAGCATCTGGGGCTGACTTTGGAAGTAATATGATGGCTCTGAGTTATTTTAGTGTGGAATTTTGACTGAAAGGAGGTACTAGGCTGTCATAAAAGTAAAGAACGTAACTATGTTTATCACATATAAATTGTCTTTTGCATAATCCACCTTTATGAAAAACACTCTTGGTATTAGGTAAGCATATAGGAGTCCCCTGCCTGGTGTCCAGTTGTGTTCCACTGCCCTTAGTGCCTGACTGCGTGTTTCTGGTATACCAGCGTTTGATTTTGGCCTTAATGTCACACTAATCTAGAGTGTGTGCAGGGACAAAGACCTCTGCCTTGACATGAGAATGGCCTTGGACTTCTTCTGTCATCTGGAGGGGTGTGCCAAACATGCCCTCATTGACTCACAAAGGACTACTGTCCTAGTCATCAGATTAGCACACACGGCGGTGGCTGAAGTATACCGTGTTTTGTGGATCCCTAATTGTGACTAGGTCGTATGATCTCTATCACTGGAGTGGAGGCCTACTGGCCTACTCATGTAGAGTTCCGATTCTATGCCCTTTCACAATTTCTAGCACTGACATCCTGAGTATCTGTCATGCATGTTTGTATATGTAGCCTGCATGGTACATGTATAGTGTATGTGTGAATGAGCAAATGAGTGACTGAGACCCACTCGGATCCATTTTGGATGCCCCAGGCAGGGCCTTATATAGGAGGGTGATGAGCTGTTGACATTACTGACAACGGGAAGAGGAGACCTGGACCCTGAAGTGAGGAAAGTGAAGACAGGGCTTAATTAAACATTCAATTAGGCCTTTTGCTTGGCAAAGAGCTGCTGAGGAGCTTTTCTGAACACAGCCCTTTAGAGGATGGTAAGAGTGAGGAATGGAACTGCAGACTCTGCTGTGCAAGTTGAGGAAAACCTTTAGTAGAAGACGGTATACACCTGTTACAACGCATCTTTTACAACTACCTACTATTACAACGCATCTCTTACAACGCATACCATTACAACGCATTGCGCTGGGGGGCGCTCTAGGATAGGGAATAAGTATAATTTACTATCCAACACCTTCCCTAGTGTCCACGGGAACTGGAGTTAGAATAGTAAATTATACTTACCACTATCCAGCACCTGAAAGCGCTATGCGTTGTAATGGTATGCGTTGTAATGGTCGCGTTGTAATAGTAGGTAGTTGTAACAGTATGCGTTGTAACATGGTACATCCGTAGAAGTCTGCCCTTTTGTAATTTTCTGATTAATTCCTTCAGTTGACTGATGACAGCCAGATACAGAAACCTCGCACATCTTTGCGCTTCTGTTGTGAGGTCCAGGGTTGCTTGTGTTACGGTTCAAGGGGCACCTAGCCTGGTAGTTTGTGCTGGACTGTTCCATTGAGAAGCAGGATCAAGACTGATTTGCATATGGCTGGGTCTAAACTGAGGTGGCATGTTGAGCAAAATAACTATGGTTTGGGATGCTACCCCTAGTGATTGCCAGTGTTTAGACAAATTGTAAGCATTCCCCCCATCACCTTTTGTGTGTCTTCTGCTATGGATGGGTGAGACTGGAAGATTACCCTTCTGTGAGAAGCATCACTCTACATAAAGGCAGTGTCTAGAGAGCGGCCTGGAGAGGACATTTGAAAGAACCATCTCAGACACAGTAGGGGCTATGTTCACAGATTAACCAGTCTTTGTGTGACTTTATCTAGCCAAAAGTAACCAGCCTGTACATGGCAACATCTACCTAGGCTAATCAAGCTGTGCATAGATGCAACTGCCTAGAGTAATCATCCGATGCATTTCTTCAATTGGAAGCACAGGCCGAGCTACATCTACCCACACCGTGAGCAGCCAGAAGAGGCTGTACTTACAACCATCACTGAGGTCCCCGAGTTCTGCGACATTCAAGAATTGGGACCACATCGACTACAGACTCTGAGCCTGCCAGGTGCACTGCCAGAGAGCAGTGCCAGCGGGCATAGCAGGGTGTATGAATGAAGCTGCTGGTTGTCAGTCCACCATTCGGGCGACAGGGTATAACTGTGTGATTTAATGGATGACTGATCCACCACATTTGGTAAGACAAATAGCTGAGCTGGGCAGTAGAGACTGAGCACAGTAACTTTAGGAGTCAAAACTGCACCTGAGCCATAATTATGTCAATAAGTCTCACCCCAAAGAGATGGGGGCTTCTAGATCTGGGAAGGGTATTTAAGCCTAGATTAAGGGGAAAAGTACTTTTCATTATTAAAAAGAGAAGAATGGGGATGGACATTTATTTATTGTTTTGTTGTGTGATTTGGAAGCTCTGAACTTGGGAATCTCCTCAGAGGAACTTGTGACTGCTCGCCTTTGCTACCACTAAGAGTCACTAGGTGTTTTACGTTGCCTAGTTAGCACAGCCATAGTAGCGAGGACCCCAGGACAACAGGGGTATATGACCCCCAACTACCATGGCCGAGAACCTGTAAGCCTAGGCCTGTCCAATGGACCTCCAAATTGGGCCTAAAAGTGACAAATATAGTTATGTGCTTTTATGCAGACCCAAGTGCATGACACAATACAAGCACAAGCGAGCAACATAGCATCACCCAGTTGTACTCATAGGCCCAGGAGTAATTTCCAACTCAAGGCCCCTCTTCACCTTTGCATCATTTTGGAACACTGCATGGGGCTCCATGTTCTTCTCATCCACGCCCCTGCAATACTCTGTGCGGCACACCAGTTATCACAACATTTTAGACTGTCATCTCCTGAGGCGGAAAGCCGGGAGAAGTTGCTCTTTGCTTTTTAAAATTGTGATTGTACTCTGTATTTTAACCTTGCTACTTTGCACATTTGGGTGCCGTGCAGCGGAGCTATCGCTGTCACGTGACCCACTTAAAAACTCGGCTCCTATCGCCTCGCACAGGCTGCTGGCCACGCCCACTTTTAGGCCACACCCCCCCCCTCCCGCCCTTTCAGACTCTTAAGCGCTGACTACGAGCGCTCTGTTTAGACCAGGGTTCTTCAAACTGTGGGGCGCGCCCCCCTGGGGGGGGGGGGCGCGGCACCACCCCAGGGGGGGCGCGTGCTCCACTCCGATCTTCCCTTTGTGCAGCGCGATGTAGAGACTCTCTGTGAGGGCAGGCGATTTCCGTCAGAGTGGGGCTGCAGGGGCCTAAGAGCTGAACAAAGCTCATTAGCATGCGAATGGTCTCTTAAGGAGGTGTGAAGTGCTCGGGTGCGGCTGCCTGGCTGAGTGTGTGTGTGTGCCCAGAAGCTGTGTCAGCCCGGGCACACACAGGCATGGTGAGATGAAGAGGGAGAGGGAGGGAGGAAGGAGACAGACAGACAGACAGAGGGAGAGCGAGGGAGGGAGACAGGCAGACAGAGGGGGAGCGAGGGAGGGAGACAGAGGCTGACAGAGCGAGAGCGAGGGAGGCAGCGCGAGGGAGAGCGAGGGAGACTGAGGCAGACAGGGAGAGCGAGGGAGAGTGAGGGAGGGAGACATGCAGACAGAGGGAGAGCGAGGGAGGGAGACAGGCAGACAGAGGGAGAGCGAGGGAGGGAGGGAGGGAGACAGGCAGACAGAGGGAGAGCGAGGGAGGCAGAGTGAGGGAGAGCGAGGGAGAGCGAGGGAGAGCGAGGGAGACAGAGTGAGGGAGAACGAGGGAGACAGAGGGAGAGCGAGGGAGACAGAGGAAGAGCGAGGGAGACAGAGGGAGAGCGAGGGAGGGAGACAGGTAGACAGAGGGAGAGTGAGGGAGGCAGAGTGAGGCAGAGTGAGGCAGGGAGAGTGAGGGAGAGTGAGGGAGAGCGAGGGAGAGCGAGGGAGAGAGAGCGAGGGAGAGAGAGCGCGGGAGACAGAGGAAGAGCAAGGGAGACAGAGGGAGAGCGAGGGAGACAGAGGGAGAGCGAGGGAGACAGAGGGAGAGCGAAGGAGGCATAGCGAGGGAGACATAAGGAGAGCGAGGGAGACAGAGGGAGAGCGAGGGAGACAGAGGGAGAGCGAAGGAGACAGAGGGAGAGCGAGGGAGACAGAGGGAGAGCGAGGGAGGCATAGCGAGGGAGACATAAGGAGAGCGAGGGAGACAGAGGCAGCTAGAGGGAGAGTGAGGGATGTCGGGTGGAGCCGGCCACCAGACATCCGTTATGTTGCCACGTGGGTGAATAGATGTATGGGTGGAGTGGTGGATGTATGGGTGGAGTGATGGGTGGAATGGTGGATGTGTGGGTGACATGGTGGATGTATGGGTGAGGGGGTGGATGGATGAGTGAGGGGATGGATGGATAGGTGAAGGGGTGGATGGGTGGTGGGAGAGAGGATGGATGCATGAGTGGAGGGATGGATGGGAGTGGATGGATGTGTGTATGGTTGGAAGGGTAGATGGATGGGTGGAAGGATGGATGGATCAGTGAAATGGTGGATGGATCGATGGGGGGTGGATGGTGGACGAGTCGGTGGGTGGATGGATGAGAGAGGTGATGGATGGATGTATTGATGTATTGATGGGTGAAGGGGTGGATGGATGAGTGAAGGAGTGGATGTGGGGATGGATGGGTGATTGAGGAGGGTGGATGGACGGGGGGATGGATGGAGGAGTGAAGGGGTGGGTGAGAGGTCAATGGATGGATTCATGAGTGGATGAGTGGATGGATGGGTGGATGGGTGAAGGGTGGATGGAGGGATGGGTGGCTGGGTGAGGGGGGAATGGAGAGAGAGGGGAGGATGGATGGATGGATGAGGAGGACATGGATGAATGATTGGCAGAGTGGATGGGCAGGTGTGTGCATAGATGGGTGAGGAGAGGAGCATGGCGATGTATGGGTCAGAGAGTGCATGCATGAGTGGGGGGAGGGTGGAGAGCGGGAGGGATGGATGGGTGGGTGGATGGATGAGTGGGGGGTTGAGTGGGTGGATGGATGAGTGACTGGGTGGATGGATGAGTGGGTGGGGGATGGCTGGATGGGTGAGAGGGTGGGTGGTTGGATGGATGAGTGAGTGAGTGGATGGGTGGAAGAGTGGATGGATGAATGGAGTAGTGGATGGATGGAGGAGTGGATGGATGAATGAATGGAGGAGTGGATGGATGAGTGGGAGGATATCTTGGGTGAAGGGGTGAGTGGTTGAATGGATGGGTGGAAGAGTGGATGGATTGGTGAGGGGATGGATTGGGTGAAGGGATGGATGGATGATGGATGGATGGGTGAGGGGGTGGATGGAGGGATGGATGGGTGAGATGATGGATGGAGGGATGGATGGTGGATGGGTTTGCAAGTGGTTGAAGGGGTTTGGATGTGGATGGGGCACAGATGGAGGGAAGGAATGAATGGTGGGGAGTTGGTGGATGACACGGTGTACATGATGGATGGGGAGGGTTGTGATGACTTCCTTTGCCTTGGAGGATTGTGTTTTGAGCTGTGTGGTACGCCTCTGTCGTTTCGCCACACCCACTCACAGGCCTGCAGTTTGCTAGGCACTCTTGTTGTGTTGAGCATTGTTTGCCGGATATGGCCCGTGGTGTGCGTGTTGCAGTCGATCATGTGGTGTGCCGGATTCCCGAGGTTTCGGTCGGGTGGTGGGGGGGGGGCAACATCTGGGGGAATTCAGCTGGGGGGGCTCAACCTGGAAAAGTTTGAATACCTCTGGTTTAGACTGTCATCTCCTGAGGCGGAAAGCCGGGAGAAGTTGCTCTTTGCTTTTTAAAATTGTGATTGTACTCTGTATTTTAACCTTGCTACTTTGCACATTTGGGTGCCGTGCAGCGGAGCTATCGCTGTCACGTGACCCACTTAAAAACTCGGCTCCTATCGCCTCGCACAGGCTGCTGGCCAAGCCCACTTTTAGGCCACGCCCCCTCCCACCCTTTCAGACTCTTAAGCGCTGACTACGAGCGCTCTGTTTAGAGAAGTTGCTCTTTGCTTTTTTAAATTGTGATTGTACTCTGTATATTAACCTTGCTACTTTGCACATAAACTCGGCTCCTATCGCCTCGCACAGGCTGCTGGCCACGCCCACTTTTAAGGCCACGCCCTCCTCCCGCCCCCCTAAATCCTCATATCAATGTGCAACTACAGGACGCGCAGCGGACGAGCGCAGCGGGCGCGCCGTTTGCGCCCCGAAGGCGCGCCTAAGGCAAGCCCGTCTACGCCCGTCCGCGACGGGCCGGGACCAGGGGCCATAGATCCTGCCCTATCTTTGGTGTATTCCCCGGCCCAACTTCGCGCCCATCCTGCTGTTTCTGTCCCCCCCCCCTCTGTACTGCATGGCCTTGACTCTCTTGGCATTCTTGCCTCCCGTTCCTCCTGTCCACCCCCTCCTACTTGTCACCCCTTCTCTCCCTCTGCTGTTCCTTCTCTAGCCACCTGCGTTTCATCTGTTCCTTTGGAAGCCTCCGCTTACCTGCTTTATGGCTGGATTTTCTGATTAGATGGGATCAGCCCCTAGGGGCCCCTCCAACCCAGCCAGAACGTAATCACATCCCTCCTCAGGACCAACTATCCAGGCACCTGGGTACCTACCTGAGGATGGGGAACTCGCAATAGACAAGCTCATATTATTAAAAACACCACTAAATCTATAGGGATACTAAGAATACTCACTGATTACTAGGGATATCCATACCCTACACCACACTTATATTCACATCAGTTGGCCTCGCGGCCACTCAGACCCAGACCGGTCTACCCTAGGGCAGATATGACACACAATCCGGTGCGTCTACACATGGGCCTGCAGAACCCAATGCTCCCTTTTCCAAATGGTTCGCAATCCTGCAAACCTCCACGCCAATCTCCCACCTGACGCTCTCACTTATTCAAGCCACAATCTTGTGGGTATCCACGCTGGTCTCCTACCCAGCGTTCTCACTAACGCCGCATATCAACGACGACCACATTCCTATGAATACCTATATATATATATATATATTGGGAAGTCTCTTCACTAAGGGTCTGCTACTACAATATTAGGAGTTAGCCAATTAATATAATGTACCTCTTATTCTTGGCATCATAGGTCCACTCACTCCCTATTTATGTGATCACCACTTACCTGATTGGGATTACTCATCCATTCATGTACCTAGTAAACACCTAGGAGATTTATTTACCTAGATTGAACAAAAGTATGAGACACATGCCAGTTTTCTACAAACTGGGGGTTATTTTATTAGTACAATATAAACCTTTACACAGATCTGTAACTGACAAAGACTATAGGTAGAACACACCGCTGAAAGAGAAAAGATTAAACATAACAGGAACACTCCGCTGAAAGAGAAAAGATTTAAACATACAATAGCTTAGGGAATAAGGGCAAGATTATGGTTAGAATTCACCTGATTAGTGTGTAGTCTTGTTCTAGCTGTCATCTGGGTTCCTCTCTCGTCTGTGCCTTGGCTCATCTCAGACTCTCTCTCTCTCCTGCACTCTTGGGTACACCTCTGCGCTGATCACTTTGCACTGGACTCCTCTCCCCCACGAACTGTCTCCACCTTCCAGCTTCAATCTAATGGTTCCTGCCGCTCTGATCACCGCTCATTCCACTAGCTTGTTCACTCTGTCTCTGCGCCAATGTCCAAATAACTCCATCTGCTCCCACAGATTAGTCCACGATCTCTCCTCCCTCTCTTCTAAAAGGCATTACTTCAGACTCCAGCTATTCACACCTCCTCCTGATAAGTAACTGCTTCTGACTGCTTCCTTCAGTTCCAGCTCACTATTCAACTCAGCTCTCTCCAGCTTGAACCCTCTCTCTCTGCCAACTCCACTCCACTGCTTTCCACTCCTCCACCTTAACACGACTGACTGGCTTCGCCACCTCCACTCGACTCTCACTCTACTCGACTCACTGACTCCGCCTCTGCACTTCACTGATATAGAATGCTGTTTCCTCATGGAAAGTTCCAGCCATCAGCCTGCCGCCCACCAGGTCTCTGCATCACTTCGCACCAAGGACACACACCCAGCTGGCCAGCCTTTTGTGGTGTCTTCAACACAGAGAATAATACAGCCTACCGATAAGGGCCGGCCCAGACCGGTTCTCTACAAGTGAAAAACAGCCTTAACTATAAACTTTGCCTTTACCCTGAAAAGCCTCTCAGCTTCATCAAGATGGAGTCCCTCTAGCTCTAGGCCTGTAGGCCTGAAAGGGATGAAATGCCCCTTAGCTCTGTCAGAATACCTACATAAACCATACCAATGTGTCTAATATGTCAAAGCCAATAGGCAATAGACAGGTTAAAGTCAAGAATAAAGGATCTATTATCATATTAAGCAGCTATCCTCTTCTAGGTCTGGAAAAAAGGGCTTAAAAGGGCCAACACAGGCTAAGAATACCTATACTAGATGTGAGCAAGACTAAGGTCTATATCACTGCTAAATAAAGCCAAAAACTCTGCCATAACATTCCACCCTTAGATCCTTATCTTGCGAACATCAATAAACAACAACATCCAGATAAACAAACATCAACACAATCTATCAACAAATCAAAAACTAAAAAACTCTCTAAAAAGAATGACAACTTAAGGAAATTCCACCTGAAACTCAATGGTAGGGAATACAAACCTAACAACCAACTGAAAACAAATCAAAGCACCCTTGACTTGAATGCTGAAACATATCTGAGATTGGATCTGATAACAACAGAAACTAACCAAAGCATCCTCAAACTAAATGTGCCTCAACTTCTAGTGATAACTGGTGAAATCTAGTGATGTAGGGACTTATGTGTTGAATGAAAACAGCAAGGGGCCTACCTACTTCGGACAACTTAAGCCTAAATGAGGCCTACCTACTATAGTCAACTTAAGCTAATGATGACTCATGAAATCTATTGGTGTAGGGGCTTGTTTGTGGGAAGAAAATAACAATGGGCCTAAATGAGGCCTACTGACATTTGTGAATTTAAAGAAACATTTTGGTGAAATCTGAGAAGTAGACATGACAAACTGTTCTCAAGGTCTGGACAAACATTAATACATAATCATACTAAAAGACACACCTCCCAGGACAACCTAAAGTCTAGGGTAACCACCCTTTGATCAATCAAGGTGAAATTGTAATGACAGTAAAAAACAACCCCATTTCTACAAGATAGGTGGTGTATATATATATCACTTAGTTTCTTCACACTGTGGAACACATGTGTGCACCACCGTTTAAAAAAAAAAAGTCCTTCATTGGCAAAAACTGTTTTGAAGAAAACAGAAAAACTATAATAGGTGACATGTTTGTGTTTTTTCTAAAAGTGGGGCCTGCTCGTAGTGATTGCCAACATGGGAATAATGCAGGCCAAGGAATAAGAGTCCAATGTCAATTTTGTTGCTTCAGTGTAGGCCACCACCCTGCATCTTCGGTATCCGGACACTTCCTCCGATGCGGCCATCCATCACCCTTCCGGTCTGGTCTGGTCTGGTTCCATCATCCAAAAATAATAAACTAACATAAAAACATGAAAGTAAAAAACTAAAACAATAAAGGAAGTGGGAGGGGCAGGGGCCCACGCACAACCACAACCCAGCAATCCTAGGGACAAGAAAACAAGTATCATTATTCTTGCAAAATAAAATTTTAATTTAAAAAGCACCCCGGGTGCCTTTCATTATTGAAAAGAAAATATCCTAATTAATTAAAAACATTCAAAATCTAATTTTTAAGAATATGCAGCAGGGCCTAACATACCCTAATCCTCTGTGAGACACCCCTCCCTTCAGAGCAGGAGCCAGGCCACAGTATGAAGTAATTTGAATCACTGCCAAATGATGATCTCACAGCAGGAGCAGGGCACTGCAAGCCTCCCGTTTCCCTGATCAGAGAAGCCCGCCCAGGCCTACTGCCAAGGGCCAAGAGTGTGCAAGAATCCCTTATCAGCAGGCAATGAAGCTGCCTGCGTCAACAGCCAGGAAGAGCCAGTTCCCCCACCCTTACATAAACAAGCCGTCCGCGGAACAAAATTGGATTATGGCCAATCAAAAACCGGACAGGCTGCAGCCGGAGCCTGCAGCGGAAGAAAAAAAAAACTCGTCTTCACAAACCAGCTGGTCTGCCAAGGTCGACAAACAAATTCTTTGCAAGCTTGTTCCCAGGCCTGATTGCACTAACTAACGAAAGCCAGCATGTTTAAAAAAAAAAAACAATTCTATTACAATGTACTGCTACTTAAAAGCTCCAGTTTCTAAAAAGACTTTTGTCTAACTAATTCAGCTAAAGGCAAGACATTTAAAATATGGGCACTTATTTAGAAAGGGGCAACTCAGTTGTGCACACAAGATTATAAAGTCTGTATTTAAAAAACGAATTAACATGGACCATTGTCAGCTGTTGAAAGAGAAATAATTTTAAAACAACATAAAATGCAGATACATTTCAACATTGTGTTTCGTTCAACCAGGGGCATCATGTAATTTTACATTACAGTGTAATTAAACATGCAAGCTATTTAATCCAACCTAATAAAAGGGCCACATTCATATATTATGAAATAGCTAATTATTTTCTAACTGAGTTTGATAACTTACCAAGGCCGGTTTTGCTGACACATTTATAAAAAAAGAAATTTCAGTTTACATTTGGGAAAATAATCATTTACATTTTTTTTCAAAAGCACACGGTTGCCTTTCACTAATTAAAAGCACATGTTACCATGCACTGTCGGGCAAGATTGATTATTCTCAACCTGTGATCACTGCAACCAGCACATTCCTTTCTAGATGGAAAACCCTCAAAGAAATAATTAATGAAAACAGCCCGTAGCATGCATTCTAACGGGCCACCTCCTTAACATTTCACTCATTTTAAATCATGCATTCAAAAATAATACTCCACACGTCTATGGATGCATATTAAGAAGCGTATTTAAAAGAACACAGCTCTCTCCGTGCAAACCCTTATCTCAATCCGACTGGTTGATTTATAACCTACAGTTCCAAGGCAAACCCACACAAATTCGTAGACGTAGTTCAAAAAGAATGTGAAATGAACAGAACCCTTCGCAAAGCACAAGATGTTACCTTTCCGTCAAGAAGCTGACAAAGCACGTAGGCAGACCAAGGAATCAAAAAAAAAAGTCAAAATCAAACCATCAATCCTTAAAATAATACACTGACTTTTATAGTCAGGTCAAATAACCATGCGTGTTGACAGCATGTTAAAAATAAAGACTGCCATCTCAATTCAAGATATTAACCCTTTGGCAGCTCAAGCACAATCAATTCCCAATGACTGCAGATACATGGGAAAATCATGAACACATCTCTTCACGTTTACAGATAACACGTACACATATTTTCAAAACGTTATCCCCAAGCACCCGAGAGAGATCCAGCTCTCTCCTGCCTAACGTAATGATAACATGCCCTGTCCAAGCCATGACCACATGGCGCTTTTCACAAGCCATATTTACAAGACAAGCTTTTCACAAACAATATATCCAAGGCGCAATGCACAAGGAACACAGCAGATCAACATGAGAACATGCACCTCACAAGCCACATTAACATGGCGCTATTCACAAGCCATATTTACAAGACAAGCTTTTCACAAACAATATATCCAAGGCGCAATGCACAAGGAACACAGCAGATCAACATGAAAACATGCACCTCACAAGCCACATTAATATGGCGCTATTCACAAGTCATATTTACAAGGAGCTATATTCAAAGAACTCCACAGATCATAGAACAATGAACACATTTCACATTGCACAGCATAAGCAGATGCAGCAAGCAATTTAATGGGCAATTTAAAAGCATTTTTTACACACATTTATACAATTGGACCATCACAAAGATGTAACTGGCTCCCTCATGTAATGCCATCCTTCAACCCTGACAGTTTAAACACCAAGATGAAAACCATTCCTTCCACCCTGAATAAGCCAAATGCCATGATGTAATGCAATCTCCTCACGCTGCAACTGTTCAAGCCCATAGGTCTCACAGGCTACATAAACTGCAACATTACGCCAGATGGAACCGGCGTTCAGGGCACTCCCTCAGAACACATGGGAAACTCTCTAAGCACATGGCCAGATCACACAGGTTTCGTAAACTGTTCGTAGACGCCAGATGTTATGGCTGGATTTTCTGATTAGATGGGATCAGCCCCTAGGGGCCCCTCCAACCCAGCCAGAACGTAATCACATCCCTCCTCAGGACCAACTATCCAGGCACCTGGGTACCTACCTGAGGATGGGGAACTCGCAATAGACAAGCTCATATTATTAAAAACACCACTAAATCTATAGGGATACTAAGAATACTCACTGATTACTAGGGATATCCATACCCTACACCACACTTATATTCACATCAGTTGGTCTCGCGGCCACTCAGACCCAGACCGGTCTACCCTAGGGCAGATATGACACACAATCCGGTGCGTCTACACATGGGCCTGCAGAACCCAATGCTCCCTTTTCCAAACGGTTCGCAATCCTGCAAACCTCCACGCCAGTCTCCCACCTGACGCTCTCACTTATTCAAGCCACAATATTGTGGGTATCCACGCTGGTCTCCTACCCAGCGTTCTCACTAACACCGCATATCAACGACGACCACATTCCTATGAATACCTATATATATATATATATTGGGAAGTCTCTTCACTAAGGGTCTGCTACTACAATATTAGGAGTTAGCCAATTAATATAATGTACCTCTTATTCTTGGCATCATAGGTCCACTCACTCCCTATTTATGTGATCACCACTTACCTGATTGGGATTACTCATCCATTCATGTACCTAGTAAACACCTAGGAGATTTATTTACCTAGATTGAACAAAAGTATGAGACACATGCCAGTTTTCTACAAACTGGGGGTTATTTTATTAGTACAATATAAACCTTTACACAGATCTGTAACTGACAAAGACTATAGGTAGAACACACCGCTGAAAGAGAAAAGATTAAACATAACAGGAACACTCCGCTGAAAGAGAAAAGATTTAAACATACAATAGCTTAGGGAATAAGGGCAAGATTATGGTTAGAATTCACCTGATTAGTGTGTAGTCTTGTTCTAGCTGTCATCTGGGTTCCTCTCTCGTCTGTGCCTTGGCTCATCTCAGACTCTCTCTCTCTCCTGCACTCTTGGGTACACCTCTGCGCTGATCACTTTGCACTGGACTCCTCTCCCCCACGAACTGTCTCCACCTTCCAGCTTCAATCTAATGGTTCCTGCCGCTCTGATCACCGTTCATTCCACTAGCTTGTTCACTCTGTCTCTGCGCCAATGTCCAAATAACTCCATCTGCTCCCACAGATTAGTCCACGATCTCTCCTCCGTCTCTTCTAAAAGGCATTACTTCAGACTCCAGCTATTCACACCTCCTCCTGATAAGTAACTGCTTCTGACTGCTTCCTTCAGTTCCAGCTCACTATTCAACTCAGCTCTCTCCAGCTTGAACCCTCTCTCTCTGCCAACTCCACTCCACTGCTTTCCACTCCTCCACCTTAACACGACTGACTGGCTTCGCCACCTCCACTCGACTCTCACTCTACTCGACTCACTGACTCCGCCTCTGCACTTCACTGATATAGAATGCTGTTTCCTCATGGAAAGTTCCAGCCATCAGCCTGCCGCCCACCAGGTCTCTGCATCACTTCGCACCAAGGACACACACCCAGCTGGCCAGCCTTTTGTGGTGTCTTCAACACAGAGAATAATACAGCCTACCGATAAGGGCCGGCCCAGACCGGTTCTCTCCAAGTGAAAAACAGCCTTAACTATAAGCTTTGCCTTTACCCTGAAAAGCCTCTCAGCTTCATCAAGATGGAGTCCCTCTAGCTCTAGGCCTGTAGGCCTGAAAGGGATGAAATGCCCCTTAGCTCTGTCAGAATACCTACTAAACCATACCAATGTGTCTAATATGTCAAAGCCAATAGGCAATAGACAGGTTAAAGTCAAGAATAAAGGATCTATTATCATATTAAGCAGCTATCCTCTTCTAGGTCTGGAAAAAAGGGCTTAAAGGGCCAACACAGGCTAAGAATACCTATACTAGATGTGAGCAAGACTAAGGTCTATATCACTGCTAAATAAAGCCAAAAACTCTGCCATAACACCTGCTCAACACCCGGTCCGCCGTCAAGCACCAGACGGAACTCTTTAATCTTTTGAACACTGAATCCCCAGACTACTTATTCCTCACTGAAACCTGGTTCTCCACTGATTCTCTCCCGGATCTTCTGGCCATTCTCCCCGACACCTACTATGCCCTCCGAGCAGACCGCCCGGCCGGCCAGGCGGGGGGCGGTGTGGCAATGATTATCCGCTCCACTTTAAAATTCCAACTTCTTGTTCACTCCCCGATACCCAACGTGGACTACTTGGTGGCCCGTTCGCTCAACCTTTCTGCACCCCTCACCATTGTTCTCATGTACCGCCCCCCCCCCCAATCCATGCCTTTATTTGTCGCGGCTCTAGAAGATCTTCTGGCCACATTGGTGGTCAACAACTCCTCAGTGATCCTGCTTGGTAATTTCAACTTCTGGCCAGGTGACCCCATGGAGGGCGCGGCTTCTAAAGACTTTTCTGCAACCCTTCAGAGCCTGAACCTTACCTCCCACATTCTGGCTCCCACCCACGCCCAGGGCCATATTCTGGACCAACTCTGGTCACTAGGACGCGACGTTTCTCCTCCTACTATTCTCCCCTGCATCTGGTTCGACCATGCCATGATTTCATTCCGCATCCACTCGGCTTCCGCCAAAAAGGTGTCTCCTCCCAAAAACTTACTGGCCCGCAGCTGGAATCAAACTGATCTCAACTCTCTCTCGCTCTCCTTGGCTTCCTCTGCTCCGGATCTTACTGACCTCTCTTTGGATTCGCAGACAGACGCCATTAGCACTTGGCTCTCCTCCTCTTGCGATCAGGTCGCTCCGATTAAGAAGGTCAAATCTGTTCGCCCGCATGACGCGCACAAATGGTTTACCAACGAGCTCAAAGCTCTCAAACTTGATCTTAGGAGGTCGGAGCGTCATTGGAGACGGAACCATTGCCCTAATCTTCGCGCCAAATATAAACTCCTCCTGAATGGTTATAAAAGAGCGATCCTCGCGGCCAAAACTAAATACTTTACTGAGAGAGTTGCCCCATCAGCTAACAAATCCCGTGAAATTTTCTCCCTGGTTCACAGTCTGGCAACCTCCGACCGCACCAGCACTGTCCCTTCTCAGGCCCTCTGCTCCTCACTCAATGACTATTTCATCGATAAAATCACTAAAATCAAGGCTAATATCCCCACGGTTCCCCGACCCAGCCTCTCATGCTCCCTCCCCCTGTCTCCTTCCTCTTTGGATCATTTCCCTCCCATTTCTATGGACCGGTTCCTCAACTTGCTCATAAAAGTCAAGTCCGGATATCCGGCGGACTGCGCTCCTGCACGGATCCTTAAAACTCTTTTCACTAGCTGTCCTGCTCCCCCTCTTGCCCTTCTCAATGCCTCCCTAGCACTAGGTTCTGTTCCGTCATCCTTTAAATCCGCTACTGTTCTCCCTATTCTTAAAAAACCTGGCCTCGATCCCTCGCTCCCCTCTAATTTTAGGCCGATCTCTCTCCTCCCGTACCTGGGAAAGATCCTAGAAACCCATGTCACATCTTGCCTGTCCAATCATATCGAGGAGCACCACCTTTTGGCCTCCCATCAGGCGGGCTTTCGTCCAGGCCACTCCACAGAGTCAGTGGTCATCGCCGTCCTGGACGAACTCAAAGGGAAAGCTGACATCAACCTCCCCCAAGCCCTGGTCCTCCTCGATTTGTCCGCTGCGTTTGACACGGTCGATCATTCCATTCTTCTCGACCGTGTCAGCGCAGCGGGCATCCGGGGCACCGCCTTTTCTTGGCTTGCGTCCTTTCTCCAGGGCAGGTCCCAAGCGGTTCAACTCTCTGGCTTCTCCGCTCCTCCCCGCCCGGTCACCTGCGGGGTCCCCCAAGGTTCTTCCCTTTCCCCTCTTCTTTTCAATCTTTATATCCACCCCCTTATTGCTTCTCTTCTCGAGCTGGGGGTCTCTGTGTATAACTACGCAGATGACCTCCAGCTCGTCTTTGATCTTTCTTCCCCTTTTGTTTCTCTTCCTAAGTTTTGCTCCACTTTAGTTTTTATATCTGAATGGATGAGCTTCAATCATTTGAAGCTCAATCCTGACAAGACGGAGCTCGTCCTCACTGGGGGTCCCTCCAACCCCTGGTCCCCGGCCCACTGGCCTCCCTCTTTTGGTTCCCCCCCTTCACCGGTCTCTTCGGTCCGGACCCTGGGCATTAAGGTCAGCCATGAAAAATACCTCCAAAAAAGGCTGACCTTCTACCATCCAACCAGGTCGCTGAGGTCAGAATCCCTGTTTCTTGCGGCGGTGCCTCGTGTGAAGAGAGCACGTATTGGAGGCCGCTCTTTTAAATTATTGGCGCCCCAGTGGTGGAATAAGCTGCCTGTGGCCCTGCGCAGCACTCCAAGCCTGTTGGCCTTTAGGAAGGGGCTCAAAACCTGGCTTTTTGCCTCTTAGTTTTTTGGCCTTGTCTGCTTCCCTTTTCTCTGCCTTTTTCTGTTCTTCCTGTTATGTTATGAGTTTGGTGCGCAATTCAAAGCGTCGGGGCACTCTTCCGAGTAGCCGTACGCTATATAAAACCCCAGTATAACATAACATAACCATGACCTTACCATGCACGCCCAAGTTAGTTCCGTAGTATCTTCTTGCTTTCTCTTTCTCCGTCTTATCCGGAAAATCTCCCGCTATTTTTCTACGGATGCCCTCAAAACCATAGTCATGGCCCTCATCATCTCTCGCCTTGATTATGGGAATGGCCTGTACGTAGGCATACCGGCCTACGAAACTCGCGCCTTCAGGCCATTCAAAACCAGGCCACCCGTCTCATTCTTCGCCTTCCCAAATCTTCCCACATCACTCCTGCACTCAAGTCCCTTCACTGGCTCCCTGCTCATTTCAGATCTTTCTTCAAATTGGCTTGTGTGGCCTATTGTGCTCACACTCGCTCAGCTCCCCTTTTCATCGGATCTCTCATCTCTCCTCACGTTCCCAACCGCACCCTCCGCTCTTCTTCTCTTTCCCTTCTCCATGTTCCCCGTTTCCGCAAATCCAGAACGGGAGGCACCTGATTCTCGGTTTTGGCACCCCGTTTCTGGAACAGCCTCCCTCTGTCCATCCGCTCTATCCCTATCTACACTCACTTTCGCAAAGCTCTTAAAACCTTTCTGTTTTCCCAGGCCTTCCCCTGCTAGCTTTCCCGCGCCTCCTCTATGAGTCTGGTCTAACCCTCAGTGCCAGGAAGCCGCTTGGCCGCAGTGCGCTTAATTAAGTTCTTTTTTGATTTCATTTCATTTAATTTCATTTCAAAATACGCCATCGCTGATACCCTAGAGTGCCAATGTCGACTCGCACTCAATCTTTTCACCAGTCAGATAGTCTGCTCAGCCCCAAGAGGGATGGTGCTTGGCCTACCAAATCTACTCAGAGTTGTTTTTCAATGGTTCAAGTAGGAATATCTCCTGTCCCATGGCTGAGTACTTCCTGCACAGAGAGCCATCTGTCACATTCATTTTGCTGCTTCTGAGTTTGAGATAAGTTCTCTTACCTTCTTTTCATGGTTCAATAACTGATACATTGTGCTCTGTGTTCCTTTTTTAGTTCAGTTTCAGTAGTATGGAGACTGTTGTAGCACACAGTCTTTGGCCAAGCTGCAATTACTCAACCTGTAATTGTAATTGTAAATTGTATTTATATAGCACTTACTACCGCTGGCGAGGCAATGTAGCGCTGATTAGCACACCATTTTGGAACCCAAAGTTAGAGTTAAATAGGTAGTGAGGGCCCGATTCACAGAATGAACTTAAGACTCAATCCTAAACTTACTACTATTTTTGTATTCACAGAATGCACTTACTACTTTTGGCATTCACAGAATGAACTTACTACTTTTGGTATTCACAGAAGTTAGGATTTTGTCTTAAGTTTGTCTTAAGTCTGTCTTAAGTTTGTCTTAAGTCTGTCTTAAGTCTGTCTTAAGTTTGTCTTAAGACAAATTTAAGACAAAATCCTAACTTCTGTGAATACCAAAAGTAGTAAGTGCATTCTGTGAATACCAAAATAGTAGTAAGTTTAGGATTGAGTCTTAAATTCATTCTGTGAATCGGGCCCTAGATTAGTAATATGTATTTCCTTTATTTTATACGTTTAATTGTGTTAAATGTGTCCTTGATATTCATGTGATTTTTTGGCCTCACCATATATGATCAGACCTTTAGAAAGGAGGTAGAGTCCTCCCCAGGGCATGTTACTGAAGACGTTAAGGTGCGATTTATGCCTAGATTTTACACAATGCTCTAAGGTAGCTTGGTGCACCCTCTGGCCTGGCTGAACATATGTTTACATCACAGAATAAATAAAGACCCGCTTTCTGACATGGTGAAATATTTTTTTTACTTGCTGGGTCTGACAATAACCTGTAACTAATCAAATAATCCACACTCACACCAGTCTTCCTTGTCAAATGCATTCCCTAAAGTTAAGCCATGGCTTAGAAAAGGCAACTCTCAGATTACACAAATGTAACGTAATGACCACAGAGAGATTATGTACATTTAGATGCCGCGATACTGCTATGTACATCTCCTACATTCACTGGATCATGCATTGTGAACACTTTCACAAAAACAAGCATAAACCATCTGCTGTGCCAATTCACAGAACCCGTCTCCTCCAACCACCAGCTCAAGCCCCGCCCCTTCCACAGTGAGTTCTCACCTTTAGATGAAAAGGAACTGCATACTGTATTTACACACAGTTCTATGACAACCAGAGGGAAGCTGGACTCTGATTATACAGATTCAATATTTGAGTAGCGTCTATTTATAAACACCTCACAATTGTATCAGCTAGCTGTATGTTAGAAGAAGGGACTGCTCAAAATGTGCTAAAATGATGGGCATGGTGGTGTTTTGGAGGGAGGGGTTAAGTTAGGCAGACATTTTCGCTGACTGTTGGGGTGAGATCGTCGCTTGTCGTCGGTTTGCTATCCTTTTCTCGTGTTTCCTGAACTGAGGGCCCGATGTAGGTAAATCTAATTTACCACTTCTAAAATACCGAATCATACCGATTCGGTATTTAAGAAGTGGTAAATTAGAGGGGGGGGAATGTAGGCAATTCTGATTCGGTAAATACCGAATCTGTAAGATTCGGTATTTACCGATTCCGTAAATACCGAATCGGTATCCCCCATTGATTCCTATGGGCCTTGAAGCCCATAGGAATCAATGTGGAATACCGAATCGGTATTTACCGATTCGGTAATTACCTATTCTTGCAAGGGTGCAGGGGGTGTCACTTTGACACCCTCTAGCACCCCAATTACAGGCTAGTGTGCCATGTGGCACACAGACATGCCCTAAGGGCATGTCTGTGTGTCACATGGCACAGGTGTGCATGCACAGATGTGCATGCACACCTGGATTCGGTATTTTACCACCCAATTGGATTGGGTGGTAAAATACCGACTCTTGAAGGCCTGTGGCACTCTTCAGAGTGCCACCTACATCTCTATTTACCGATTCTGTACATTCACCGATTCGGTATTTTACCGAATCGGTAAATGTACAGAATCGGCAAAATTACCGAATCTGGACTTATGTAGCCCCCTACATAAGGTTTCCGACCAGTATTAGGGCTCCAACATCGGGCCCTGAGTCTTTGCCTCTTGAAATCTACTTGAGTGGCCCATGGCGACTTCCCAGCTGGGAGTTAGTATTTCCTTTTTGGGTTAGTATTAGCCTTATATCTAATTTGCGTAATTATTTGCAAATGTATTTTCTCTCTGAAACTTATGGCTCTTCTCCTATCCACTCCTCAAAGTATAGTCATAAACTGTGAATTTGTCATTTTTCTCTTCTGATGTTGTTTGCTTTCTGACGCTCTATGATTGGTGCAGTATTTGATGTTTTATGAGCATTCATTCACATTATTTAGATAAATATTATAATTTGCAAATGAGTCTGTCTTTAGTCATTTGTATTCATGAGTATTAATATATCTACCCTGACCTAGTTAATAAAGATTGAATCGCCATATTTGGTAAAATAGGGAAACATAACATTGGTATAGTTACAAGGAATACAACTAACCCAGCGTGAAGGGGCTTGTTGGGTAATGGAAATTGGGCCCTGTCTTTAGAGAATGCATTAGTTCCTGAGCACTGGATCATCCCCCAGAGAGGAGATGCTAAAAAAATAGTATTGTTTAGGTATCTGTGAAACTGCTTCAGAGGTGTCTGGTGGTTTTATGAAGCACCTGAACAAACAGTTTCAGATAGCCTTCATCTTTGACCCACCTCCCTTATCCCTTGCACCACTCAACAGAGTGTGGATCTGTGTGGGAGAAAAGGAAGGATTGGGATTAATTTTGTGCTCTCAAGGAAACCATTCTATTAATGTATTCCAATATCTTTGTGGAAAATTAAATTGATTGGAGTTAGGTGTTTAAGTTGAGGTAAATTTTTCATGCATTGCTTTAGGAATCTATTGGGGGGTCTTTTTGAGATACTACACAATCTGAGGATGTAACACTAGAAAGAAACAACATAATTTGTATTCAAAATCGTGCTGCACTAAGTACTTCCTGATAGGCACTAGAACCATTGGACTTGCAATAAAAGGTATTTTGACTACACAACCAAACAAATAGGTAGACTTGGCCTACAGGTCCATCAGATTTTCTTTCTAAATTAAAAAGGACAAGCCAAAGAAATGGGACTACATTTAGGCAGCAAGCATGGAAATAAATGAAAGACTGCAATAACAGCACATCCGCATTCACCCCCACCAAACAAAAAAACCAGAAACCTTTGTATCTTCGGAACTGTCTCAGAAAATGTGTTTCAGGTATTGATGATGGGACAATAGGCAACTGGGCATGAGCAACAGTGCACCTCACCACATCAACACTAAACACATAAAGTCCTCTCAAAGCAGGTTTTTCTGCCACATTAAAATGTTGTACAAAACATGTGTCCCCTAAACAAATGATGGCTAACAGAACAGCAATCATATAGGCAAGATGCACAATATAAAGCAGAATTAGATGCATTTAATCTCTAGCTGTAATATTAATGAAATGGAAGCTGGAGGGCAGCACAGCTGCAGGCTCCCAAAGAACAGATGCTATTAAGATGCTGGCTTGTGCATTGCTCATGCTTGGATCAACTTCCATATCATTAAATCAATACCCAAATTAAAACGATGAGGTAATGCCACAGAGAAACCCTTGCCTTCTCTGGTGGTAGCCATACATGACACCTAATTCCATACTTAAAGTTCTTGTAAAAGATACACAACAGTTCTTGTAAAAGATACACAACAGGTGAGTTGCCAGAGAACAGGCCGCATAGGATTAGCACAGTGCCATCCACGCCGAGATAGTCCTATGCTAGTCCTATGCTTAAAGACTTTTCTGTAGAAATGGCAAAAGACTTTGGGGCATATTACCAATCCCTCGATAAATGCGCTAGTGACTTTTTAAAGTCGCTAACGCATTTATTTTCATTTTGCACTATTCCCAATACGTCTCTAACCTGAGTTAGAGACGTATTCTTGACGTTATCTATCGCCCCGCGCTGGGGGCGATAGATAACGCTAATGGGATGCAGGGTGGGCGTTCCCACGTCCAACCACATGTAAAATGTGGTTGGAGGTGTTAACACCCTATCATCAAGGCAGGCGTCGGGAGAAGGAGACCTGCGATAAACTCGTTTATCACAGGTCTCCCAACACCTGCTTTGATCAGGTGTTAGGCATAGATAACATGGGGGTGTGGATCATAAAGCTGAATCCACCCCCCCAAACGAACAGAGAGAGATCCGCGTACGGAGGCACCGCACATGGACCTATGCTCCTTGAACATCAACGGGCTCTATAATAAAGCAGCGGATACTGATTTCCTACAATATGTCAAATCGTTTGACATTATCCTTCGCCAGGAAACATGGCTGGAAGAGCCTATCCATCTAGAGGGTTATACCTGTCATCATTCCCCAGCCACAAGGAAAAGCAAGTTTGGTCGTCTGTCAGGAGGCCTAGCAACCTATCTCAAAATATCAACGATTGGCTATGCTCGGGCACTCAGCACAACTTCCTTGGCCTTAAACACAGTGGGGGTACTACTTAACTTCGGGGGCAAGAAGAAAGAGGTATAGCTGACCAACACCTACATTAACCCTAAAACCAAGGGAAAGGAGGGAAAAATCCTAACAGACCATTTATACAACGTTATGAACACCCGAACATCTCTAAATCTAATTCTGTCTGGAGACTTTAATCAGTGCATTTTGGGGACTTCAGCAAACAATGATATACAGGCACAGTCCTATCATTGGGATATCCCAAACCAATTATTTAGCGGTCAGTGCAAGGCATCAAAGGCGGCAAAGGCACTACTGGAAGACCTAGAACACATGGGCCTGAGAGTGTTAAACGGAAGATTCGTAAAGGATTCACCATCTGTGGCCTCATTCATCTCAGCCACTACTACCTCTTTTATTGATTATACGTTAGTCTCCCTCACGCTATTTCATCATGTTCTGGGCTACAACTTAGGAGACAAGGGTGAAAGTGACCATCGCCCTCAAGAGGTCAGTTTAGGAGCCCTCCCAGACGATATTCTTCTAAATGCAACTGGGCCGCAGGACAGTTACACCATCAATCTTAAACGGATTAAAAGGTCAGTAGCAAATACCGCGTAGGTATTTCTAGAGGCAAAAACTCAGCTGACCACTGCAAACTATCCTTCTGGTAATATAGTGGCAGGCTGGGAAAAATTTACGATGGAGTTTGCGAACAATTACTCGACAACTGTACGGCACTCTCCACGACCAGCACAGGATGCTTCAATGAAGATCTCGGGCACCCAGAAACTGGCAATGAAATCATACAAAAAATCAATTAATAAAGCTTTAAGATTGCTAAAGAAAACCCCGGGGGATGTAATGCTGCTAGCTCAGATCCGCAAGCAACGAGCGGATATCAAAAAACTGAAATGGGCAATTAAAAGGGCTAATAACGTTGACTTCTGGGCCAAACTTCATCATGCATCCATGGGCAACAACAGCGCCCAGTTCTGGTCGATCATAAACAAACTGCTAAATCCAAAAATCAGCGGAATAACATCACACATATCGAAATCATCTTGGGAAGTGTTTCTTTGATGAACATTTCAATCACCAGGATAGGAAAACAAGGGGGCCTCTTAATCTTCTGGCCGGCATACAACCGCAAATTCGCTCACCAAGTGAAGACGTCATTCTAGTACCCTCTGCAGCTCAAATCAGGAAACTAATCTCCAAAGGTAGAAAAGACGGGGCAGCTGGACCAAACGGTATTCCCCCGGCCCTCTTCAAACTTGAACCTGATTACTGGGCCGACACACTGATCTCCCTCTATTCATCTGTCACCAACTCTGGGTGCTTTCCCGCCTCATGGAGGGGCTCATTCATCTCACCGATCTATAAGGCTGGGGATAGACTCCATCCAAAAAACTACCGACTGATTGTACTCCTTGACGTTGAGGCCAAATACTTTGCAGAACTCCTATTGACCCATCTGCGAGAATGGGCTGCAAACCAAAGCTTAATACCATCCAGCCAAACGGGGTTCTGCAAAGACATGGGGACAACAACTAACTTGATCTCCATCTCGTTGCTCATTGACAAGGCAAGAGCGACCAAGCAGGCTCTCCACCTCTGCTTTGTGGACTTTAAAGCGGCATTTGACAATGTCAACCGAGAAATCCTATGGCGAAAACTGGCCTCCTGGGGGATTCCCTCACCCCTACTAAACCTTTTGATTGAGCTGCACACAAATACATGGGTCCAGGTAAAGCTTGGGAACGGCTCGCACCTCTCTAGGCGCATTCCGACCACAAAGGGCCTAAAACAGGGGTGCGTGTTAGCTCCAACTCTTTTCAATCTTTTTACAGCTGACCTGCCACCCGCCTTAGATGCCTGCAATTCGCATGCTCCGCGGTTAGGAGGTAATGGGCTGTCCAGCGTCTCCTATGCAGATGACGTGGCCCTGGTCAGTCACACGAAAGTTGGCCTTCAAAACCTTATCAACACGCTTCATGGTTATGCTGTCGAAAACCTATTAGAAGTGAACATTAGTAAAAACAAAAGTTCTTTCGATAACTAGAAGCAAAAAGTCGTACACTTGGATGCTTGGTTCGGATGCAATCTCAAACTACTCTGAATACAAATATCTAGGGATCCAAGTCGACAAAGGTGGCCGCTACCAAAACCAATTAGAGGCCATCAAGAGGAAAGGCATGCTAATAGCCGTGACAATGAAACAGCTAAAGACCAATCTGACCGGTGAGACTCTACTTCCTCTATTACGAGTAGCCAAAATTAAAATAGAGTCATCAATCACGTATGGCAGTGAGGCCCTAAGAGGAACTGATGCTAAACTTCTGGACACAACCATCTCAAAGGCCTATAGATTTCTTTTTAATCTACCACCCTACACTTCGCAGGCCCAGATTCGGTTGGAATTCGGGTTGACGTGCCAAACGCTTGCGCGAAGAGGTTCATACATCAAGTGCTGGCACAAATTAAAGAACTCCCAAGAAAACACCCTGAACCGACAGCTCTGGCAAGACATGCTTACCACATCGCGAATGCCGGCAAAAAAATATCTAGAGGAGTCCTTGTCCATCACAGGACTGAAAGACCTGTGGGAGACTCCTGTATCACATGCGCAATTCAAGCGCATAGTGAACAAGAGTCTAAAGAGACAATCGCATGTGGAGGACAAAGCTTTGCTCTCTTATAGGCAACATGCCTGGATGACCTTGTGCACATATAGAACACCGGGGCTCCAATCATATTTTGGTCTGGGGTATGGCTGGAAAACAAAAGAGGCCTTTTTCAAACACAGGCTGGGGATTCTACCCGCCATTCCTCACTTACCACCATGGTTGAAGCAGAACTATGGGACCAAATGCCGGCTCTGTGGAACAGGATTCGAAGATTTGGAACACCTATTGTGCACTTGTCCGAGGCTGAACGAAGAAAGAGTAGCTTTGTTGAAAACAGCTTTCAACGAACTAGGAGTCCGCTCACGTAGACAAGCTGTCCTCGCTTGTTTTGATCCTGGTCTCCCGCCACTAAACGGGAAGCTAGTGAAATTTCTGAAACTAGCGGAACGGAAACAAATAACCCAGGCAATTGCATAGTGGAAGCCCAGTATAGGACTAAGCACATTGAACATTTTTTCCCATGGGGTTTTATTGTTTTTTACCTTTACTATTCGGTCAACCATGAATTTCTGCTTTTAAGGTCTTTTAAATTTCTTATGAGTTTGTTTTACTGCACTTTTTTGTAACGGTTTCTAAACAATAAAGAATTACTTACTTACACCCCCCCTATATTATCAAGGCACACATTAGCGCGTGAAAACAACGCTTGTTTTCATGCGCTAATGTTCCATATCTCCGACTATCGCCGGATTTGATGTCGCCTACGTGATGCGTGTTGATAATTACACACTATCAAGGTGAAAAAATCCGGCGATATGAAAATGTGCGATGTGCATTTTTTAACGCACATCTAGATAATATGCCCCTTTGTCCTTTTCTATCTCGGCGTGGATGGCACTGTGCTAATCCTATGCTTAAAAACTTTGATAGAAAAACAGACATTTGAGGTGAGCAGATCTAGAGTGTCGCTGGTGTTGAGAGTGCTCTAACAGGAGCTGCTTTCCACCTAAACTGGAGAACTACCCAGAGTTCTCTCCTTCTTTTTTGCATAATTTATGCGTCACTCTATGCCTGAAAGGGTTTTGTTTTGACTTATACTGGGTGCTCCCTTGTGTCTGGACAAAGCTATACCTCTCTGAAGAGCTCTAATTAGAGCGAAACACTGTGTCAGGGATTGCTTTTACTCATTTCAGATTGGCTTGAGTTGATATTTTACCAATTCTAAGCTGTAATACTGTGCCTGGAGTGATAAAAGGCTTTTGTCATTTTACAGCTCGGCAAGGACAGCACTATGCTAGTCCTATGCTTAAAGACTTTGCTGTAGAAATGGCAAAATACATTGTTCTTTTCTATCTCGGCGTGGATGGCACGATGCTAATCTTATGCTTAAAAACTTTGATAGAAAAACAGACATTTGAGGTGAGCAGATCTAGAGTGTCGCTGGTGTTGAGAGTGCTCTAACAGGAGCTGCTTTCCACCTAAACTGGAGAACTACCCAGAGTTCTCTCCTTCTTTTTTGCATAATTTATGCGTCACTCTATGCCTGAAAGGGTTTTGTTTTGACTTATACTGGGTGCTCCCTTGTGTCTGGACAAAGCTATACCTCTCTGAAGAGCTCTAATTAGAGCGAAACACTGTGTCAGGGATTGCTTTTACTCATTTCAGATTGGCTTGAGTTGATATTTTACCAATTCTAAGCTGTAATACTGTGCCTGGAGTGATAAAAGGCTTTTGTCATTTTACAGCTCGGCAAGGACAGCACTATGCTAGTCCTATGCTTAAAGACTTTGCTGTAGAAATGGCAAAATACTTTGTTCTTTTCTATCTCGGCGTGGATGGCACGATGCTAATCCTATGCTTAAAAACTTTGATAGAAAAACAGACATTTGAGGTGAGCAGATCTAGAGTGTCGCTGGTGTTGAGAGTGCTCTAACAGGAGCTGCTTTCCACCTAAACTGGAGAACTACCCAGAGTTCTCTCCTTCTTTTTTGCATAATTTATGCGGCACTCTATGCCTGAAAGGGTTTTGTTTTGAGATTTATATATATATATATTTATATTTATATTTATACTATACTTGTTGATAGAGGCTTTGAGCCAGCCCTCTTCACCAACTGGACTGAATGGTTGACATGTTTCTTTCCGCCCATACTGTATACAGCACTAGGCAATGTCCGCCCACTTCAGCTATTGGCTAATTTCCCTGTGAGTGACTCCATTCGGCCCTTTCACAAGGAGCACCCACACATGCAAAGTAACCCCTCTTCTTGTACAGAGCTTTTTGTTTGTTTTACAGAGCTAAAGCTTGTTTTAAGCTTTGCTTATTATTTTCCCTATTCACTAGGCGCATGCATTTAGCATTGTGGCAATGTGATTATTCCCGGTCGTGAACAATAGTGCATCAGAGCACATAAAATCTCTCAAGGCCTCATTTATGGGTTTTTTGCTGTAAGGCTCATTCCTGTCCTTTTTCCCTGCACTGGTGTACAATGGGCTGCCGTGTGCCAGCGCAGGCATCTTTGCACCATGGTGCAATGGTGTCTGCATTGAGGGGGTGATTATTTTTGTGCAGGAAGAGAAACCTTCCTTCACAAAAATAATCACAAGAGGCTTTTTCAACTTTCTATGTGTGCTGCAGAATGCACCACACATCGAAAGAGGAAAAATGAGGAGAAATTAAATATATTTCTCCTCGTTGTGCCTTCCGTACTCCTCCCCTGGGGAGGCGTAGGTTTTTGGCGCTGCCTCAGACATACGATTTCTTGTAAATCTGGGGCAGTGTCAAAATGATGACAGCCCCCTAACTAGCCCTCAGGACTTCCAAAAACGCTCTTTATTGAACCACAGTCACCTGCTGACTTCCCCTCCTACATTGAACACCACACATATGAACATAGCGCCTCAACAGCTAGGTCGCACTGACTCACCCTCTATCTCCCATCCATCCAGCCAGACTGGACTGCCTCCACTACCTGATGGTTGGATCGAATGATAGCCTTAGCCCTGATTACCTCTACAACACTTCCTTCACTCCCCTTCCTCCTGTCACTCACTTACTGAATTCTATTTTTCAACACCCACTCTCGACTCAAAGGGCAGTCATCCCTAACCACATTAACAGCAAGGGAACTCTCACCCCTGCAAATCCTCAATCCTTGAAACTCTCTCCCCCTCCACCCATGCTCCTCCCTAGCTCCAACTCTGGCTCCCCCTGCTCCCTTCTGATCAACAGCTAGGTAACTCTTTCTCTGAGGAAGGCCAGCCTCTTCCAATACCCAATAATCAAGCTCCCCGATGCAGACCCGCCTCTAGGCTTAATGAAATAAGTCTGGAGCTTCTAATAATCAAAACTAACATCCAAAAACTCACAAACATCACCTTGGAGATGGCCCGTGACCTATCTTCTAACAAGACCTCGCAGGAGATCCTGCAAATGAACGACTTCCTCTGTTATGCAATCGACAGACCATGGGCAGAAAACGCCCATCCAGAATTGGAGTATTGATAGCTACCCTAATGCCCCATCTAGACCCATTAGATCCAAGAATCACCTATCTGATCTGGACATTCTCTTCCTCCTCCATGACTACAACTCCTCTCTACCGGTCAAACAAGTCGTTACTGGAATCACCCGAACTGCCCCTCTAATTCCTCAGGGAGCTACTAGCACAAGCAAGTCATAGTAGAGGCTATACACTCCATTCCATCTAACCCATACAGAGCGCCCAGACACAATGCTAATGCCTTAAACACTGCTAACCTTATGCAAACCCCCATTACTCAGCCTTCTACCACTGACCTCAAATCACACCTGAAATGCATGTTACACAACTGTAGATCAGCGGTAAACATACTACGGACCTTGCTGATCTCATCCTAGATCAGGAATTAGACCTCCTAATTCTCACTGAAACTTGGCCTAATGACTCCTCAGGTCCCATCCATGACTTATTAATCCCTCCTAGCTACAACATTATTAGACACGCCCAATTTAAGAGTACGGGAGGGGGCAAAGCATGTATTTACCACAACAGTCTATCAGCAAGTCAGTCCTCCTCTGCTACTCTCCCAGCCTCTGAATATATGTGCACAGATATCCTCAGCAAACATAGACCGCTAAGCAACCTAGACATTTTTTACCACGCTCCTCGTGATAACCTCCCTCTAATTGAATAAAATATGTAAACCATCCTGTCCAACCTGGCTCTACACAGCCCCCAGATCTTCCCTGCCGACTTCAATCTTCACTGGAATGACCCTAATGATCTGCCGGTGATCAGTCTCAAAAACTTCCTGGATGACCTCAACCTGACGCAATTCTGTGACAGTCCAACATACAAATTAGGCTTGATCCTTTATCTAATCAACTCCAATCCCAACTCCATTCAGCTTGAATCTATTGACCCGTGTGACTGGTCGGATAATCACTATATCACCTTCTGAATCCTAGGAAGGTGGAACTCCAAAAGAGGGCAACCTTTAAAACAAAAACTCTAGAAAACATTGCTGCATAACACAAAAGTAAATGAGCTAATTTATCACTGCAATCTGTCCTTCCTGCCGCCGGCCTCCATGTCCGACATTCGGAAACTCACTGAACACTACAACAACTCTATCCTGACTACCCTGAATGCAATTCTGTGACAGTCCAACACACAACTTATGCTTGATCCTCGATCTAATCATCTCCAATCTCAACTCCATTCAGCTTGAATCTATTGACCCGTGTGACTGGTCGGATCATCACTATATCACCTTCTGAATCCTAGGAAGGTGGAACTCCAAAAGAGGGCAACCTTTAAAACAAAACTCTAGAAAACATTGCTGCATAACACAAAAGTAAATGAGCTAATTTCCCACTGCAATCTGTCCCTCCTGCCGCCTGCTTCCATGTCCGACATTCGGGAACTCACTGAACACTACAACAACTCTATCCTGACTACCCTGAATGCAATTGCCCCTCTTCAACTAAAAAATAAGTCCAACAAAGACTCCAAACCATGATTCAATGACAGTCTAAACGCTGATAGACGCAACCTAAGACTAGCAGAATGCTCCTGGAGATCTTCTCCACCTATTGACCTCCTTAAGATTCCCAGACTAAGAAAGAGTAGTTACAACAAGGACATCAGAACAGCAAAAGCAACCTTCAACTCCAAACTAGAAATGCTAAGAAGCGACCCAAAAGTCTGTTTGAACTGAATAAGTTACAAGCCAATAACACGCCTATCCATCTCCTCTCATCTCCTGCCCTCAGTCTCACTCAATGACTTTACAGGCTTCTCCGAACAAGATTGAAGCAGATCTAAGGTCGGCCTTGCTCGATCTATAACTCGCTCCTAACTCCTCCTTATCCGAGCTGCCTCTCATTGTTCCCTGTCCTCCCCTAAAAATAATGCCTCTTGGAGTCCATTCATACCCCTCAATGACACATCCATCTTCAACATTCTCGCTACTTTGAAACCTTGAAATCACTTCAATGATCTCTTTAAAGTCATGATAAGATCACTAGTCCCGCTCTGGTCCAAGATTATCAATCCTTCCCTCCTTCAAGGTGAAATCCCGGACTGCCTAAAGTCGGGTCTGGTTCTGCCTATTCTTAAAAAGACAGACAGCTGACCCTGAAGATCTGAATAATTTTCGCCCAATCACAATCCTCCCTACTCTGGCAAAACTCCTTGAGAAATGTGTTTATGAACAATTGTGTAACCACATTGAGGAATTCCAACTCCTTCATCAATTCCAATGCGGCTTCCGGGGCGGCCACAGCACCGAAACAGCCATCACTCACATAGTTGATGACGCTCTCACAATGCTTGACCAGAGCGAATCTTGCCTACTAATCCTACTCGACCTCTCATCGGCATTTGAAACTGTCAAACATGACAATCTACTGAGCCTTCTGGAATGCAGGATGAGGCTCTCAGGCATTGTACTAAAATGGTTTGCCTCCTTTCTCAATAGCAGAGCGCAGCGAGTCAAATCCAATCAAACTCTATCCAACTCCAGTCCCTGTACTCTAGGGGTGCCACAAGGGTCCTCTATCTCCCCCACGCTTTTCAATCTATTCATTGAACCTCTTACTGTAATCCTCAAAGCATCTAACATCCAATATCACATGTAAGTGAATGATACCCAATTGTACATGAAAATCTCTTCCCCTTACTTATATGACCATCAAAGCAAACCCCATTGTGGAGAAATATGTGAAAAACCTCTCTGCTCTAAACTGCACACCCCACATCATTGATTCTATGAAATCGCTAGGAATAGTGCTGGATAAGAACTTAAACATGCAGAATCACATCAGAACTTCTATCAAGGAGTGAATTTCCAACTGAGCATCCTCAGGAAACTTAAACCTTTTCTTCCCCATGATGACTTCAAATCTGCGGTGCAATCGTTAGTCATCTCACATTTGGAATACGGTATTGCCACACTCTGTGTGCTACCGAGATACAGATTAGCCCCCCTCAGAGCATCTCTAAATGCTGCAGCTAGGCTAATCTCTAGTTCCAAGAAATCCAACCACATTTCTCCTGACCTGAAATCTTTCAACTGGCTTCCGTTTGAAGCAAGGATCCAATTAAAAATTGCTTGTATGACTCATAAAGCAGTGCATTTCAACACCGCTCTATATCTGGCAAATAAGCCCGAACTGTTGGGCGATGCTCATGCCGCAAGGAGCTCTGGCACCCTGCTTCTCAAGCCAAAGAAATATAAACAAAAATTAAAACCTACAATCATATTTTTTTTTAGGTATTGCCCCGAGAATCCGGAAACTAGACCGATTCCTTCTACGCTCGCCTTCAAAAGGAAGGTGAAAACTTTACTGATGAACTCCGCCCTGAGCCAGAAACTCTGCCCTTTCATCTCCTATAATGTCATGCTGATTATGACCTACTTGGCAATTTTATAACCCCATTGCCTGCCTCTTTTATGTCTTTTTGTTATCTTTTTTACTGGCTGTAATGGTTTTTATCTTTGCCTTATATCATTATATCGCATGTTTATTGCTTGATATCATTGCCTTTGGGTTTCTTAACTTTTATGTAAAGAGCTCTGATACCCACTAGGGTCAAATTCGTGCTGTATAAAACTTTAAAATTAAATAAATAAATGTTGCAGCGAATGTGCCCAGCAACACTTATGGAACGCCCCTTTCACACAGTTTTCTTCATGAAAGGGGCACATATTTATAAGTCCATGGAAAGCCAACTATTGTGGCTTTAGGTGGCCTTTTAGGTATGCCAGTGGCACATTGCACCACCAGAACTTCAAAAAGTGACATTCCGGCAGCGCAAAAGTGCCGGTAGGCCCAGCCTTTCTTAGATAATTATGGTGACGGGGGAACAGAGATTTCAGGTCAGTAAGGGTACCTTCTTAGCACTGTCTGATCAAACAGAGTTATACCCATACAGTGCAAGAAGAGATGCAAAACAGATGACTGCTTCTTTCTTCTGAATGCTTCCTCTTAGTGCACAATTATCTATTTTGCATCTGTAGCTCAGAAAGGAGTGGAGCGTTCTCTGGTGTCTTGGATTCATTACAGGTGTATCTGGGGCCTGATCCTCAGGAGACTGGTGTTTTTTTCACCAGATGGAGGTCAATGTCCCAGCTTGAACAATTGTGCATTACCAACAACGCTCATGGACTCATTTGGGGGCATACGTACAAAAAAACTTCAGAGCCCCCTCTATGTCCCCTGGTTCTGGTGCAAAAAAAGCTGCATAGAGCCAGCGCAGGCACCCTACTGCCATATTACATGGGTGCCTGCACTGCACAGCCGATTGTTTTCGGGCAGGAAGGGACACCTTCCTGCACATAAACAATCAGAAATTGGGATTTGCTCTTTCTATGAATGCAGCACACATAGAAAGAGCAAAACAGGAGGAAAAATTAATAATTTCCTCTCATACTACCATTCTAAGATCAGGTATTCCTTGGCGTTAGATTTTAGTGCTGCCTGAGCCTTGTAAATCTGGGGCAGCGTCAAATAGCAATGGGTGTTGTGCTGGAACGCACAGTGAACACCCATTGCACACACCTTTGCCGCAGAGGACTGTGGCAGAAAGGGGCATATTTACAAGGTGACTTAAAGCCACCTTGCAAATATGGGAAGTGACTCTACGCCTCCGAAGCATCATAAAAAGAGACGCTCCTTGGCGAAGGGGGCTTGTAAATATGCCCCTAAAAGTCTCACACTAAGGGGAAGGCATCCCGGAGTATACGCCACTCGTAGACAGACTCCTCCTTGATCCAATGATTGACAAGGCAATATCTCTCACCTACAAACAACTACTAAATAACACACCTGACTGTCTGGGGCCCCTGCTGGTGGCATGGGAATCAGATGTGGATCTCCATAAGGATGATGATTGGCGAGAGGCCTTACAGAGGCCCAGAGAGATAGCGGTACGAGCAAGATTTAGGTTAATCCAATTGCGCATACTACACAGGTCTTATGCCTCGAGGACTGAACAGTATCATATGGGCCACAGTACCTCGACTGTGATGAGACAGGTACTTTTTTAGGTCTCTCCTTGCGTCGCAGAGCATGCGCAACTCGCTCTTCGAGACCTCTTGTGATCGAGGAGGTTTTGGAAGTAGAGTGGAAGCTCCGCCCATCCTTTCTATTGGCTGGCGTCATCCTTTATGGTAAACGCTGGCCTCCGATTGAAAGTGCGGCTTTTTGGTGACCGCCCTGTCTCCTTTAGGCCCCGCCCATCCGGGCTCGATCGTGTACTGGCGGTGTTACACTGTTTCCTTCATTTGTCGCTGGTAGGCACTTGGGGCCCGATGTAGGTACCAAATACCGGTCGGAAACGGCCGATTTCGGCCGTTTCCGACCGGAATTTGGCCTACTGAGATGTAGGGGACCTTTTTTTGTCCGATTCGGTATTTTACCGATTCGGTAAAATTACCGAATCGCAAAAATACCGAATCGGTAATTTTACCGTTTTTTTTAATTTGGGATGTAGGTGGGACTACTTTCAGTCCCACAGGCCCTTCAGATTCGGTATTTTAACACCCAATCCAATTGGGTGTTAAAATACCGAATCCAGGTGTGCATGCACATGTGTGCATGCACACCTATGCCATGTGACAGACAGACATGCCCTTAGGGCATGTCTGTGTGCCACATGGCTCATATGCCTTTTTTTGGGGTGCTGGAGGGTGTCAAAGTGACACCCCCTGCACCCTTGCACAAATCGGTAATTACCGAATCGGTAATTCGGTAATTACCGATTCGGTAATGCCCATTGATTCCTATGGGCTTCAAGACCCATAGGAAGCAATGGGGGATACCGAATCGGTATTTACAGAATCGGTAAATACCGAATCTTGCAGATTCGGTATTTACCGAATCTGAAATACCTACATCTCCCCCCCTCTAATTTACCACTTCATAAATACCGATTCGGTATGATTCGGTATTTATGAAGTGGTAAATGTAGATTTACCTACATCGGGCCCTATGTTTCTTCATTAAAGTGAAAGTTCGTAAAGACAGCCTCGGATGTAAACACCGTGCGTGCTCAGGACGCTGTTCTCTCAGCCTCTGAGACACGGCAGGTGGAGGCCCCGAACACAAAAGTGCTTTGTGGTTGTTTTGTTATGCTGTGCGTTTTTGTTTTTGTCTTCCTGTATCGAGGCTTACTCTTTTCCTGCATTATTTATATTTGTATTAAATCAGCATGGCACCCTTCACGGGCCGCTATGCGCATAACTTTCTTAGGCACGGGCACCGCGCTATATCTTGTAGTAGCACATCACACGATTTTCTTTCTTTAGCAAGGGTAATGACGGTGCTAGTTTTCATCTTGTATACGGAATTGTAAAAAACGCTGTCTTTCTGAACTCGTTCCATCTTCTACAGCCTCTTCCATCCACTTTATTTTAGTCAGTAGGCTCGGTGGCATAATTTACTCCTCTGCGGGGGTGTGGGGAGCTCGCAATGTCCAGGCCCGCCCCTGCCCTCAGCACAGTTACAGTACCTTGACTGGAGAGATTCGATTAAGTCTGGAGGGTCCATGTACCGTGCAGGGAGTAGGGAGGGGGCAAAGGGTGTTGTTTGGCTTCGTTACGGCACTGAGTGGGCTTCCCTAAGGTCTCAGCGTAAAAAAGAGGGTTTCGCTTCTCATCGCATTCCCGCTTTAAGTTCCAAAAACAAACCAGACTTAAAAATAGGATTTTTGTTTTAAAATAGTTTCACGCTAGGTTTATATAGTATGACCTTTTCAACCTTGTTTTGTAATATTACTAAAGTTACGCATCAGTGTAATCGGTTTTATGTGGCTAGATTGTAATTGGATTCATATAGCGCAAACAATACTATCCCTTAACGAGGCACTGGAGCGCGTTGTACGCATTTCTATTTGTTTCAGTTGCATAACGTACTTTTAAAGGTTTTTTTGTTTGAAACTTCAGTGGTGGGAGGAGTCTGTGTGGCAGGGTTTTTCCTCAGTCCCTATATTGCATTTAGAAATGAAAGAGGCTTCCTATAGAGCAGTTAAATGGGACCGTGTGAGGCCGAGCCCTTATAATGCCTGCACTCTAGCTTTAGCGCCTCCTTTGATGCTAACAAACCACATCCGATTTTTAAATCGATTCCTTTCTAACATGGAAGTTCTGCTATGTCCCTTATCTTTTTACATTCTCTTACTTGTGGTTAAAACACGCCCCAATACAATGTAAAGTGATGCTTGCTACATGCCAGCGCACCTGCCCTTGGCGCTGCTACTAAGCAGTTTCTGTTTTGCCATATTCAAATTAGTCCTGTCATATCCAAATTAGTCCCTGAAGGTGCTTTTAGCTGGTCCATGTGGGTGTTTTAAAATAAAATATATATATATATTTTTTCCAAACAGCTCTTTACATTCTGGGCCGCTTTCACAAGTATACATGCAACTACCTGTGCTCCAAGTCATGATGGAGTATTGTTTAGAAATGTTAAAAATGCAATCTATGGAGTGAGTAAATATTCCCTCCCACTAGTGACCAGGTTTCAGTTTTTTTTAACGAGAACAAGCAAAATGATCAAATGAGAACTACATGTAGTTATTCTTTGTTGTTCGATCTGGCTTATAGTCTGGGCACGAGTCCTAAAAAAAAAGTGGGGAGGACTAACCTAGTTAGGCAGTATGCAAGTGACATCATGGTGCATGACATCACACATGGCATCATAGGAATTGACATCATAGAAAGTGCATCACAAGCAAGCATTGGCAAAGCCAATAGGTCTGGCCAAGGGTTTGTGGCCATGCTACACAGCATCAGCAATGCTGTGCAGCATGGCTAAAGTAAAATGTAAAAATACTTTGCGTGGCTGCCAGCCTCATTGTGTAGGCACTATGCATACATGGAGAGTTTCTGTCTTTAGTTACTGATCCAAGTACGATCAGTAATTAAAATTAAAACGTGCAAAAGCGTTTTTAAATCATCAATCAGGGGAATAGAAACAACAGGGAGAGCTAGGGGTGAAGCAACAGGGGGAATTATGAGCAACACGGGGAGGGCAATGGAACACAGAAGCAACACGGAAGGCACCGACATACCGACGCAACAGGAGGATGGCAGAGACATAGAAGCACAAGCATTTGCAATGCAATAGGACTCGCATATACGTTGAGTTTGAGCTATTAAAGTAAACTAGAATGCCTTTTATTTTTGTTTTAGTTTTTAAAACATAAATAAATGGTATTGTCATTTACAATGGCCGTCGCGAGCACTACCTGGCTAGTGCTGCGCACATCCGTTGGCTGTCGCGGCCCTGCCCTCTCTTCAGAACTTCCACACCGCGGCGGAATTTGCGCTGCGGTTAAGGAGTTAAACTCACGTAAATGCGAGACCTATTGCATTGCAAATGCTTGTTCCATATATTATGGGCAGGCCTCAGGATTCAGGCTTTCTGGGCGAGTGTGGTCAGAGTGATGAAATTGTAGTGGGGGAGCAGGTCCCACTGGATGTGAGATGGCATATCCTGGGGGTGACAGAAGAAATAGTATGGCCCAAATGGGCCACTACGTGGCTTGCTCTAGCGGTGGTGGTGGCAAAACACAACATTGCCCGGGCATGGGGCTCCAGTGCAGTGCCAACAGTGGATCCTGGGAAAATGACTTAGACAGGTGTAGAAGGGCTGAGCAGGCAGTATATCAGAGCAGGGGTGCCCACGCAAATGGGAGAAGATCTGGGGGGTCTGGGTGGGTTATAGAACCGGACAGTCCCCAGGTTCCTAATAGGCTGCAGATATGTTCAAGATTACTCTTACCTGATTGTGATTGATGTTAGACGGATGGTGCGGGAGGGCTAGTGGGAGAGTTGAACTGTAGTAATGTTTTGTATTGTGTATTTATCAACGCCAAACTCATTCTATGCATACTGTAATGTTTTCTGAAGCATTTGTTTTCCTGTTAATAAAAAGAATCTTTAAAAAAAAAAGTCTCACACTAAACACCACCTATTATCTGTCATAGTTTTTAGTCACACACTCCCAGAAATACTCTCATACCCCTAGCAGACTAGCTGTCACACACTTTTTACAGCACTCTGACAGCCCTCAGAATAGTAGTTCCACTACATGACCAGTCCAGCACCACTCACACACCAGTCATGCACGATGCGTTACACTCACAACACCCCTCAAAGACTAGCAATAACACTCTACCACAAATTCACATCCCTCACACAGTAGCAGTCTCATTCTACCAAAACTTCTCTCACAAGGCAGGAATCTTATACTGCCAGCAGCACTCTCACACCCCTCTGACTAGCATTTGACAACGACAGCAGTTTCACCCCTCACACGCTAGATGTCAGAGACTACTGGCAACTACCAATTCAAACATCTCCGGCACAAATCAGGTTGGAACTGGGAATCTGCCATCAACCATACGCCAGAGCCATGACCTTTCTTGTGTGCTGTCACAAACTGAGATCATCTAAGGAAGGCAGTCTAGCACACCATCTCTGGGTTAGTCTCGATACGAACTCATGGCGCGCAGGGAACGACTATTGGAAAAAAGGCCTAACAACCTTATGCTTAAATGAACTTTGGAGCATGCATGTAAGCCAAATGGAATTTAAACGGCTAGCGAAACTAAGCACAAAAAAGTTGTCAACTGTGGAAGATAAGGCACGGCTGGCAAAAAGAAGTCATGGGTGGTTGACTTTTCATTCCTACGCCCTGTTGATTCCACAACAGTATCTAACCGTATCTTTTACTGCACGAACTAAATCAAAATTCCTAAAATTGAGACTGGGAGTTATCAACCTGTTGGCCCATTTTCCAAAATGGAAAAGAGATCATGGACGAAAACTTTGTCGACTTTGTGGGTATCACAAAGAAGACATCACGCACATTTTATGTCTTTGTCCAAAACTGCTGAATGAAAGACGGTTCCTTTTGAAGCACCTTTGGAACACAAACAAGATTAGATCGTGCAGAGCAGCAGTTCTGGCCTGCTTTGACCCCAGGAACATCAAATTAAACTGTGCCTTGGTAAGGTTCATGGACCTCCCAGGAAAAAAACTCTGCGAGGGGCCAAATGCCAGTGATTCATCGATGGCTTAAAGTTCCTGGCAGGCTCCATCGGCTGTCCCTATCCACCTTGGATCCCAATCAGTCGCCATTTTTTATATGTATTTTAAATGTTTCTTTTACATATTTTAAAGATTCTGTATTTGCAATGATTTTTCTTTTAATCACGCAATAAAGCTCTTATATATATTATTATTACTGGCAGCACTCTCATACCCCTCAGTAGCAGTCTCACAGTTCCAACAGCGCTCTCACGCGCTAGCAGTCTAACACTGACAGCACTCTCACACCCCTCACAAACTAACAGTCACACTAGCTAGCAGCAAAGGCAATGTATCTGGAAATGCTTCTTCTTTTATGGGTGAGTGTGTGCGTGAGGTATTGGGGAAGGATGAGTGGAGGAATGCGCCAATGAGACAAGTGGTTGTTTGCATGAAAGGATGACAGCTTGCATTCATGGATGATGAGTAATTTTTCTCCACTGGTCAGCTTTTCTGTCTATCACATTTTCCTCTGCCCCTATCGCATACAGTATGGGTCAGCCCACTTCAGCCATTGGCTGACTTCACAGAGAATTAAAACATTCTGCTCTTTCACAAGAAGCACCTGCACACATAAAGTAGCTCCCTATAGTGCCATGGACTAATATGACAATGTGTGTTTTTACAAATAAAAACAGCTTTGCTTTCAGATAATGTTTTTTCTATTATTGGCGAGTGCCCCGCAGCTAGCTCAAAAAGCAAAGTTTTACAAAGGCCATGACAAAAAAAACCAGGCAGAGCTGGGGTCCCCCTTCCGCCGTATTGGTTTCTCCAATGCTTGTTCCTGCTTTGTGGCAGCTTGTGTCGATCTAGTCAAACTAGCCCGGGGTATGTTTAAATGAACACAGCCACAGTCAATGCAGGACAGTCACATGCAAAGTGCTGCAGAACAAGGAAGCTCCCGAAACCTGAATATCTAACCTTGTCAGCGCGTTTCAGAGTAGGAATACATTTCTTCCTGGTTATTACATTACTGGAAACTTTTCACTTTACCGAAATTACGGAATGGCCGTGGAAACGCCTAGTGAAGTCACAGTGACGTCTCTCTGACGCTGCTCTGCAATAGTGGAAACTCCCACCCACTCACAATGAGCTTTATTGCAGTCCTCGCTCCCTCTTCCTCGTGCCTCTCACACTTCCTCAGGTACTTGAGGAGTTTGTTTCACAATGTCTCTCAGGCCAGCTGACGCTGCTCCTTTGTGGACGGTTCTAAGAGGTTTCACCTTTGTTCACATAAAGCTGAATAGAAAACCACAAGACACAGTTCCATGGCGTTCCTCCCATTTACGATGGCTCTTTTTAGGTCGTGCTTTTAGGTGTCGTTGGTGTTCTGTACCTATGTAATGGTGCCATGTTCTGGCATGTGTGCATGGCTGCTGTGATGGAATTCCAGGGCTGGTGAGTCTTACTCAGTTGGCTGCTGGATGTGGATGTGGCTGGGGTCTCTGTTACCTGTATCTTAAAAAAGACATTTACTATAACCTGTTTGAAGACCTGCAAGCTTTCTTCGGGGGTCGTAACATTGGCGGCGAGCGGTGTGCTGCCTGCAAGGTTATATGCCGAAGAAACTGAAAAGATTCATTCTGAGACCCCGTCCACTTCAATCTACACAACGCTACGATTTCGGCGTGTATGGTGTGGTACCCGCAATCGGAGCCTTTAGGAGCTGTTCCTACCTGACAGTGGTGGAATGAAACTTGAGGTGGCTCCCTGCAAAATGTAATTTTAATACACAGAACAAGAACTGGTGAATCAAGTAAAATAATTCCTGGGGCCTCATTTATGAAAAGTGACGCATCGCTGCGTGAAAACAGCGATGCGTCACTTTTTACTGCGCACTCCTTGCGACACCAATGATGCGTCATATTTAATGTATGACGCATCATGTCGCAAGGACTGACAGATACGTCAGTATTTCTGACGTATCTGTAAGCGCAAAAGTGACGCATTGCTGGAGTGTGTCACAAAAGTGACGCAAATCCAGCAATGCGTCCTTTCACATGGGGCAAGCCCCATGTGAAAGGGCTTGCGTCAGTCTTACGCCTGCTGTGAGGCAGGCGCAAGATTTTGACGCAACAGCATCCTAAAAGTGACGCAGTGAAATCTCATAGATTTCACTGCGTCACTATTACGAGGCTTTTTGCGGGGGAACGCCCCCTCTGCATACATTATACCTGACGCAGGTATAATGTGGCGCAGGGGTTTAAAAAGTGACGCATCTACCTAGATGCGTCACTTTTTAAATATAGCGCAACAAGGTGCATATTTTACGCCGCTGGTGCATCACAAAAAGTGACGCACCGGCGGCGCAAAACTGACGCAAGGCCTCATAAATAAGGGCCCTGGTTTCGAACAGTTACATCAGGGGTAACGTGCATGGAGGCACCTAGTTACACACAGGCAACTTACAAATACACACTTGCAAGAAAATTAACATACAGGATCAAGTAAACAAAAAGTAAACACACAAAGTCACCCATACAGAACCCCAAACAGGTGGTATAGGTGTATCTCCTTCTGGTGATGTTAGAAGTGACAGTTCTACTTATCACGAGAGGTATTGTTCTATTAGGTAATATGGTTCTTACATTTAGTTTAGTGTATTTATTTATTTAAGGATTTTATACAGTAGTGCTCTACCCTCAGATGTCAGAGCACTTTAAAGAGAACACTAGTTTTACATGAGGTGGATCTCAGGCAGTGGTGGCAGTTAATTCGGCCGGATGGGGTGTGAGCAGTCATGCCACACACACACATGCGTTCTGGGCTATGGAGGTCACGTCCACAGGGCTGTGACATCTTCAGCTCAGCACAGTTCTACTCAGGTACCCAGGTGCCTGCACATTTACCACATGTAGAGTTCCAGGCTGCCTGACCTGAACAAGAAGAGTTTCTATCAGGTTGACCTTTGCTCACACTGTCAGGCAATCTTCACATCTGGGAAAAAGATGGGGGCGGGCTCCTGCTGATCTCAGGTGTACATACAAACGTTGAGAAGTAACATTTCATTAAAAAAAAAATAAGTTGTTCATGCATCATCATCATCAAGAAAACTTTATTTGGCCAACTAAGACCATAAAAGCACATACAAACAGTAAATGTTAAAATCACAATCAATACATGATGGTTAAGGAAAACAGACCAGCACTCTTCATGCTTTACAAGGATGGACCCATTAGTTGGTACAGATTTTAATGACCCCCATGAGGCATTTTAACCACTGCACAATCAGGCAATAAAGACATGGTCCATCGACTGCCACAATTCATCCTCATAATTGACACATCTGACACACAGCTATGTATTTTGAAAAGGAAAAGAAACACATTACATAAAGCAGGCCCCTTCCAATATAAATAATTATAAATTACTTATTCCTGTCACATGACAACACCATCAAGCATTATAGCAACTATATTAGACCTAGCCCAAATCACATATGCAATTAACTCGCTGTCACATACGCAACTCATTAACAGCTGATCCCTGATGGCTCAGGCAATATCATTATAGCTTAAGTTCCTTAAGTTACACAGCTTGACTACAGTTGTGCCCTGTAACAACTGCACCCACATAATACACAACTTGCTTACAACTCAGCCCAGATAATGCGCAATTTGATTATAGCTACACCTCTGTAAAATATAGACAGCGTCGGCAAAACTGTTAAGGCGCCCCACTCTTCTCTCAGCAGTGCAAATATGAAAAATAAAATGATAATAAACAATGGTATTATAATTTTATTTTTCCCTACTGAGCTGAGTCTCGCGCTGGGCCATCCTGATGGACACAGCTGCAACAGAGGAGGAGTGGTGAGCACTGTAAGTGAGCAGGTCAGTTCGGCCAGCTGTCTAAGGACGGCCAAACAGACTTACACACTTAGGGCCCGATTCACAGAATGAATTTAAGACTCAATCCTAAACTTACTACTATATTGGTATTCACAGAATGCACTTACTACTTTTGGCATTCACAGAATGAACTTACTATCAATCAATCAATCATTTATAGAGCGCGCTACTCACCCGTGAGGATCTCAAGGCGCTGGGGGTAGAGGGGGCGCTGCTACTGCTCGAAGAGCCAGGTCTTGAGGTGCTTCCTGAAGCCGAGATGGTCCTGGGTCAGTCGTAGGTAAGTGGGGAGGGAGTTCCAGGTCTTCGCTGTTAGGGAGGAGAAGGATCTTCCTCCGGAGGTGGTTCTGCGCCTTCGTGGGACGATGGCGAGAGTGAGGCTGGTGGAGCGAAGCTCGCGGGTGGGGGTGTAGAACGAGAGTCGGCTTTTGAGGTAGTCGGGGCCCTTGTTGTGGAGCGCTTTGTGTGCGTGGGTGAACAGTCTGAACGTGATCCTTTTGTTGACGGGGAGCCAGTGGAGGTTTTTTAGGTGGGTGGAAATGTGGCTGTGACGAGGGATGTCGAGGATGAGACGAGCAGAGGCGTTTTGTATGCGCTGGAGCCGAGTCTGAAGTTTGGCGGTGGTTCCTGCGTATAGGGTGTTCCCGTAGTCCAGTCGGCTGGTGACGAGGGCCTGGGTCTGTTCTTCTGGTTTCAGTGGGGATCCATCGGAAGATCTTTCAGAGCATTCGCAGGGTGTTGAAGCATGAGGATGAGACGGCGTTGACTTTTTTAGTCATCGTGAGGGAGGAGTCAAGGATGAAACCCAGGTTGCGTGCGTGGTCCGTGGGTTTTGGTGCGGTTCCCAGCGCCGAGGGCCACCATGAGTCGTGCCAGGCAGATGGGGATTGTTCGAGGATGAGGACCTCCGTCTTGTCTGAGTTGAGCTTGAGACAGCTGCGCTTCATCCAGTCTGCTACCTCTTTCATTCCTTCCTGAATGTTGGTTTTGGCGGTGGCTGGGTCCTTGGTGAGGGAGAGTATCAGCTGGGTGTCGTCGGCGTAGGAGATGATGTTGATGTTGTGTTTTCGTGCGATGGTGGTGAGGGGGCTCATGTAGATATTGAAGAGTGTTGGACTGAGTGAAGATCCTTGAGGTACGCCGTAGATGATCTCGGTGGCCGCGGACCGGAAGGGAGGGAGGCGGACTCTTTGGGTTCTGTCGGAGAGGAACGAGGTGATCCATTCCAGGGCCTTTCCTTGGATTCCAGTGTTGCTGAGGCGGTGTATTAGGGTGCGGTGGCATACGGTGTCAAAGGCTGCTGAGAGGTCCAGAAGGATGAGGGCGGCTGTTTCCCCGTTGTCTATCAGAGTTCTGATGTCGTCGGTGGCCGCGATGACGGAGGTCTCGGTACTGTGGTTGGCTCGGAATCCGGACTGGGAAGGGTCGAGTGAGTTGTTGTCCTCGAGGAAAGCAGTCAGCTGTTTGTTGACTGTCTTCTCGATGACTTTAGCCGGGAAGGGGAGAAGAGAGATGGGACGGAAGTTCTTGAGATCTGCTGTGGGTTTCTTAAGGAGGACGTTGATCTCTGGTGTTTCCAGCTCTCAGGGAAGGTTGCTGGCGTGAAGGAGCTGTTTATGACGTTCCGCAGGTGGGGTGTGATGGTGGTGCTGGCTTTGTTGAAGATGTGATGGGGGCATGGGTCAGAGGGGGAGCCGGAGTGAATGGTGCTCATGACGTGGAAGGTGTCTTAACTGCTGATGAGGGTCCAGGAGTTGATGGTGATGCTGGGGGTTGCTGGTTTGGTGTCCAGAAGTGGAGTTTGGGGTCCGAAGCTGTTGTGTATGCCTGTGATTTTGCGGTGGGAGAACGTGGCGAGGGAGTTGCAGAGGTCTTGCGAGGGAGTGATGTAGTTGCTGCTGGCGTTGGGGTTGGAGAGCTCTTTGACAATGCTGAAGATTTCCTTGCTGTTATGGGTGTTGTTGTCCAGTCGCTCTTTGAACAATGTCCTCTTGGTGGTCCGGATCTGCTGATGGTATTCGTGGGTGGCGGCTTTGAAGGCTATCAAGTTTTCAGTCGTCCGTTCTTGGCGCCAGGTCTTTTCGAGTGTTCGGCAGGATCCCTTTGCGGCTTTGAGGGCATCTGTGACCCAAGAGGGTCTTCTGGTGTTGGTTTTGCGGTTCGGGTTTTTCAATTCAGCGAGGTCATCGGCGCAGTTGGTGATCCACTGTGCGAAGTTGAGAGCTGCGTCGTTGGTGTCGGGTATATTAGTGTTGGCAGGTGGGTTCTGGCTCAGTGACGTGGTGAGCTGGTCACTGGTGATTTTGCTCCAGCGATGCATGTTGTGGTGAGATGTAGTCTTCTTGAAAGTGAAGTGTATGCAGCTGTGGTCGGTCCAATGTAGTCCTGTGGAGTGGTTGAAGGCGACGTGGTTACTGGCGTAGAAGATGGCGTCGAGGGTGTGGCCAGCGAGGTGAGTGGGGGTGTCCACCAGTTGCTTGAGTCTGAGGTTGTCGAGCAGGGTGGTGGTGTTGTCGTTGCTATTCTCCAGGTGAAAGTTCAGGTCTCCTAGGAGGATGTATTCTGATGAGGCTAGGGCGTGCGGGCTGATGAGGTTGGCAATGGTTTCACTGAATTGTGTGCGTGGGCCCGGGGGTCTGTAGATGAGTGTTCCTCTGAGGGTGGTCTGGGGTCGGTGTGGATCTGAAAGTGTAGGTGCTCGGCAGAGGAGATGGTGTCTTCGGCGTTGGTCGTGACGCTGATGGTGTTCCTGAAGATGATGGCGATCCCCCCTCCTGTTTTTTTGATGCGGTCCTTCCGGGTGATTTTGTAGCTGTCCGGGATGGCTATGGTGATGTCGGGAGCTGAGGAGGCGTTCATCCAGGTTTCTGTGAGGAAGGCGACGTCAGGTGTTGTTGTGTCGAGGAGGTCCCAGAGTTCGATGGCGTGCTTGTGAACGGAGCGGGTGTTGAGGAGGATGCACATGAGGTGGTTGTTGTTGCTGTTTGCTTTGGCGGGCGGGGTACGGGGTCTGAGGCAGGTGAATTTGCAGGCTTGACAGGTGAAGGGTCCGTGGGTGCGTCTAGGGGTGGCTTGATAGCAGGCGGGCGGTCGTCCGGTGTTGAGTGCGTTGAGGGCGGCGCTGTCGTATTTCAGTCGGTTGGTCTGGGTCCGGCGGGGTCCAGGGGTTCTGGCGCTGGGCGCGGTCCAGGCGCAGACGGGCGTAGACGGGCTTGCCTTTGGCGCGCCTTCGGTGCGCAATCGGCGCGCCCGCTGTGCGCGTCCGCTGTGCTTCCGCGCGGTCTCCTCCATATATGGCGAAGTGGAAGGGAAGAGCAGCTGGGAGGCGGGAGCAGGGCGGCGAATGGGCGTCAGGGAAGCGTGTACAGAAGGAAAAAAGGGTCGGGCCGCCGGGGAGCAGCGGCGGGGTGCGGAGGGGCACAAAGCGGGAAAAAACGATACGGGCAGAGCAAAAATGAATAAAGCTACAGGCAGAACAACAGTGGGCACAAACAAATGCAAAGGGGCATAGAACAGCAAAACACAGAATACTTAGGGCGCAGGAGCAGCGGCAAACGCGCGGACGCAGCGGTGAAGTCCTGGAAACACACGGGGAGCCGTGCGGTGCATGGAGCGACCGGCCCTGCCAGCAGGGTCAAGGGTCACAGCTCACCACCCCGCGGTCTCCTCCATATATGGCCAAGTGGGAGGGAGGAGCAGCTGGGAGGCCGGAGTGGGGCGGCGATGGGCATCGGGGAAGCGGGTACAGAAGGAAAAAAGGGGCGGGCCGCCGGGGAGCAGCAGCGGGGAGCGGAGGGGCACAAAGCGGGAAAAAACGATACGGGCAGAGCAAAAATGAATAAAGCTACAGGCAGAACAACAGTGGGCACAAACAAATGCAAAGGGGCTCAGAACAGCAAAACACAGAATACTTAGGGCGCAGGAGTAGCGGCAAACTCGCGGAAGCAGCGGTGAAGTCCTGGAAACACATGGGGAGCCGTGCGGTGCGTGGAGCGACCGGCCCTGCGAGCAGGGTCAAGGGTCACTCCACTTTGGTTTTCCTAGAAGTTAGGATTTTGTCTTAGATTTGTCTTAAGACAAACTGAAGACAGACTTAAGACAAACTTAAGAAAGACTTAAGACAGACTTAAGACAAAATCCTAACTTAAGTCTGTCTTAAGTTTGTCTTAAGCCTATCTTAAGTTTGTCTTAAGACAAACTTAAGACAAAAACCTAACTTCTGTAAATACCAAAAGTAGTAAGTTCATTCTGTGAATACCAAAAGTAGTAAGTGTATTCTGTGAATGCCAAAAGTAGTAAGTGCATTCTGTGAATACCAAAATAGTTGTAAGTTTGGGATTGAGTCTTAAGTTCATTCTGTGAATCGGGCCCTTAGATTTCTCCAACCTCGAGCTGTGTTGCTCAGCCTAGTGGAAAACATGCACAGGGTCCCAGGCACTGACTGAGTGACAAACCAGCCCGTTCAGGCCAATCAGAGCACTTCTCTCATGCTGGGTAATAGTGTTAATAACATAAGAGCAGCGTCTGGATTTGCGTAAGGGAGTCTGGGAGCCTGTGCATGGACTGACAGGAGTCAGTAGGAGAAGAGGAGCAGAAGAGCACAGAGGTGTCGTCTGGCAGGTAAGTACTATTTTTCCCCCTGAATTTTATTAAGCTGCGCTGTCCTACCACTTTTCTTTTACAACAGATGCAACTGCACATAGCTCTTAACTAAAGGTTGACCTTAATAAAACACTGTGATAGCTAAATCTTGAGGGCACACAAGTATCCTTGGCTCTGTTTGCTCTTTTGCATGTGTTACATTTTTACCCTGTATTTCCTGTTGCAATGTGGCTCTTAATTCTGGATGCTAGTGACCAAAAAGCCATGTTTGGATGAGGATGTCACAAGTAACTTGGACACTGATGGCGTTATCATCTAAAAATGATGATAAATTAATGTTGGATAATCTGCTTAGTGAGGTCTTTAAAAACACGAATACCTTGATAAGTTTTACAAGTCTCCTATTAACCAAGGCGCTGGCGTTTTACTATACACGCGACTGGGCGCTACTCTGCCGAGCTCTCCGACAGGGGGAAGTGATGGCGTATTAAGGCCACCTTCACCATCCGGTCATACCGTATATCGGGCTACCCGCAAGAAAAAGTTTACTATTGTTTTTTGTATCTCGCATACTTTGCTGAATTTTATACGGATGGGACCACTGTCAAACTTTGGAATATTGTCTACCATAGGAACCCATACCTTGGAACTTGGCTATCACTAATTTTGGGAATTGGAGCCAATTGGACGCCATCCCACCTTTAAATATTTTCTATCTACGCATTTGGAACTCAGTGTGTGCAACACACCGTATCTTCTACCCTGACGAAGTTCCTCAGACAGGAACGAAATGCATTGGCTGTTTCACATTTTATGCAAAGAAGAATAAAAGAACGTTGATTAAAGTATACTTCTGGTGCTTTTTTGACTTCATACCTGGTGCTGCCTTTACGCTTTTTTGAAGTTTTCTATCTGGAATCCCACGGGGACATAACCGCAGCAAGTCCCGGAGGCGGTATGCACAGAAACTAATTCATATGGGACTTTGGGATTGAGGTGCTCAAACTATATTCGGCTGTGGGTGCTACAGTTTGTCTTTTCATAATAATAATAGTTTGTTACATTTGCATTTTATTTCAATTAAATCATCACATTATTCTTTTAGCTAAGTGTAGATTTATTGTAATCAAACCCGTCTACGCAATATTGTCAATGCCTTAAGGGTTTTGTAACAGGAAGTGGAATGAAGCAATCCTTTAGGAAAATCTGCAAAATCATGTGGTGCGACCGTGTCTCCCATGGTATTGGCTCTCTTCAAATTATTACCCATAATTTGCAGATATCACACAGTGAGCAAGTGGTGAGCTGGAAACCCGTGAATGGATTTGCGTTTCTGTGGGGTTTACCCCTTATCTGTTGAGGCTTTATCACCACAGTGCTGAGCCCTTTTTTGGCTATTTTGGGTAGTTCATGCTTAGGCCTCCTTAAAAATGTTTCCACATTAAGGAATCCATGCCAAATTTGCATCCTTTTTGCCAACATCCCCGGGAATTCTATGGGGCCGATTCCGATTCGGGGAAAACCGCTCTGAATAGCCGTTCAGAGCGTTTTTCCCGTACGAATCGTACCCTGCAACGTCCCCCGTACGTACGACGAAGTACGATTCGTACCAGGGGCTGTACTCCGTACGAGTCGAAACAATCAATTGGGGAAGTGTAGAGGAGATGATAGAATCACCCTCCTGAACTAGACTTGTAAACAATGGGATTCTATCAATGTGAGTGGTGACTAATTTTATATGATTTTGTATATTCTCTAAACTTGTGGATACACTGCAATTTGAAAATCAGGCCTCTCTGTGAGTGGCAGAATGAGGGCACTGTGTGTTTTTAAAATACCCCTCACACACTATGAATCCCATAGTGTCATTCTCCCATCATTGGGGTCTTCCCGTCCATCTACGGGGCGGGCGTGCTTCGACCTACGAGTGACGCGGGAGCACTTATATTTTTGACAATAGGCTATGTGATGTGATCAGGATAGTGATATGTGTTAGGGAGTGTAGGGACCTATTTACGTGAATGGTAGTGTAAAAAAAGGGTACAAATTCCCTGGCTAGTCGAAAAAATTAACTTTAATGGCTTCGCAAGCTGGGAACATTAAAAAGGGGGTTGTAAGTAGAATTACAAGTGTGGTCTACTTTGTCGACATGACATACTTCATAGGCAGACCCCTCCTGCCTACTCATCAGGACCTCTGTTGATCCCTACAAAAAAACTCAATTCGAAACTAAATGTTAAATGCCTATGGTCCTAAAACGTAACAGCAAAAATCGGCTGCTAGGTTTAGCCTCGGGGCTTGAGTTGGCTTTTAGTGAGGCAATATCATGAAAAATGACCTAATATGGTCTCTGTGGAAAGAAAAAGAGAAAAAGGGTACATGGTTGTAGGATTACAATATGTAAAGCACAATTCATACATGGCTCATTGTTGCGTGATCACAATGTGGCTTAGTATCCCAAAGTATTCTCAACATTAATTATGTAATGACTGCCAAACTCTGGAACAGCCTCACACTTGATCTGAGGTTCAGCCCCTCTGAATCCCTTTTTCGCAGTAAATTAAAAACTTGGCTGTTCTCCAGGGCTTAAATTTAGTCTTTGGATTTTTTCTTTTCCTTTACTGAGCCTTCCGACTTTAGCGCCGGGACACTCCTTCGGGGGTAGCCGTGCGCTCTATAAGCTGCTTAAATAAATAAATAAAATAATAAATAAATTATGTATATGACCCGATGAACTGCCATTCGCCATCATGGCCAAAGGGTATGGACCCTTGGAAAACTTCAACAAAGCGTGATACACACTTCAAACACAAACACATATTCACAATCCAAAACGACCCATCTGGTGGTGGGTTTTTTAACAAGCAAGGGTGTGGGCCTCCTTGCAGTTCTAGGACAAGTGTCTAGTCAAGAAAAAACGTCTCACTGGCAGCGTGACATCAAAAACATCCACTCATCATACTGATAAATGGGTCCTTATCACACATGCCGGTTGATGTATTATTCGTGAATAAAACGGCAAATGATGGCGTAATGCCTCCCAGACATCAACCTATTAAGCTCCCAAATGCGTCATAGTCAAACATGCTGGTTGAAATAATGATCGTGAAAACGAACGACAGCAAATGATGGCAAATGCCTCCAAATGTGCAAGCATGCTTCAACTGATACATACATTTGAAGCGTGGTGATAGGGCCTCATGAGCCTGCGTCTTAGGGTGATTAGTTGACTGGTTACTATGGAGGAAAGGTTAAAACATAGTCACTCACGCTGTTTTTGGGCGGCAGAATCTCACTGTCAGATACGCACCCCTCCGCTATCACAAGACCAAGTTTTTAAAGACCCATGGTCAGGGTCTCACTTATGTGACCGCATGCCTAATCTGGCTTTGTTCCATACCCTTCAGCAGCTCCGTGGATGTGACCGGAGTCCTGCCTCGGCTTGTGTTCTTATACTGGAAGAAAAGCCTAGTCATGATTGCCTTTGAAAAAAAAGACTAGAGAGCTGACCCAAAATGTGCGGCGCCCATCGGGACACTGCTGGTCTGTAGTCTGTCGTCTATCTTTTCTTCTCTTGATCGCATTTTTTGGAAATTCTGCGCAGTACTTTCTAAATAAATCTCATTCATGCCGCAACATATTAAATTAATTTGGAAGCGATTTTTATTATTATTTTAGTTAGCTTGCCAGAAGGCTCCCTGAATGTGATAGGCGGGCTCGAACTTTCTTAAAAGTGAAAGGTGTCATGTTGAATGTATGAACCATATTCCCAGCCTGGTCAGAGTCTATGCACTGTCTTTATAAGAAATGGGGAGCTATTCGTGGGTCCTTCCACAAGACATGTTGCACTATGTTCGTCAATATTATGCTAAGTCTCACATTAGCCCATGTTCTTATTGTTTTATTCTGTCTGCTGAAACTATCATACGGATAGCCTAATGGTTTAGGATCTCAAGGTCTCATTGTTCTCGTGTCATCATGATTACTGTTGCTGTGGCATGCCAAGTGATGGGTGTATGGCGCAATCGTTAATGTGATGGATGGCCGTTCCAAACGTCAGAGTTGGCCCCATGGAATATCATCATGAAGGCCGTAGTTGTTAGTGTCCAAGCGGAACACCCACCTTTGTTCTTTCTCCAAGAGCATATGTTCCCTGGATACCTGCTCTATCACTGTCCATGAGATATCATCAGGCTTGTGTCCTTTCTCCAAAAAGTGAGCGGTCAGCTTAGTACTAGCTCTTTGGCATCTGATTGTGCTCTTGTGTTCCCCTATCCTGGTCTTGATTGCCCTGCTTGTCATTCCCACATATTCGAGGCGGCAGGGGCACGTGATGAGGTACACTACGTTGCAGCTGTTGCACGTTGTAAAGTTTCGCTGTTCCCAGGTTGATCCATTTCTAAAAACCAGGTTGTTGGTCTTCTTTGTCAGGCAACATACTTTACATTGACCACATGGATGGTGGCCTTTCACAAAGTTAGTGTCCCGTCCTTGGTTATTGTTGATGGTCTTTGGTCTAGTGTGTACAAGGATGTCCCGTATGCTCCTCCCCTTCCTGTGGGAGAACATAGGTTTAGGTAACTGGAGTCCCCCACTGTTTAGAATACTCCAATGTTTGTTGATGACTTTCGAAACCCTGTCTGAGCAGGTGTTGAATGTGGTAATGCATATGGGTCTCTGTTCCTCTTCTTTGGGTGTCTTTTCTTCCAGTAGGCTCTCCTTGCAATTGTTCCGTGCCCTCTTACATGCCTGATTTATTATCCTTTCTGGATATTGGCGGACTGCTAGTTTCTTCTTCAGATCCTTTGATTGGACCTTGAAACTCTCAATTTCCGTGTAATTCCATCTTAGACGGAGGAATTGTCCGTAGGGCAAGGTTATCTCTGAGATGTTTGGGGTGGAAACTCCGGTACAAGAGGAGGCAGTTCCAGGCTGTGCTTTTGAAATGTGTTGTCATCATTAGCCTTCCATCTCTTGAGAGATGTTCAGGTCAAGGAACACCAGACTGGTTCTGGAGACCGTGCTGGTGAACTTGAGAAATTCGGCTTGAAAGTTCAGCCATGTCAGGAATTGTTGTGATGTATCCTCATCCCCATCCCAAATGATCAGAATATCGTCAATGTATCTCTTCCAAACTTTTATCCTTTGTCTGAATGGGTTATTGGGGTGTAGGATCCTCCTGGTTTCCAAATTGTGTACGTAAAGACCAGCTATGCTGGGAGCAAATGTGCTCCCCTTGCTGGTCCCATGTTTTTGTAAGTACAGAGTCCCGTCATATTCGAAGAAATTCTCCTTTAAAGCGAGGGAGCAGCACTCCATCACGATGTTCCTAGATGTCTGGTATTCCCAGTCGTCATCAAATAGGACGTCTTCAATGATACTGAGAGTCTCATTGTGGGGGAGACTCGTATAGAGACTCTCTACATCACAACTGATCATTAGTTGGCAATTTGGATCAAAGGGTAGGTCTTCCAGCAAATTCAGTACATCCTTAGTATCCCTCAGGTATGTACTAGTGCGTTACACCATCAGGCGTAAGAAAGCATCTGCAAATTTTGAGATCGGTTCCAACACTGAACCGATGCCAGACACAATCGGTCATCCTGGGGGGTTATCCAATCGTTTGTGTTTCTTGGTTAACGTATATAGGTATGGTGTCCTTGGGTTTTTTTGACACAGAAAATCACCTTCCTTCTTTGTTATCCAGCTGTGGGCCAGTGCTTCTTCCACCATGGTGTTGATTTTTACTTGGATCCTCTCGGTTGGATCAGTCCTGAGTATTTCATAGTTTTGTTGGTCCTGAAACAATCTCACGCATTCATTATTGTATTGCAATTTGCTCTGTATGACCGTCGCTCCCCCTTTGTCCGCTGGTTTTATTATCAAGTCGGGGTTGTTGCTCAGTTCATGTAAGGCTTCTCGTTCATCCTTGGTGATGTTTTGGAAAACCTTCTTTTCCTTTGGGTCCATATCCTTGATGTCTTTCATAACCGCCTTCTCAAAAGTAAGGAGTTCCACAGGTAGGGTACTGTCCAAAGGTGTGAAATTAGACTTGGGTCGGAGACCTGTGTCTCCCAAATCCGTTATTTTTTCTTTGTCCCTGAAGAAAACCTGTATCTTCAAACGTCGTATGAACTCTTGGATTTCCTTGCAGAGAAGGAATTTGTCCATGTTGGCTGTTGGGACATACCCCAGGCCTTTTTCCAAAACTCTCATCTGAGCTTCTGTCAGGGTTGAATCGGTCAGGTTTACAACAAGGCTTACTTCCTGTTCTTTGATGCCCCTGTCATGCTCCTTGTTGCCACTCTCGGTGGATCTTCTTCTCCTTCGGTCCAGTGTACGGTCGTTCCCCTCCGGTTGCGCCCCCCTGGTTGCCAACATGGCGCACCTCTAAAAAAGGATTCTGATTGTAATAGCCATAGTCTTGTTGTTGATAGGACCATGGTGGGTATGGTCCTTGTGGGTGTTGAAATGGTGGGGGCCCGTATTGCTGGTGTGGGTACATCATTGGCGGCGGATGGTTGTTCCAACTTCTCACTCCCTGGTAGTGTGATCGTCGATAGTTCTGGCGAGTGCCTTGGTATCCTCGTCCTCTTTCTCTGCTTGAGTTTGAGCCGGTGGAACCGCTGTCTGAGGAGTCATCATCAGTGGTGTTGGTTCTAGTGAAACGGTAATCATCCTTGATGTAGGGATAGACCTTCTCTTGTGTCCTTCTAGATGTATCCTTCTTGAATTTCTCGTACTTGATTAGTTTCAAGGATGTTTCGAAATCATTGAGTGTTTTATTCAATTCTTCCAAGTGTTTTTTGAGTGCAGCAGGGGACTCGTAGTTCTTCAGTCGAACTTCAATGGCTTGAATTTCAATTTTTAAATCAGATGCTAGTCTGCTGGCTGTTTTTATAATTAGTACAATCCAGTCCCGGGTGCATCGCCACGAGATCTGGGACCAGTCAATTCTGAAAGTTTTATCCTCAAGGAAAGTGAACGGTTCGTTATGGACCACCAAGCCTGGTGGTGCTGTATTTACTCTTAGATACTCTGACATGAGTAGGCCATGGAGCGCAGTCTTGATCTTGGTTCTCCTCAATTCCTCCAGTTCGTCCCAGTCGCTGTTACTCGTACAAGGCACTGTCGTGTTAAGCCCCTCAAAAGTGCCTAGTGATGACATGAGGTTTGAAATTTCTTCCTCTGTAAAGGCAAGTCCTAGATTGGACATGTTTCAACTTGTATTTCACTTGTCGTATGGAACTTCCGTGGTAGTGGAATGTGTAAAGGTAAGTGGAGGTGTTATATCTCTTTGTGAAGAAGTTGGTAGTTGGACTTCCGCAGCTGCACGCTGACTGTAATTCCAAACAATCAATTGGGGAAGTGTAGAGGAGATGATAGAATCACCCTCCTGAACTAGACTTGTAAACAATGGGATTCTATCAATGAGTCAGGTGACTAATTTTATATGATTTTGTATATTCTCTAAACTCGTGGATACACTGCAATTTGAAAATCAGGCCTCTCTGCGAGTGGCAGAATGAGGGCACTGTGTGTTTTTAAAATACCCCTCACACACTATGAATCCCATAGTGTCATTCTCCCATCATTGGGGGCTTCCCGTCTCTCTACGGGGCGGGGCGTGCTTCGACCTACGAGTGACGCAGGAGCACTTATATTTTTGACAATAGGCTATGTGATGTGATGAGGATAGTGATATGTGTTAGGGAGTGTAGGGACCTATTTACGTGAATGGTAGTGTAAAAAAAGGGTAAAAATTCCCTGGCTAGTCGAAAAAATTAACTTTAATTGCTTCGCAAGCTGGGAACATTAAAAAGGGGGTTAGTAAGTAGAATTACAAGTGTGGTCTACTTTGTCGGCATGACATGTTTCATAGGCAGACCCCTCCTGCCTACTCATCAGGACCTCTGTTGATCCCTACAAAAAAACTCAATTCCAAACTAAATGTTAAATGCCCATGGTCCTAAAACTTAAGAGCAAAAATCGGCTGCTAGGTTTAGCCTCGCGGCTTGAGTTGGCCTTTAGTGAGGCAATATCACGAAAAATGACCTAATATGGCCTCTGTGGAAAGAAAAAGAGAAAAAGGGTATGGTTGTAGAATTACAATATGTAAAGCACAATTCATACATGGCTCATTGTTGTGTGAGTCACAATGCGGCTTAGTATCCCAAAGTATTCTCAACATTAATTATGTATATGATCCGATGAACTGCCATTCGCCATCGTGGCCAAAGGGTATGGACCCTTGGAAAACTTCAACAAAGCGTAATACACACTTCAAACACAAACACATATTCACAATCCAAAACGACCCATCTGGTGGTGGGTTTTTTAACAAGCAAGGGTGTGGGCCTCCTTGCAGTTCCAGGACAAGTGTCTAGTCAAGAAAAAGCGTCTCACTAGCAGCGTGACATCAAAAACATCCACTCATCATACTGATAAATGGGTCATTATCACACATGCCGGTTGATGTATTATTTGTGAATAAAACGGCAAATGATGGCGTAATGCCTCCCAGACATCAACCTATTAAGCTCCCAAATGCGTCATAGTCAAACATGCTGGTTGAAATAATGATCGTAAAAACGAACGACAGCAAATGATGGCAAATGCCTCCAAATGTGCAAGCATGCTACAATTGATACATACATTTGAAGCGTGGTGATAGGGCCTCATGAGCCTGCGTCTTTGGGTGATTAGTTGACTGGTTACTATGGAGGAAAGTTTAAAACATAGTCACTCACGCTGTTTTTGGGCGGCAGAATCTCACTGTCAGATACGCGCCCCTCCGCTATCACAAGACCACGTTTTTAAAGACCCATGGTCAGGGTCTCACTCACGTGACCGCATGCCTAATCTGGCTTTATTCCATACCCTTCAGCAGCTCCGTGGATGTGACCGGAGTCCTGCCTCGGCTTGTGTTCTTATACCGGAAGAAAAGCCTAGTCATGATTGCCTTTGAAAAAAGACTCGAGAGCTGACCCAAAATGGCGGCGCCCATCGGGACACTGCTGGTCTGTAGTCTGTCGTCTATCTTTTCTTCTCTTGATCGCGTTTTTTGGACACTCTGCGCAGTATTTTCTAAATAAATCTCATTCATGCCGCAACATATTAAATTAATTTGGAAGCGATTTTTATTATTATTTTAGTTAGCTTGTCAGAAGGCTCCCTGAATGTGATAGGGGGGGTCGAACTTTCTTAAAAGTGAAAGGTGTCATGTTGAATGTATGAACCATATTCCCAGCCTGGTCAGAGTCTATGCACTGTCTTTATAAGAAATGGGGAGCTATTCGTGGGTCCTTCCACAAGACATGTTGCACTATGTTCGTCAATATTATGCTAAGTCTCACATTAGCCCATGTTCTCATTGTTTTATTCTGTCTGCTGAAACTATCATACGGAGAGCCTAATGGTTTAAGATCTCAAGGTCGCATTATTCTCGTGTCATCATGATACTGTTGCTTTGGCATGCCATGCGATAGATGTATGGCGCAATCGTTAATGTGATGGATGGCCGTTCCAAACGTCAGAGTTGGCTTCATGGAATATCATCATTAAGGCCGTAGTTGTTAGTGTCATGTTGAATGTATGAACCATATTCCCAGCCTGGTCAGAGTCTATGCACTGTGTTTATAAGAAATGGGGAGCTATTCGTGTGTCCTTCCACAAGACATGTTGCACTATGTTCGTCAATATTATGCTAAGTCTCACATCAGTCCATGTTCTTATTGTTTTATTCTGTCTGCTGAAACTATCATACGGATAGCCTAATGGTTTAAGATCTCAAGGTCTCATTGTTCTTGTGTCATCATGATTACTGTTGCTGTGGCATGCCATGCGATGGGTGTATGGCGCAATCGTTAATGTGATGGATGGCCGTTCCAAACGTCAGAGTTGGCCCCATGGAATATCATCATTAAGGCAGTAGTTGCTAGTGTCCAAGCTGAACACCCACCTTTGTTCTTTCTCCAAGAGCATATGTTCCCTGGATACCTGCTCTATCACTGTCCATGAGATATCATCAGGCTTGTGTCCTTTCTCCAAAAAGTGAGCGGTCAGCTTAGTACTAGCTCTTTGGCATCTGATTGTGCTCTTATGTTCCCCGATCCTGGTCTTGATTGCCCTGCTAGTCATTCCCACATATTCGAGGCCGCAGGGGCAGGTGATGAGGTACACTACGTTGCAACTGTTTCACGTTGTAAAGTTTCGCTGTTCCCAGGTTGATCCATTTCTAAAAACCAGGTTGTTGGTCTTCTTTCAATCAATCAATCAGTGATACTTATATAGCGCGCTAACTACCCGTAGGGTCTCAAGGCGCTGGGGGGGGGGGGGGGGGGTGCCGCTACTGCTCGAACAGCCAGGTCTTCAGCTTCTTCCTGAAGGCGAGGTGGTCTTGGGTCAGGCGCAGGTCGGTCGGGAGGGAGTTCCAAGTCTTGGCGGCCAGGTAGGAGAAGGACCTTCCTCCCGTAGTCGCTCTTCGGATGCGGGGGACGGCGGCGAGAGCGTGGTTGGCTGATCGGAGGTGGCGATTGGGAGCGTAGAAGTTGATTCGGCTGTTGAGGTAGCTCGGACCCTGGTTGTGTAGGGCTTTGTGTGCGTGGGTGAGGAGGCGGAAGGTGATTCTTTTGTTGACGGGGAGCCAGTGGAGGTCTCTCAGATGTCCGGTGATGTGGCTGGTTCGTGGGATGTCGAGGATGAGTCTGGCTGAGGCGTTCTGGATCCGCTGGAGTCTCTTCTGGAGCTTGGCGGTGGTACCGGCGTAGAGGGCGTTGCCGTAGTCCAGTCGGCTGGTGACGAGGGCCTGGGTGACGGTCTTCCTGGTCTCGGAGGGGATCCACCAGAAGATCTTTCGTAGCATGCGTAGGATGTTGAAGCACGCCGAGGAGACGTTGTTGACTTGCCTGGTCATGGAGAGGGAGGAGTCCAGGATGAAGCCCAGGTTGCGTGCATGGTCTGTCGGTATGGGTGCGGTGCCCAGGGCGGGAGGCCACCAGGAGTCGTCCCAGGCGGAGGGTGAAGAGCCCAGGATGAGGACCTCCGTCTTGTCAGAGTTCAGTTTCAGGCGGCTGGTCGTCATCCACTCGGCTACCTCTTTCATCCCTTCGTGCAGGTTGGCTCTGGCGGAGGCGGGGTCGTTGGTCAGGGAGAGGATCAGCTGGGTGTCGTCGGCGTAGGAGATTATGCTGAGGTTGTGTTTGCGTACGATGGCCGCGAGGGGGCTCATGTAGACGTTGAAGAGGGTGGGGCTCAGAGATGACCCTTGAGGGACGCCGCAGATGACTTCGGAGGCCTCTGACTTGTACGGTGGTAGGCGGACTCTCTGTGTTCTTCCGTCGAGGAAGGAGATGATCCATTCCAGCGCCTTGTCCTGGATTCCGACGTTGCTGAGGCGCTGTACTAGGGTGCGGTGGCAGACAGTGTCGAATGCCGCAGAGAGGTCTAGGAGGATGAGGGCCGCTGTTTCTCCATTGTCCATCAGGGCTCGGATGTCATCGGTGGCGGCGATGAGGGCGGTCTCGGTGCTGTGATTGGCTCGGAAGCCTGACTGTGAGGGGTCGAGGGATCCGTTCGTCTCGAGGAAGGCGGCCATCTGCTTGTTGACGGTCTTCTCGATGACTTTGGCTGGAAACGGGAGGAGCGAGATGGGGCGGTAGTTCTTGAGTTCAGTGGGGTCCGCTGTTGGTTTCTTGAGGAGAGCGCTGAGTTTGGCGTGTTTCCAGCTCTCAGGGAAGGTGGCGGTGTCGAAGGAGGTGTTGATGATGTCCCGCAGGTGGGGTGCGATGACAGCGTCGGCCTTGTTGAAGACGTGGTGAGGGCAGGGGTCGGTCGGTGATCCGGAGTGGATGGAGTTCATAGTGCGTATGGTGTCTTCGGTGCTGATCGGGGTCCAGGCGTGGAGGGTGGTGGTGGGGGGTGGTTGTTCGGTCATGGTGTGCGTTGGTTGGTTGTTGAAGCTGTTGTGTATGTCCGCGATCTTGTTGTGGAAGTATGAAGCGAGGGAGTTGCAGAGGTCTTGCGATGGGGTGATGTCGTTGTTTCCTGCGCTGGGGTTGGAGAGCTCTTTCACGATGTTGAAGAGCTCCTTGCAGTTGTGTGCGTTGTTGTCCAACCGGTCCTTGAATGCTGTTTTCTTGGCGGCGCGGATCAGCTGGTGGTGCTTCCGGGTGGCAAGCTTGAGGGAGGTCCTGTTGTCCGGTGTAGGTTCCCTTCTCCAGACTTTCTCGAGGGCTCGGCAGTTCTTCTTGGAGCTCTTGAGTTCGTCGGTGAACCACGGGGCTTTCTTGCTGCCGGGTCTGCTGGGCGGGGTCCTCAGCGGGGCGAGCTCGTCCGCGCAGTTGCTGATCCACTTCGTGAGGTTGTCGGCGGCCTGGCTGGGGTTCGCTGAGCTGGCAGGAGGGTGCTGGCTCAGGGAGGTGGCGAGCTGGTCTGCTGTGATCTTGTTCCAGCTTCTGCGGGCGGCCTGTTGCTGGTGGCGGTGGGTCGTCGTTCTCTTGAAGGTGAAGTGGACGCAGCTGTGGTCCGTCCATTGAAGCTCTGTGGCGTTGCTGAAGTCGATGTCTGGGCTGGAGGAGAAGACTGCGTCCAGTGTGTGTCCGGCGAGGTGGGTGGGGGTGGACACCAGTTGCTTGAGTCCAAGATTGGCGAGGTTGTCGAGCAGAGTGCTGGTGTTGCGGTCGTTGTTGTTCTCCAGATGGAAGTTGAGGTCGCCTAGGAGGATGTAGTCAGCGGAGGGGAGGGCATGCGGGCTGACGAAGTCGGCGATGTCCTCGCTGAATTGTGTGCGTGGTCCCGGGGGTCGGTAGATCAGGGTGCCTCTGAGGGTGGTGTTCGGGCTGGTGTGGATCTGGAAATGCAGGTGTTCGGCGGTGTTCAGGGTGTTGTCGGTGCTGGTCGTGAGACGGATGGTGTTCCTGTGGATGATGGCGATGCCTCCTCCCATCTGGTTGGCGTTGCGGTCCCTCCGGACGATCTTGTAGCCCTCTGGGATAGCGATGGCGATGTCGGGAGCTGAAGAGGCGTTCATCCAGGTCTCCGTGAGGAAGGCGACGTCAGGGGCTGTGGCGTCTAGAAGGTTCCAGAGTTCGATGGCGTGTCTGTGGACGGAGCGGGTGTTGAGCAGGATGCACTTGAGGTGGGTGCTGCTGGCGTTCGACTTGGTGGGTGCTGGTGCGAGGCAGGTCCGGATGCAGGTGAACTTGCAGGCGTGGCAGCTGAAGGGTCCGTGGGTGCGCCGAGGAGTGGCTTGATGGCATTCTGGGAGTCGGCCGGTGTTGAGTGCGATGAGGGTGGCGGCGGTGTACGTCAGGCGGGTCGGCCGGGGTCTTCGGGGGCCAGGGGTCCTGGCGCTGGTCGCGATCCGGTCGCGGACGGGCGCAGACGGGCTTACCTTTGGCGCGCCTTCGGCGCACAATCGGCGCGCCCGCTGCGCGTGACCGCTGCGCGTTCGCACGGTCGCCATTTAAGGCGAAGTGCGCGGGTAGGCGGAGCAGCTGGGAGGCGGGAGCGGGGAGGGAACAGAAGAGAAAAGGGGCGGGGCCAATGGCGGTGGCGGGAAGCGAGAGCGGAGGGCGGCGATGTAGGCGGTCAATCAGGAAGGAAACTGGACACGGCACAGAGGATACAATGAAATTAACAGGCACAAATTACGGGCAAAACAAAGAAAAACAGCTAAATACACGAACAGACGGCAAAAACAAACAAGCACAAATTACGGGCAAAACAAAGAAAAACAGCTAAATACACGAACAGACGGCAAAAACAAACAAGCACAAATACGGGCAAAACAAAGAAAAACAGCTAAATACACGAACAGACGGCAAAAACAAACAAGCACAAATTACGGGCAAAACAAAGAAAAACAGCTAAATACACGAACAGACGGCAGAAACAAACAAGCACAAATTTAGGGCAAAACAACTGGAAAACCAGAGGGGAGCGACCACGGCGTCAGCGAGGCCGGCGGCGAGGCAGAAGGCAGGCAGAGGGAAACACACGCAGCAGCTGGTGGCCGTGCGGCGCGGGGGTGTCCCACAAGTGTCAGGCAACATACTTTACATTGACCACATGGATGGTGGCCTTTCACAAAGTTAGTGTCCCGTCCTTGGTTATTGTTGATGGTCTTTGGTCTAGTGTGTACAAGGATGTCCCGTATGCTCCTCCCCTCCTGTGGGAGAACATAGGTTTAGGTGACTGGAGTCCCCCACTGTTTAGAATACTCCAATGTTTGTTGATGACTTTCGAAACCCTTTCTGAGTAGGTGTTGAATGTGGCAATGCTTATGGGTCTCAGTTCCTCTTCTTTGGGTGTCTTTTCTTCCAGGAGGCTCTCCTTGCAATTGTTCCGTGCCCTCTTACATGCCTGATTTATTATCCATTCTGGATATTGGCGGACTGCTAGTTTCTTCTTCAGATCCTTTGATTGGACCTTGAAACTCTCAATTTCCGTGCAATTCCATCTTAGACGGAGGAATTGTCCGTAGGGCAGGTTATCTCGGAGATGTTTGGGGTGGAAACTCTGGTACAAGAGGAGGCAGTTCCTGGCTGTGCTTTTGAAATGTGTTGTCGTCATTAGCCTTCCATCTCTTGGGAAGATGTTCAGGTCAAGGAACACCAGACTGGTTCTGGAGACCGTGCTGGTGAACTTGAGAAATTCGTCTTGAAAGTTCAGCCATGTCAGGAATTGTTGTGATGTATCCTCATCCCCATCCCAAATGATCAGAATATCGTCGATGTATCTCTTCCAAACTTTTATCCTTTGTTTGAATGGGTTTTTGGGGTGTAGGATCCTCCTGGTTTCCAAATTGTGTACGTAAAGACCAGCTATGCTGGGAGCAAATGTGCTCCCCATGCTGGTCCCATGTTTTTGTAAGTACAGAGTCTCGTCATATTCGAAGAAATTCTCCTTTAAAGCGAGGGAGAAGCACTCCATCACGATGTTCCTAGGTGTCTGGTATTCCCAGTCGTCATCAAATAGGACGTCTTCAATGATACTGAGCGTCTCATTGTTGGGGAGACTCGTATAGAGACTCTCTACATCACAACTGATCATTAGTTGGCAATTTGGATCAAAGGGGAGGTCTTCCAGCAAATTCAGTACATCCTTAGTATCCCTCAGGTATGTACTAGTGCGTTACACCATCGGGCGTAAGAAAGCATCTGCAAATTTTGAGATTGGTTCCAACACTGAACCGATGCCAGACACAATCGGTCGTCCTGGGGGGTTATCCAATCGTTTGTGTTTCTTGGGTAACGTATATAGGTATGGTGTCCTTGGGTTTTTTTGACACAGAAAATCACCTTCCTTCTTTGTTATCCAGCTGTGGGCCGGTGCTACTTCCACCATGGTGTTGATTTTTACTTGGATCCTCTCGGTTGGATCAGTCCTGAGTATTTCATAGTTTCGTTGGTCCTGAAGCAATCTCACGCATTCATTATTGTATTGTAATTTGCTCTGTATGACCGTCGCTCCCCCTTTGTCCGCTGGTTTTATTATCAAGTCGGGGTTGTTGCTCAGTTCATGTAAGGCTTCTCGTTCATCCTTGGTGATGTTTTGGAAAACCTTCTTTTCCTTTGGGTCCATATCCTTGATGTCTTTCATAACCGCCTTCTCAAAAGTAAGGAGTTCCACAGGTAGGGTACTGTCCAAAGGTGTGAAATTAGACTTGGGTCGGAGACCTGTGTCTCCCAAATCCGTTATTTTTTCTTTGTCCCTGAAGAAAACCTGTATCTTCAAACGTCGTATGAACTCTTGGATTTCCTTGCAGAGAAGGAATTTGTCCATGTTGGCTGTTGGGACATACCCCAGGCCTTTTTCCAAAACTCTTATCTGAGCTTCTGTTGCCATGTTGGCAACCGGGGGCGCAACTGGAGGGGAACGACCGTACACTGGACCGAAGGAGAAGCAGATCCTCCGAGAGTGGCAACAAGGAGCATGACAGGGGCATCCAAGAACAGGAAGTAAGCCTCGTTGTAAACCTGACCGATTCAACCCTGACAGAAGCTCAGGTGAGAGTTTTGGAAAAAGGCCTGGGGTATGTCCCAACAGCCAACACGGACAAATTCCTTCTCTGCAAGAAAATCCAAGAGTTCATACGATGTTTGAAGATACAGGTTTTCTTCAGGGACAAAGAAAAAATAACGGATTTGGGAGACACAGGTCTCCGACCCAAGTCTAATTTCACACCTTTGGACAGTACCCTACCTGTGGAACTCCTTACTTTTGAGAAGGCGGTTATGAAAGACATCAAGGATATGGACCCAAAGGAAAAGAAGGTTTTCTAAAACATCACCAAGGATGAATGAGAAGCCTTACATGAACTGAGCAACAACCCCGACTTGATAATAAAACCAGCGGACAAAGGGGGAGTGACGGTCATACAGAGCAAATTACAATACAATAATGAATGCGTGAGATTGCTTCAGGACCAACGAAACTATGAAATACTCAGGACTGATCCAACCGAGAGGATCCAAGTAAAAATCAACACCATGGTGGAAGAAGCACTGGCCCACAGCTGGATAACAAAGAAGGAAGGTTATTTTCTGTGTCAAAAAAACCCAAGGACACCATACCTATATACATTACCCAAGATACACAAACGATTGGATAACCCCCAGGACGACCGATCGTGTCTGGCATCTGTTCAGTGTTGGAACCGATCTCAAAATTTGCAGATGCTTTCTTACGCCCGATGGTGTAACGCACTAGTACATACCTGAGGGATACTAAGGATGTACTGAATTTGCTGGAAGACCTACCCTTTGATCCAAATTGCCAACTAATGATCAGTTGTGATGTAGAGAGTCTCTATACGAGTCTCCCCCACAATGAGACGCTCAGTATCATTGAAGACGTCTTATTTGATGACGACTGGGAATACCAGACACCTAGGAACATTGTGATGGAGTGCTGCTCCCTCGCTTTAAAGGAGAATTTCTTCGAATATGACGGGACTCTGTACTTACAAAAACATGGGACCAGCATGGGGAGCACATTTGCTCCCAGCATAGCTGGTCTTTACGTACGCAATTTGGAAACCAGGAGGATCCTACACCCCAATAACCTATTCAGACAAAGGATAAAAGTTTGGAAGAGATACATCGACGATATTCTAATCATTTGGGATGGGGATGAGGATACATCACAACAATTCCTGACATGGCTGAACTTTCAAGACGAATTTCTCAAGTTAACCAACATGGTCTCCAGAACCAGTCTGGTGTTCCTTGACCTGAACATCTTCCCAAGAGATGGAAGGCTAATGACGACAACACATTTCAAAAGCACAGCCAGGAACTGCCTCCTCTTGTACCAGAGTTTCCACCCCAAACATCTCCGAGATAACCTGCCCTACGGACAATTCCTCCATTTAAGACGGAATTGCACGGAAATTGAGAGTTTCAAGGTCCAATCAAAGGATCTGAAGAAGAAACTAGCAGTCCGCCAATATCCAGAAAGGATAATAAATCAGGCATGTAAGAGGGCACGGAACAATTGCAGGGAGAGCCTCCTGGAAGAAAAGACACCCAAAGAAGAGGAACAGAGACCCATATGCATTACCACATTCAACACCTGCTCAGAAAGGGTTTCAAAAGTCATCAACAAACATTGCAGTATTCTAAACAGTGGGGGACTCCAGTTACCTAAACCTATGTTTTCCCACAGGAGGGGGAGGAGCACACGGGACATCCTTGTACACACTAGACCAAAGACCATCAACAATAACCAAGGACGGGACACTAACTTTGTGAAAGGCCACCATCCATATGGTCAATGTAAAGTATGTTGCCTGACAAAGAAGACCAACAACCTGGTTTTTAGAAACGGATCAACCTGGGAACAGCAAAACTTTACAACGTGCAACAGTTGCAACATAGTGTACCTCATCACGTGCCCCTGCCGCCTCGAATATGTGGGAATGACTAGCAAGGCAATCAAGACCAGGATAGGGTAACACAAGAGCACAATCATATGCCAAAGAGCTAGTACTAAGCTGACCGCTCACTTTTTGGAGAAAGGACACAAGCCTGATGATATCTCATGGACAGTGATAGAGCAGGTATCCAGGGAACATATGCTCTTGGAGAAAGAACAAAGGTGGGTGTTCCGCTTGGACACTAACAACTACGGCCTTAATGATGATATTCCATGGGGCCAACTCTGACGTTTGGAACGCCCATCCATCACATTAACGATTGAGCCATACACCCATCGCATGAAATGCCACAGCAACAGTAATCATGATGACACAAGAACAATGAGACCTTGAGATCTTAAACCATTAGGCTATCCGTATGATAGTTTCAGCAGACAGAAAAAAACAATAAGAACATGGGCTAATGTGAGACTTAGCATAATATTGACGAACATAGTGCAACATGTCTTGTGGAAGGACCCACGAATAGCTCCCCATTTCTTATAAAGACAGTGCATAGACTCTGACCAGGCTGGGAATATGGTTCATATATTCAACATGACACTAACAACTACAGCCTTAATGATGATATTCCATGGGGCCAACTCTGACGTTTGGAACGGCCATCCATCACATTAACGATTGCGCCATACACCCATCGCATGGCATGCCACAGCAACAGTAATCATGATGACACGTAAACAATGAGACCTTGAGATCTTAAACCATTACGCTATCCGTATGATAGTTTCAGCAGACAGAATAAAACAATAAGAACATGGGCTAATGTGAGACTTAGCATAATATTGACGAACATAGTGCAACATGTCTTGTGGAAGGACCCACGAATAGCTCCCCATTTCTTATAAAGACAGTGCATAGACTCTGACCAGGCTGGGAATATGGTTCATACATTCAACATGACACCTTTCACTTTTAAGAAAGTTCGAGCCCGCCTATCACATTCGGGGAGCCTTCTAGCAAGCTAACTAAAATAATAATAAAAATCGCTTCCAAATTAATTTAATATGTAGCGGCATGAATGAGATTTATTTAGAAAGTACTGCGCAGATTTTCCAAAAAACGCGATCAAGAGAAGAAAAGATAGACGACAGACTACAGACCAGCAGTGTCCCGATGGGCGCCGCCATTTTGGGTCAGCTCTCTAGTCTTTTTTCAAAGGCAATCATGACTAGGCTTTTCTTCCGGTATAAGAACACAAGCAGAGGCAGGACTCCGGTCACATCCACGGAGCTGCTGAAGGGTATGGAATAAAGCCAGATTAGGCATGCGGTCACGTAAGTGAGACCCTGACCATGGGTCTTTAAAAACTTGGTCTTGTGATAGCGGAAGGGTGCGTATCTGACAGTGAGATTCTGCCGCCTAAAAACAGCGTGAGTGACTATGTTTTAAACTTTCCTCCAAAGTCAACTAATCACCCTTAGACGCAGGCTCATGAGGCCCTATCACCACGCTTCAAATGTATGTATCAATTGTAGCATGCTTGCACATTTAGAGGCATTTGCCATCATTTGCTGTCGTTCGTTTTCACAATCATTATTTCAACCAGCATGTTTGACTATGACGCATTTGGGAGCTTAATAGGTTGATGTCTGGGAGGCATTATGCCATCATTTGCCGTTTTATTCACAAATAATACATCAACCGGCATGTGTGATAATGACCCATTTATCAGTATGATGAGTGGATGTTTTTGATGTCACGCTGCCAGTGAGACGTTTTTTCTTGACTAGACACTTGTCCTGGAACTGCAAGGAGGCCCACACCCTTGCTTGTTAAAAAAACCACCACCAGATGGGTCGTTTTGGATTGTGAATATGTGTTTGTGTTTGAAGTGTGTATCACGCTTTGTTGAAGTTTTCCAAGGGTCCATACCCTTTGGCCACGATGGCGAATGGTAGTTCATCGGGTCATATACATAATTAATGTTGAGAATACTTTGGGATACTAAGCCACATTGTGACTCACACAACAATGAGCCTTGTATGAATTGTGCTTTACATATTGTAATTCTACAACCACGTACCCTTTTTCTCTTTTTCTTTCCACAGAGACCATATTAGGTCATTTTTCATGATATTGCCTCACTAAAGGCCAACTCAAGCCCCGAGGCTATACCTAGCAGCCGATTTTTGCTGTTAAGTGTTAGCACCATAGGCATTTAACATTTAGTTTGGAATTGAGTTTTTTTGTAGGGATCAACAGAGGTCCTGATGAGTAGGCAGGAGGGGTCTGCCTATGAAACATGTCATATCGACAAAGTAGACCACACTTGTAATTCTACTTACTAACCCCCTTTTTAATGTTCCCAGCTTGCGTAGCCATTAAAGTTAATTTTTTCGACTAGCCAGGGGATTTTTACCCTTTTTTTTACACTACCATTCACGTAAATAGGCCCCTGCACTCCCTAACACATATCACTATCCTCATCACATCACATAGCCTATTGTCAAAAATATAAGTGCTCCTGCGTCACTCGTAGGTCGAAGCACGCCCTGCCCCGTAGAGGGACCGGAAGACCCCAATGATGGGAAAATGACACTATGGGATTCATAGTGTGTGAGGGGTATTTTAAAAACACACAGTGCCCTCATTCTGCCACTCACAGAGAGGCCTGATTTTCCAAATTGCAGTGTATCCACGAGTTTAGAGAATATACAAAATCATATAAAATTAGTCACCACTTACTCCGTACGAGTCGTACAGAGACCGTACGACTCTAATCTCCTTACGATTCTCCCTCAGAACCCGCTGTACGCAACATCTGTACGGTTCGCAGCTGGTTTTTACGACCCAGCATGTACGATACGTGTCGGGTAAGCACCGTACGACCCTTTTTCTACGGGAGCTGAAAACAGCCGTTAAAGCAGAGTTTGCGCCAAAACAGGTACAGAACGGTCCCCCCAGGTACTGTGCGTACCCCCCATGATCGCAGGGGTATGGTCCGTACACCTACGATCGTGGGGTACGGTTCGTACACCCCATGATCGCAGGGGTACGGTCTGTACACCTATGATCATGGGGTACGGTTCGTACACCCCATGATCATAGGGGTACGGTTCGTACACCTACGAACATGGGGTACGGTTCGTACAGCCCATGATCGTAGGGGTACGGACCGTACGGTGTGTATGTGTTTGTGTGCTTTTCCGTACGACTCACCCTTACCTGATGTGGACCGTACGAATCGCGTCCTCATACCCCGGTCCAGATCGTACTCGTCGGGTCGTACGGCATGTGTACGAGTCGTACGGCATGTGTACGAGTCGTACGGCATGTGTACGAGTTGTACGGTTCACGGTTTCAGCCTTGCAATACGTACGGATCGCGACGATTCGGACGGATTCACGGAATACGGATCGTACTACGCGACTCAGACGGACGGGTTTGATTCGTACGGAGAGGGCTCCGGATACAAATCGTACGGACGTTTTTTTTCCCGAATCGGAATCGACCTCATATGTACCAGGGTTTGTGGATTCCTCTGGAGTAGACCAAGAAAATAGCCAAAATATTTTTCAAATTTTGTGCCTTCAAACTACTTCCAGTCTGTCGTGGAAACCATTGTCGTGAACCCATAGGTGATCTCAGAAGGCTACAGATTTCTGAAAAGTCGAGAAGATTATGAATTCAGCAAGGGGTCATGTGTAGATCCCTCAAGATTTTCCCAAAGAATTATATTGAACAGGAGTAGAGAAAAATTGTCTGACAAGATTTTCATTTGTAACTTCTTGTCACAATGGCTGATTTACGAAAGCAATATACCCTTAGACCCATCTGGTGGCATGGCTATATAGGGTTTGAAGGGTGTCCAAGAATCCAAGGTACCCAGAGCCAATAAATGAGCTAAATTTTACGATGATTTATTATTGTATACTGAATATAGAGTAATTAATATGGTAAAATATTAAGGGTGAAAAGTGGGTGTATCCAGGATACCTATGTATTTCTAAAATGATCACCAGATAATGAGTTTAAGAATAGTGGTTATTTGTACATCTCTGAGTTTGTGAGTACCCATAATAGCATGTGATTTAAAGGGCATTTTATAAAATGTCTTATTTCTTAACCACTGGTTTGCATTCTATGCTTCTACATGTCTTTCGATGAAAAAAGGTACCTCATGTGTGTGAGTACGCCTTGTGTCCGGAAGAGGAAAGGGCCCAAATCGCAAAATGGGGACATCACATTTTTCCACTGAAAACTGGCCCCATTTTTACAGTGTGGGTAGGTGTTAATTTCAGGCCCTAGGTCAGCAGACACCTAGGGAAATCTACCAAACTTGCAAATGTTTTTTAAATTACACATTCAGGGGAGTCCAGGGTGGGATGACTAGCATGGGTTAAGGATCGATGCAGACCTCTCAATGGCCCCTCAAGTTTCTGCTGTGGCAGGATCCTGCATAGGTGTGTTGAGGCAATTGCGAAAGCTAGTCCCCATCTTATCTGCCTCCACGTCGATCGTATCCGCCACAGTCATTTCGAGACTTGATTATGGTAATGCCTTATACCTAGGCCTACCACAGAAGCTGTTGAGGAAGCTGCAGGTAATACAAAACGATGCGGCCAGGCTGATCCATTCTTTGCCTAGAAACGCGCATGTAACCCCACTGCTTCAGAAGCTGCACTGGCTCCCAGTGAAATTCCGAGTGCAATTCAAATGTCTCTGTGTGGCCCATAAGGCACTCTTTGGGAAAGCCCCAGAGTACATTAAGCAACGTCTAAAGAGGTACACTCCGGGGAGGCTACTGCGCTCAGGAACAACCCCCAACCTGTTTCAACCTAGGTTCAAATTAAAGACCAAAGGAGGCAGGGCCCTGTCCGTGCTCCTTCCACAACTGTGGAACGAGCTTCCACCTACCTTGAAAGCGGAATCGCAACTTCTACCTTTCAGAAAGAAACTAAAAACGTATCTTTTCAGAAAGGCCTTCATGACATCATAGGAGGTGAAACAACTGAGGTTCTAGGGTCATTAGTGTGTTATGTTCTTTCTGGTTAAGCGCTTAGAGACCGGCGGTGATAGGCGCTATACAAGCAATCCCTAACATAACATAACATAACATGGTTGTCCTTCCCCAAAGCTTTTGCATACCTTAAACTTTGAAAAATAAAACACACATTTTCCTCATATTTCTGTGCCAAAAATTTCCTGCTGGGAGCCACAAACCTCCTACCTCCCAACTTATCCTAAAGTCTCCTGATAAAAATTATACTTGAATAGGCCTAGTGCCGGCAACAGGAAAGGGCCCAATACGCAACATGGACACATCACATTTTTCCACTGAAAACATGACATTTTTAAAAATCTAGACACCCGGGAGTATCGAGGGTTCAGTGACATTTTATGGCTCCCACCAGGTTTTCTTACCCATAAGCACTTGTAAATCTCAAACTTCAACCAAAAATAAAAATTTTCCTCACATTTTTCTGAGGTAAACTTACGTAATCTGTGGGGACCCACAGCAATCAACATTCCCCCAAGTCTCTAGATAGAAATGGTATCTGACTTGTGTGGGTAGGCCTTGTGCCCACGACAGGATTGTCTTTCATGCGCACTTAGTGCACTCATTGTGCTTAATCTAACTCTTCCTAGTTTCCGGATGTGAGTTGGAGGGTGTTTGAAGCTGCATTTATGTCTAGATTCCTCAAACTGAGTAAGCAAATATATCTTTGAAACTAAGGTAAACATGCTGGAGAAGACCATCTTAAACTAGTAATGACATTATTTTTTGGCAGACAGGGTACTCAGTGACAATAAGGCATATGCACCATCCACTGTTATGTGCTCTGCTGTGACTGTATGCACTTGTCATACGCTGAAATGAACATCTACCACATTCTGTCATCAGCTTCTTGCTCAATGCAAGAATTTTAGAGGCAGCGTAGATGTGTAAGGGCAGATTGTCCCAAACGTTCAGATCAAGATAGGGGAAAGAACTACTGCCTGTTCTGGTGCAGCATATGCATGGAATTTGTGCGCATGATCAGAGGTGTCTGGAAGGCTTCTGAAATGTGAAGAGGTTGTTGAGTTATGCTGGGCCAGTTTTGTGTAAGGCTTTAAATGTGTGTGTCAAGAGTTTGACGAGAGCTGTGAATGAGGAGCCATTGAAACTCTTTGAGGTGCACTGCGTCTGTGTGTTGGAAGGTTGAGGTTGGCCTGGCAGCTACATTCTGTATGGTTTGAAGTCATCTGCTTAATGACTGAGGGAGTACAAACTGAGTTTTGGGTGAGTGTGGCAGCAATGGGGCTTGGTCCTTTAGTCGAAATGAAATGACGGCATGTGTGTCTCTACTACCTTGACTATCTGCCTTCTTCCTATACAATATCCCTGTCAAAGCACATCTACACTAAGCTTTTCCTACCTGTTCATGTCGCTGTCTCTTTCAGTCTTGACTAAAACTGTATACTTACCAAGTGCTCCTTTATTAACACCTTCTGTTTCTAGCTACCTGAAGCTCAAGACAACTTGTTGTTCATGTGCCTTTAGTGCACACACTGCACTAAATCCAACTACTATCAGTATGTGGATGCAAGTTGGCGGATGCTGAGAATTCATCTGAGGCTTAAATTCCTTGAACTGAGTGAGCATATCTCCCTTTGAAACTAAGGTAAACATGCTGAGAAAGACTGCCTGAGTTCCCTAAAGAGCAATTTAAAAACTACAAAAAACTTTAGGTTTTGCTTCTCATGGTTCAACAGTAAGACTTTCAGTGATGGTCAACTGAAAGTCAACAAAAGTCATTGGTCTTCCTGTTTTGGTCTGACAGTAAACAACATACACATAGTATGTTGCTAACTTGATCAGGTGAGTAAACAACTTCTCATACCATGTGTGGGTTTTATACTTGCAATGTATGGCTGAAGTACCTGGTCATTCTTATTCACTCCACCTACGTACCTGTTGTAATCAAATAAACAGTTGGCTTATGAACTTTGGGCAACTGACCCTAAACTGTGACCAGGGAAGTGCTCTCTTCATGGATTGTGGTGAGTATGTGCACATTTCACCTATTGGAGATTTGACTGTGAGCAGTTCGATGGAATGCAACGCAGTACTCTGGGATTTTTAAAACTTCTTACAAATAAGCTCCTGGGGGGATACTTTGCAGTGGCATCAAACTGGACCGCCTTCCACAGTGCCAGCTGTCTACAGCTCACTGAACAGTTCTACTCCTGTATAGAAGTTGTCCACATAAAGGAATGGTCGGACAAGCCCCCATACAATCTTAGCTGTGACTCTGTGTGTGGAAGGGAAATCTACAGGAGTCCTTCCTTGCATACACTCTTAGGTGGTATTCATAACCAGTAGAACTCTCACACAGCATGTACATTTTGTTGCCAAAACAAGGAAGTTTTTCCATTATATATTGCCTGAACAGCAGCCGCCCTTTGTAAAGGATCAAGGACTCATCACTGGCTATGTTCTTTAAAGGAATATATATCTTTGGAAATCTGGCAAACAAATGTCCCATAGTAGGCCGAATTTTGAACAACCTGTTATGGTCTGGATGGTCCTGAGACAATACAGCAGAATTATCATTGAAATGTAACACACGCTCCAATAGCAAAAAAAAATATTCTGCTCATGTACGGTGCAAAGATGGGTCTTACCCAAACCATGAGAGTAGACAAGTAGGACTGCAAGCTTGGTTTATGCACTAACCCCATTTTAAGCGTAAGGCCCAAAAATATCTTTATCTCCCCGAGTGATGTGGGGCCACCAGAGGGCCTCCTATTACCCCAGAAACTATTTGTCAGGCAAATTTATTTGGTGCACAATTTCCTCGAGGAAGTCCACACCTAAAAAAGAGATGGACCTGGTCAATAAGCAAAAAACTTTATGCATCAACTTTACATACAGCATCTGCAGTAAACAGTGGAATGTGAGGCTGCACTAAAGTGGAGGACTGCCAGGAGAGCACTGGGTCTGAGCATGCCACCCCACGTGACTGCTCTCTAGGCTGGTCTACCCAGATACTGTCTCTCTGCTGCACAGATTGTGCTTGTGAAGGGACATAACCACTTCCTCTTCTATGTTCCTCAGCATCACAAGAAGACAAGTCATTGATTGGAACTTCTCCGACTGAACAACCACTTGCATATTCTGCCCCATTTTCTTCTCCCTCACATGTTATCTCAGTATCTTGACCTAGCTGTTGCAAAGTCATCCTGTGCCCTGGGCACCCCCCAACTTTTTGCTGAATGGTACTGGTGGTAACTGACTCTGACTGACCCTGGCTCTGCCTAACGAGGCTCAGGGCCAGTGGTATGCTGAAAGAGACACAATACAATACAGTTAAAACACCTACATACATTAGGGTACACAAGGGTATGTTGGGGTACCCCTGTGATTGGCATGACCTACCCTATAGGCTCCTAGGGTAGGGGTATTGAAACTATCTAGAAGTGCCCAGTACCCTGGGGCATGGCAGTTTAGAGGACAGCAGCTTTTTTCTGCACTTGCATGTGTGCACTGCTGAAGCCTAAGGTCAGTTTAAAAACAGCCCTGGGTGCCAGGACTGCTTTAAAAATTAAAATTGTGCCCTAACTCGACTTTGGTGTTTGGGGCACTTAAAAATGTATAACCTACAATGCTGTGGCATATTAAGGACCCCCAGGGTCTCCCCTAGGTAACCCAGGGATGGGGTGTCCAGTATTTATAAGGTACACCCGTAGAAAATGAGTTTTTATATGCCTGGGTGAAGTGAAATTTCACATTTCACTCCCCACATTGTGGAAAGGTGCTGCTCAAATTCGACTTTGATGCTAGGAGCACTGTGGAAGGAGAATCTGCAATATTTCGACAGATTCATAACCCCTCAAGTCTCCCCTAGTTGCACATGGGGTGGGGTTCCTGCAGATATAAGGCAAGTACTTATAAAATATGTTTTTGTAAGTCCTGGTGCTGGAAAGATGACCAAGTCATTTTTCCCATTGCAAATTTCCTGTTACATAGGTTAACATGGTAGGAAGTTATTGAATAATAACTCTTGATATGAGAGGGATAGAAAGGCCATTCAAAGACTTCCCAGAATGGTATTAAGAAATCCAACAAAATCTTATTGTAGAATTTCTCCTAAGGTGTGCATACAAGAAGTTATACGACTTTCTTGTTTGTAAGTCCAAATTCAGCCTTCCAGTGGTCTGCCCTGATTAGTCACAGTTAAGTGGATTAGCCAGGCTGCCTTCAAGAGGTGATACAGAGCCCTGGGGTTAACCAGCTCTGCTGGCAGGGCAGTCTGCTGTTACATAGGAATGCCAGGCAAGGGGAAGGAGTGGTAAACTATGTTCTTCAAAGAGGAGAATAGAGACCATTGTCATTTACAGCTCTGAACTTCCCACCTTAGGCAGATGGTAGGATTAAGGAAGGTATGAGCAGATGCAGGGGAGAGAGTCTAAGCAAAGTAGCCCTCCTAGTGGTGTGTTTAGCCAGCTCTTACCTCCTTGCTGGAAAATCAGCCATTATGGATTTGGAAGATTTGATGCACTCTGGGACAAAATAATACCACACTTTACAGGATGTGGTCATATCTTGGAGGAGTTACCTTGTTCCCATTGGTCGGAAGTGATCTCCTGCTTGACCCAGAGAACTAGAAAAAACTATCTGAGAGGGGCAGAGCCCTACAGATCTGCTGCTTGAAACTTACTGAAGCAAAAAGTGCCCTGTTGAGAAGTTGTGCTGTGCAAAGATTTCTAAGGCCTGACCTCTGAAGACTGCACCGTCTGAAACTACAGCCCTGTGGATTATCTTGCTGAAAAAGAACTAAAGAGTGGACTCCCTGAAAGCTACAGGTTAAAAGAGCTCATCTGGAACATCACCAACTAAATCTACATCTTGGAGAACCATCAGTGGATTTGTAAGGGTTTTGTACCAGTGGATTGTGGGAACTAACGTCCTCAACTTTCAAGGACCATCTTGGAGCTTCCAGACCCTTGGAGTGAGTTTGAGACACTTTGGGATCCCTTCGGGAACTTCAGAAAGAAGTTCAAGAAGTTTGGAGATCTTTGGACCAACTTTGAAAAAAAGCTCCATAGAGGGACCGACTCAACCTGGTCAGCCAGGCCCCCTGCCTACAACCGCGAGCCGGCCAAGCCAACCAGGTTCGTCCCACTAAAAGCTACATCACTCCAACTTCCAGAGATTGACCGGGACTTGAGAAAATCTGAAGCTGGTGAACCCTCACCGGATCCGGCTACATGAGCCGCATCGAGAGACCCCGTGAGAAAAAGCTCCCAAAATGTTTCCAAGTCTGCTCGTAGAAAAGGTGGCTGGGAGCAACCATGAAAGCCAAGCCGCCTGCCTTCCATCGCGTGCCGGCCTGGATTCCTGGGTTGCCCCGCTGAAGCGATTTTGAGACTTTTTTTAAGTCCTCTCCAGGGAAGTTGACGGACCTCATCACAACTCAAGCCGGCGAACCCTCACCGAATCCGGACTGGCTGGGAGCTTCGAGGAGCCTCAAGGAGAAAAGCTCCAGAAAAGTTTCTAAGTGTGAAGGTAGAAACTGAGACCTGGACCTGCCGCGAACTAAAGCTGCTCAGGTCTCCATCGCGCCCGACCTGAAACTTTGACTTTGCCCCGTTCTATCTCGAGCATGTATCACAATATGGTGCTATAATCTTCTAAGTGCTATATTTTATTAAATCTTTGAAAATTCACATCTCCAGTTCCATACTTTGGATTATTGTTGTGTTGGTGTCATTCTAAAGATAAAAATATTTCCTGTTTTTGTTAATTGGTGTAGGATGTTTGTTATGTGTTGTGTCTTAATTATTTATTGAAATGGTGTTTTTAAATACTTTTCATACCTGTCTTTAAAGTTAAGCCTGTCTGCTCGCCACCACGTTATCAAGGTTTGAGTGTAGGAATAATTTTCTAAAACCTATGCTGCATCCTATCATGTGCTAGTGGCCTTATTGCCAGTGGCAGCCTTACATTTGCCCCTACTAATAACCCACTTTCCAACACTAGCTCAGAGCATTCCTCCTTACTTGAGTTGGGTCCTGGGTAACAGTCATCCACCAAGATGCCATCTCTGATGACTGTCCAAAACCTTCCTTCTAAAACACTGCCCTATGCAGAAAGCAGAAGTATGGTTCTAAATCTGTGGGTGGGTATGTGTGTGTAACTTCAAATGTGTGTTACAGAGTTAAAAGCACTTAGCCATGGGTGGATTTGTGTGTCTCTGAGATGTGCGTGAAAAAAGCACTTAGCTTATCGATGGAGCTGCAGCTTCTCCAAAGACACTTGTATACTTTCAAGTACAAGGGGTGTATCCACTTCAGCCACTGTTCATTTATTATGGCACTGACATGCAGCAGAGACAATGGTATGAAGGAGACAATTAAAAAAAAGTACCCGAGTCACACAAGGCTAAAAACTAGGCTCAGGCACAAAAATAAGTGCCCCCCATTGGCAAATCAGATAGCTAAGCAACCATTTGCAAAGCTAAAATGCTGGCAGCAATCGTCAGACCTATTTGTCAATGCTTGTTTTATCAAGCCTTATGCAAAAGGTTTTTGTGGGGGGTGTCCTGGGCCATTGTCAGTATAAAATATCCTGAAGGAAAAAATCTAGATTTGACCTCAAGAAGCGTACATTCACAAAGCAGCTTCTGCAACTGTGTGCGCAGGTGTGCTCCTTGTGAAAATTCAGTGCTATCATAACTGTGAAGTAAGCCAACAGCAGAAGTAACCAGACCCATTGCCCCATGCTGCATGGGGTGAAATAATAATGGGAATGACATCACAGACCAATGGGTGAAGAGCGCTCTCAACAAACCTGATACTAAAATGTCTTCCAAATGTGTGTATTCCTCTGTGAAAGGGCAATCGGCCCAACTGGAAAACAAACATTTAAAGAATATATGTGTGGGTCAAAAGGAAGTTGACCCATATGCTATGAAGGCTGATCTCCTAACTACTTGTATTTATTAAATGTCGAACATACGCTCAAAAAAATGATGGAGCCAAGGGGGTTGGCCTTCGTGCTAGGAGGGCTGGCTCTCTGACAATTTAGTTATGCCATCATTTATGCCATCCCAAGCATCGGCCAGTGGCAGACAGATGCACTAGCAAAGGTTTGGGCACCAGCCAATGACTGACACCCACAATCTAATGGTTAAAATCAATGAAAATATTTTTACCAGCGCCCCATGGTGGCTTCAGAGGCCTTTGCTTTGTTTACTATTACAGGATCAGGAGAGGCTTCTTAGGGAACTTTCCCCTAAGACCCACCACTCTACATTTTCCCACCCCTTCTAATGCTTTTTAGGATGCAATGAGCTGAAAGTGCAATCCCTTCTTACAAGCTCCGCCACTTATTTACATGGTGAAGATTTGAAGTTTCTGAAATGATGAATAATCCAAGTGTTGATGTAAGTAATCTTTAATACTCGAAGAGCTAATAAATAAACATCCAGTCAGCTCTGCATCCAGGAACAACTGTCCTTTACAAATGATGCAGAGAAGATGACATACATAACATTCCATATTCCAAAAGCATTACAAAAAGGTGAACATAAGAAGGAGAAGAAATATTAAGAATGCAAACACAACAGTTTCTAGGTTGGCAGATCTGCATAATACCCAGTACATGATATTTATTTATTTATTTGTGGGTATTTGTTAAGCGCAGACTTTCGCTCCGGAAGGAGCATCTTGGCGCTGAGCATGCGTGTGGGAGATAAGTGGTGAAAGGTGGTGATATTCAGTCTTGTCTATGAAAACATTCATTTCTCAGCCCCTCCTGACTTCGCCCTTTCGGTATCAACTCACACTCCTTCTTGTTGTGTGAGAACAGCAAACCAGCTTGTCCTCAAACAGCAAATGTTCCTGTGTTCTCCTGGAAAATTCACATACTTCAGCTATTTGAGCCTTATGTAAAGTATTATTGCTCAAACTATTGTCACCCCTCCCTCACTGGAGTTCAAATAAGTTCTAAAAACCTTCTGTTTCTCACTCTTTAATGAAACTAACACTTGACTTCCTTCTTCTCATCACCATCCCAGACTCATCAATGTAAACATCTGTGTACATAGTAGGTATTTGTGAAGGCTGAGGCCATTCATTGTGTGAAGATGGATGTACTGTAAATGGTATCATCTGAGTTTATTCATCTCACTATTCATCTCTCAACCATAACTAAGTCAATCAAATGTCATCCTCCCATCTTAATGTGCTACAAAGAACCCTTTCTTAGTATCTATTTACAGTGCAGAAGTGAGGGACATTTACATAAACTATGCAATAGATAAGTCCAGCTTTTGAAGTTTCCAATGAAGACAATATCATTAACTTTTGCTTGAATAGAAGGATTCAATACTGTTGCAAAATGATAAATATATTCACAAACTAGAAGGAGATGTAGATAGCTGGAAGGCAAGTGTAGTTAGAAATCATGTTCACTTCAATGGAAGAAAGTAAAACAAAACAATCAGGAAAACTTAATGAGATGCTTCTAAAGAAACTACTCCTTTTTTCATACGCCAAAATATATCTAAAAGAAAAGAGTACTTGAATCAACCTATGCCCATAAAGGCAGGTTTCCTCACTTTGGCCAGTGCGCGTGTGACCGATTTAAGCTCCACCCTAACATGCTTCAGTGAACCTCAATTGAGGCTTTGGATGGAGTCCAAGACTGGTACTAGGTATCAAATCATGTCAAGTTTATTTTGGCTAATTAAAACCACAGATCTACACATCATAATACAATACATTAAAATGTTTGACAGAAAATTACAACAATAACCTCTATCGCGGGAACAATATCATCCCACAATATCTGGTTTACATTGCATCCCATCCCGTCGTGCAATACCTCTTTCATAAAACGGATGTATAATGCAAATGTGACAGCACAAGGTGCACTGTTAGTTAAAGGGCAGCATGAAAGGGAGCAAGGTAAGGGGAAACCTATTTCTAGACAGCAGGAATGTCCCTTCTCCTCTCGTTCTATATTGTTGACTATCATTTTACATTGCTCCCTTCATAATGCCAGCTACAAAGTGCAAATGTGACAAGATAAAACTTGCTAAAAATGGAAGAAGGCATCAAGTTAAAAAAAAAGTACTCAATCCCCCTTATCCATAACATCTGCAAGATGAGCTAAACGTGCAAGGGTCATAAAAAAGAGAAACAAGGAAAGGGTTAGACTCACTCTGGACAGCAGTGCTCTCCCATATTCCACGTTATTACCAGTAATCTTTCATTGGCTCTTCCACAACAAATATAAAGTGCAGAAATAATAAAATTTGCTACAATTTGCTAAAACTGGAAGAAGAGACAATAAGCCAATATGCATGCCCCCCTCATACTGAAATATCTGCAATTAACATTTTATCTGACAGCGACCTGTCCATTTTCCAGAAGTGCAAAATTTGCAGTAAAGTTGAAAGATAATATTAGGAAGTGTCTAATCGGGATATTTCCTCAATAGTATCCCCTCATGTTTCCTTGGACCTTGTTGTTCCACAGAATGTCATGAAGTGCCACTTCCATTATATCTAGAATAAAGTTCAAAACTAAATCTGCAAAGCCGGTTGAAACAGAGTTAGTGTGGAGCTATTGATCATACTTCCTTCACACTGCGGCACTTAAACCTTTATCTGACATCAGCTTTTATGATAACTTTTCTGAAAGCTGCAACCACTTGGGACCAGTCACCTTTTAAACAGATGAGAAAGGCGTGACGGGAGGTTCTAATGCCGTTCTGATTAAAAGGTTGTGCAACAAAGCATTACGTTCAGTCAACAGCTTGGAGTAAGTTGGTATGGTATGAGTCATATTTTCCATGTGTAGATGACAAAGGGCTCCACAGCAAGCGGTGCAGATTGTCGATCATGCCTGTACTGGGTGTGTAAGCTTCATTGTCTTCAAGTCCCAGTGAGGCTGGCTAAGAAGAATCCAGAGTATTCAAATATGTCAAACTCCATTCTATGACACTCTATTCTGTGACAGTCCAATCTATGAACCTTTGTTTCACTCCGCTCATATTGGATTTTACTCCACTCTACGGCCCCTCCACTCTACGCTCATCCACTCTATGCTCCTCATCTCCTTTATGCCACTCCACTCTACAACACTCTACACCACTCTATGACAATCTGCTCCACTCTGTGCCACTTTACACCACAACACTGTAGCCCAAATGGTTAAAATCAATGACAAATTTTCCAGCTCCCGAGGTGGCTTCAGAGGCTTTTGTTTTGTTTACTATTACAGGATAGGGAGAGGCTTATTAGGGAATTGTCCCCTAATACCCACCCGCTCCATTTTCGCACCACCCCTTCTACTGCTCCCTAGAATGCAATGAGCTGAAAGCGCAATCCCTTCTTACAAGATCTACCACTTATTCACAGGGTGAAAACTTTAGGTTTCTAGGTTGGCAGATCAGCATTACACCATACCTAGTACATGATCTTTACTCTTGTCTATAAAAACATTAATTACTCAGCCCCTACTCCCTTTTGGTATCAACTCTCACCCCAACTTGTGTGAGAATAGCAAACCAGCATGTCCTCACATTGCAAAAGTCCCTTGTTCTCCTAGAAAATTCCCATACTTTCAGCTACTTGAACCTTATCTGAGGAATTATTTCCCAAACTATTGTCACCCCTTCCTTACTTGAGTTCAAACAAGTTCTAACAAACCTTCTGTTTCTCACTCTTTATGGAAACTAACACTTTCCTTCCTCTCATCACCATCCCAGACTCGTCAATGTAAACATCTGTGTACATAGTAGGCATTTGTGAATGTTGCGGCCGTTCATTGTGTGAAGATGGATGTACTGTAAATGGTATCATCCGAGTTTATCTCACTATTCATCTCTCAACCATAACTACGTCATTTGAATGCCATCCTTCATACCAACTTTTCCTAATGAACCTTTTCTTAGTATGTTTTTACAGTGCAGGAGTGAGGGACATTTACATAAACTAGGCAATATATAGGTCCAGCCTTTCAAGTTTACAATGAAGGCAACATCAATGACTGTTGCTTGTTGGCGTGAATTGAAGGATCTAATACTGTTGCAAAATTATAAATATATTCACAGACTAGAGGAGATGTAGACAGCTATAAGGCAAGTGTAGTTAGAAATCATTTGCCCTCTTTACTTACTATAATGTATAACATGTTAAACTCAATGGAAGAAAGTAAAACTAAACAATCAGGAAAACCTGAAGAGATGGTTATAAAAAAACGACTCCTTTTCTTCATATGCCATAATATATCTAGAAGAAAACAAGTAAAAGCTAGAAAATGGAAGAAGGGTACCTAAATCAAACAATGCCCATAAAGGCAGGCTTCCTCACTTTGGCCAGAGCGCGTGTGATTGATTTAAGCTCCACCCTGACATGCTTCAGTGAACCTCAATTGAGGCTTTGGATGGAGTCCAAGACTGGTACTAGGTATCAATTCAAGTCAAGTTTATTTCGGTAATTAAACCACAGATCTACAAATCACAATACAAAACGGTAAAAAGTTTGACAGAAAATTAAAACAATAACCTCTTTCACAGGAACAATCTCATCCCATAATATCTGGTTCACATTCCAGCCCATCCTGTCGTGCAATACCTCTTTCATAAAACCGGCTGTATAGTGCAAATGTGACAGCACAAGGTGTACTGTTAGTTAAAGGGCATCATAAGAGGGAAGCAAGGGCAGGGGAAACGTATTTCTAGACAGTAGGAACGCCCCTTCTACTCTTGTTCTATATTGTTGACCATTATTTTATATTGCCCCCTTCATAAAGCCAGCTATAAAGTGCAGATGTGACAAGATAACATTTGCTGAAAATGGAAGAAGGCATCAAGTTACAAAAAATAGATACCCAATCCCCCTTATACTATAGCATCTGCAATTAACTTTTTATCTGACAATGACCTTCCATAAAACCGAATAAGTAGTGCAACTGTGACAGAGTAAGATGAGCTATAAGTGCAAGGGTTGTATAAAAGACGGAACACTGACAGAATATCGACGGACCGAATATCGACCTACTGGAATATCGAGTACAATATATCGCTGGACAGAATATCGACATCCTATCACTACAAAGGTAAGTACAAAAATATCGAAACCAAAATATTGTTGCTTCAAATATTGTATTTTTTTAAATTTCCTAAAAATAATATACAATTAATTAAATAATAAATATAATTAAAAAACATAGAATTATTTAAAAAAGGAAAACATTATAAATAAATGTAATATGTAAAAATAAACAGACATTTAAAACAACATTATATATATTCACTTAATAGTATCAATGAATAATTATTTTATTTAATTATAAAATGTTAGAAACATATTAAAAATTATAAATATATATATATATATATATTCACATAAACCTGTAATATAAACATAATAATATATATATATATATATATATATATATATATATAATAAATTAAGATATTAAAATGTATATTTATTTGTAAAAAAAAGTATTTGACACTACATTAACTATAACTGTAGGGAAAAAGTTGGATAGCGTAGGAGATAAAATTACTATTCCCACTTCAAAGAGGGAAAATGTTGGATAACGGAGGGGAATAATTTACTATTCCCACTCCACGGAGTGTAACAGTAGGGAAAGTGTTGGATAGCAGAGGGGTTAAAATTACTATTCCCACTCCAGTAATTAGAAAAGTAGGGAAAGTGTTGGATGGCGGGAGGGTAAAAATTACTATTCCACTCCAGTGAGTGCACCAGTAGAGAAAGTTTTGGCTAGCGGGTGGGTAAAAATTACTATTTCCACTACACCAAATGCAACAGTAGGGAAAGTGTTGGATAGCGGGTGGGTAAAATGTACTATTCACACTCCAGTGAGTGCAACAGTAGGAAAAGTGTTAGATAGCAGAGAAGTATAAATAATATTTCCACTCCAACAAGTGTAACAGTAGGAAAAGTTTTGGATAGTGGAGGGGTAAAATCTACTATTCCTACTCGAGTGAGTGCAACAGTAGGGAACGTATTGGATAGCGGGTGGGTAAAAAATACTATTCCCACTCCAGTGAGTGCAACAGTAGGGAAAGTGTTGGCTAGCGGAAAGGTATAAATTAATTATTCCCACTCAAGCAAGTGTAACAGTAGGGAAAGTGTTGGATAGTGGAGGGGTAAAATGTACTATTCCTACTCCAGTGAGTGCAACAGTAGGGAAAGTGTTGGATACTGGAGGGGAATAATAAACTATTCCCACTCCACAGAGTTCAACAGTAGGGAAAGTGTTGGATAGCGAAGGATATCAATTTACTATTCCCACTCCAGCGTGTGCAACAGTAGGGAAAGTGTTGGATAGCAGAGGGGAATAATTTACTATTTCCACTCCAGCAAGTGCAACAGTAGGGAAAGTGTTGGATAGTGGAGGGGAATAATTTATTATGCCCACTCCACGGAGTGCAACAGTAGGGAAAGTGTTGGATAGTGGAAGAGATAAAACTAGTATTCCCACTCTAGCGAGTGCAACAGTCTGGAAAATGTTGGATAGCAGAGGGAAATAATTTATTATTCCCACTCCAGCAAAATAATATACATTAAACAACAAATACTTAAATAATAAAAAATTATTTACCTCTCACCAAATACCCCTACAAATAACACTACCACTATTGTCAAACATGACACAATTAACATAATTGCTTAACAATTAATTAATTAACTAATAACAATAAACAATAAAATGAAAAACAATGAGTAATATGTTAATTCATACTATTAAGACTATAAAATAACAAGAAATAAATATTATCTGATTTTTTTTACAAATATTAATTTTTAATTACTTGCCACATTATTCCCCTCTAAAGAAACAACTCACTCATAACAAATTGACACAATTTACATATTTACAAATTAATAATTAATATCCAAGTAATAACTAATAAATAACAACATATTTAACACAATTAACAAAATAAAATATTAAATGCATAAATTAATACAATTATTTATTAATTAATTATAATTAAATTACTTCCCACCCCAACCTGCTCCTAAAAAACTCCAAACAATTACACAATTAACATATTTACCAAGTTATTAATAATTATTAATAAACAATCAATAACTAATTATTAACAAATTAATTAACATAATTAAAAATATAAATTATTAAATAAAACATTATTAATTAGTTAACATTAATAATTAATTTTAATTAAATTACTTCCCGCCCTATTCCCCTATAAACCCACAACCCGCTACGGAACACAAACACAATATTTAATTTCTTTAAAAAGTTATAATTTCTAAAAATGTATTAAAAAATATATTATAATTAAATTACTTCCCACCCTATTCCCCTATTAACCCACAACCCGCTACGGAACGCAAATATGCAAAAATTGCCTAACATAAAATTAATTACTTCTACAAATTTTAAACATACATTACAAAAATAAACTATACTTTTAACACATATACTAACAAACAGGACACTAAAATAAATTTCGATATTATTAACAATGATATTTTGACTAACAATATTACAAACATCGATATTAAAAAAACTATATTTCTTAACTGCATGTCGATATTCAGGACTACAATATTCTGGCAGGTCGATATTGTGTCACATAATATTTAAACATCGATATTATGACTCTATACCATAAAAGACAAACAAGGTAAAGGGGAAGACCCATCCTGGACAGCAGGGTCCCCCCATATTCTTTTATTCCACATTATTACCAGTTATCTTTCATTGTCTCTTCAATTCTAAATATAAATTGCAGAAATAAAAAAAAAATGCTAAAACTGGAAGAAGAGACAAAGCTAAAAAACACATTTGCTTGGCCCCCCTCATACTGAAACATCTGCAATTAACATTTCATCTGACAGTTACCTGTCCACTTTCCAGAAGTGCAATAATTGCAGTAAAGTGCGAAAGAAAATAATAAGAAGTGTGAAATTGGTATATTTCCTCAATAGTATCCCCTCATGTTTCCTTGGAACTTGTTGTTCCACATCATGTCCTGAAATTAATAAAGTGCTAAAGTAATTGTGCAAAGCCGGTGTAAACATTAAACAGCATTAGTGTGGAGGTATTGATCATACTTCTTTCACACTATGGGACTTTAACCTTTGTCTGACAGAAGCCTATCAGCTTTTATGATACATTTTGTGAAAGCTGCAACCACTTGGGACCAGCCACCTTTTAAACAGAAAAGTAAGAGGTGGCGGCAGGTTCTAATGCCGTTCTGGTTAAAAAGGTTGCGCATCAAAGCCTTACGTTCAGTCAACAGCTTGGGGCATGTTGACATGGTATAAGTCAGACTTTCCATGTGAAGATGACAAAGGGTGCGGTGCTGGGTATGTAAGCCTCATTGTCTTCAGGTGCCAGTGAGGCTGGTTAAGAAGAATCCAGAGTATTCATATAGGTCAAACGCTGCCCACGTCCACAGCTAATTTTTAAAACTATTTTCTGGAAAGAATTGCCACCATTTATCCATTTGATTTTTTGGTCAAAGCCTACCAGGAAGAAAAGCTGTCTGGTTGCGAAAGGACTTCTTGGGGATATTCTGAAATCGTAAAGGACTTCTTGGGGATATTCTGAAAGCTTCCCTGGGAATGCATTCTGTCATTTATTTATAATTCACATTTGCTTGCTTTCTATTTGTTGACTTTATTTGTTTAGGCTGCACAGCCTGTTTACCACCTCCATGACTCATTCCTTATTCCTCCACAAGTGCTTACTTTCTTTAAACAGGCCTTTAACTGTTATTCTTATCTTGCCACATTTGCTGTGCACCCAGAGGTCATCTGTCAGGCTCTGTCTTCCAAGGGAGCTTGGTGTTTACTTTTCTTTCTCTGTCTTCAAAGTGGGAAGATTTTTATTATAATATTGCTAGGGGTGGGAAAGGAAAGGTTTTTTTTATAGCACATAACAAAATGTAAATGTCTGTAAAAGAACAGTGCCAATACTTCTGAACATATCAGAATTAATGAAGCACAAATGAAGCACTTTTATTTCTAATTCTGAAGTGTGGTGGAAACAAATATGTTAATACAATCAAAATAAATCAATATACTAGGTGATGCCATTATCATACATTATCGTTTGTGTGCTTGTGCGCTGTATAGTTTTATCAGTAAAACTCTGTGCAAATGTAATTGTCATTACAATTGAAAATGTGTTGTCAAGTCAAATGTGCTTTATTCTAATATTTTAAAAAGAATAAAAGATAAAAAATATATAGATAAAAACAGAAAGAGGCATCCTTCTACTATTAATTAAATGTCTACAGCAGCTTCGCGTACTTGATATGAGGCAATAAAACTGTGAGAATACAGCTCCTATATACAGACAGACTCAGAAGGGATTGCAGGTAGATAAAAGCTGGTCTGCATTGTATAAAACCAAGCGATTCTAATAGAGGCTTGATAAATGATTCCTCAAATATGAGTAAAATTTACAGAAATAAGGATGTGTATGGTACTCTGCATAGGTACTTTATCACATGGGCATTTTACTAGTTCATGCAGCCAGTTAATAATGGTAGGAAAACTGGTTAAATGGTGGGAAATGTCCAGCCAAAACTGTCAATACAAATCTATGATTCGTATTATATACATTGACTAGATATGGCTGCCTATCATAGCTAGTCAGGATCCGTTGATTCTTTGAGACAGAAGGTTTATTATTCTCAGATAATAACCTCAATTCCTCAAATAACGATTTACATTTCAGTTTTACAGCTTTCCTTGGGATACTAATCAAAAGCTCTGGGTGGTCAAAATGCTCAGGATGGCCGATGTCGGCCAGAAGGTCACAGACAAATGTGTTGCCTGTAATGGCATCAAACTACTGCACCTGCATACTCCTCTTTAAGCCACTCTACGTCACTCTACTCCACTCCACGCCACTCCTCTCTAAGACACTCCACTTTACGAAACTCTACTCTCTGACACTCCACTCCATTCTACTCCACTCTATGCCACTTCACTCTAGGCCAATATACTCCACTCTACTCTACACCACTCCACTCCACACCACTCCACGACAGTTTACGCCACTCCACTTTATGGAACTTTACTGTACACCTCTCCACTGCAGTCTATAGCACTTTACTCCACTCTATGCTACCCCACTCTATGACACTCCACTCTACGACCCTCCACTGCATGACAGCCGACTCTATGGCATTCCATTCTATGACACTCCACTCTATGAAACTCCATTCTATGACACTTCATTCTATGACACTCGATTCTATGACACTCCATTCTATGAGACTCTACTCGACTCGATACTTTACTTCACTCTACTCCCCCTCCACTCTACGCTCATCCACTCTATGCCCCTCCACTCTATGCCACTCCACTCTATGCCACTCCACTCTACAATACTCCAATGCATGACAGCCCACTCTAAGACACTCCATTCTATGCCACTCCACTCTACAATACTCCACTGCATGACAGCCCACTCTATGACACTCCATTCTATGACACTCCATTCTATGAGACTCTACTCGACTCCACTCTATGATACTTTACTCTACTCTACTCCCCCTCCACTCTACACTCATCCACTCTATGTCCCTCAACTCTGTGCCATTCAACTCCACTTTACGATACTGCACTTTGTGTCATTCCACGCCACATCACTCTATGCCACTTCACTCTACCTTCACTTTACACCACTACACTCTACGACACTGAACTCCATACTACGTCCGTCCACTCTACACCAGTCTACTTTAGGACAGTCCACTCTACAACACTGTATTCCACTCTATGCCCCTCCACACCACACCACTCCACTGTACACCACACCACTCCTCTCTACTCCACTCCATGCAGCTCCAATCAACAACACTCTATGCCACTCTACGACACTCTACTCAACTCTACTCTGACACTCTATGATACTTTACTCCACTCTACATAACTCCCTCTCCACCACTTTACTCTATTTCATTCCACCCTACTCTACAACACACTACTCCACTCCACTACTCCACTCTTTACCACTCCACTGTATGGCACTGTATGCCACTCCATGCTACAACACTCTTTGCCACTCCACTCTTCGACACTCGACTATAAACCACTACACTCCATTCTATGTTCCTCCACTCTACGCCCCTCCACTATACGTGACTTTACTCTACTCCACTCTACACCAATCTACTGCACTCTACACCAATCTACTGCACTCTACACCGCAGCACTCCAATCCATGACACTCCACAACACTCTCTTCTGTACCTCTAGCTTTTATCCATACTGAACAGCAGCGACATTGATATTCAATATGGCTAAAACACATTGGCAAAGCTAAGTGCTCTTTTATGGGTGAGATCTATCGGCTTTGCCAGTGCTTGTTTCATTTACAAAATGGTTCCTTTGTCCACAGAAATCCTTGGGTAAATTAAGGAGAAAACTAAGAAAATTACTCAAATATCTGTGCGCCTAGTGTATGATTTAATTACAAGCTAGAAGGGGTCGATTGAGAAATACATTTCATAAGTATGCAAAGTAGTATTGCACAGTACTACTTCACTAACTTATACACAAAAGGCATTTATGAGTACATGAAGTAGAAGTACAACAAAATGTCCAGCTCCCCAGTAGTGAAAGTGCAGAAAGGACACAGTCATTTCTGTTTGTGTTGGGAGCATTTCACAAAGGCATTTAAGAGTACTAGAAGTAGTACTACATGACAGAACGATTCTTTCCCCCTCCTTAATAAGCTTTTAATATTGGCCTGATTCAAGAAGCTTTTACTTGATTACCTGGTGCTTTGTGACCTCTCCCCCCTCCCTTCGCCACCGGACCGCTCTCGGCTGAGTATTGACGCTGAGAGCTGGTTCCCGGTTTGGAGTGTGATTGACGGCGGCCATATTGGGTGTGGGTTATCGCGGGGACCCGCTCTAGTTATGCTTAAAAGGGGCTTAGAGAGCCTGGTGCTTGATCTTGACAGAACGATTCTTTCCCCTCCTGAGGTGGAAGCCGGGAGGTCTATTCTTTCACTTTGTGCTATTTTAATATTGCGCGTTTCAAATTGGCTTGATTTAATAAGCTTTTAATATTGGCTTGATTCAAGAATCTTTTACTTGATTATCTGGTGCTTTGTGACCTCTCCCCCCCTCCCTTCGCCACTGGACCGCTCTCGGCCGAGTATTGACGCTGAGAGCTGGTTCCCGGTTTGGCGTGTGATTGACGGTGGCCATATTGGGTGTGGATTATCGCGGGGACGTGCTCTAGTTGCGCTTAAAAGGGGACGGTCATGCCTCCGCGCAGCGGACATGTACAGCGGACGCGCTGGACCTGCGCCGGAGTCGTGCCAGAGTCCTGCCCGTCTGCGCCCATCCGCGCACAACCGGGCACAGGGGCCTATCCCCCTGGCTGTCGACTGATATATTCCCCAGGTGAGCTACATCGGCTAGACTCTAGTAATCTCACTTTAACTTCAACCATTTTGACCAAGCTAAAAGAGACCTGCATTCTGTGTACTAATAGGAGCGTGCCTGTGAATCATCCCAGTCTGAAGCTAACTAGCCTGAACACTAGATCGTTACAAAAACATCACCTTGAAATTTTTACTCTCCTTCAGAATGAAGACATAGATGTCCTAACTCTTACAGAAACGTGGCTGGGCGACAGCTCTCTACCCGACATCATAGCCGCCCTCCCAAACGAATATGACGCTATGTGGCATAATCGTGCAGATACGCCCGAGGAGGAGGTGTGGCAATTCTATTTAAAAAACATCTAACTGTCACTAAACTAATGGCAGAAACAGTCGATTTAGCTGATATACTTGGTGTGAAGATTACTTTGAGAAACACCTGTCTGGTTGTTCTTACAGTCTATCGTCCCCCAAAATCTACTTCTTTGCTTAATGACTTACTGACCCCCATCATTTCAGATATCTGTACACGCTATCAAAAGGTCTTAATAACAGGAGATTTTAATGTCCATTGGGACAAAACGTGTAAGGATGTGGCAACTCGACAGTTGGAAACCACCATGACCACACTTGGGCTCCAACAATTAGTAGAGGTACCCACACATGATAAAGGCCATACCCTCGATCTAATCTGGACCTCTGATCCGGATGTAGTTCTAAAAGGTGTCCTACCCTGTATTTGGTCAGACCACTACCTGATAAATTGCGATATCCCAATAGATGGGTACCTGTCTCAACCACTACCCCCAAAAACAAAAAAAGTGCGTCAATGGAGGAACATAGTCTCAGAACCTCTGACGGACACCCTCATCAAAAATATATAGCTACATGATACGCATAGAGATCTAGATCAGGAACATGCAAATGTGATGCTAAATCTTAGTCAGGCGGCTCAGGCCATTGACCAAATTGCACCCGAAAGAAATCAAAAGATAAATAGAGCAGTAAAGGGGGCCCCATAGTTTAATCCTTCCTTGAGGGAACACAAAATAAAGCTCCGTCTTTTAGAGAGACGCTGGAGGAAAACAAATGATCCCTTAAATAGGGATCATTATAAAACATTTCTTAAACTATATAAAAATTGTATTCTGTCAGCAAAAGCTGAGTACTATGAATCCCGAATTAACAACGCGGAGAATATTCAAGATCCTAACAGAGTTGAGCAAGAAAGTAGAAAAATCAGAATCCCTGATAGATTGTAACACCTTTCAACACTACTTTCTTGATAAGGTAAAAACTTTTCTCTCTGACATCAAGAATACCTCCAGCAGTCACCCCTCTTTTTCCCACCTTCAAACCCCCCCCCCCCCAGTTTAAACCATTTCTAAATTCCCTTTGATTGACTCCACAGTCTTAGGACAGCTTATGAATCAAACTAAGTCAGGCTCACCAGCAGACCCATGTCCCCCCAGCATCTTTCGCCTGGCACTCCCTACGTTAGAGAGTCACTTTGTCTCCCTACTGAACAAATCATTAGATATTGGCCAACTCCCTTCCAGTTTTAAAGAAGCTCGAGTTAGGCCCTAATAAAAAAGCCGGGGGTAGATCCCACCAACACAAAAAATTATAGGCCTATATCTCAGCTACCTTTTCTGTCCAAGATTTTGGAACAACACGTCTTGATATCCCTCTCATCATTCCTGGAGTCACACCATCTACTCCAGGAGAAACAAGCAGGGTTTCAGGCACACCACAGCGCTGAATTGGCGATGCTTTCAGTGCTGGATGAGCTCAGAGGTATGGCTGACAGTAAGAAGCCGAGTGCCCTGATACTATTAGACCTGTCAGCGGCATTCGATACTGTCAGCCACACCCTGCTTCTGGACAGACTGGCCGCTTTCGGGATACAAGACATAGCCTATAAATGGCTAAAATCCTTTCTTTCCGGGAGAACTCAAAGGATTCAATTGGGGGACTGTATATCAGATTTGGGTACCCTGAAGTGCGGAGTCCCTCAGGGATCTGCTTTGTCCCCACTCCTTTTCAACCTTTATCTGCAGCCCCTAATCGACTCCTTGGTAAGCATGGGCTGCAAAACTTTTAACTATACCGACGATACTCAGTTGTTACTTAGTATTGACAACACAGCATCTGCACAGTCCCATGCCCAAAAAATTCTCAAAGATACGGTGAGCTGGATGACAGCGAATTCGCTGAAGATAAACCCGGACAAAACTGAGGTCTTGGTGATTTCAACTGAAGCCTCTCCTTGGGGTGACTTGTTTTGGCCTCAGGATCTTGGCCCCACCCCGAAACCATGTTCTAATGTAAAAAGTCTAGGCATAAAGATCGACCATGAGCTGTCAATGGCCAGCCAGATCTCCTCCGTTGTTGGGACCTGCACAAATCTAATCAGACAGCTACGTAAGCTAGTCCCTCTTCTTTCCTCTTCCACGCTTTGTACAATTGTTTCCGCCACAATAATTTCAAGATTAGACTATGGGAATGCCCAGTATCTGGGTCTGCCCAAAACATTGATTTATAGGCTGCAAGTAGTCCTGAACGACGCAGCAAGGCTGATCTTTAGGCTACCTAGACGGACTCATGCATCTCCATTACTGTGTAAACTACTTTGGCTCCCCATAAAACAACGGGTGGAGTTCAAAAGTTTATGCATCGCCCATAAGGCAGTCTATGGCCAAGCACCTGCCTACATTAAAGAACGCCTTGGGGTTTATAACCCCACACGGTCATTAAGGTCCTCAAACACTCAACTGCTGTCTTGTCCCCGCTATAAATTAGCAACGAAGGGTGGCAGATCTTTTTCAGTGGTGGTTCCACAGATCTGGAATAAACTCCCAGAGTCTCTTCGTAAGGAAGCAAATCTGTTGCATTTCAGGAAGTCTCTAAAAACACTCCTGTTTAGGGAAGCCTTAAGCACCGCTTAGTGCCACGGCCTCATGCATCTTTTTTCCTTTTATCTACTCTGCTAAATACCATCTTCTTCTGTCATAAGCGCCTAGAGACCTGACGGTGATTTGGCGCTATATAAGCTGTAGTTAACAATAACAATAAGATAATGTAGTCAAGAATGTCTTTGAGAATTGTCCCATAGTTTCTTTAGCGTAATAAAGGGACCCTCCCACAAGTTATCAAAGGCAATGATTAATGTAAATGTGTCAAATTTTTTCCTGCTTCCAAACTGAATTTGATATACATTTAGCACTCAATGATGGCATACCTAGTCACATCATATACCTAAAACAGACATTTTTATTGCATTGCCGATTTGGGGTGCTGACCTCTCCTTATTATTTCCTCTAACTGTGTCTCAGTTCCCTTCCCTTGGGTTTACATATCTCCAGATGGGGGGAATTTGATATGTGAAATTCTCTGAGACTGGGTGCAGGAAGTGTGTGTCCACTGCAGGTGTCCAAATATGCAGAGTGGGGCCTGAGGAAAGTTGTGAGGAGGTGCAGCTATACTATCATCAGTCTATATAAGGGCAGCTGAGATAAGTGTGTGGGGCAGGGTTGATTGGAGGATGGGAAGCTGTGTCCTGCAGGTTTGAACAGCGTCTACTCATCTCTGAGCCTCAGTTTCTGTAATCTAGAGTCTTAAGACATGAACAGGAAGCAAGTGCTGCATAAACAACAGGACTTATGGACGTGTGTATGGGTGTGAGCATCACTTGTACGAGCTCACTTGTGGTTGTACTAACTCCCGGGTGTAATGTCCCTGGATGCAGAATGGCTCACCTCACTTAGCATGGGCGAATTTTGCGAATCTGGCGTTCGCGAATTTTGCGAATTTACGAACTCGCAATCCGCAAAATCCGCGAATTCTCGCGAATTTGCAGATTTTTTTTTGTGTTCGCAAGGGTTTCTGCCAGTTCGCGAGGATTTGGTACTAGTTCGCAATTGCGAACTTACTTGTGGGCTCGCAACGGTCGCGACTATGTTGTTTCTACGTCTGGTTCATCATCACAGCTTCCCAGCACCCTCTGTTTCACCACTGCCACCCTCTCTTTGACCCATGTCACCCTCTGTTACATCAATGCCACCCTCTGGTTCATCATCACTGTAGATGATGGGGGGAAAAGCAAGCACACCTGCCCTGCTTCAACTGACATGAATTAATTTGGGGTTAGTTTATTAATGTGTCACTGTTTTAGAATTCCAGGTCTGGCACCTGCTTCCTTATCAGTAATTTGCTTTCTGTTGCAGTGCAATTTTTTTTTCCAGGACCTTTGTGGCCTACTTCTAGCTATTCTATGAGCCTGCTGTGAGGGTCAGAGCAGGGTCAGACAATTGTTGCAACTAGCAACTGAACTCTGGAGGGGCCCCAGTCAGGAAGCACTACATTGAATTGTTACTAATGATGAGTTTGAACTCTTGCACCTGCCGATTGCTTTCAGTTTTGCAAAACTCATTTTTCTGCAATTTCGCGGGATTCGCGGGGCGCGAACACGTGTGAGATCGGATTCGGAAGCCGCGAATTCGTGCGAATATGCGATTTCTTTTTTTGCGGCGTGTTGGTTCGCAAGGTTTTGTGCGTTTTCGGGAGCCGCTTGTAGCGCAAGGCGCGAAGTTACCCTCGCGGTCGTTCAAAGGCGCGGCCATCTTGTTTGCATGACGTATTTCCGTTTCCGGGCGCGAAGTGTAATCTCGCAAAGTGTGCGGCTCGCAAGTACAATTGTTCTCGAGGAACATCTCGCGCGAACTTACCCGCGCGGTCGTGAACGGGCGCGGCCATCTTGTTTCTCATTCATTGCTATGGTTCTGGGCATGCTTCTTGTATCCTCTCTAAATCTGTGCCATCCTTTGCTTGTTTGAAGTTTTTTTTAATCTATTTTACTTATTATCTACCCCTCTATTTTTCTAGCCCTATATTTTTGTGTTTACTGCTACTTTTTGTTAATTTTAAACTACTTTTTTAAACTCTTTTCTTTTCTTCTCTTCCCTATTCTATTTTCTTTATTCCTTTCCGCCCAGACCATGGTGAAGGGAGCCGGGAAGCATCCCGAGAAGGGGAAGGGTCCCGCACCCCGTGCCCGGCTCCCGTGCGGGCGTTTGAGGGGGGAGACAGTCGCACCCCAAGAGATTTTCAGCCCGGAGGAGGTGGGCGCACTACTGTTCTATGTACAGCGCCACCTCCCCAGGACCATAATGGCAGGCGGCAAGATCAGAGGCGGGTACGGGATGTGGGATCGCCGGAAGCGATGGGATAAGGTGTGCCGGGCCATGTACCACCACTCTCGGGTCCGGCGCACCTACAACCAGGCCACCCACCGCTGGACAGATGTCCTGACCCGTGAACGAGATCTGCTCGACCTGCTTGGCCTCGAGATCCCCGGGCTTGGTGAGTAGTAGTAGTAGCTATTTCTTTACTACTCTGTTTTCTCCTGCTGTGTTATTATATTGCAATTTTTTTTTTTACCAAGAGCAATAATGCTGCTCATTACATTGTAGGTATATTATATTTCAAAATCTTCTGTGCATTTCAGGCGCACTGCTCTCCTTCTCAGTAGTGTTGCTACTATGCTTATTTGTTTCCGATTTTGTGTTCATTTCATTAGCCTGTGAAATTATGTATGAGTGTAGTTTAAAGAACTGCGTAATGCTACACACTAAGGTTCAGATGTTTAATTACCGGCGCATCCCTGCAAAGTAGCAGGGATGCGCCAGTAATTGTGCGCCACGCCACTATCACCCATGGTGCGCCGTATTTACAATGCGGCGCACCATGGGCCCAAAATGTCACCAAAGCGTTACGCAACTGTGCCGTAAGGGCGGCACATTGCTGGAGTTGCGTCGCAATGATGGCGCAGCTCCATCAATGCTCTGGGGTGCCCTATCTCCCCAAAGCTGTGTCAAGCCGTACGTCTGCTTCAAGCAGGCGCAGGGTTTGAGTCACGCATCATTGTCGTTAAAGTGAGTGATTGAAATCTTGTAGATTTCCCTCAGCCACTTTTAGGATGCGTTCCTGCGCAGGAACGCCCTTCCTTGCGCCGGAACGCCCCCTGATGGCGCAGGGCTTTACAACGTGATGCATCTCCTATATGCGTCACGTTGTTAATATACGCCGCATCATTGCGCCTCTTTTGTGCTGCCGCTGCGTCACAAAAGTCACGCAACAATGGAGCAAAAGAGCCGCAAGGGGCTTCTAAATCAGCCCCTACAGACTCAAGTTCAGTCCTTCCTTTGTACACATGGCGATAAGAAGAAATAGTGGCGGTGGATTGATAGTTTGAGTATTTCAATGACTGGTTAATGTAGTAGGAAACTTTAGTGTTGTCGCTGATCTTCAATCACGATAGACTTTGGCTGTCACTTTGCGTGCTGCGGACTGCTGCCTGCCAATCCTAGGCAAACCTTTTTAGTACTTTGTTTAGTGAGTTACATAGGGTAATTTCCAATTCGACGGTCCGCAAATCAAGCAATACTAAAGTAATGACGTAGTCGACCACATGAGATTGGTCAATAATATATCCCGTTGAATAGTTGTCTATTTGCTATTTCTTCAAAATATTTTGTTAGTTCTTTTGAAATGTTTGATTTGGTTGACAAATATCATCCATGTTTTCTGTTTTTCTTTCTTTCATGTTGTACATCAGCTTCCCCCAGGGGCAAGAGGAGGACACAGGAGGAGGAGGAGGAGGGTGCTGTTGAGGATGCAGGCCAGGATCGGGCAGGCGAGGGCTCCTTTGCTGGCCCCAGTAAGTTTTAATTTTAATATAGAGTACTTATTTTTTCCCAGCGTTCCTCATTCGATTTTTTCTAAATCGTCTTTGATATTCTTGTAGACTGGATCTAAATTCCTATCCTGCCTCGACTATGACTCTGTGTGGTTTTACTAGATTATTCTTATTAGTCTGTCTGTGTAGCTAACTAAGATTGCACATTTGGCAATTCCATTGGACTCCCATTCTAGTCAGCAATAGCTCTATGCACAGAGTGTAGTCCTCTGGGATTGTCCATAATTTCTTTTCAAGTCTTCTAAATGTTTATGCTTTGACAATTGCCAACAATAAAAAGGTGAATGACCACCAAGATAGAATAAGATACTACTTTACTTTTGGTTTGGATAGGAGGACAATCCATTCTACTACTGTTGCAGGGACAAATCTGCACAAACAGAACTATGGACACTAAATAATGCATTGCTTAGCTTATCAATTATAATAGGTGCTGTTAGACTTTCCACATATCTCAGTGATAACAGACTTTGTAGTTGAACCCCCAATCTCATTACTGACTAGATAGTGTGGCAGAGTCATTTAGCTCCCAAAGTCACCGATGATTATGATTATTCCCCAATGATGTCAGAGGCACGGACTCTTGCTTGCAAAAATTGCAAAACCTTTAGCTCATCCACTCTAGTCTGGAGGACCAAAAACCACAGAGTCTATTTAAGTTTAAAAGCTTTATTAAAAGTAAACACATTTATTAAAATCAAGTTTGTCATAAAAGTAAACGTTTAACTGAAAATGGAAAAGTGCTTAGTGCTGACGATTAATTGGACACATTTCTTGTGGTCGAGCCGAGCTCTCACCTGGTTTGAACTTGATCCTGCTCGTGTTCTTAGAAGTCAAGCTTCTGTCTGTTAGGATAAAAAGTGGTGCGTGTTAAAAACAAAAATCAAGCATTCATCAGTTGTGCCAAAAAGTGCAGCAAGACAACAGCCTTCCCTGGAAAAAGGGACATTTTTACTTTAGAGTACACAGTCACAAATTATTAAATTGTATACTGTATTTTTCACATTTCTTTCTTCCTCCTAGACCAAATATTATATAGTAGTGAGTGGTGTATTCTAACATTATTAAATGTACTTTGTAAGTGGCACATCTGGAGGCGGGGCCAGCGCGGAGGTGGTGGTGGCATTGGACGAGGACAACTCTGGGGAGGAGGCGGTAGAAGTGCCGGACAAATCTGTGGGGGATGACACGGTGGTGGCGGGCAGAGGTAAGCTATATATTCCTTACTTATTGAGATTGAAGACTGCAGAGTGTGCTTTCTGCACGGGTGTATTATAAATAAACCAGGTAGTAGCCTCCCTCCTCTAAATGTACTTCGACTTAGCTGTGAAGTTTTTGGCGAGAAGAATCCCAATCAGATCTGAGATGAACTTGATGGATGGGATGAACGAAAAGCGAAAGAAGGGTGTAAGTAAGTGTGGAAGGACGAGAAATGTAATGATGACTGGCAAAGAAGAATGATATGTGTTTGCTTGGTCCCCGAGGTGGCTGGGAAGGAAAGATTATGGTATGGTACATGGCTGGGTGAATGATGAAGCAAGGATGGGTGGAAGAAGAACATCCTGGGTGGGTGAAACAGAAACTGTATGTGTGCATATACTTTAAATGGATGGATGCCTGGATCATTCATGGTACTATCTGACTCTTAGATAGCATATGTGTATCTAGAGAGAGTAGACGGTCACTGGATGAACTAAGTGTTACTTTGAAGAGCATGTAACACCGCACCCGCACGTCCGTTCCAGTGTAGGAAAGGCAAGGAAAAGAAGTTGTAATTTTGTCCAAATACTACCATGAATAGTAGCAGTAGTTTGTATTGCAACTGCAAGCACAGCATATATCCGGTTATTACGGTGGACACTCCCTACCTCTCTTAATAACTTTAGTGTAGTAGTAGTACGTCATTCATGTGTGGGTGTATCACTGTTCACTCAATAATAAGCAAAGCACCTAAAGTCATCCCATATGTCATCAAATACATCCCATGTGAAGTGATAGATAATCAGATTATTTAGCTTCTTCATTTTCCTTTTCTAATACTCATTTGCACTATAGGGTGAAAGCTAAATTAATTAAGCAGTAGCCCTTTTAACAGAGTATTCTCAGTGCCATCCGTAACGCAAGTCTGTCTCACTCACCATGGTGTGCGTCTGTTTTTCTCGGGTGCAAGTTCACTGCGCTGGCATTATGCCGGCTTGCATAAGATAACGTACCAATTTTCCTAAACAAGAGAGAAGAAGAAGAATAAGACTGGTGTACTGTCATAGTCGACTGTAATAGAAGTCCATTGTGCTTGTAGAATTTGTTCCTTAAACTCCCACTAATGTTAGAGCAAGGATGAAGAAGTTGGAGGTTACATAGATACTGTCATCAATAGTTATGTACTGTGCTTTCAATTTGCTACTTGTACTGTGACAACTTTCTGCTCAATCATTTTGTGTTAATCTTAAGGAGCATTGGTTACAGACTATGTCTTTCTTTCTTCATGTAGTTGCTCCTTCCAAATCCAAGAGACCATCAAGGAGGAAGGAGCTGGCTCGAATGGCCCGGCAACGGAGGCTGGATGCCACTGTCGCTGAATATCGGCGGCTGGTGGCCCTGGAGGAGGAGGAGACGCAGTCTGGTAATACAACAACGTCCACTGGGACAGCTGCATCCTCCTCCGTGCGGGCTGCCAGCCAGCGCAGTGCTCCAGCGGTACGGAGCCGGGCTACCAAAGCCAAACGCCACTGCCGAGCAGCAAAGACAGCAGTTGCCCCCCACAGGATTTGCAAGGCACGCCGGCGCCGCTTATCCCTCAGACTGTCCTACCTGGAGCAGGAGGTCCTGAACTATAAGAACTTGGTGGAGGGCCTCCGCTTCGAACTTGCCACCCTCCGCAAGGAGCATGATGCCCTGGCTGCTAAAGTCAACAGCACCCTGCCATAGTGTCCCTTGCCCCTTTTTTAGAGACTTTTGGGGGGTGGGAATTGGGAGTTGGGTTTTTGGGAACTTTTGAAGGACAATCGTTGGGGTTAGGGAGGGTCTTGCGGGAGATTATTTTGTTAGGGCTATAAAGATATAATTTTTGAAACTTTATCTGACCATATCTGTTTTTTACTGCTTTTGAGTCTGGTGGGTGGGGGTTTAACAGTAATTTTGTTTTCCTGAATAGCCCTAGGACTTTAGTAGTACTACCGTCAATCTCTCGTCTCTCCTAATACTCCATTATACTACCTCCAACTAAACGCTTATCTTACCTGTAATTTCTGTTTGAAAGTAGGGCTAGGCCCAGGGCTGGCTCCACGGGAAATGGCGATTAAGGTTGCAATCCAGGGCGGCTGAAATTTCCTCCTCCTTGTGGTGGTACTAGTGGTGTGACACAGTGGCAGTTGCATGGCTATGGAAAAAAAGAAAATGAAACCTGGTTTGTCCTTACTGTAGCATTACAACGGTACGATAGAGAATATAGCAGGTGACAGTACACTAGACTACAACAGTGCCACAATGTAGCCTAACAAATGGTAAAGTATTTATAGTATAACTTGTACTTGCGTAGGATTTCTTTGACATTGGCTAATACTACAAGAAATAGTACTGAAGCTGAGTAAGTCTAGAATATATCCTCGGATTCCTTCACCAGCCTGTTGCTATGACCTTATCCTCCCCAGCAAGTGTGTGGAATTATTGATGTCAGTTAGTCACACATCAAGCAAAACCACACAACCCGGGGGAAGAGGGTTAGGGTTTGTAAAATGGATAGGAATGGGGGTTTCTTTTTGGGTAGGTTTTGTTGAGAGAAAAAAAAAAGCACAGCATGGACAAACAATAATTGAACATAAAGAAATTTTTAGTTACAAAGCTAACCATAAATCTTTTACGTGACATAAAGGAAGTGCATGCACTACTGAATGCATTGTTACAGAAAAGTAAGTAGTACTTTCGACAACCGTGAATGCCAGAATGCGACAGTACAGGGCTACATTAAATTAGGTTAAAAAAATAGCCGAAGTAAAACATATAGAATGGCTGTAGGGATCAATTTAGAAGCAGAGAGAGATCCAAGAAATGCAGTCACACACACTCATTGAATAAAATAATGGATACTGTATCTGTATTGTTGTAGTAGTCCTGTTGAATTTGGTAAGTAAGTTGCATGCAGCAAACAATTCCTCTTATTAGCGGCACTCCTCCATTCCAGCTGACGCTTCGTCCATCAATGTTGGTGACCAGAAGACACCCTGTACACTGCCTGCCTGGCGGATGCTGAATTGCGGCTCGCTAATGTGAAGCCTGACTTCATCCTTTTTTCCCCATTGCAGACTGAACCCGGCCTGTAATTATTGAACGAAAAACAGCACTGATTAATAAATATAAGGTATGTACGCTGTGTAGTGCAAAAAGTCACACTTTGATTTTCCTAATAGACAGTACAACATTTTTGACAGTGCGTACTCTGTCTGAGTCACCTTTTCAAGGATAAATATGTATGGGCGAATTAATTTAGCGGATCTTTCCCCTCAAGCTAGGTGTACTGTAAACTGTGTTTTAGAGCAAAATTAGACCTTCCCAGCAGTGCTTCCACCCAGACCCTTACTAAAGCCAGTTGCAAAGATGTAGAAGACCCCCAATCAGATCTCAAAAAACGAGCCCTAGCAGAAAACTGGTGACAAAACGTACTTCAAAAGTAAAAGTAGGCCCAAAAACCCCCTAACCCACCGTGGATTTTATTCAAACCACCTGCAAGCAAGCAAAAGTATCCATAGCCAGCATCGCTCCAAGACTCGAAAACGCCCCCACCCAAACACATGCAATAGAAATACTGCTAGTGCTAACCCTAACGAGCCCTAAGTTAAGAATAGTGGCAGAGGCTTTCTTTAACTATGTCAAATCCCCCCTTTCCTACCATGGATTTTCTTCAAATGACTTGCAACTAAAATTACACATTCTCACGAGTGCTCTAAGACCCCAGAACTCAGTTGCAAAAATCTAGAACACCCCAAAACACATGCAATCCTGCTGCTAGGGCTAACCCTAACGAACCCTAAGTTACAAAAAGTGCCAAAAGGGTTTTCCTTATGGATTTTGTCCCAACCACTTCTATCCGGTATTAGACCTTCCTAGGAATGCCCCAAGACCCGCCAACCCACCGGCCAAAAAGCACAACACCCCCAAACAGCCCAAAAGCAAAATCTCATACTTACAATATTTCTCGGCCTTCGGTCCAAACGCGCTGTGTAGCTAGGCCATAACTCCAGTTTACCACCACCGATTTCCTGAAAAGCAAATGCAATCAAGATTAGAGTGTACCAGCAGTGCTCCCAGACCCCGAAACCCACCCACAAACACCAGGAAGCCCCCCAAACAGGCCCCCGAAAACGCTACATTGAGCAAAATGTCAGAAATAGCAACAACAAAAAATCAGCGTGGATTTTGTCCCAACCACTTCTATCCGGTATTAGACCTTCCCAGGAATGCCCCAAAACCCGCCAACCCACCCGCCAAAAAGCACAACACCCCCAAACAGCCCAAAAGCAAAATCTCATACTTACAATATTTCTCGGCCTTCGGTCCAAACGCGCTGTGTAGCTAGGCCATAACTCCGGTTTACCACAACGGATTTCCTGAAATGAATATGCAATCAAGATTAGATTGTCCCAGCAGTGCTCCCAGACCCCGAAACTCACCCACAAACAGCCAGAACCCCCCCAAAGAGCTCCTCAAAAGCAAGCAAGTCAGCAAAAACACAAAAAAATTCCGCCTCCGATTTGGTCCAAACCACTTTTATCCGGTATTAGAGCTTCCCAGCAATGGCCCCAGAGCCATCAACCCAAGAGAAAACGAGTAGAAGACCCCCAAACAGCCAAAGAGCAAAAGTACAAAAATGGGGACTTAGTCATTTTTTTGCCAATTTCCCAAATCACTCCGCGCGCGCTCTGCAGCTAGGCCCTAACTCCCCTCTGCCACCATGGATATGCTTCAAACCTCTTGCAAAGTAAAGTATCCATACCCAGCAGTACTCCCAGACCCCGAAACCCACCCACAAACACCAGGAAGCCCCCAAACAGGCCCCCGAAAACGCTACATTGAGCAAAATGTCAGAAATAGCAAAAAAAAAATCTGCGTGGATTTTGTCCCAACCACTTCTATCCGGTATTAGACCTTCCCAGGAATGCCCCAAGACCCGCCAACCCACCCGCCAAAAAGCACAACACCCCCCAAACAGCCCAAAAGCAAAATCTCATACTTACAATATTTCTCGGCCTTCGGTCCAAACGCGCTGTGTAGCTAGGCCATAACTCCGGTTTACCACCACGGATTTCCTGAAAAGCAAATGCAATCAAGATTAGAGTGTCCCAGCAGTGCTCCCGGGCCCCGAAACCCACCCACAAACACCAGGAAGCCCCCCAAAACAGGCCCCGAAAACGCTACATTGAGCAAAATGTCAGAAATAGCAAAAAAAAATCAGCGTGGATTTTGTCCCAACCACTTCTATCCGGTATTAGACCTTCCCAGGAATGCCCCAAGACCCGCCAACCCACCCGGCAAAAAGGCACAACACCCCCAAACAGCCCAAAAGCAAAATCTCATACTTACAATATTTCTCGGCCTTCGGTCCAAACGCGCTGTGTAGCTAGGCCATAACTCCAGTTTACCACCACGGATTTCCTGAAAAGCAAATGCAATCAAGATTAGAGTGTCGCAGCAGTGCTCCCAGACCCCGAAACCCACCCACAAACACCAGGAAGCCCCCCAAACAGGCCCCCGAAAACGCTACATTGAGCAAAATGTCAGAAATAGCAACAACAAAAAATCAGCGTGGATTTTGTCCCAACCACTTCTATCCGGTATTAGACCTTCCCAGGAATGCCCCAAGACCCGCCAACCCACCCGCCAAAAGGCACAACACCCCCAAACAGCCCAAAAGCAAAATCTCATACTTACAATATTTCTCGGCCTTCGGTCCAAACGCGCTGTGTAGCTAGGCCATAACTCCGGTTTACCACAACGGATTTCCTGAAAAGCAAATGCAATCAAGATTAGATTGTCCCAGCAGTGCTCCCAGACCCCGAAACTCACCCACAAACAGCCGGAAACCCCCAAAGAGCTCCTCAAAGGCAAGCAAGTCAGCAAAAGCGCCAGGATGCCCTTGGTGGTGACAGGCTGCGCTCTATAAGTATACCACAATACCACAATACAAAAACACAAAAAAATTCCGCCTCCGATTTGGTCCAAACCACTTTTATCCGGTATTAGAGCTTCCCAGCAATGGCCCCAGAGCCGTCAACCCAAGAGAAAACGAGTAGAAGACCCCCAAACAGCCAAAGAGCAAAAGTACAAAAATGGGGACTTAGTCATTTTTTTGCCAATTTCCCAAATCACTCCACGCGCGCTCTGCAGCTAGGCCCTAACTCCCCTCTGCCACCATGGATTTGCTTCAAACCTCTTGCAAAGTAAAGTATCCATACCCAGCAGTGCTCCCGGGCCCCGAAACCCACCCAAAAACACCAGGAAGCCACCCAAAACAGGCCCCGAAAACGCTACAGTGAGCAAAATATCAGAAATAGCAAAAAAAAATCAGCGTGGATTTTGTCCCAACCACTTTTATCCGGTATTAGACCTTCCCAGGAATGCCCCAAGACCCGCCAACCCACCCGCCAAAAAGCACAACACCCCCAAACAGCCCAAAAGCAAAATCTCATACTTACAATATTTCTCGGCCTTCGGTCCAAACGCGCTGTGTAGCTAGGCCATAACTCCGGTTTACCACCACGGATTTCCTGAAAAGCAAATGCAATCAAGATTAGAGTGTCCCAGCAGTGCTCCCAGACCCCGAAACTCACCCACAAACAGCCGGAACCCCCCAAAAGAGCACCTCAAAGGCAAGCAAGTCAGCAAAAACAACAAAACATTTCCGCCTCGGATTTGGTCCAAACCACTTTTATCCGGTATTAGAGCTTCCCAGCAATGGCCCCAGAGCCGTCAACTCACCCGCAAAGAAGTAGAACACCCCCACAAGTGCTGAGTCTTTCTTCATTGGGCGTAAACTAGCCCTTTGCTTTGATGGAAATAGGAGTCTGGAGGAGGAGGATAGAGGAGCATGTTCTTCTGAACTTGTGAACCTGAGGAATGCAGACTGCGGCACCTTCAAATCAATAAGCAAACAAGTGAAGACAGTTCTGCTGATGGGCTTGTTTTTGTGATTAGGTGATTAAAGTTTGAATTATATTAACTGTGCACAACAAAGAAAGACAGACACACAGGAATAAAAGTGAATAAGGACGAAAAAGAAAGTTATTGATTCATTGTCTCATTTTCAGGGCTCGGTGTCACGTTCCACGAATAAGAATAAGGCTTCGTCATCATACTCTGCGAGCTCAGTGTCACCTGACAGAGAAGAAATTCCCTCATCTATGTTGCTGTCCACCTCGTCTTCATCCGGCGTGCTTTCTCGTACTCTGTAATCTGGTGGTATGAGGTGCTGATTTATCTTGATCATTGTTAACCTCTCCACATTTTTGGGCGAGAGGCGGCTCCGTTTGGAAGTTACAATGCCATTAGCAGCACTGAAAACACGTTCAGAAGACACGCTTGCGAGTGGGCAAGACAAGTAGTTTAAAGCCAGGTTGGAGAGCTGTGGCCACAATTCTTTTTTCCCATGCCAATACGCCAATGGGTCAGCATTAACATAGACCTCTGTTGAGTCATTCAGATAGTCCTTCACCATCGATTCAAGGTGCTCCTCCAAGCTTCCTCCACTTTGCTTAGCTGTTGCTGTGACCTTTTGAGAACCAAACCCAAGCCGAGCTAGCCAATCCTCTTCAGCCTCCAATGTTACTGTTGTGTCTGGTGGTGCAGATGATCCGGTTGCCGGTGTCTTTAACAGCTGAGAGGTCACTTGTGCCGCAGCCACAGGTGCAGAAGTGGATTGTTGTGACTGGGGATGGCCTGCTGATGCTGATGTACTGCCTTTTCCTCCAATTTTCTGCCGTTCTCTTTCAAACCTCTTGGCTGAGGAGGCTAGCCACTGTTTGTACTTTGTAACATCTTCATCAGCAAAAGGAAAGAAGGCTTGGCCTGCCAGCGCCTTTTTGTAGCGTGGATCCAGAATAGTAGCAGAAATATAATGCTGGTTTGAGTGGATCATTTTAAGACGTTCATCACCTTGTAGGCGCTCTAATAATTTCTCCGCCAGAACAAAAGGGTCTTGGCTTTTCTCATCTTTTTGAAACACAGAACACACCTCCTTCAGTTGGTGCTCCAGCATGTACAACAATGGGATAGCTTTTCCCAAATTACAGTCCTCCTTGCTGACTGCACGCGTGAAGAACTCAAAAGGACGAATCATGCGTGTCAGGCTTCTAACTATGTCCCATTGCGCCGCACCCATCCTCAGGTCTCCTTCTGAGCTGTACCCTGTCTTAAGAAATAGTGATCGAGTACCGTGTACTGCTCATACAGACGCTCAAGCATGTAGAAGGTTGAGTTCCAACGTGTTGCCACCTCCTGGATGAGTGCTTTCACTGGCATTCGACGTTCATATAGCAGGCTCCTCAGATGCTTCCGGGCCTTAGAAAAATGGCTGAAATGGTTGCACATTTTTCAGCAGGTGTCCACTACCCTGTACGCTGCACTGTCTTTATCACTCAAGAATTTTTGGACAACCAGGTTTATACAGTGCGCCAAACACGGCACTCTGAAATATTCACCCAGCTCCATGGCCTTAACTACATTGGCGCCATTATCCGTGGAAACATAACCAATCTGGCGTTTTTTTGGGGACAGCCAGTCAAGGACCTTTGTGTTAAACACATCCAAAATGTTTTCTGCTGTGTGACGTTTCTCCAAACCAAACATGGCTAGTGTTGCATGTTTCCGAGCAGCTTTAAAAACTTGGTCCGGGTCAACACCTGCGTTTAGCTTTGCTTTAACCCCTGAAAAAGAGACCCAGTGTACAGTGATGCACATGTAATCAGCGCCTGCGCCACTGGTCCACATGTCTGTTGTCAGATGTATAGTGTGAACAGCACTCTTCTGCAAAGCTGCCCCAATCACCTCCAGAACATCTTCATGTAGTGCTGGAACCGCAACTCGGGCAAAATAGAACTGGCTAGGAACCTTCCATTTAGGGCAGAGCGCTGCCACTAATTCTAGAAAACCAACCCCTTCTACAAAAGAAAAAGGGAGAAGGTCCAGAGCTAGCATTTTAGCCAGCTTAGTGTTGTACAGACGCGTCAGTGGGTGGTTGCGTTCATATTGCGCTTCTGTAAACAACATCTTTTTAATGTTGCCCTGGACCAAGGATTTACGGGATGATGATGATGATATCTTCGACCCAGTTACGCTCGCTGATGAACTTTTTCGCATTGGTGTATCACTCTCTCGCACACTCTTAGTGTGGCTCACATGGGGCGTGCTGCTAACAGGGGTACTGGGTGTAAGTGAAGTGTTTGACACGCCTTCTTCCTCCTCGTCATCATCAGATGAAACATCAACGTTTTCATTACGTGCAATTCGGGCTTCCTTGATCGCCTGTAGGTGCGCAAACCATTGGACAGCGTGCTGTCTCCTAAGATGACCTCTCTGGCCTACGGTACCATAGTTGGCACCAAACTTACCACGACTAACTCGAAGCTTACAAATGCTACAAATGGCTACGTTTTCCTTTTTTGGGCAAACACTAAAGAAGTCCCAAACTGCAGACTTGAAATGTCTTTGGGGGCCGGAGGAGGCGGCGATACTGGTGGTGGTGGTCCTGCTGCTAATGCCAGATGAAGTGGAGGATGTGGATTGCCGAACTTCAGTACGTTTTGCACTTTCCCCACCACTAATTGAGGTCGAGGTGGATGGAGATCCCTTCTTGCGAGGAAGAAATATGGAAGCGGTAGGTGTTGGTGTACTAGTTAACTCCAATGATTGTTGTGTTTCCATTGCCTCCTCGTCGACATCATCATCACGCTCAGCAGCTTCTTGGGCTAGGGTCAAAATGTCTCTTTGCTGCATGCCCGCTGGGGCTGCAGTGACCTTTATGATGACTGGCTCGTCGTCGTGAGAGGCTTCATCAACAGCAGTATCCGTCACTTCTTGTTGAGCCTCATCACACTCCATAGCTATGATTTTTTCGACGACCTTCCTTTTACGCTTAGGTACCTTTGTCAGATCATGGTGTGCCTCACTCTCAGACGGACGTGATGGTTCCCAATCTTCATCCAGATCATCAGAAGGAGGTGGGCTTGAAGAAGATGTAGACACCCCCCTTGATCTTTTCCTTGCTAGGGATGTGGAAGACAATGAATGATCATCAGGAGGAGTGGCTTCCTCAAATGATACCTCGGTTTGATTGTCGATTTCCTGATGTGCCCCTACTTCGGGAGGAACAACTATTGTGGGCACTTGTGACCCTCCATGCACCTCTGCTTGCACATCTCCTTGTGCTGCCTCTCCTTCCACATGTACTTGGGCTTGTACTTGCACATGTGGTTGCTGTTGCGGGTGTGGTTGTTCAACACTTGTCAGATGAGTTACAACAACCTGTGTTGATTCAGGGACATTGCTGCTACTTTCTTGCGATGAGCCAACATCACTGGTCGATGGTGATTGAAGAAGTACACTGACTGCCTTTGCAGCACTCAAGGGCTTTGACTTAAGTTGGCGTGGTGGTGGTGGTGGAGGCACTGAGCCCAATGGAGCGGGGGTGCTGCTCCCAGCTTGGTCCCCAGCAGATCCCGCTGCTGCTGCAAGCGTACTTTTTTTTTTACTCCCAAAAAACGCGGTGGCCGGCACACCAGCCTCCTTGGTAACTTGCTTCTTCTGCTCCTTACTGGCACCTTTCTTGCTAGAGGAGCTACGGAGAACTTTTTTTGGGGCCATCTTCTTCAGAGCAGGTCAGAACAGCAGGCCGCAGTTGCACGAGTTGCAGAGTTGTCTGTGGCCAGACGTGGCGTCGCGTGACGTTATGCTGCACACACACACCGCTGCAGGACTTCTTCCTGGCACTGGTGGTTCTCTTGAGTCTTGTGCACCTAAAAGCAATGGAAGACAGAGGAACATCAGTTCAGTTATACACCCCCAAAAAATCGAAAAAAACCCAGAAAAATCAGCACAATCCCATGCCCTCCATGATGTTCAAATTCAAGACACCCCACAGAAAGACTAGGCCCATGCAACACTCACTAGTCACTACCCCTGGTGAAAAGGCCACAACAACAGGCCAAAAAAACGAAAATCACAGAAAAATCAGCACACTCCCAAGCCATCCAGCCCCTCCATGATGTTTAAATTCAAGACAACCCACAGAAAGACTAGGCCCATGCACCACTCACTGCCCCTGGGCATAATGGATGAAAGCTAGGCAAAATGGGTGCAGGCCTGAGAACACTGCCTGCATTCAAAACGGCCCCCTCCCTCACAGCACATGGCCAGGGCCTGTAGCAGCACTCAAAATGGCCCCCAACCCCATGGCCTGTCCACAACAGGCCAAAAAACACGAAAATCACAGAAAAATCAGCACAATCCCAAGCCATCCAGCCCCTCCGTGATGTTTAAATTCAAGACAACCAACAGAAAGACTAGGAACATGCACCACTCACTACCCCTGGTGAAAAGGCCACAACAGGCCAAAAAAACGAAAATCACAGAAAAATCAGCACAATCCCAAGCCATCCAGCCCCTCCATGATGTTTAAATTCAAGACAACGCAAAGAAAGACTAGGCCCATGCACCACTCACTACCCCTGGGCATAATGGATGAAAGCTAGGCAAAATGGGTGCAGGCCTGAGAACACTGCCTGCATTCAAAATGGCCCCCTCGGGGGAGGAGCTACGACACTGACTAAGATGGCCGCATAGTCTCCCGGCTCCGCTGACCTCCGTCCTACGCTTCACTATCCTGTTGACAATCCTGCTTACCTGAACCGGATCCGTATGGGTGATCCGGCCTACACTCCAGTGGTGCAATCCCAGAGTTTTTCCGCCGTCGTGGAGCGAAGATACGTCGAAGTTGTTGTAAATAAGAAGAACGTACTGAGGCCTAACCTGCCTGGGAAACCGGGATCTCTAGTGCTGGCCCAGCCGGGTCCGAGCTGAACAACAACGGGCTGCTGCATGCGGTTGGGCCCGGTCTCTGGTTCACTCGAACTTTTTTCGATTGTTCTGCTACCATCAGCTGCCTGGTGCCCTGTAGCGTGTGAGGCGACGAGTGACGCAAGGTACTGTCTTGTGAGGGTCCCTGACCAGGGATCCGGCATCTATAACGCCGAGCCCCCCGGATCGGCGCCTCGCCGCGTACCACTGCTGGCTGACTGCTGTTCCCTCCTAGCTTATTCCTGCTCCGTTTCACTTTGCCCTGGAGAAGGCGCCTCTCCGTTGGGATCACCATGCCTGAGGACAGAATAAGTTTAAAGGAGCGGGTTCGATCTGGCCCGTCTTTGTTAACGGTGATGGAGGCACTTATGGCGCTACAGGGCACTATCAAAGCTCGGACTCGCGCCTTGTTGTCTGCGATGGATGTAGACACAGGCTCGAGACCGGACCCCGACTCGACGCTTGCGACCCGGCAGCCAGCCCACTTTGCAATGGATGCTTCGGAGGTGTATTTAGACCCGGCAGTGGAAACAGTGTTTGCCCCCATTGTGTCGGATTTGCCAGACTGGAGTGCGCCTGGACACCCAATTGAACTGTTGGAACCTTCAATCCTGCACCCTTCGGAACATTTATACGCCCCCACTGTGGTATTCTCTACTTTGTACTGTATGCGGTGTTGGACTTTGTTGATCCCCCTCCTCCACCGATCGTTCAAGATGGCGGATGAGACAAAGCTTGGCCTCGGAGTTGGGGAGGGGCGATGGTGGTACCAGCAATCAACATCTCTGCGCTCCTGTTCTGCCGACTTATGGGACATTGTTTGTAAGGGACTTCCCTTAATTACCGAGTTCAGTACATTTGATCGTAGGGGTCAGGGTTGAGATCTTTGTCTGGGCTTATCGAAGTGAATTATGGTTGACGGGATTGCTTCACTGTCCTAACGGATTCCGGGGCAGGGTTGGCTAGGTTGGGGGAAGGAGACCGGGAGTCCGTAGTATTCTGCCCTCCTCCGATTTCCCCTTTCGATTGGGGCTTTCTTACTTTTTTCTTTTTCCCTTTCTTCTATATTTCGGGCTTTGGTTGCTGGGCGACAGGCACGCTGCGTGGGGGGTGGCCGTAGTCATTTGCAGGGGTGCAGGGTGGGGGGGTGTGGGGGTGGGTATTTCATTTTTGTCTTTGTTCTATGGCCTCTTTTTCTTCTTCTCTTCTCTTGCCTTCCTTTCCTTTCTTTCCGGGTTAGTGTAGTGGGTTCGGCTTTCTCTGCAACCTCATCTCCACACCTGTGCCTAGACCTCTTCGGGGCCTGGGGGCTGGGGGGGGACAACAAGGACGGTGTGGATATTGATAATGTGTTGTTTATCCTGATGTCGTATGTTTAAACGCCGTTGATTGCTAGGGTAGCGAACTTGGTATGGACGCATCGTTTTCCTGTTCGCCCCCATTCCCATGGTCCGAGACACTATATGATACTGAGGTAATAGAAATTTTTAGGTAGTTAGTGTGACCCCCCACTCGTACCTTATCCATGCTCCTGTGTCCCATGTATGTCATGTAATTCCCTTCCCGTGTCCGCCATAATAATGCAAATGTATTTCCGTCTAATGTTAGTATGTCAGTTAGTGAGCCCTTCATGTATAAAGTACCAATTCCGCATTAGGGCCCACGTTTCCAATGCATTTACATGGTGCACTTTTAAATAACGCGAAGCACACGTTTTCCACGTTTTTCCGGCTCAGTCGAGCCAGGCCCTTAATTGAGGCTCCGAGCCTCTTCTGCCTCTGAAAGCTGCAGTTTAGGTATGCATCCCTGACCTCTACCTCACTTCCTGCCCAGCGAGCGGTGCCCGGCTCGGCCTGGCCTGCCTGCCAAGACAGTATTTTGCCTACAGTTATCTGCTCAGCCTCCGCAAAAACACATTCCAGTCTAGTGAAATAGGTAAACATATTCCAGCCTGCAGAGCAAAGGGCCCGGTCTTCCTGTCTCCTTGCAAGTGATTTACCGAACCCGTTACCATGGCAGGCCCATGGCCCCCGCGCATTGCATCAAGACACGTATGCACCCACTAGCATTCAGTATTGAACGGCCTCTGCCCGAGAGACCTTTTACTTCAGACAACACATCCTCCAAACATAAGATACCAGATATGCTATAGGTGCAGGTTGTTCTGACATCCCAGACACCAAGACTCCTCTACTAGTGCTAAAAGTCAAGCCCCTCAGCTCTCCCCGGTTACACGTCTATACCACGTCATGCTCAGTTGCGCACGCACCCATGTCAAAGGTTTCTGCTGACCCTGCAGAATCCCTCTATGCATCCACCCACCTATGACACTTCTGTGACGTTTCCAGTACACGCCTCCGTGTACGCCCCTGTACACACCCTCTTTTACGCCCATGTGTTCTTATCTCTTCTCTTTTCACTTGTTACCCCTACTGTATTCATTTCAATTATACTGTTTTACTATATATAATGTGTGATGTTAATAAAATGTTGAATATCCCTTCCTGAACCTTAGCGGTGATGGAACCCGATGTCCAGTGTCTCGAGACACTTAATTAAAGCCCGTATGACTCAGATACCACGGACTCTGCCTCTCATTTATTGAGCTATCCTTATTGTCATTTAATGTATAGAAAAATAGTTCCGGTAATTTTATTTACCACATAATCTGGCGCCCGAACAGGGGCCCCTCCCCTTCCCCACGCGCCGGCGATGTAACGCAGGCCCCTGACCCCTTCTACAGCCGTGACGGACCCCTTTCTGTGCACACCTGTGGGTTTTCCTGCTATCTCCCTCAGGCCCACGGAGGAGACGGAGACTGCTGTCCGGCATCCAGACGAGGCGGTGAGGAATGCGGAGAGTCCCGACCAGAGCCCAAGCCGAGAGAGCAAGGTCCGAGGTATCCGGAGGCCCACCTGTTCCGAAGCGCATGCGTAGTAGCAGCCAGACGCCGTAGCAGTCCAGTCCAGCCCAGTGTCGAGTTTCCGAGGCCTTCAGTTTTGCTTCCCGGTGAGTACCGTTGTTGGGAACGCATCTAGACGGGTTCATTAATTTGTGCCCGGTCAAGACGGGTCTGGGTACACAGACCCGGTCCAGACGTGTTCACTTAGGTGGATACGGTATGACGTGTCTCTTTGTGGGACCGGTATGTTTGTACTGTTTTAGCAGTGCATCCAGTAATCCAGTATTCTAGTATTGTTTTCCGAGTTTTACAGAATTTATGTTTTTCTATGTACCAGGTAGTATCAGTCTGAAATGTTTTAATGTGTTTAATGTCGTGGTATGAATGATTGTTTGCTATACATTACTGTGTTTATTGTGTTCACGCTCAAGTAAAGTTCAAATATGCCGCTGTTTTCGAAATTACGTCAGATAGGAACCAGGAAAGGGATACTTGAAGAAGCAGTTCCCGTCCCGCCTAGGGACACTCCTGGACATTTTATGTACCATAAACATGGCTTAGATGCCATACTGTGCTTAGACTTATGGGTTGATTATACCAAGGATCTGGAAGAGAAATATAGATGGCCTGTCTCAGGGACATGGGATGTGGATTGCATCATGAGAGTAGAAGAAGCATTGTGGAAAAAGAAAGCCAGACAATCCCAGAAAGATGCCATAGAATTGTGGCGTAAAGAAGCGCATAGAAGAACAGAGAAAGAAATCAGGAAAGCAGAGAAAAGTAGAGAATCATCAGAAAAAGCCCAAGAAAAAGAACTACTAGAAGAAGGTGAACGAGTTAGAGCAGAACAATTAGACCAACAAAGAAATGCCCTTATGAAAGGCATGTATCCACTTCTCGCCGAGGGCCTACCTAAGGCCACCCCGGAAGTACCCAGTAATGTACCGCCACCACTGGTTCCAACTAAACCCCGTCATAAACAGACCGCAGCGGATATTTTCCTTTCTTCTTACTTAGATGACACTGTCCCAGAATATGCAAACAGAACTCCTCCTCCAAATATTCATCCTCACAACCCTGTTCAAGACACGATTCCCCCCACTGTCTCTCCTGCCACTGCTCCTGCCACTGGTCCTGGCAATCCTTTTACTCCGCCTGTAACCCAGGGCCAACCTACATTACCTACACCTACTTTACCAGCTACATTACCACCAGTGACAGCACAGCCAGTAATGGTTGACGATCACACTTCAGGAGGAGCAGTAGGAGGTCTCCCTCTCCCTATCACCCCGCCTCAAGTAAAACGAACCACACTCAGAGAAGCAGCATTACAACGCACACCAAAAGTAACTACATACGCAGCCCTTAAGCAGTACCTTACTGATTGCAGATATGATCCAGTACCAGGCGAAGACCAGATGATACTATATTCAATACGTGTACGACGTGTTACAAATTATTTGACTATTTTACCAGACATGAGGGAACATCTAGACAACATATATCACTTTATTAGAACAGGAGAGAGACCAGAAAGTATTCACGAGGCCATGGCACACAGGAAGGTGGAGATTAAAAATATGATCTTACAGTTTTTGATAAATTGTTTGATAAGGGAACAAGACCAGCCAGATAAAGACAAAGAAGAGATGAAAGTTCTGATAAAATGGAGTGACAACATAGCTGACGGAAAACATAGTAAACAAGGTTGTATAGAATCCATGTATAGAAAGATTCGTAAAGAAATTCTAGACATACACGCAAGGGAGAAAGCAGCGAGAGAAGCCGAGAAAGCGGATGATGAAGTCTCAGAAGACGATGATATAGAAACTGGGAGTGCAGATAGAATAGCGTACGTAGGTAGGGCGAGACCCTTTGACAAACCCATACGCCTAGAAAACAAGAAAAGTTTTCTTTCTCCCATACCAGAACAATGTTCTCTTGAACATCTATTCCAAGCCACTGATAAAGTACTGAAACAACGAATAGGTTACAGTGAACTTAGTACCATGCATGAACAGGAACTAGCCCGGTCAGCAGTCCAATGGGCTGGCAATACTAGCGTATATAGCGTGACATAGTAGCGCAAACATTTTTTAATCTTTCCCCAGACGAACAGCGACTAGCTGGTATGTACATGATTCAACATCTCATTACACTGTATGAAAGTCAGCGTTCTGATCCAGGTCCCTTATACAATATATTGGAAGAGTTACTGCTAGGCAGATGGAGAGGCCTAGGTACCGATTTAATTAATGTCATTCTAGAACAGCGACACAAATACAGAACTTTCCTGACTCCACATTTCGTTCCTGTTCCACCCCCAGTAAGAAAAACATTTTACATAGACAGACAGAATCCTTTACGAGAAGTTCATCCCGTCCGGACAGACGGGGGTGAGCTTAGACGAGTATTCGTATACACACCCTTGACCAAAATGGAATTATTGGAAATGAAAAAATTAGTGCCCTGTCATGATAAAGATCCAGCAGGGTTCCACCGTGAATTAAAAGACATGCTCCGTATGGGGGAGTATACGTATCCCGATATCCTTAAAATGTTAAAGGTACTGTTGCCAGCCGGCATTTACGAAAAACTTAAAGAAAAAGAATGGGAAGTGGGAGAGAAAAAGATTGATTGGGCAGAATTAGAAAATGAAGAAAATACGCGAATCCCTGGTACCGGTCTTGGGGAAAAAGCTAAAGGATTACCGGAATTATTAGTACAGGTCCTGCCAAGGTTATTGACAACTAAAAAGGAAGACTGGGATGCTATCTCAGCCTGCAAACAGAAACAAGACGAAGACACTAGTGATTTTTATTCCAGATTCGAGAAATGTTTTATTATTAATAGTGGCCTGAAAACAAGTAGTGAATCGTATCCACATCTTTTTGTGACCAAATTAGTAGAGAATTCCTTACCACAGGTTAAAAATAGAGTACTAAAGGTAGAGAGTACCTGGCAAGCTAATACCCCTTCCCAAATGTTACAAATGTTACAGTACCATCAAAACCGAATTAGAGAAGAACACGAACACGAACAGAGACGTATGAAAGACACGAAAATGAAAGTACTAGTTGCCCAGTCTGTCCCAGCGGATGGTCAGAAGAGGGGTACGACACCGACCAGTCATCCTGCAGCTCCTGTTAAAGGGAACTGCAATTATTGTAAACAGCCAGGTCACTATATAAACGAATGTGCCATGCTAAGACACAATATCGCTACAGGTAAAACGAAAGAAAGACCGCGTCCACCTAGACAAGAACATGTTCCACAAAATATTCCGCAGAATGCGCAACCTCCTCAGAACACACAACAGACAGTAGCTGTACCCCAACCCCAACCCATCGCTGCCACGCAACATGTCACACAGCAAATGTACCAGTATGCTCAGTCAGATTACCCCGATTATCAACAGTATTCATGAAACAGCCTAGAGAGGGAGGTTGGCTTGCCCCTTATCGAGGTTCCTGTAGATCAAGAGGGTCCCTATGTACATAGTCAGGTATTAGGGAAAGACAGAAAATTTTTGATTGACACAGGGGCGAGCAGAACTACCATCAGTCATGACCAGGTTCCTGGGGCACCCCTCTCAGGCTCACAGAATGTTTCCCTGGGATTTTCAGGAAAGCCTATTGTTAACGAAGTGTCAAAGCCAGTTTCCCTAGAAGTTGGTCCATTGTCTCGTACTACAGACTTGTTACTTACGAAATCATGTCCAGAAAACTTGCTTGGTATAAAAACATTGAAAGCGCTAGGAGCAGTGATTTGTTGTTCTCCGGAAGGAGTGAGATTGTTTTTACGTGATTTTAAAGGACATTATGTGTTAAGAGATTTTGATCCAAGATTGCAGAATGTACCACAGCATTTATGGGCACAAGGTCCAACTGATGTAGGTTGTATGCATATTACACCTTATCGTGTTACTCTCAAACAAGGAGTTGTACTGCCACGAATCCGACAATACAAGTTACCACCCGAGGCTGTAGTGGCCTTACTGAAAATTATTGACGAGCTCATTGCTCAAGGAGTGGTTGTAGAAACTGACTCCAATGTGTGTAATTCTCCAATTATCCCGATTCTTAAACGTACTGACCTGAATGCACCACCGGTCTACAGACTGGTGATTGACCTTCGAGAATTAAACAAATGCATAATACCCCAGTACCCAGTGGTCCCAGACATTTCTTCTCTATTGACTGCCATTGATTCCGAAGCAGCGTTCTTTACTGTAATCGATCTCAAGAACGCTTTCTTTAGTGTCCCCATTCATCCAGAAAGCCAGTATCTCTTCGGATTCTGTTTAAATGGCAGAAGCTTCAAATTTGCACGTGCTCCTCAAGGGTTCACAGAAAGCCCTAGTATTTACAGCCAAGCACTGAAACGACAACTAGACTGTATTCACATGCCTACTGACACTGCCCTGCTCCAGTATGTTGATGATCTTTTGATCACAGCACGGACTGAACGAGATTGCGAACGTGCATCACTGACAGTCTTATATTTTCTGGCCGAAAAGGGGCATAAGGTGTCCCCTTCAAAGCTACAATTCTGTGCCCAGCAAGTGGTTTACCTTGGACACTTGCTGTCCAAGTGGGGTAGACAGTTGACACCTGACCGCATTCAGTTAATTGCACATCTTCCACAGCCCAAGACACAAAAGGAAGTACGGGCCTTCATTGGACTCACTTCTTACTGCAGACAATGGATTCCTCAGTATGCATATCTAGCCAAACCACTCATACAGTTGACAACACAGGAGGCAGCGACTTCGACTGTCCTTCCTTGGACTCAGGAACATACACAAGCTTTTGATGAATTGAAGAAAGCTTTATGTCAAGCACCTGTTTTAGCGACACCATGTTACAGCAAACCTTTTACACTTTTTGTTACTGAACGCGATGGCACAGCATTATCTGTTCTCACACAAGATCAAGCAGGAAAACACAAGCCTTGTGCTTATTTTTCTAGTACATTGGATCCAGTAGCCCAGGCTCTGCCTATGTGCCTGAAATCAGTTGCAGCAACAGCTCTAGCTATCAGACAAAGCGATTCCATAGTATTAGGACATCCCCTGACAGTACAGGTTCCACACTCTGTGGAAGTTCTCCTAAACAGGACACAGACTCAGCACTTGACCATAGCACGATTGACAGGATATGAACTGACACTGTTTCAACCACACATAGAGATCAGACGTTGCAACATACTAAACCCTGCTACACTGTTACCGTCAATCACAGCAGACCCTGCACCACATGACTGTGTGGAAGTCATTAATACCGTAACAAAGCCAAGACAAGACTTGACAGACATTGCATTACCTGACCCAGACCTGACACTTTATGTGGATGGTTCATGTATGAGAACAAGTACAGGAGAGTTAGTGGCCACGTATGCAGTGACTACTGAAACTGAAGTCTTAGAAACACATCGCATTGACACACTGTCTGCTCAAGCAGCAGAGCTCATCGCTCTGACCCAAGCCTGCATACGAGCCAAGAACATGAAAGTAAACATATACACAGATTCACAGTACGCATTCGGAGTCGTTCACGACTTCGGCGTTCTCTGGCAAGAGAGAGGTTTTTTGACCTCCCATGGAGCCAAGATACAGCATGGTCCCCTCATTCAAGCTCTGTTAGAAGCAATACACTTGCCTACAGCCATTGCCATCATGAAGTGCAAAGCACATACGAAAGTTACTGACACTATTTCCCAGGGTAACGACCTGGCAGATCGAACAGCCAAGCTTACAGCTCAGACTCAAACAGACGTAAAGACTGAAGTAACTCCACTGACACATTGTATGACAGTCAGGGATCCCACACAAGATGTACTCGACATACAGTCACATGCCACTTCAGACGAAATCAAGAAATGGACTGAACAAGGAGGGGTCCAGACAGATCAGGGATGGATGACGAAGGGAAAAGCCACATGGTTTCTCCCCGACTCTATGGTTCAAGTTATCATTAATACAGCACATAGTCCAGCACACTTAGGAGAAAAAGCTATGCTAGACAGCATCCAGAATATATGGTTCAACAAGCATTTACGTGCAGCAGCAAAACAGAAAGTGCGTACCTGTATGATCTGTTGTCAGTTCAATCCAGGCAAAGGCATTCCCGTGGAACAAGGTGGATTTCATCCTCCTGACCATCCTTTCGAAGTCCTCCAGATGGATTATATCCAGATGGACAGATGCCGAGGATTCAAGTATGTCCTCGTAGTTGTATGTGCCCTTTCCCGATGGACAGAAGCCTACTCAGTCCCAGATTACACTGCCGTAACCACAGCCAAACAGTTGGTCCATGAATTTTTCCCGAGATACGGCTTGCCCCGTGTCGTGTACTCAGATAATGGACAGCCATTCTCGTCCGAACTCATGAAACAGGTATCACTCCTGTTAGGATACCAGTGGAAATGTCACTGTGTACGACACCCCGAAGCAGCTGGTCTCGTTGAGAGACATAATCAGACTCTGAAAACATGGTTAGCGAAGGTCTGTGCAGAAAAAGGTGTAGATTGGATGGTAGCCCTGCCGGTTGCCCTCTTTTACATGCATATGGTAGCTCATTCCAGAACCGGACTATCTCCCTATGAAGTAGTCTTCGGCAGACCCCCCAATATGTGGGGTACGCCTATGCCGCGTAAGATAACAGATGTCGATAGTAATATGCTGACAGATTACCTGGCTTCCTTGATGTCTGCACTACTCTCTTGTCGTTCACAGGTCGCGGCTGCCTTCCCGGACAACACCCAAGTGAAACCGCATGAAATCGTTCCGGGAGACCTGATCTGCATACGTAATTTCGACCGCTCAAGCCCTCTGGAGCCCAGGTGGAAGGAACCGAAACTGGTGTTGATGACCACGAGGACCGCAGTGAAGGTTGAGGGAAGAAAAGGGTGGCTCCATTCCAGCCACATCAAGCGTTTTCATGGACTGTGTCCAAAGACATTTCCCAAGGACTGCCCCGATTCAGATACCGACACTAAACTCCCCTTGTTAGAGAAAACTCCGCAACAGGAGTATAAAACAAAGTTGAGGTCTAGTAAGTCAGACAGCGTTTAATTGTTTAAGTCCCCCTCGGGTGAAGCGGTTAGACAGGTTTCTGACATGTATGAGATAGACCCAAATAGTCAGAGAGATAGGCGAAATGAGAAGAGAGACAAATACTGCAAAAACATCCATAGCAGATGTATTATCACTTTGATTTTTATGTTTTTTCTGAGTATTACGATCATATGTATAAGCTGGACGTTACATGTTTTCTTTCCTCCTCCTGGTTCACATGTACATTCTTCTTTCAATGACACTATAGAGCACACTTTTAGTGATCTGCCCCCTCACGAACTATCCTATTGTTTAGCACTGCGCAACAACACTTTTATCCGTATGTTACACCATTCTCACCAGACCAGCAATGTCACGAATTGCTGGGTATGTGGCCGACTCCCACCTTACCAGAAATACAAGGGAGCTCTGCCCCTCTTTCCTTATCCGTTTTCACATAATGGTTCGTGCGGAGCATGGTTTACTTTAATGTCCTCTTTAGACAGTAAGTCCAAAGTTTCCCAAGGCACTTGGATATGGGGGAACCTGAATACAGTTATGAATCAAGTATGTTTCCCAGACAAGGACGGTCTTCCCCAAAGGACAGGGACCGATCTAGAAAATGAAGTGTATGGACTAGGTAATTTTACCCTTAACCTCATGATCCTGAACGTTCAGTCCGAGACTAATTCGGACTTGCCGTTTATAACAGTTTTACCAGTGAAAGGTGAATTATGCGTCAGGAAAAATGGTTCAATACATCTAGGACACAGTGATTGTAATACTGTGGTCGAATTCAGTGATAAAGGAAAGTCTACTTTCAAAGCTTCCTGCCATTCTTATTTTATATGTGGTCAGACAGCTTATGTACGTCTGCCATTAGATTGGGATGGAACGTGTTACATTGCATTCCTATTACCACCTGTTTTTCTAGCCCCATCCGATTATCATCGGAATTCACACCTTGTACATATAAGACATAGAAGGGAGATCGAGTCCCCAATTGTTGATCAGACTGAGACAGCGTGGGAGCAATATACAGATTTCAATAACGGATTCTTTTTCTTTGTAGGTCCTGTCCAAAACAGTAAATTGATACGCAAATTAACTAGAACTCTTGAAGCAGTAGTGAATGAGACTACTTCTGCCTTAGGTAACCTGACTGAAGAGCAGTCTGCTATGAGACTTGTTGTTCTTCAAAACCGCCTTGTACTTGACGTCATCCTGGCCGATAGGGGCGGAGCTTGTAGAGTGATCGGATCTAGTTGTTGTGTGTTTATTCCTAATAACGCACCAACAGTATATAAAGCAATAACAAGGCTTCATAAAATAGCTCACCAGATACACCAGAATCCTGGCATCAGGACGTGGTCCGGTTGGCTCTGGAGTGTGATATCCGCCTGGGGATGGAAAGTACTGTCATTCCTAGGATTAATACTGCTTATAGTATTCAGTTGTTGTCTCTGTCTACAATGTGGGCCAGCGATTTGCGGCTTGTGCGCCACGTCTTGTATTCCCCATCCACGTTCACGTTCCCGAATGAAAAAAGATGAGCAAATGATGTTATACGAACAAATAGATGGTCTCATGAAAATAGATATATCCTGAAGGGCGCAGTAGGGGCCAAGGAGGGAATGAGGTAATAGAAATTTTTAGGTAGTCAGTGTGACCCCCCACTCGCACCTTATCCATGCTCCCGTGTCCCATGTATGTCATGTAATTCCCTTCCCGTGTCTGCCATAATAATGCAAATGTATTTCCGTCTAATGTTAGTATGTCAGTTAGTGAGCCCTTCATGTATAAAGTACCAATTCCGCATTAGGGCCCACGTTTCCAATGCATTTACATGGTGCACTTTTAAGTAACGCGAAGCACACGTTTTCCACGTTTTTCTGGCTCAGTCGAGCCAGGCCCTTAATTGAGGCTCCGAGCCTCTTCTGTCTCTGAAAGCTGCAGTTTAGGTATGCATCCCTGACCTCTACCTTACTTCCTGCCCAGCGAGCGGTGCCCGGCTCGGCCTGTCCTGCCTGCCAAGACAGTATTTTGCCTACAGTTATCTGCTCAGCCTCCGCAAAAACACATTCCAGTCTAGTGATATAGGTAAACATATTCCAGCCTGCAGAGCAAAGGCCCCGGTCTTCCTGTCTCCTTGCAAGTGATTTACCAAACCCGTTACCATGGTAGGCCCATGGCCCCCGCGCATTGCACCAAGACACGTATGCACCCACTAGCATTCAGTATTGAACAGCCTCTGCCCGAGAGACCTTTTACTTCAGACAACACATCCTCCAAACATAAGATACCAGATATGCTATAGGTGCAGGTCGTTCTGACATCCCAGACACCAAGACTCCTCTACTAGTGCTAAAAGTCAAGCCCCCCAGCTCTCCCCGGTTACACGTCTATACCACGTCATGCTCAGTTGCGCACGCACCCATGTCAAAGGTTTCTGCTGACCCTGCAGGATCCCTCTATGCATCCACCCACCTATGACACTTCTGTGACGTTTCCAGTACACGCCTCCGTGTACGCCCCTGTACACACCCTCTTTTACGCCCATGTGTTCTTATCCCTTCTCTTTTCACTTGTTACGCCTACTGTATTCATTTCAATTATACTGTTTTACTATATATAATGTGTGATGTTAATAAAATGTTGAATATCCCTTCCTGAACCTTAGTGGTGATGGAACCCGATGTCCAGTGTCTCGAGACACTTAATTAAAGCCCGTATGACTCAGATACCACGGACTCTGCCTCTCATTTATTGAGCTATCCTTATTGTCATTTAATGTATAGAAAAATAGTTCCGGTAATTTTATTTACCACAATACCTGATCCTTTCTATTTTAAATTGAAAATGAAAACCTCCTATCCTGTTTTGCATCGAACTGCACTCTCAACCACTGAACTTGGTACTCTGAGCTACTATGATCCCCAGGGACAATTGCTTTGAAACTGATTGTGATACTATATTGAACTGCTTAGCGGCCAGCCCTAGGGGTTGTAGGCCCGGTTTTGTATATGTGTGCAAATGTTAAATAAAGGTTTTCAACAAAAATAAAATACAAAAAAAAAATGACCCCCTCCCTCACAGCACATGGCCAGGGCCTGTAGCAGCACTCAAAATGGCCCCCAACCACATGGCCTGTCCACAACAGGCCACAAAAACGAAAATCACAGAAAAATCAGCACAATCCCAAGCCATCCAGCCCCTCCATGATGTTTAAATTCAAGACAACCCACAGAAAGAATACTAGCTAGCAGAATACAAAAAAGCCATCCTAGCGGCCAAGAAAGACTACTTCTCCCAACGCATTCTGAAAGCAGAATGCCAGCCACGTGAAATCTTTGCTACAGTCCACGAGTTAGCCCTATCAGATAGGCCTTCACCTACGATTATACCTTCCCAGTCACTGTGCAACTCACTGAACGAGTTTTTTATTGAGAAAGTTGCGCAAATAAAAGCTCGCATTCCTCCTCCATCTAACTCTTCATCAGATTGCTCCCCGCCACAGAACACCCAGTGCCTGACTTCTATTCCGATGCTAACCAGTGAGTCCCTCTCCCCGCTACTTAAGCGTGTAAAATCTGGGTCTCCTTCTGACACGTGCCCAGCCCGCATTCTGGCCCAGGTGTTCTTGGCCTGTCCCGCCCCCGCTCTTACCGTTCTAAACAATACCTTCATCTTAGGTCTAGTTCCTACTGCTTTTAAATCGGCCACCATCATCCCCATTTTAAAGAAGCCTGGGGCTGACCCTGCCTCCCTAGTCAACTACCGCCCCATATCCCTGCTTCCCTACTTGGGCAAGGTGGCGGAGGCGCACGTGTCTCAAATCTTGAGCACCTTTGTTGAGGACAGCAATTACCTGGCCTCATGTCAAGCTGGTTTCCGACCTCGACATTCTACCGAGAAGGTGGTGATTTCGGCCATGGACCAACTTAGGGAAGGACTCAACGCCAACACCCCCAAGATTCTGGTCCTTTTGGACCTCTCCGCCGCCTTTGACACCGTGGACAATAACATCTTGTTGTCACGGGTCAGGGCGGCGGGGATCGGGGGGCTTGCATTTGCCTGGATCGAGTATTTCCGGAAGGATCGTAATCAGACAGTCCATCTTGGCACCTTCTCGGCCTCTCCACGTACTGTCAACTGTGGTGTCCCTCAGGGTTCTGCTCTTTCCCCTTTACTTTTTAATCTTTACATCTTCCCCCTGGTTTTTGCTTTACAGAACATGGAGGTCACTGTATACAACTATGCAGATGATCTCCAACTCATTTTTGACCTTTCCTCCCCCTCAGGGGTTGGCAGTTTCCAGTCCGTCATGCTATTTATCCGAGACTGGATGAACACCAACCAGTTAAAACTCAATCCGGATAAAACGGAACTTGTGGCGACGGGCGGCGCTGCCAATCCCTGGTCCCCTTCTTTCTGGCCCTCCTCACTTGGACCCCTTCCTTCCCCTTCTTGTTCAGTTAAAACCCTTGGGATCATGCTTAACAACCAATTAACCCTTCACTCACACATTAATTCGGTGGTTTCTTCTTGTTTCTTTACACTTCGACTTAACCGGAAAATTGCCAGATTCTTTTCCACTTCTGCTCTAAAGCTAATCCTGATGGCCATGGTCCTGTCAAAGATTGACTATGGAAACATCATTTACAATGGAGCCCCTGCGTATGCCTTGCAGCGCCTACAGTTAGTACAAAACCAGGCTGACCGCCTGGTTTTTGGCCTGTCTAAGTCCCATCACTCGACTCCCCTACTCAAGAGCTTACATTGGCTCCCGATAAAAGAACGAGCCAGGTTTAAGCTGGGGTGCTTGACTTTTCAAGCAAGAGCGGGTACAGCCCCGGCCTTCATTAATTCGGCTATTTCTCCCTACGTTCCTTCTAGAGACCTCCGCTCCTCTAGCTTAGCCTTACTAACCTCGCCCCGGTTCAAAAAGAAGCGGGCAGGAGGGCAGAAGTTTGCCGTACTTGCTCCCACCTTCTGGAACGACCTCCCCCTATCTTTAAGACTCTCCTCCTCCTACATGGAGTTTCGGAGGTCACTAAAAACATTTTTATTCCAGCAGGCTTTTGGCACCTAGCTATCCTATCATCACTAGCTCTCTTATCTCATTCTTTTAGGGACCTGACCAGCGCCATGAAACTGACTCAGTGTACGTGCGCTCCACAAGTTCTTTTTAAATTAAATTAAAGAAAGACTAGGCCCATGCACCACTCACTACCCCTGGGCATAATGGATGAAAGCTAGGCAAAATGGGTGCAGGCCTGAGAACACTGCCTGCATTCAAAATGGCCCCCTCCCTCCCAGCACATGGCCAGGGCCTGTAGCAGCACTCAAAATGGCCCCCAACCACATGGCCTGTCCACAACAGGCCAAAAAAACGAAAATCACAGAAAGATCAGCACAATCCCAAGCCATCCAGCCCCTCCATGATGTTTAAATTCAAGACAACCCACAGAAAGACTAGGCCCATGCACCACTCACTACCCCTGGGCATAATGGATGAAAGCTAGGCAAAATGGGTGCAGGCCTGAGAACACTGCCTGCATTCAAAATGGCCCCTTCCCTCACCGCACATGGCCAGGGCCTGTAGCAGCACTCAAAATGGCCCCCAACCACATGGCCTGTCCACAACAGGCCAAAAAAACGAAAATCACAGAAAAATCAGCACAATCCCAAGCCATCCAGCGCCTCCGTGATGTTTAAATTCAAGACAACCGACAGAAAGACTAGGCACATGCACCACTCACTACCCCTGGTGAAAAGGCCACAACAGGCCAAAAAAACGAAAATCACAGAAAAATCAGCACAATCCCAAGCCATCCAGCCCCTCCATGATGTTTAAATTCAAGACAACGCACAGAAAGACTAGGCCCATGCACCACTCACTACCCCTGGGCATAATGGATGAAAGCTAGGCAAAATGGGTGCAGGCCTGAGAACACTGCCTGCATTCAAAATGGCCCCCTCCCTCACAGCACATGGCCAGGGCCTGTAGCAGCACTCAAAATGGCCCCCAACCACATGGCCTGTCCACAACAGGCCAAAAAAACTAAAATCACAGAAAAATCAGCACAATCCCAAGCCATCCAGCCCCCCCATGATGTTTAAATTCAAGACAACCCACAGAAACACTAGGCCCTTGCACCACTCACTACCCCTGGTGAAAAGGCCACAACAGGCCAAAAAAACGAAAATCACAGAAAAATCAGTACAATCCCAAGCCATCCAGCCCCTCCATGATGTTTAAATTCAAGAAAACCCACAGAAAGACTAGGCCCATGCAACACTCACTACCCCTGGTGAAAAGGCCACAACAGGCCAAAAAAACGAAAATCACAGATGTTAGACGGACCGGGAGGGTCGGCCGAGGACTAGGGGAGAGGTCTCCGGGGAGAGCCGTCTCCAGGGATCGTACAGACGAGTAACTTCCCCCCCACAGACGTACGCCACACAAAGATAAGGTTTAACGTTCTTTATAATTAATCTTTAGGTACGAGAAGATGGTACAAGGAGGTCTGGACTCAGGGGTCCCCTCGATTCTAGTCTCTTGGATTGGACAGGGGGTAGCGGGACAGTCTTGTTACCAATCTGGTAGGTGCGATGATATGATGGATAGCTCACAATCCTCGAGCTCGGCGTTCTAGATGGACGGGCCGCGGCAGCGCCAGCAGGTCCCGAGATGATCGTAGGTAGCGACGGTCCGCGGCGGTGCCAGCAGGTCCCGGAGAAGGTGGTAAGGACAACGGTCCGCGGCAGCGCCAGCAGGTCCCGACGAGGATGAAGGATGCGGAAGGTTGCGGCAGCGCCGGCAGGCAGGACAATAGTTCACAAGGCAAGGCTACGGCAGCGCCAGTAGTCCATCAATGATGAGTTCTTCTCGGTGTCTCTCGACTCCAGGATACAACTGCCTTCCTGCTCTGGAGCTGCCCCAGTTATAGGTCTGGCCTCCTTTGATGTCCGGACCCTCGCACTTGGAGGTCGGGAGGTCCGGGATGAGGGAGTCCAGACACCCAGCAGGGGGGTGGAGCCAGCGCCCGGGGGAGCTGGGGGCGATCGGCACCTGGCGGGGGAGAGCCATCGACACTTCTTTCTCCCATTGACCTGCCAAGTGGTCCGTTCACCTCCTGGGTGGATGGTGGTGCCGGGATGTCGGGGCCTGGCCAGGCCCAGGGTTAGGGTCGAGCTGAGGCCACGCGGCCTCGTGGTGCAGTGTCCAAGATGGCGGCAGGGTCGGGCAATGGAGCTGGTAGAGGCTCGGCCCCATGATACGGACATGTCCGGGGTCAGGAGTCCCGTAGGAGACGGGGTGCGGGTCGCTTCTGTGGGTAACACCTGGAGGGCCGGGGCTTGGGCCCGGTCATGCGGGGAGGGAGCAAGCCCTTCACGTGGCCTGTCCAACACGCGTCCCCCCCAGCTGAAGGCGGGGAGAGTCACCCATCCTCTTGGGGACTCTCTTCGTCGAGGCGGAAAAAGCGTGACAGGCCATCCGCGTTGGCGTGGTCCTGGCCAGGTCGGTGTTCCACAGTGAAGTCCATCCCCTGCAGGGAGATGGACCATCGCAATAGTTTGGGATTTTCCCCCCCCATCTGCATTAGCCACTGCAGGGGCCGATGATCTGTTTGCACCCGGAAGTGGGTACCGAAGAGATAGGGCCGGAGCTTCTTGAGGGCCCACACTACGGCGAAGGCCTCCCACTCGATGGTGCTCCAGCGCTGTTCTCGGGCCAGGAGTCGTCTGCTGATGAAGGCCACCGGTTGGTCAAGTCCTTCGGGGTTCAACTGGGAGAGGACCGCCCCGATGCCATGGTCAGAGGCATCCATTTGTACGATGAATTCCCGGCTGTAGTCGGGGGCTTGGAGCACCGGGGCAGTGCACATGGCGGCCTTCAGTTTCTCGAAGGCCGCTTGACAGTCGGGGGTCCAGTTGACCATCTTCGGGTGGTTTTTGGATGTGAGTCCTGTGAGGGGCCCCACAATGCTGCCATAGTCCCTCACAAATCGCCGGTAGTAGCCGGTGAGCCCCAGGAAGGCGCAGACCTCTGTTTGCGTGACTGGAGGCTGCCAGGACTGGATGGCAGCGACCTTGAGTTGCAGGGGGGCCACCAGACCGCTTCCCACTTGGTGTCCGAGATAGACCCCTGACCAATTTGGCACTTGCTGGCCTTGATGGTGAGGCCGGCCCGTTGGAGGGCCTGCAGGACCTCTCGGAGGTGGTGGAGGTGGTCGGTCCAGTGGCGGCTGTACACAGCGATATCGTCCAGGTAGGCGGCGCTGAATTCCTCGAGTCCCGCCAATACCTTGTTCACCAGCCGCTGAAAAGTAGCCGGAGCGTTCTTCATACCGAATGGCATGACCTTGAAGTGGAAGTGGCCATCGGGGGTGGAAAAGGCGGATCGTTCCTGAGCCCGGGGTGTGAGACCGATCTGCCAGTAGCCCGCTGTCAGGTCAAAGATGCTGAGGTAGCGGGCGGCCCCCATGCGGTCGATCAGTTCATCTGCTCGGGGGATGGGATGAGCGTCGGTTCTGGTGACAGCGTTCAGGCCCCGATAGTCGACGCAGAATCGGAGCTCAGGAGTGGTGCCGGGGGCGGCAGCTTTGGGGACCAGCACGACTGGGCTGGCCCAGGGGCTGTCCGAGGGCTCGATGACCCCGAGCGTGAGCATCTTTGACACCTCCTCTTGGATGCAGGCCCGTACCCGATCTGGTACGCGGTACGCCCGATGTCTGATAGGGGGACTGTCCCCAGTGTCCACGTCGTGCAAGCACCAGGGGGTGACCCCTGGGGTGAGGGAAAACAGGGTCGCAAATTGCAGCAGGAGGTCCCGGCAGTCTTGGTGCTGTTCCGGGGTGAGGGCATCGGAGAGTCGGACCCCGTCTACGGACCCATCTTTCTCACGGGTCTTTAGAAGATCAGGGAGAGGTTCGGAGTCTTCTTCCGCTCCACTGTCAGTAGCCATCAGGAGGCTGAGCTCCGAGCGCACAAAGTGGGGTTTGAGTCTATTAGCGTGGAGGACCCGGAGGGGGTTTCGGGGAGATTCCATATCGATGAGATAGGTGACGGGGCTCTTGCGCTCGACCACTTTGAAGGGCCCCGTCCATTTGTCCTGCAAGGCACATGGTTCGGTGGGGGACATCACCCATACTTGTTGGCCAGGTTCGAATTCGATGGAGGAGGCATTTTGATCGTACCATTTCTTCATGTCCTCCTGACTGGCCTCAAGATTCGCTTTTGCTATTCTCTGAACCGTCTGGTCTGATTGCGTAGGGTCAGGAGGTATTTGAAGACGTCTGGAGGGGACTTCAGGGGGGCCATCTCCCAACCTTCCTTGACTAGGCTGAGGGGCCCTCGAACAGGGTGTCCGTACAAGAGTTCGAAAGGGCTGAAGCCGAGGGACTTCTGGGGGACTTCTCGATAGGCGAAGAGGAGGCACGGAAGCAGCACATCCCACTGGCGACGGAGGGGCTCTTCCAACCCCCCGATCATTCCCTTGAGCGTGCGGTTGAACCGCTCGACTAGTCCGTTTCCCTGAGGGTGATAGGGAATCGTGAATCGGTAGGTGACCCCGCACTGTTGCCAGAGGGATTTCATATATTTTGAAATAAAGTTTGTGCCTCTGTCGCTGACGACCTCTCGGGGTAAGCCCACCCGGGAGAAGATCCCCATTAAGGCCCGGCCGACCACCGGGGCTGTTACAGTTCGTAGGGGAACAGCCTCGGGGTAGCGGGTGGCGTGGTCCACCAGTACCAGGATGAACCGATGTCCTTGTGCCGTTCAGGGGTCCAGGGGCCCCACAATGTCTATCCCCACCCTCTCGAACGGGGTGGTGACAACTGGGAAGGGCTGCAGAGGTGCTTTGAGTTTGCGGCCGCTCTTTCCGCTGGCCTGGCAGGTGGGGCAGGATCGGCAGTGGTTGAGGACGTCGTTTCTCATCTTTGGCCAGAAAAAGTGGGTCACCAGGCGACTGTAGGTTTTGTCCTGTCCCAGGTGTCCAGCCAGAGGGACATCGTGGGCCAAATTTAACAAGAAGTCTCTAAAACGGAGGGGCACCACCAACACTCGACTGGCCCCTAACTCCGCGATTCTCTGTTCACTATACAACAGGTCGTTGTCCCAATAGATCCAATGGGCTCCGGTGGTGTCCCCTGCGCTCTGGGCGAGGGCTTGCTGGCGGAGTCCCTCGAGGGAGGGACAGGTCTTTTGCTCTTGACGGAACTGCTCCTGGGTGGGCCCCCCTTCTTGACGCCACTGAGCCAGATCGGGAAGGTCCTGGAGCTGAGCGGGCCCTTCGGGGGTCTGCTCTGGGGAGTCGGTATGGTCGGTGTCCTCCACTGGAGCGATCGGAGAAGGAGGTGCTGGCCATTCGGGTTCTTCAGGTCGGGGGATGGCACGGGCGGCCATGGACCGGGTGGTTACGCACGCCCAGTCCGGGAGGCCCAACATCCCCAGGTGCTCTCTTCTTTCCACGGCGGCCCACTGGGAACTCTCAAGATCGTTCCCCAGGAGACAGTCCACGGGGGCATCATCTCGGTCCGTTACCTTCAACATGCCGGAGACTCCTCCCCATTCGAAGGGGACGCAGGCCATCCGACACAGACTCTCGGAATTGTCGGCTGAACGGACGGGGCAGAGGATGTTCGGCAGGATCTGTTCCAGGGTCACCAGGTGACAGCGGACAGTTGTCACACTGGCCCCGTGTCACGTAGTGCTTCGGCCCTGCGCCCATTAATGTTCACTCACTGACTATATTTTCTGGTGTTGGCGGGTAGGGGAGCCCGCGGGATCATGTCTCTTCCCCCCAGGCACGCTAGAACCATGGCGGCCGGTTCCCACTCTTGTTGTTCTTGTTCGCATTCTTCTTGTTCTTCGGAGATTTGCTCTCCCCCAGGGCGGCGGCAGCTACCTGGCGGGGCCTCGGAGTCTGGTTCTGTGGACAGTTCGGGTCATTGGCGTAGTGACCGACTCGCTGGCATCGATGACAGGTGATATTGGCTCGGAACCCCGGGCGCATCGGGGGGTTGCCCCGGCTGGCCGGGGGCTGGGTGCTGGCAGCGGGAGCGGCCGGGACGGTGTCTCTTCCTCGTCCCTGGCCTCCTCCCCCTCCTCGGGGACGGTGCTGACCTTGGTTGTTCCTGTTCTGTTCGTGCGGCCCATTCCGGCCTACTCGGGTGCTCTCCCATCGGTCAGCCTCGGCGGCGAGCTGTCGTGGGTCAGTCAATTTACTGTCGAGGAGGTGCTGCCTGAGCTCGACGAAGCAGTTGTTGGAGAGGTGCTCCCACACCATGAGATTAAAAAGTTGCTCGTAGGTTGTTACGCGGCTCCCCTTGATCCAACCCTCGAAGGCTCGGCTGAAATAGTTTACATATTCCACCCACGTTGTACCCGGGATCCGGGTGCAGTCTCGGAACCTCTGGCGGTACATTTCGGGTGTGAGCCCATATCGGGTGAGGAGGGCAGCCTTCATGTGGTCATAGGAGGTCATCCGATGGTCTGGGAGCTGCAACAGGGCATCGCGGCCCTCATTGACGAACCTCCCCCATAGGCCGGCTCCCCAGTCACTTCGGTCGATCCTGTGGGAGGTCATGGCGATCTCGTAGGCCTTAAACCACTGTTGTATGTCGTCATCTCGGAAATATTCTCGGACGACATCCTTGGGAATGTGGACCTTTTTTTCTGTTGCTCCTGGGGTGTGCGGTTGCTCGGGCACCCCCAGTTCTTTGTTTTGCTTCCGTAGGTCTAATTCTGCCAGTTTGCGCTCGTGTTCGTACGCTAATCTCTTTTCTTCGAGCTCTCTCTGCCTCTGTTTTTCTTCCCGTTCTTCTCGGAGCCGCAGATGTTCTAGGTTCAGTTTCTGTTCGGCTAACTTTAGTTCACCGTCCATTTTGAGCCGTGCCATTTCTAACTCATGTAGTCTGCTTCTTTCTCTCTCTTGGACCTCCTCCTGCGAGATACCTGTTCTTCGCTCCTCGGGAGCCGTGGTGTTCTTCTCTGATGCTGCAATGTTTTGGTCCGAGGGTCTGGCGGCCCCGGTTTCGGCCCAAGACTCAATAGCGTGCTTGAAATCGTCTTTAGTGCTCAGACCGGTGGTAGCAATGCCTAGTTCAATGCAGAATTGTTTCAACTCACGATGGTTGTACTCCTCCAATTTCTCCATCTGGAATTTCTCGGTGGATCCGCTCTCTTTGGTTGTCATTGTGGTTTAGTTGTGGGGTGAGCTACTCTCTGTACGATTACGCGTTGATTCGGATCGCGCCGCTGGCCACCAATGTTAGACGGACCGGGAGGGTCGGCCAAAGACTAGGGGAGAGGTCTCCGGGGAGAGCCGTCTCCAGGGATCGTACAGACGAGTAACTTCCCCCCCACAGACGTACGCCACACAAAGATAAGGTTTAACGTTCTTTATAATTAATCTTTAGGTACGAGAAGATGGTACAAGGAGGTCTGGACTCAGGGGTCCCCTCGATTCTAGTCTCTTGGATGGGACAGGGGGTAGCTGGACAGTCTTGTTACCAATCTGGTAGGTGCGATGATATGATGGATAGCTCACAATCCTCGAGCTCGGCGTTCTAGATGGACGGGCCGCGGCAGCGCCAGCAGGTCCCGAGATGATCGTAGGTAGCGACGGTCCGCGGCGGCGCCAGCAGGTCCCGGAGAAGGTGGTAAGGACAACGGTCCGCGGCAGCGCCAGCAGGTCCCGACGAGGATGAAGGATGCGGAAGGTTGCGGCAGCGCCGGCAGGCAGGACAATAGTTCACAAGGCAAGGCTACGGCAGCGCCAGTAGTCCGTCAATGATGAGTTCTTCTCGGTGTCTCTCGACTCCAGGATACAACTGCCTTCCTGCTCTGGAGCTGCCCCAGTTATAGGTCTGGCCTCCTTTGATGTCCGGACCCTCGCACTTGGAGGTCGGGAGGTCCGGGATGAGGGAGTCCAGACACCCAGCAGGGGGGTGGAGCCAGCGCCCGGGGGAGCTGGGGGCGATCGGCACCTGGCGGGGGAGAGCCATCGACACTTCTTTCTCCCATTGACCTGCCAAGTGGTCCGTTCACCTCCTGGGTGGATGGTGGTGCCGGGATGTCGGGGCCTGGCCAGGCCCAGGGTTAGGGTCGAGCTGAGGCCACGCGGCCTCGTGGTGCAGTGTCCAAGATGGAGGCAGGGTCGGGCAATGGAGCTGGTAGAGGCTCGGCCCCATGATACGGAGATGTCCGGGGTCAGGAGTCCCGTAGGAGACGGGGTGCGGGTCGCTTCTGTGGGTAACACCTGGAGGGCCGGGGCTCGGGCCCGGTCATGCGGGGAGGGAGCAAGCCCTTCACGTGGCCTGTCCAACAACAGAAAAATCAGCACAATCCCAAGCCATCCAGCCCCTCCATGATGTTTAAATTCAAAACACCCCACAGAAAGACTCAGTGCACCCACCACTGAGTGCCCCTGGGCAAAAGGCCCCAAAACAGCCCAAAAATCGAAAATTCCAAAATTGTAGTTGCAGCAACTGTAATGCCCCAAACAAACTTACTTGTGAAATTTCTAATCCAAAAGTGATCCAAAGAAAGTCAAAAAAGGCCTCAAATCCAAATATCCAGCAGCATCCACAAAAAGTAATCCTTCCAGCAACAGATCCAAATGAAAAGTGACCAGGAGATGGACAAAGCACTGGGAGGAGCCTGCTGGACAGGAACAGGAAGTTGAAGACTGTGGGGCACTTCCTTCCTCCAACCCCCCCCCTCCCCAAAATGGACTCCTCGCAAAAAAAGTGCAGGCAAATGTCAACCTGAGGAGTTATTCAGATAAAAATCATCATTTCCAGAAGGTTTATGCTGCTTGCTGGTGGATTTCTTGTGCAGAATTGCAAATTTTGTATTTTCGCGAGTGCGAGATTGTTGCTGCTCGCCGCATCTCCAAGCTCCCAATTGCGAAGTACCGCGATATGTGATCACGGCGTACTCGCGTTGACAAACTCTCGCTGTGCAAATTGGCAAGCCGCGATTACGTAATCGCGCTTGCCAAATTCCCGCGGGATCCCGCAGCAAGATCCAAAATGGCGCAGCACTCGCAAAATATCAAGAAAAATAACTCGGCAAACGCTGAATGACGGTAAGTAAACGCCGCGCGCCGCAAAATTGTATCACCAAGAAAAAAAATCCGCTGCGTGCGAATTTGCGGATTTTCGGTAAATTCGCGAGCGTTCGCGGATTGCGAATTTACCGAAAATCCGCAAAATCCGCGAGCGTAACGGATTTTCCGCCCATGCTTACACCTCACCCTCATTGTGTGTGCCCGACACAGACATGGGACATGCTACTGATTACAGCAAAAAGCAACCTCCAGCGCACAGGTGCAAAGTCTGGCATGTCTCCCCTGTGTTGAGAGGTGCACCTCAATTAAAGATGGAGGCGCAGTTTCAACGCAGAGCTTCATCCCTCAGTGCCAGCAGGCCCTGGCTCACGCTCAACAGGTGGCATGGGCCTTCCCACAGGTAGATGCATCGAGTGACTGCCCCGCCTCGTAGTAGACCTGGGGACTCTGTGACCACGTTCCAAGGGGGTGCCTTCAGGGGGTGCACAGATCATACTGCACTTCTTATGTGGAGCCTAATCCCTGTACCAGCATGTGTAGCATAACACAGGTGCAGGGCACAGGCATTCCCTCATGTGTATAGGGTCAGTTCCCCATGGAAGTGAGAAAATACTTTCTTGGGATCACGTGGGCACACAATGTGCGCTCACGGGATCCATATGTTGCAGAAGGGGTCCCACATGCATAGTTGGTCCCTTCAGCAGCAACACAGGGCTCGTGGGAAACAAGGTTGGCACCAATGTTTGTTGCTTCCCCCGGAAACTTGTGTGATATTGTAACTAGCATATTACTTTCAGTATTGGCTGCTAAATCCCTAGAAGGCTAAACACTGATGGTTGTCTAAGTGGTTCAAGGTTACCACTATCGGTGAGGGGATGTACTGATTAAGTCTGATTAAGAAAAAAAGCACTAGGATGAGGGTAAATATCATCAAAGAAGTAACATACTTAAAGAGTGTAATTCCTTAAAACAGATCATGGATTTTGGGGTGTATTTACAAGCCCCTAACACCACCAGAGCGTCACGCCACATTTTCTGACGCTCCAATGGCGTTGCTCCCTCCCCCAATATTTACAAGGTGGTGGTAGGCCACTTAACGTGGCTTACGCCACCTTGTAAATATACGCCTTACCGCAGCAGTCTGCTGCAGCAAAGGGGCGGGCAATGGGTGTTGCTGTGGGCGTTTCACCACAACACCCAGTGCTTTTTGACGCTGCCTCATATTTACAAGGTGTGGGGCTGCGCCACAAATAAGAGCAGGAAATAGCAAGTCTTAAACAGGCGATACGAGGAGAAATCTCCTCGTATTTTGCTATTTCCATATGTGCTGCATTCTGCAGCACACAGAAACAGCAAATGTGTGTCCCTTCCTGCACATAAACACCCCTGCAGCATTGGCACTCTTGCAACTTGGCACACGAGTGCCAGCGCTGACGCTAGGCTGCTTCTTCAGCACAAGCACAAGGGGAAATACAGGGGTGTGTCGTATTTTTGTAAATACAGTGCATTCCTGCGTTTATAAAATGTCAGCATGTGTTTTGTAAATATCCCCCTAAGACTTCAACGGAGCCTCAATTAATGCAGGGAGGTCCATCGGGGAAAGGGAGTCAAATTCATGGAATTGATGGCAAACCCAGTGCTAGATTCTATTAGTGGGGGAAGAAGCTGGTAAGCAGTAGCAACAGAGAAGACGCTACTCAGCAGGGTGGGTGTCGCAGAATCCTGCAGATGCCATAAATGTGAGTGTTTTGGAAATACCTGCGAATGCTCAGCAGATGCTCAAATGGTAGTGTGGGAAGTAGGAGCAGCAGCACATAAGGTAACCTACAGCATGCATCTCTGGAAACATGCTGACTTTTCATAATGTTAGTAAGGCGGAAGAGATCGCGTGCTGTGAAGTGGACCTAAGCCAACAGGGAACCAGCTCTAGTGCTCGCCAACTGGAGATTACGCAGGTAAATTTACCAGCAAACAATGCACACAGAGATGTGGATAATTGAGGTCTCTAATGTTCCTGGATAATTGAGGTCTCTAATGTTCCTGCAGATGAGGGACTGAAAAGGTTTACAGGCATTTTTGGTTCACAAAAATACCTCTAAACCTTCATTGGCAAGTTGGCATACATTTTTGAAACAGATTTCTGAATTTGTTGGGATTGCCAAAGAACTCTAGAAACACTTCTTCGAAGCTGTGCGAGTTGCATCCTTCCAGGAGTTACACGTGTGTAATTGTAGATGGTGTACAATTCTGCATTTGCAAATACGTTGCAAGATACTAGGGCCAAACTGTCTGTACAAAGTCAGACAGGTCACATTTGCGAGGACAAAGGTGGTGCAGCTAAGAGCTCAGTTAAAAAGTTAGAAGTTGTCAATGTGAGGAGATAAAAGACAAAAAGAAGTATATGAAAGAGAAGACATGCACTCAAAGACAGCTGTGAGATATTTCGTGAAACATATTGAAAACAGTAAAACCTCAAAATATAGAGTACTTGTGCTTAGTGATAAGATCAGTACTTTATTGGCATCAGTCACTTAAGTTATGGATCCAGCACTATCTTTTACCTCATTGAACAAGAAGGGGCCATACACAGAAGGCCCCTGAGGTTCTTAAGGCATTTTATTAGGTGCTGAACACTAGACAAAGAGACCAGATGTAAATAGAAGAGTCAGGTCAAAACTCAGCTTAGTTCCTCAGATACTATATATGGTGCAAGCAACAGCTTCTTGTATTCTGCCGTTTGCGTTATTCCTGTGCGCTTGCGGTAAAACTTTGTCACAAACAGAGCGTATTTACATGACATTGCATAATGGCATAATTTCAGGAAATTCACTTAACTGGCATAATGTCAAATTAATTACATTACACAAATGTTGTCAGCATAATTCAAATTTCACCCCAGCTTCATTTATATGCAGGTTGCATCTAAGTTGCAATTTCTTTATGAATTTATCGATGAGAAAAAGTTCAGGAGTTTTATAAATTTGCAAGAAGAGTTATCAATACCAAAGCAACAACGCTTCATATATTTACAGCTGAGGGAGTTTTTTTACAACAACTAATAAAGCTCAGACGTAGACAATACCTGGAAGACTGAATACCCCAATACTCAAGCAACAAATCACTGACCATTAAAATGTTTTTACAACCTCTTCACTTGAAGGTGTGAGGAGGACATACCAATGATGGTCCTAGAAGTGGTCTATATGGTTGGATAAGTCAGTTACCGAAGCTTTATTTGGGGACTCTATAAAAGGTGTTATAACATACATATATTGTATAACAGGCTTTGTTTATATTAAGCTTAAATTAAAACATTATAGGGCATTATATGTCTTTTGAGTGGCCCTGCTCAGGGTTGCTAAGTGGCGTAATACAGCAATGGCTGAGTCAGGGTGCAGAGGTGTTGGGGAAGAGAGGCGGATCGCGTGCACATTTGCACTGGTAAATCTCCAGGAATATATATATTCAAAGCTTACGTGGAGCTGCTGGAGTCTTTGCAGACTTAGGGGCACATTATGATGGAGGATTTTCCGCATCCTCCGGGCCGGCGGATGCCACCGCCAGCCCGGCGGATGCGGAAAATCCTCTGCGGACCCACCAAAGACCCACCGCCACATTAGGATGGCCGGTGGCTCCTGTTTAGGTCCGCTGCTTTTCCGCCATGGTTGGCTTACAACCGCGGCGGAAAAGGCCTAATATTGTGGCGGTGTCTCTCAGACACCGCCAGACATATTAGGATGTCTGAATTTCAATGCCTTTACACGGCGGCATGTCCGCCGTGCAAAGGCATACGGATTCTTGTTTGGGGGCCCATTGCGGGCGCCCAGGGGTGCAGGGGGTGGGGGGTGCACATGGGGGGTACCTATGGTGTAGTGTAGTTCCTATTTTCCCAATAGGCCCTGCGCATTGGAATAACATAAACAGTAGTATGGACGTAGAAGTGCGGATCTTCCAGGTCTCGACTGACCATGCTAAACTTAATTGGGTTTGTTACCAACTAGCTCAGAGGTCACTGGAAACTTTCTTGACTGAATAGGAAGTGATCAGATTCCCTGGTACAGACAAGAAGGGATTCAGTTTTCCAACAACCGCATAAACATGACAACTTTGCTCCTTAGAATAAGAGTCAATCTCTAGAGTCGTGTGAAACAATAGACAGTTATTTTACTCAGTCAGTTTTGTGCAGATTACTTTCACCAAAGTGCAGAGAATAGAGAGACGGGCGTTTTCAATAAAAAGGTATTATTTATTGAACAGTCTTTCTTCTCATGCAAGAGAAATGAATTGCCACAATTGCAAGACTAGTTATTATAAAAAGTGCGTACAGTAAAATGAGGATTGCAAAATAATACTATAAAAGCATTGATATGGTTTCTTAGCCATACAATGGTTAAAAAGGAATAAAATATATACATTCATATATACATTTGACTAACGTACTCAACTGGTGCTTCTAACTACGTCTACCCCAGTGTACCTGACCTAAGCCTAATACTTGGGAGGGAGTAAGTGAGAGCAGTTTTACTTAAGTTGGTTTTGCCAAGGTTTGCTTCAAGAATTCTCTCTAAGGGTTTAGTCAACACCATACCTCTGGAATAGAATGTTGGAGGTCTTGTATCTCCTTCCAGGACTCGATATCCCAGTCACTCGCAAGAGTAGGCTTGAAACGCCGGAGCTGGATTTTCTCGGCAGGAGAAAAGACAGCGTCTCTCTCAGCGCGTCGAGGAGGAGGAGGGGCAGCGTCCGTGGGCAGCTTGTATCTGCTGGGCTCTGCAGGGGACAGCTGTTCTGCTCCTTTGTTCACCACACCATCGCTATCATCGATGTCGTTGAGGCAGCGTTTGCTTAAGGCAACGTTGGTAATATTTATACCTGAAAGGTGCCTTGTTTGACGTAAGTTTTTGGACATAAGATGTCAATAAAGATGTCACTAGGAAGTGATCGTCTCTCAGTGCTCATTAAAGTTCTATTTCTAATCAAAACATAGCAAGCGGGGTTTTCCCAGGTTGCTGAGTTTTATCTTGTTGAAGTGCAATCTAGGAATCTTAGATAGTGGCTTCTGCTGTGTCATTTGCTCTAATGAGCTGCAGAGGAAGCTGCAGAGGAAGAGATTCTGAAATGTGGCTCTGATCGTGTTAGGCCAGAGACGAGTTTCTGAAATATCACTCTTGATCGTTTATGCCATTATAGGGGAATAAATGGATTATAGCCGTATAGGGGCATAAGGTCACAGTATTGATCGGGGTCCTATATTGGAACGCGACACCCACTCCACAAATTTATGTCCATCAATTTACTAAAAACTATAGCAAAAGATGCATGTGTAACATTACCCACCCCAAAATACATATTTGCATTTGAAATGGCGTATTTGAAATACATGGATGTACTGTACGTCTTTAAGCATAGAAATCATTCAAAATTATAGCATATGCAATCAGTGAACGATTTTGCGAAAAAAATTACACATGAAATATCTCTTAATACAGAAAAGAAGTGCGAGATAATTTCATCACATATAAATGCAATTGCTGTAACATGTGCTAGAGGCTGATGTAAAGTTATTATGTCTCTAGATTTACCTAAAAATAGAAGCTTCTGTTCTTTATGAATAGGTCTACTTTAAGCAAAGAATTTTCGTGCCAGAAAAAGGTAAATATTTTGAAAAATGTTCAATTAAAAAAAAAATTCTCGTTGAACGGGGAAATAGAGTTCCAACGCTTTGCAGCAGTTTTTGTTGATCAAAACTGAAGGCCGAACTCAGAGTTCATGGGAACGCTGTGTGACGGAATGCTTTTCTAAAGTTATTGTTTCTGTTCAGGGGAGAACATCATATCAGACAGGCTCTCAAAAAATTGGTCTACAAAATCAGGTGACAGTTCGACCAAGTTCGATAGTGCTGTAACTTGGCAGGTGTGAGAATGATTGCTATCATCAAAGTCTGGATCAGCAATGCTCACAGAGGGTCGTACCTGGGTGATGTTGCTTTTATTCCTCGCTCCACTGTTACCACCTAGTCGTAGCACAGGAGTCTCAACGAATGCCGTCATCAGGATTGGTAGCCGCTGGGGACAACACAATGCGTGAACCGTTATAGGACTTAGCAAAGTATCGATATCCATTGGTACTGCTGATGGAAGTGCAAGACAGATGTCCAACACGCACTCATCTCCGCATAGCATACATCGAAGAACAGGTAAGATGCAGGTCTGCCATATCGGTCTGAATGAAAGAAACCAGGTCATGTTCAGATCTCTCAGCCTGGCCAATCCAAGGACTCTAGTTATTCTGTCCCGGTAGCGTATTGCTAGGATCGTTTCTTCCATCCTTGTCGGAGTCATGTCTGAGTTTTGGCTTGCCATATCGGAGCAGGAGGGCCAAAAATAAAATACCTGCTACAAGTCCCAAAATCAGGGGTATGCCGCCAAAGACTGAATGGACAAAATTAGGAATGATTCCAAGAATTGCTTTGAATGGTGTTAGCAGTCCCGAAAAAATCGTCTTAAATATGCCTGGGATGCCTGTGGCACTAGACATGTTAAGGAGTTGGCTAAGCATTTCTGTGAAATGCACGGGGCAATTTGTTGATAAAAGGTCATGAATCTCTGATGTTGTCCTTGCAACAAGGAGATCATACGTTTCTTTTGATGACGAGATGGGCACTGTTGTCTGCAAAAGCACAGACTTCATTCTGCTTAAAGTATCAATTCGTATAGAAGAGAAATTCAAACGAGGCCATATGGGAGTCTCAGTGTCTCCAGGGCCGTTTGGAAACAATGCTTGCATACAGCATTTGACCATGGAAGTTACGCTTACGAGATATGCTTTCCCTGGCAAAAGGCCACAACAGCTGTGATCCGTTCTTAGAATGTAACTCCCATTCGAGAGCTGCTTAAAGAAAGGCTCTATCTGCGTTACAGGTGTGACATATTGGTGGCATGAAAGGTTGTTAGAATTTCCTTCACAGGCTCCGTGTAAATTAATACCCTGGCACAAAAGTATACCGCTTAGTGAATGTTTACAGTTTTCACCACTAAGAAATACATTTTTGTTGCTGTCACTATAGCATGTGTGTGTGTATGGTAATTTCCATGTTGACTTAATGTATCCTTTACCCAATCGTTCATACTGGCCAGTAGGTATGTATTCAAGGCAATTTTTAAATCGGAAAGTTGTTATCGGAATTGTGATAATCCCGTGTATTATCCATTCAATGACAGGACTCTCCGACATTGTCAGAGGTAATCTCTCAAGTTTTTCGATGCTCAGGATTATATAGTCTGCTCCTTTCTGTGCCAAGCTGATTTGTTTATCAGTAAGGTTAAAGATGGAAAACAATGACGTTGTGTTGATTAAACGCCAAGGCACATAGCCTGAACGAAGATTTTGCAGCGTCCAGCCTAACTGTACAATAGAACGCAATTGTGACTGGCCATGCTGTAACATTAGCAAGTCTTTGTCTATTATATCTATGGCAGATGATACAATACTGTTCAGTGAATATATTCTGGAGGACAGAGTCATTAACCCATTGTCCACTACAGAAAGTGATTTTTCCAAATTAATACGATCAATTTCTCGTATTTTTTCAGCTGTTTCAATTTGTGTGACTTTCCAAGCCTCGCTGTATGCCGCATAGATGCTGGCCGCTATGAAGCGTTTTTGACGCTGTTTGCGTGTTCCCATAATAAAATCGCGCAAATCAGCACCATCTTTAAGTAAAGATAAGTGTTGTTTCATTTCAGCCAGTGTGGATGATTCTAGCCATTCAAGGCACAGGTTCCCTACACTGTATGTTGTTACTATCCCTGGATGTTGTCTCTGGGAGTATCTAGGGTCTGGTCTGGACATTGTTAACCCCTGTGTTTTATTCAGGAATCTATCTTGACAGTTATTCGTGTCAATAGGCCAGATTAACCACTTTTTCCAATCAGGATGTGTTCTGTTTAGATGTAAAATTTTAGATACGTCTATTTCAATATCTGTTGTTGCATTATTAGGTATTGGCTTTGGAATAGACGGTTTGTTAAGGTCTTTAATCTTAGCTAGGCCAAGACAGGTTGTTTGTTGAATTGTTTCATTTAAAAACATTATTTGCTCTGGGATCATGCAGGCGCGAAATAGTGCTTCTATGCCTTTTACCTGCCAATCTTTTGTACCCCAGATTGTTTTTGTTTCAATGTTATTTTTCAAATATTCAAAACCAAATGTCATCATTTTTTCATAACATGCTTCTGAATATATCAATTTAGTGTTTGTCAGCATTGTTTTCAATCCTGTTTTATCTAACAGTTTATAATAAAACGTTTCAGCATCACTGGTGTTGAACCCTGAGAAGTACTGAAATTTCTCATAGAATGTTTTAGAACTGCTTCTAGGTGGAGTAGCACAATGTTCCCATTGGTTATACTTAAAAACATTTCTAGGTTGTGCAGATTTATGCAAGTAATGATCACCATAGTGTGTGTAGCAGAACATCTGTTCATAACTAGACGAACCTTGTAAATAATCATGTTCTGTGAATCTTGCTGACATTACTAAATCAGACATCATATTATTAATACTTTCAAAGTCCCAATCATCAGAGAATGTACTAGGTTTTACAAAGTCACTTAAGGAAACCTTGAATTGATGAGGATATGTCAGGATTTCGACCGGACCATATATTTCATAGTCAGTTTTGTCCCATACTACCCCGCCAGGTATTGGAATGGCTGTGACATTTACTGTTGACAGTTCTCTTTTCTTCACATGGGATGATCTGTGTGGTTTGAGGACTAAGTTGATGTTCTGACTTGCTGTGTCCATTGTACTGTATTTTCCTTCAATGAATTTTCCTAAACAAAGTATCATGATGAGCCAAAGCAGGAGGAAAAATACACCTAGACCAAACCAGAACTCTAACCATGGAGAGATAAGGTAAATTTCTTTGAGTTGATGAAAGAGTTCTGTTGCTTTTTCTTTAAAAGTCTTTGTTTCTGGCATCACTTCGGGGTTACTTTGATCCTCAGAAAAGTTATCGAAGTTTATGAAGTAGCCAGAGGCAGTTCTGTCAATTGTTGGAATTGTTCTTTCAATTTGTCTTTCGGTAGCACTTTCTGATGCCAGATCATTGTAGACTGGTGTTTCTTGACGAACTGTTTCAATCTGTGTTTCAAGAGGCACGAGTTCCATGGCATTATTGCGTAGTCCCTCTCTGTGCACTGCAGGCTTATCGAATGTGATTAGTCTTTCAGTTTGAACCTCTTGAATTGTTGCAAGTTTGGGTATTCTGTTGTTTCTCGGGAGTCCACTGGGCCTACTGTTGATTATAGGCCACATGCTTGTGGTTTTACCAGGTCGATTGATACAACTCTGTTCTCCTTTTTACCAGCAAGGGGCGGTAGTACTACTGATCTCGTTCCTTTGATAGCTAAGACAGGTACTGCTTTTCTGTAAGAAGGCCCAAATTCCTTCTTCACCGCTATTTTTTCTCTGACTAGATCCCCAATCTTTGGAATCCAGACAGGCCTTGCTGGGGCTGGTGGTGCCTCGTCAGTGGTAGTTGGCTGTTGCTTTAACTTTATGTTGCTGAAGGATTTTCTTGTTTCATTCAAGTCCTGTAAAACAGCCAAACGGTCTTTGATTTCAAAGTCTGTTTTCTTATCTTTTACCACTGATACCTGACTATCTAAGTCCTGAATGTGCATTCTATTTCCGAACAATAGTTCATATGGGCTGAAACCTTTTAGAGAATTTCTTGGCAAGTTGTTTAGGCTTAACTGGACACTTATTAAATGTTTGACCCACCCATCACCCGAACCTAATACCTTCGCTGTTATAGATTGCTTTATGTCCCGGTTTTTTCTTTCTACCACACTATTCTCTTCGGGGTGTGACGGACAAGAATACCGCAAGCCAACGCCCATGCTGGCCATGGCCTCCTTATAAGCTCGAGAGCTGAAAGCAGGACCCTGGTCAGAATGGAACATGGCAATTGCGTATGTGCCGATAAAGACTCGCAGATCTTTTATAACCGTTCTGGCGTCAGCCGAGCGCTGGGGTTACATTTTTTAAGTGGATTTAGCCTTAATGATATACAATGGGACGCGTTTCTCTTGTTTGATTGCACGGATAGATCGCCTTATGCTTTCTATTAGGGTTTCTGACACTACACTGGCCGGTTCTCCACTGCGATCTCTGTTGCAGTCTTCACAGTTTTTTGCAAATTCATGAATACCTACACTCATTTCCGGCCAGCAGCACTCTGATTGCAATTCTTTCAGAGAGTCCCTGATTGTTTGGTGTCTCAGACCCAACCCCATATGTGCCTCCTGTAATAGGAATCTTCTCCGGTTCATGTTTGGAATTACTCTATCCCCCACTCCAGGGATTCGAGCAAAAGGAACGGAGTTTGCATCAATTACGTATGCATAATTGAGTGGATAGTTCACGGGCAGTGCTGCACAGTCGCCTTTTACGGAGGTTTTTACTGCCAGCATGGTGTCCCCGTCTATGTATTTTTCTGAACGCTTTTTTGTGGCTACGGAAGTCGGTTTAGTTGCTTCCGCTGTGGCTGTATTAGCTAATGAATTCCCTGCAACGTGAACGCCATCACGTTGATGACTCAGAGAGTGTATCACGTGAGTCTTTTGTAGTTCTTTCTGTAAAAGAGCTACCTGTTTCCAAAGCATTTTATGCTTGATTGTGGCACCTGTGTCATCTTTGTAATCATTTTCAATCCAGCTCTGCAATTTGTTATTATAAGAGTTGACACAAAAATGTGAATCGCACACGATTAGTGTCGGGAATTCACGTTCTGCATTTTCAAGCGCCATCTTTAAACATCTGATTTCAGCTCTCTGCGCCAAACAGTTTCTTACTGATTCAGTTTTAGTAATTTTCGGTCTGAATTTACCGCACAGCCATCGACCTTTAACAATCGCACAGGCTGCATCATAGGATTTGTTCTCTACGTAGAAATGCTGTACAAATCTATCTGTATAGATTATGCAGGCATACTGTGGGAGAGGCAGAAGTTCGATTGGCAGAGGATATTCTTCTTCATAAGTCAAATCATTCAGTTTTTCGAATTGCGGGGCGAAATAGTATTTCACATCTTCCGCTCCAAGAGAATCTACACACTGTATCCATTTTGTATCCAGTGACACTGTGGGCAGATTTACTGGGCTGAATAGCGCCTCGAAGGCGGATTCCGCTGTGAGGATATTGATCCTTCTACCATGTGCTAGTTCTCGTTCATTCGCTAATGCAGTTTCTACTGCTTTCACAGTTTTTTCTGTGGGACTGAATGTTTTTTCCGCTTGTGTGTACAAGTGAGATTTAATTGAAATTGGTACCTTTTCTCCCCCATTAGAGGTCAGGTACGTGAATCCACATCCTCCTGGGATGACTTTGAATATAAGATCGCGTGTGTTGTCACGTGTATCTAATTTTGTTTTTGCTAACATGTCTGTTTGCAGTGATCTCAAAATTTCTGCGTGTTTTTGAGTCCAAGTATTGGTTTAATATCAGGTTTAATTAGTTCGTAGAGAGGTTTAACCCTCTCCGCATAATTTAGAATGTAAGTTCTTCCGAAATTAAGAAAGCCTAGAATCGATTGTAAATTCTTCAGCGTTTTTGGTGCTTGAAGCACAGAGCACTTCTCTAAGAAGTTGTCCGCTAGGCTTTTTCCTTCACTTGATAATTCGTATCCTAAAAATAATACTGTCAGATGGGCAATTCGGGACTTTTTAAAGTTGAATTTGTAACCCTCTGCTGCGAACCCAAGTATTATGGTGTTCACTCTTTTCAAGTGAGTCTCCAAGTCGTCGTCTGTTAGATAGATATCATCTACGTAAGATAATGCCTCATCATCATACATTTGTAGTAACTCTGTTACTCTGGCTGAAAATAGTCCTGGGCTATTCTTGAATCCCTGTGGGAGCCTACAGAAATTTTCTGTGACCCCATTACTGAGAAAGCGGTCAAATATCTGCTTTCTGGTGCAATATTTTGACAAAAGAAACCATTAGATATGTCTAATGTCGTTTTATATTGTTTCCTAAATATGTTATTCATTAGTGCAGCACTATGCAAATTTTGTACTGCAAATGTTTTCCAACATGCGTTAAGGTGTCTGTAATCCAAAACTAGACGATATGAATTGTCTGGTTTGGAGACAGGAAACAAAGGATTGTTCATTTGAGAGGTGCATGTTTCAATCACCCCCTGGTATTCAAGTTGATCTAAAATCTCCCTGACTTGTTTTTTAGATTCTTGCTTAATTGGATACTGCCTTTGTGCAGTCGGTTGATTTTTTAACTGGATTTTGTGAGGAGGAGAGTCCTCATCCCATCCTACATGATTTTTATATAATGCTGGTGCCTGGGCTACTGCCCATTTCCTTGCATAAGTATATTTTTTGTGAATCGGAATGTGATTCGAGAAGGCAGGCATAATCATTTCTTCGCCACGAGGGCACTCCCTGAAAAACTCCGGGGGCCAATCTTTTTCAGCTAACAGAATGTCATAGCCTTATGAGAGTTTATCCCAAAATAGACCCCTTATTTTCCTAGTCTTATCAACTTCTATACGCAGTGTTATTTCGTATATCTTATGGGGCTCGCTAGCTCTGGTGTCGGCAGTTTCAACCTGAATGTATTCATTCGTGTCCACTGTCTCCAGATGACTCATCAGGATCTTGCGAGCTATGGTGATTTCTGCTGCACTGTCTAGCAATGTCTGTGCCCACTCCCCGTTTTTCAACTGTGTCATCAGTATTCTTGGCATGTTCGATTACCCTAATACTGGCTACCTTCTTTCTTGGAAATTGAGATTTTTTACTTTGAGCAGGTTCCTTGTCTTTGGACTTGGTGTGCTCTCCTGGGTCTGACCGTCCTCTTCTTTCCGATTTCTGCGAAAAAGATCAAGAGGGACGTGTATCAATACTTTGATATCTATCAGGCTTCTTCAAATTATCCCTATTTCTAAGGATATATCTTTTCTCAAAGGGCTCCCTCTGGGGAAACTGGTGTTCTCGAGTCGGAGTTCTTTCCCTCCGTCGAGGAGACCTTCCTCTGGACTGGAAAACTTTTTCTTTGGGAGTGGATTGTTTATTTCCATCCCAGCTCTTTTTAGGAGTGTTTGAATTATTTTTAATAAATAATTTTTCAGGATTTTCGAGCAGTTGGGGCTTTACTGGTTTTCCACCCAAGCTGTCTCTACCTAGTTCTTCATAACATTTTTCTTTAATTCTGGCAAGCTCAATTGGTTGATCTGTTATATCTGTTTCCTTCAATTTCTGGCGGATCGCCACAGATGCTGCTTCTCCTTTTATATTAGCTAGTAATATAGCCGAGACCTGCTTGAAGTCTTTCAGTAATTTCATACCAAGAGTTAAAGCAGGTTCTGAACCGTATTCATTCTGAATCTGTTTTAGCACTTCTGGTATTACCGCCATTGACGGAACACTATGTGTTTTTGTGTAAATGGAAGCAAAGACTGTACCCCAAGTGTCACAGTCCTCCACGTGTGGTGCGACCCCCATTGGAAGGCAGATAGTCAGAATCCTGTGTTTCTCAATAGGGGTAGTATTCGGAAATACTGCCTCTATTTGAGTAATTTTCTGCGCTAACCAGAAAGGAATTTGTTCCCATTTTATGGGTGTTTTACCAAGACATGACTGTATGTTCTGTGATGTAATTTTATTGGTGTTCCCCTGATGAGGGGTCAGCTGTGGTACATTAACAGCTGTTTGGACTGTAGCAGTCCGCATTACATATTGGACTAATTGCCTATGTATTTTAATTAATGTTTTTAGCTGTACTAGCAGCTCTTCTTTTGACATTTTTGCAATATCTGGATATGGTGCGTAGCTGGCTAGAACCGGCCACGTTATTCCTGGTCTGCCTAGTGGACCGAGCCTTGTTATATGATCATTGTGTTTTAGGGCGCCTTTAAACCAGAGCAGGTGCTCTTGGAATTTTAATGGGATTTCAATCTCCTCGAAAGGAGAGTACTCTTCCGGTGGATCCCCTATTTTGTAATAGTGGAACTCGTGTGTTGCAGCGTTTGCCGCTGGAAATTTTATCCATGAATAGAATACCTCTGTCTGCCGATATTCGTGTGCCTCTATCACGAAGACGACTGTGCCACCTTGTGTGGTCAGTCCATTTTCTATAAGTTTTAACGTTATAGATTTTCTTAAATGTGTCGGGATGATTATTGCACCCGGTTCAGTAGTCCCTGTACCGTCGGGACCCTGCTGAGTCGCATTTACTGTGGCATCATCGTCTGACATTTTATTGTCAGGAAGGTTTTGCAGAGCAGGTCTCCAAGGAGACAAAGATTAGGTGCACAATATTTTGGAACACTGTATCCTTCAACGTTGAATAAACCAGAGCTTTACATAGGAATCTCTTCCTACTAAGTTCGGGCGGATTTTAACCTTTCACCCACTCCAGACATCTATTGGAGTATTTTCGGTAGAAAGGGGTCTGTGTGAAAAATGCACGACTGAGTTACTCTAACGTCTTGCGTTAGTTTTATCGCCTTACCAAACGTTGGGCGCCATGTAGTGTAGTTCCTATTTTCCCAATAGGCCCTGCGCATTGGAATAACATAAACAGTAGTATGGACGTAGAAGTGCGGATCTTCCAGGTCTCCACTGACTATGCTAAACTTAATTGGGTTTGTTATCAACTAGCTCAGAGGTCACTGGAAACTTTCTTGACTGAATAGGAAGTGATCAGCTTCCCTGGTACAGACAAGAAGGGATTCAGTTTTCCAACAACCGCATAAACATGACAACTTTGCTCCTTAGAATAAGAGTCAATCGCTAGAGTTGTGTGAAACAATAGACAGTTATTTTACTCAGTCAGTTTTGTGCGGATTACTTTCACCAAAGTGCAGAGTATAGAGAGACGGGCGTTTTCAATAAAAAGGTATTATTTATTGAACAGTCTGTCTTCTCATGCAAGAGAAATGAATTGCCACAATTGCAAGACTAGTTATTATAAAAAGTGCGTACAGTAAAATGAGGATTGCAAAATAATACTGTAAAAGCATTGATATGGTTTCTTAGCCATACAATGGTTAAAATGAATAAAATATATACATTCATATATACATTTGACTAACGTACTCAACTGGTGCTTCTAACTACGTCTACCCCAGTGTACCTGACCTAAGCCTAATACTTGGGAGGGAGTAAGTAAGAGCAGTTTTAGTTAAGTTGGTTTTGCCAAGGTTTGCTTCAAGAATTCTCTCTAAGGGTTTAGTCAACACCATACCTCTGGAATAGAATGTTGGAGGTCTTGTATCTCCTTCCAGGACTCGATATCCCAGTCACTCGCAAGAGTAGGCTGGAAACGCCGGAGCTGGATTTTCTCGGCAGGAGAAAAGACAGCGACTCTCTCAGCGCGTCGAGGAGGAGGAGGGGCAGCGTCCGTGGGCAGCTTGTATCTGCTCGGCTCTGCAGGGGACAGCTGTTCTGCCCCTATGTTCACCACACCATCGCTATCATCGATGTCGTTGAGGCAGCGTTTGCTTAAGGCAACGTTGGTAATATTTATACCTGAAAGGTGCCTTGTTTGACGTAAGTTTTTGGACATAAGACATCAATAAAGATGTCACTAGGAAGTGATCGTCTCTTAGTGCTCATTAGAGTTCTATTACTAATCAAAACATAGCAAGCGGGGTTTTCCCAGGTTGCTGAGTTTTATCTTGTTGAAGAACTCGGAGTGTAATCTAGGAATCTTAGATAGTGGCTTCTGCTGTGTCATTTGCTCTAATGAGCTGCAGAGGAAGCTGCAGAGGAAGAGATTCTGAAATGTGGCTCTGATCGTGTTAGGCCAGAGACGAGTTGCTGAAATATCACTCTTGATCGTTTATGCCATTATAGGGGAATAAATGGATTATAGCCGTATAGGGGCACAAGGTCACAGTATTGATCGGGGTCCTAGATTAGAACGCGACAATGGTACCCCCCTGCATTTGCGTGCACAGAGCGGCAGGCACCGCGCAGTGCCTACTGCTTTGTGCATGCAAATGCACAGCTTTTATTCTTAACATTGAGGCGGGTGCTGCTTGAAGCAGCACCCGCCGCAATGTTAAAAATAGAGGATGTGACCGCCAGGGTGGCGGTAACATCCTAATTGCACAGGAGGGAACTCCGCAGGCCATGCGGAGGTTCCCTCCTCCTCTATGGTCGCGGACGGACTCAAGTCCGTCCGCGATCATAATGACCCCCTTAATGTCACTCCAATGCACACAATGGTTGGATTAACTGAAGAGGTAACTTTGAGGGTCTCTTGAGGAAACATGGCAGGCAGAATGATCACTGGAGGATGGTGAAAGGACATCCAATCCCCTACCTTTCAGTAACTTTCATGAGTCGTGAGGAAGATCAGAGGGAGTTTCAAACTACCTAAAGAAGGCATCCTGGGACCAGCTCTAGGCCTGATGCCGCCAATCCAGGGTACCAGCCGCGTGCTGATATTCATTGTATGGGCAAGACATGTATGTGAGGTGCGTTGTCTGTAGAAATAAATATATGGGAATAGATGTAAACATGAGATGAGGAATTAAGAATTGATTTCTGCTATTTTGTTGTGCACCCTTATGTACAGCTGAGAATAAAAATGAAATAAAAGTAAACAGTTGGCAAGAGTGCAATCGCCTACATCATGTTTTGGGACTGTCTCCTCCCCATTCTTACCCTAAAATAGGGACTTTCACCATATACTTAGCAGGAGCAAACCTCTGACCGTATCCAGGATGGGAAGGCGCTCTTTTGTGAATAGCCCGAAATTCACAAGGTGATTTCCATCCATATAACAGTATAATTGTTTAATATTACATTTGAGTAAAGAAACTTAGGAAATGGGCACATACATTTGCACTTAGAATGTGCACACACAAGTAGAGCCTATCAGCAAAAATAGCTTTTTGTTCATCTGATGCTCTGCATTTGTGTATTCTGTGGGCTGTGCCAGGAGGGAACATATATAACCTCAAACCGCTCAAGTGTTCCCAGATGTCAGGTATGGCTACAGACAGCTCAAGTTTAATTGAATTTCGTACCAGATCCGGGGTCGAATTACAGAATCTGCTCATGGGGCATAACATCTTTAGGGCCGGCTTTTTGTCTCGCCTGGGCCACTTTTGTGTTACAGAATGGCCAGGAGAGGCTTGACTACTCATTCAGAGACATGCCATTGCACGGGCGCACATTTTGCACCAGTGTGACGTAAAGGGGGCATTTCCTCCTTTGGATGCAGGTATGACTCAATGCAAATGAAAGAATATCTTTGCTCCTGCACCCGTGACATATTCCCAAAAAGTTTTTAAATTTCATTACAAATCATTTTATAGCACACAGGGTAGAGTGGTAGAGCACATACCATCACCAAGTAAATACTGCATAAACAAACATAAAACAACACCGAAAACAGCGGTGCATGCTGTGAATGCACTACCGGAAACCATGGGATTATACACTGGTCAAACCAGTGTTCTGACACCTCAAACAATATAATGTACAGCATAATCAACACAAATAATGATCACGTTTCGGCCCCCTTTGTGCCAGTTGTGCTCAGGGCTTTCCTTAGAACATTGTGCTGATTCGGAAAAGTGGTCATTACATTTAAAAATAAACAGGATTTATGCATGCACAGAGTTGAAGACATTCCTCTCGAGACATGCTGCATCAACTGTATGGACTTTCAGCACGCACATCCATTTTCATTCGTTCCTTTATGTGCCTTTTGAAAGTTCTTTGTTTTCGTTGGTGAATAGTATTTGTCCTTCCTTTTGCTGTTTTGGTTACGCCCTGGAGACTGGCCCTGTTACATGAATCACTTCACTATCCGCCATATATGTTAGTTTCAGCGCACTACCTTTTCTTTTTGTAGGCTTGTTTGGCTTTGTGAACGCGCTCAGCTAAGGTCTGCAAATCATGTCTTTATCTTGTTATCCACTGTCTTTGATTTCACAAGCACTTTTTCAGCAGGAGGCTATGTTGATTTTCATCCTATAAAATTTTTGGTTTCATGAGCTCAATTGCCCAAATTTTAAATAATATACTTACTTAATGGAAGTGTAGCTTTAGAAGACGGCCGACAATAGGATCAACCTATTGACATTGTGCTTCTGACAGCGTGATTATTTGGATACAATTAAAGAGGTAAGCATGCTGTTATTGCTCCGTTTTATGAAAATGGAAGCCACTTTAAGTTACGCGCTTTCAACTTTTCATGCTTTCCTTTAGGTTCCAATTGTTGATCAAATAAAACCAATATCAAGGGATTCCTCCTTGTGCTCTCCAAACGTGGCATATATTGTGAGGTAACTTAATAATATATCCTGAAGGCAGACAGTGTAACACCAGCGAAGCACCACCTAAACATCAGCCCATAACCACTTAAGCACCAGTCAGCGTCACTCAGCACAACTTCAGCAGCACCACTGCTGCACCACCCAATTATCACTCAGCCCTAGTGCAGTACCACCTCAGCACCAGTGCAGCACCTACTCAGCACCACCACCTCGGCACCAGTGCAGCACCACCACCTCGGCACCAGTGCATCACCACCACCTCAGCATCAGTGCAGCACAACCACCTCAGCATCAGTGCAGCACCACCACCACTACTACTGCAGCACAAACTCAGCGCCAGTGCAGCTCCACAACAGCATCAGCACAGCACCAGCACAGCACCACCTCAAAAGCAACCCAGCCCCAACACAACTCCACTTCAGCATTAGTGCATCACCACATCTGCACCAGTGCATCACCAACTCCGCATCACTGAGCACCACCTGAGAAACAACTCAGCATCACTCAGCACCACCTCAGTAGCACTCAGCACCACCTCAGTAGCACTCAGCACCACCTCAGTATCACTCAGCACCACCTCAGCACCAGTGCACCACCACCTCAGCAACAGCATCAACACAGCACCACCTCATCATCATCAGCGCATCACCTCAACATCAGTGCAGTACCATCTCAGCATAAGAACAGCACCACCACAGCACCACCTCATCAGCACAGCATAATCTCAGCACCAGCTCCTCACCAGTGCAGTAGCAACTCAGCACCAGTGCAGCACCACCTCCACCCCAGTGCAGCACCACTTCAGTACTAGTGCAGTACCACCTCAGAAGCAACTCAGCACCACTTCAGCATCAGCGCAGCACGACCTCCGCACCAGCACAGCACCAACTCAGTACCAGAGCAGCTCAACCTCAGCACCACTTCAGCATCAGTGTAGCACCACCTCAGCACCAACGTAGCCCTACCTTAACAACTCAGAACCAAAACAGCACCACTCCAGCATCAGAGCATCACCACCTCAGTATCAGCACAGCATCACCTCAGCACAGCACCAACTGAGCATCACTTAGCACCACCTGAGCACCAGACCAGCACCACCACATTAGCATGACTCAGTACCACCACAGCATGACTCAGTACTTTCTCATATATTTAGGAATTAGTGGTTCTCGTGGATAATGTAAGAATTCTCAATGGTATGTAGCCACAATGGCAAAATAAAACTGAAAAAGGATGATAAAGAAGAAACTTTATAGAGAATGCAATAAAAAGACCAAATACTGTTTCACAACAAATTGTGGTGTGTATTGAAAACATGCAGACTGTGCGAGGTGTCCCATGTGAAAAAGGAGCAACATAACAAGAGTGACAAATTACAGCATAACATAAGGTTTTTTAATACATATAAATGATCTATTTTAATGAACAATGTCCTACAACAGCTTCATTTCAAATTAGAGCGGACAGATATGTTTTGTTATGGTATGAGTCAAAGACTTTTTGACCCCTTAAACAATAGGGTTCTCATCAGTACCTTGAAAATGGGGTACACCTGTAATGAGATAATGAAAGACTTACTCTGCAAGGGACAATAGGTACCATGAGTACTGGTAAAGTTAGAGCAGTCGGAAGCACCAGAGCAACTCCACCTAAAACCAATTCAGCACCAATGCAACACCACTTCACCATCAGTGCAGCACCACCTCAGCAAAGCACCAACTCGGCATCCCTCAGCACCACCTATGCACCAGCTCAGCCCCACGTGGGCACCAACACAGCACACCACCACCCCAGCACTACTCAGCACCACCTCAAATCACTCAGCATCACTTGAGCACCACCATAACACCATCTGAACATTAGCACAGCACCATCTCTGCATCAGCACAGCACCACCTCATCAGTGCAGCACCACCACCACCAATGCACCACCAACTCAGCATCAGCACAGCACCAACTCAACAACAGTATTGCACCATCTCCGCATCAACACAACGTCTGCATCAGTGCACCACCACCAGTGCAGCCTAACCTCGCACCAGCGCAGCCCCCTTAGCAGAAATTCAGCATAAACGCAGTACTACTTAAGCATCAGCGCATCATCACCTCAGCACAGCACCTGAGCTCCAGCTCAGCACCACTCCCTAGCATGACTCAGCACCACGTCAGCATCTCTCGAGCATCACCTCTGCACCAGCACACCACCACCTGTATTGTATTGTATTGTATTGTGATTTGTAGAGCGCGATTGCTGCCCAATGGGCGTCCAAGCGCTAAGGCACAAAAAACAGAACTGATGAGTGATGGAAACGAGCTTTAGGTGGACCTAGCAAACAAGTAAGTTTTCAGCTGCTTGCGAAATGAGAGTAGGTTGGGATTGGACCTGATTTGTAGCGGGAGTGTGTTCCACATCTTCGCGGCGATTAAGGAGAACATCCTTCCTCCGGTCCTGGCTCTCCGCACTCTTGGGACTACGGCCAGAAAGGCTTCCGTAGATCGGAGGGTTCTGTTAGGATGGTATTGAGTGACCAGTTTGTTAAGGATCCTTGGACCAGACCCCCAGAAAGCTCGATGGGCGATGCATAGTGCCTTAAATGCCACTCTCTGCTTTACTGGGAGCCAGTGTAAGGCGACCAGGGCGGGTTTTGCAGACTGCGTCCTCGGAATCTGCAGCAACGCGCGGGCTGCGCAGTTCTGGACGACTTGAAGTTTTCGCATGGACAGCTCTGGGGCCCCCACATACAGAGCGTTATTTGAGTCCAGCCGGGACTGGATCAGGCCCTGAACTGCCACTTGTTTGGCTTCCATTGGGAGGAGGGGGAGGACCTTCCTTAGTGTTCTAAGTAAGCCAAAACAGATGGCGGATAGTTTAGTGGCCTAGGTGGAGAAGGAGAGGTTTTTATCCAGCCATACTCCCAGGCTTTTTACACTCTCTTTGGGGGTGGGAGGTGTGCCCAAACATCCAGGCCACATGGAGGGGAGTAAAGTGGGTGAAGCAGAGCCTAGGAGCATGAGCTCCGTTTTGTCTCCATTCAGCTTTAATGAAGAGCCTGTCATCCACTTTTTTATATCCTCTAGGCAGTTCATCAGGTTTCCTGAGGTGTGGCCGGTGCTTTCCTGAGTCAATGAAACCACTAGCTGGGTATCGTCGGCATATGATACAATTTTTATGCCTGACGGTTCGACGAGCCCAGCCAATGGTTTCATATAGACATTGAAGAGCACCGGACTCAGAGAGGAGCCCTGTGGTACTCCACAGTCTAGGAGTTTTCTGACTGATGTTATGTCCCCATCGAAGATCTGGAAGGATCTGTTATGCAGGAATGATTCCAGCCATTTTAGTGCGTCGCCTCCGACACCGATGTTGTGCAGACGGTTCAGCAGAGTGGCATGGCTGACAGTGTCGAAGGCTGCACTTAGATCAAGGAGGATCACTGCCACTGATCCCCCCTGATCCAGTATCCTTCGAGACTCTTCGACGACTGCCAGCAACGCAGTTTCGGTACCATGTTTTGGCCTGAAACCTGTCTGGGATGGGTCCAGAAGTGCATGGCTTTCCAGAAATTGTGTCAACTGGGTATTTATGTGTTTCTCTAGCACCTTACTTACCCAGGGAAGTAATGAAATTGGACGGTAGCTAGAGTGATCTTCTGGATTAAGGGTGGGTTTCTTTAGCAGAGCCCGTATCATGGCTCTCTTCCATCCGGTTGGTACTGTGCAGGAGGATATGGATGAGTTAAGGAGCTCTAGCACCACTGGAAAGATGGCTTGGCCTGCCTGGAGCAGTATTTCTGGTGGGGCAGGGTCGAGGGGGGACCCAGATTTGACTTGGACTGCCAGTTGTTGCAGTGTCTCCAGGTTTAGTGGGGGAAAATGATCCAGCATAGGCTGTCCTTGCAGGGGGGAATTATTCAGGGGGCTTTGGTTAGTTGAATTGTTAGCTGTTACCGGGAAGGCAGAGTAAATCTGAGTGACTTTATTGTGGAAAAAGTCTGCAAGTTCATTACATTGCTCTAACGATTTCGGGACTGGGGGGGCAGTATTGACGGTAATGCATTTTTTGACCAGATGGAAGATTTCCTTGGGTTTTGATTTTGCTGCCATTATTTGGTCTGCAAAGTAGGAGGACTGAGCTGTTCTCACCCCATTTCTGTAGGCCTTAATAGCCTCTTTGTATTGTTTTTTGTTTTCCGGGAGGAAATCTATTCTCCAGGCTCTCTCTTTTTTCCTGCAGAGGCGTTTCAAGTCTCTCAGGGAATCTGAAAACCAGGGAGCAGACTTGTGTAGTCTCTTGGGAGCGGATTTCCGTAGAGGAAGGATCGTGTCCAGCGATTTCCTGATCCAACCCTCATAGTTGTTATTTGCTTGGTTGGGGTTTGTACAGGGAGGTGGGCGAGAGCCTTCAAGGATACTTGTCCAGGGCTCTATGGAAAGTTTTTTCCAGTTCCTCCTGGTTATAGGACGGGGAGGCAGTGAGGGAAGTTTGGTGGTAGACCAGGTAAATGGGATGAGGAAATGGTCTGTCCATGGGAGGCGAGTAGGTTGCCCGACCGTTAGTCCGGTGCAGTTACTAAAGATTGGGTCGAGCAAGTTTCCCTTTTCATGGGTGGGGGACCTAACCAACTGAGTCAGTTGCAGAGCTGCTAGGTCCTCTGTTAGTTCCCTAGCAACAAGGTCTGTGGGGGAGTCAAAATGGAAGTTAAAGTCTCCTAGAACTGTATAGTTAGCCGGGGTTAGAAGCCGATTCGCGATGATATCTGGTAGAGACCTAAGGAACAGCTTTCCTGAATCTGGGGGGCGGTATATCACGGTACCAGAAAGGGAGCTGTTCGCAGAGAAGTCTATTCTGAATGCAATGCTTTCGCATTCGGGAATAGCTTTGGTAGAAATGGGGCAGCAGTATTTCTCTTTTAGAATGATAGCCAGGCCTCCCCCTCTTCCCTTGGTCCGGTCCATTCTATGGATTTGGAACCCGGGGGGTAGGGCGGTGACTATGTCTGGCTCTGAATGGGACGTGAGCCATGTCTCCGTCAAGAAGATGGCGTCACCTCAGCACCAAATCAGCATCACTCAGCACCACTGTTGTATCTCATATGTATATACTGTGTGTATCTCTTTAAGTAGCCTCTGCCTTTAGTTGCTTTACAAACCTTGTACTGCAGTCTGTTGCTAAGGGTCAAGTGTTCTAGATTCTATAACTGCATTACTACTGGACCTGTCCTGCTGAGCAGATGCTGTACTGTGTTTCTCTGCTACAATAAATCTTCTTTCACCAACTATTCTGGAGTGGATTACTACAAAATTGGCGACGATTTCATTGGTTTGCTACATTTGGGAACACAGGAGCAACCAAAGGATTCTTACCTGCGCTGCATGATTTTCATCGTTTTTTGGACTTTCATGTTAAGTATATTTTGTTTTCCTGTTTACTATTATCCAAAACGATCAGATATACTATCTTGTTATTATATTAATTTTTGCTATTTCTACGAACTATTTTTGCGAATTTTATTGACTTTGCTCATTGCTTGTTGGAGAGAAATTCTCGAGAAGTTTGCCTTGCACTATTTGAACTCGACACGAGTGCCTCGCAAGTTTCCTTTTCTCAGAAACTATTTGGACTCGACACGAGTGCCTCGCTGCGTTTTCCGATCCTTTAATAACTTTTTGGGCATTGTTTTCTGCATAATATTGCCTTTACATTGAGAGTGCTTACGTTTAAACTTCTGCTTTGCTTCCTCAACGGCTGTTCCTCGCCGCGCTCTCAACTGCCTGCACGCCATTGTTTCCTTCACGCGCGACGCTCTACTGCCAAGCACCAAACTCAATGGTAGTACGTGTGCGCTCAACGTCATCGCGCACACGTCAACGCCATTTTGGTTTACTAGTTGCTTAGCAACGAAGCTCCGCATCGCGTTTAGCGCGTTTCCAATGCGCAAGAAGCAAAACTCTTCGTGTTTTTACATAAAAGGATCGTTTCTTCACCAAGGAAACTTCTAGTCAGTTTTTCGACAGGTTTGACTATTGTTATTGTTTATTTACTCGTGATCTTACCAATTTTTACTCTTATATGGCCTATGTACAATTATTTTAATTTGCAAATATTCATAGACTTAAGCATAATTATCAAACATGCAGTTTGATCCCCCCCCTAAATTCCTACAAAACAAAGGAGAGCCTCCCATACCTTGGATTCGCTGGAAAGAGGAATTTTTGACATTCTTAAAAGCTATAGATGGGGAGAGATTTTCACAAGAGAGGAAAAAAAACATTTTGTGTCATTCTTTGGGTTCTGAAGGTCAAGTGGTATTCAGAACACTTCCTCTACATGATGGGGGAGGAGATAGAAATGTGTTTGATGATGCTATGACTCGTCTTGAAGCTAGATTTAAACCTACTTTTAGTGTGGCTTTGAATCGCTATAAGTTTTATACTAGGGCTCAAGAAGAGTCTGAAACCTTTGATGATTTTTTAACAGCTTTACGTTATTTATCTACCAACTGTAACTTTGGTCCTATCTCTGATGAGATGATCAGAGATCAAATCATAGTTCATACCAAAAGCAAGAAAATCCAAGAAAAGCTATGGATTATGGGAGATCCGGATTTAAAAGATGTTATTGTTACAGCTAAAGCTATTGAACAATCAGACAAATGGATAAAGTGTTTGGATAAGAAGGACAAAGACAGTTCCTCCGAAGTATGTGCTGTTAAATCTGATGTCTCTTCTGCGTCATCTTCCAACAACATACAGCGTACCAGTAATTCCTTTCAACGTTCTTACAAAAAGAATGACAAATTTTTCCATTGTTTTAGGTGTGGTAGTACCAGTCATGCTGCTTCTTTTCCTAAATGTCCTGCTATTGGGAAGGAATGCAACAAGTGTGGTAGACAAGGACATTTCAGCAGTGTATGCAAGACTACTACGGGAACCGTTTCTGGAAATATTAATAGGAATAGAGTTTCTTTTGTCACTGACTCTGTGCAAGAAGTTGATGTTCCTGGCAAAGATAATGGAAATGATTGTGAAAGAGGCATAGTTGTTTCCATTGTCGATGCCAATGAACAAGAATTGATTCACCTTAAACAACCTGAGTGCATAGTACATGTTTTAGGTGTGGATCTTAAGTTAATGGCCGATTCAGGGTCACCTTGGACGATTATTACTAAACAATATTTCACTGAAATGTTTCAGGGTATTGTCAATCTTACAGACCTTAAAGTTTCTGACATAATTGCCAAAACTTTTCTTGAGTCTGTCATCCCAATGGAAGGATATTTGGGAGTAGACATGCTCTTTAGAGGTCGAATGAGGTTTGTTAAGTTATACATTGCTACAAAGGGAGTGAATGTGCTTGGATGGAGGGATCAATGGAGTTTCGGTATTACTCTCAATCCCAGGAAATTAGATCCCATTGTCATGATTGATGATTGCGTAAAAGAAACTCATTCTGTTAAAACTATAACTGGTACTGAGGTATGGATAAATGAGATCATTAAGTTATTTCCCAAGGTTTTTTCAAAGGAATTGGGAAAACTGCATAACTTTCAACACTTGATCAGACTCAAAAAAGGAACCATTCCTGTTACACAAAAGTTAAGAAATGTTCCTATAAATGTCAGAGATGATCTACAGTGAAGTAGTGTGGCTCACTGGTTAGAGGCGGCAGACCTGAGAGCAGAGGACGGCCCGGGACCAGGGTTCGATTCCCGGCGCGGCAGGTTTCTGGACCAGGGTCAGTGGACTCGATAATTCTCTCGCCTCGGTGCCCACTCTGATCAGCGATCACACTCGGCAACTCTGGGCATTAGCTTGCCTCATCTTCACTAACGGCCCCCCAGACCGCCGGGGATGCCTGGTCTCACCCTGGAGATACCCATTAAGGGACCATCTCTCAGGGAAGCCAGGAAGGGTTTCGCGGCGGTCGAAGCGCCAGGACGCCTACGGGTAGCAGTGCGCTATATATAAATGCCAACACATTTAAAACACTTTTGAAAAACTTAATTGATGATGACATAATTGAAGAAGTTGAGTCTTCTGAATGGGTTTCGCCCATCGTTTTAGCCCGAAAATCTGATCAAAGCCTCAGGCTATGTGTAGATTTGAGAGCTCTCAATTCAAATATCATAGTGGACTGCCATCCTCTACCTAATATAAATGAGGTTGTATGTATGTTAGAGGGAGCGAAAGTTTTTTCCACATTTGATTTGCGATCAGCATATCACCAAATTGTGTTAGCAGATGAATCCAAGAAGATGACAGCTTTTCTCACTCCTGAGGGTTTATTTCAATATAAGAGAATGCCCTTTGGGTTGGCCTCTGCGGCATCAGTTTTCCAAAGTACTATGCATCATATTTTTAAAGATCTCTACAAGTTTGTGAGGTGTTTTCAAGATGACATTCTTGTGTTTTCTCCCGATAATGCATCTCACAAAGAACATGTCATGGAGGTCTGTAAAAGGCTGGGAATGCATGGTCTCACTCTAAAGGACAACAAGTGCAAAATGTTCTGTGAATCTGTGGAATATCTTGGACACACTCTTACTGGTAATGGTGTTGTTCCCAAGAAATGCTTAGTTGAAGCTATACTTAAAGCACCATGTCCTGACAATAAGGAAAAATTGCTCTCTTTTAATGGCTTGTGTGAATACTATAGCAAGTTCATTAAAGGGTTTGCAACTAAAATGGAACCCTTGAGAGAGTTGACAAGACAGAAGGTAGAGTTTTACTGGGGTGAGAAACAGGAATATGCTTTTCAAATTATTAAGCATGAGATTGCTAATGCTCCTACTTTGAAACCGTTCTGTGTCAATAAGCTGTGTGTGGTTACTGTGGATGCCAGTGAGTATGGGCTAGGAGGGGTTCTATCACAAAAGTGTGGGAATGATGAGTGGTGTGTAGCGTTTGCTTCCCGGACTTTGAGTGAAACAGAAAGGAAGTATTCTGTCATTGAGAAAGAGCTTTTGAGATGTGTCTGGCGAATAGAACATTACCGGAATTTTCTACGCGGTAGTCGTTTTCTATTGAAAACGGACCACAAACCGCTAGTCTCCATACTTTCTCCTGGTGGGGGTCGGAACGCCACAGCACGGATTGCCAGATTGATGTCTCGTTTGCAAGAGTATAATTTTGATGTAGAGTATTTTCCTGGTAGGAGCAATGTTACAGCTGACTGTCTTTCAAGGCTTCCCTGTGACTTAAAATGTGTTGCTGATGATAAGGAAGAGGAGGATGTTGATTTTGTTGCTTCTTTAAAAGATTTTCTAGGAGATGAATTTTCTTCCATTTCAGAATCTTTTTGGGATAATGCTGTTACACGTGACAAGAATTGGAATGCTCTTAAGAATTATATCTTGAAGGGTTGGCCTAGTAGCAATATGGTACCTCCAGAGTTGAAATCTTTTCATCAGGTTCTTAGTGAATTGGAAGTTGATAATGATCTGGTTTTTAAAAGTGGGAAGTGTGTGCCTCCTGAGGATATGCAAGAGGAAATTATCAGGCTTGCCCATGAGTGTCATTTGGGAATGTCATCCATGAAGAGATTAGTCAGAACTAGCTTTTGGTGGCCAGGAATGGATAAAATGATTGACAGAGTGGTTCGTGAATGTCCTATATGTGTTAACAGTGATAAAATGTTGAAGACCTACCCTGCTCCTCTCATACCTATTTCCTGGCCAGAGAATCCTTGGAGGAAATTAGCACTTGATATTTCTGGTCCTTTCAATTGTCTTCCTCAAGACGCCCGTTTTGCGTTGGTGTTGATAGACTACCATTCAAAATGGCCTGAGGTTAGGTTTGTGTCTTCTGCTTCTTCGCAGGTCATTGTTGAATTTCTTAGAGAGGTATTTGCAATAGAAGGTAGTCCAGAGGTTCTAATTACTGATAATGGAGTACAATTGATTTCTACTGAAGTAGAGGATTATCTTAAGTCTTGTGGGATTAAGCACATCACTACACCTCTTTACGAACCACAAGGTAATGGACAGGTAGAAAGATTTAATCGCGTCTTGAAAGACTCAGTTGAATGGGCAAGAAAGACCCCCAATGTGTGGAAAAAAAGTCATTAGGGAAAGGTTATGGTTGTACAGAATAACTCTTCACTCAGTTACTGAACTTAGTCCCTTCCGTTTATTAAGAGGGAGGGAACCAGTGTCAAAATTGTGTCCGTGGTGGATGAAAGAGAAGTTCAGTTCTTCTGCCATTGTTTCTCCCGTTGACATGCGAAGCACTTCTCTCAGAGTCAAACATCATCAGGAGAAAATGAAGGAATACCATGATTCTAAGTACAACGTGAGAGTTCCTGATTTTGTAGTGGGAGATTTTGTCAGGATACGTAAACCTGGGTTGCTGATTAAAGGGGTTTCTAAATTTGGGCCTGTTCGAAAAGTTGTAAAAGTTAACACCAACAGTGTTGTAACTAATGATGGCAAGGTCTGGAATGTTAGACGGGTTGTTAAATGTTCTAATGTTCACACTTCTGGCTTGGACAATAATAAGGTACCCTTAAAGAATGATTCTGTTTCTTCTAGGGTTAAAACTGATAAGAGAGTTGTCAATGCACCTCTTAGATTTAGGGATTGATTTGGTGCTGTTTGTTTTTTACATTTCTAATTGCTTATAAGAAAAGGGTCTATGTGCCTTTTCTATTTTGAGATTGTTTTTTCTACAGTTTTTTTTTTTTGCATTCTGCTTCTGTTTCTTCCTGTCTTCTTTGTCTTCATCTTCCTGTTTTATCATTCTTCTTTCTTTTCTCTTTCTTTATGCTTCTTCATTTCTTTCTTTCTTTTCTTTTCTTTTTAGGGATAAGATGTGTTGTATCTCATATGTATATACTGTGTGTATCTCTTTAAGTAGCCTCTGCCTTTAGTTGCTTTACAAACCTTGTACTGCAGTCTGTTGCTAAGGGTCAAGTGTTCTAGATTCTATAACTGCATTACTACTGGACCTGTCCTGCTGAGCAGATGCTGTACTGTGTTTCTCTGCTACAATAAATCTTCTTTCACCAACTATTCTGGAGTGGATTACCATTCTATGGATTTGGAACCCGGGGGGTAGGGCGGTGACTATGTCTGGCTCTGAATGGGACGTGAGCCATGTCTCCGTCAAGAAGATGGCGTCACCTCAGCACCAAATCAGCATCACTCAGCACCACCTCAATCTCCACTCGGAATCTCGCATCTGTTGTTTTTGCGCCAGTGTCTGTCAGCCGCTTGTATATAATTTGGGTACTGTTTCCAAACCTTCGCCCTCCCCTTGTCTATGTTGCCCCATAACAGAAAAAAAGCTATAACAAACAAGCATTAGAACAGGCAGGAGAAGTTATCAGAATTGCAAGGACAAAAAAACTAGAAGACATTTTTTATTTTAATTCTTAATAGGGTTGTTCAGTTGGACAAAATGTCATCTTGGGTGTAAATATAAGGTAACAAAGAAGCTTATAACACTTTTTTAGTATAACTTTTCAACATACAGCACAGCAGCCACACTGCTCTATAACATAGCTTAAATATTAGCAAAGCCAACAGCTTTGGCTCAACACTTATAAGGTCACAAAGGCGAGACCTATTGGATAAGCAAATGCTTGTTCGCATTGCATTTTACCTACAAGCCTCTGCTGCTCAAGATTGTACGGTTCTTATGTTTATGCTAACAGCCTCAGTAAATTCACTTTCATTTTTAATAGAAATTATTCTATTTCAGTAGACACAGAGTGGCCATAGCCCTTTAAGAGTGAACTCTCAGTGAAACATTCATTCAGTGCTATGGATTGCTGTAGGGGACTATTGCTCTCAGATGAGCTCATCACCTTGATGCCTGTGTTAGTTTTGAATTAGTACGTGTTTTATTTGCACAGATGTAACATATGATCAAATATTTGGTCATGAGATATTGTGCCCTATGCACTAAATTATAAAAAATAAAAAAAAGTTGTGCGCGGTTCCTGCCTCACCTTCCCCGAGAGCACGAGGGTCACACAAAGTCAGGGCCCACCCAGGCATCTTTCCACTTGAGGGTCCAGTTAAAACACTGCACCCACCTATTGGGGAAGGGATGTCCCTCCCCCCTCAAAAAATCCAAGCCAGCCTCCCTCCAGTGAAAGGCGGACTGGTTTTATCAATGGACAGTGCAAGTTTTAATCCCGGCCGTTCTCCAAGCACGGGCCAAGACTGCGTGCCGGAGTAATTAATATCACAGGGCCCTGGTGTTGCTGTGTGTTTTATTGTTGGCTTCCTTGTGCTGGTAACATATGGTACTTGAAGCCTCAGCAACCTTTTTATGTGCTCCAATGATAATCAGCAAGCGTCTTTCTACTTCCGGGATTGCGCCATCTGACGTGGCTCTGTTTTAATTGGAGAGACTTTCACCGCGCTTCAATAGTTGCCAAGAAGGGTTGCCAGGGCTTTTAATGTCATAATGAGGGCATTTTATTTCTTGAGACCGGTTTGACAGAAACCAATACCGTGGACGTGGCAGACACCTGAGGCAGTGCTGCGCCTCTCTGAGGAGGGGGGCCTCGTCTCGTGAGCTCTCGCGCCTTCATGTGTTGTGGAATTTTAAAGGCTGCTAGTTTAGAGAGGATTCATCAGGCAGACGAACAAAAAGGCCAACACCAATACCACACCTTATGCTGAAAGTATGTAAATAAATTAGACTGTGCTAAGGGAAGGCCCAGGAGGAACTGTTTTGATATAATGAGTATGTAAGATTCACAGGTCAGACTCTATGAGGACAGTGAAATTCAGACCGTGGACCACGTTCAAACAACAGAGGGGCAGCCCCATGCGCCACTTAGGCGTCACTTTTAACATGGGAAAAGTGACACAAAAGTGTCACAAGGGGCTTGTGAATCTGCCCCAAAGTCTGATTCCCAAAAGTTTATTTTGCTTCTGGGGTGGCTAAGATGGCGGCTGCTTAATTCAACAGCTCCCCCGGTGCCGCCCAATAATCTTGCCTTTACCATGGATTTAGGACGCCATCCTCACTTCTGAGAGACTTGGCTTCTGAGGGACCCTGATGTACTGCGGCATCTGGAACGAAGGTGGTGGCCAACTACTGCCAGGGGCGTTATACTGGATTGTGAGACTGTTGGGCCTTGAGTGACTTGAGGCCAGGGGATTGTGACACATCGGACCATGAAGCAAGGCCTGCAGCTCACATACCAGCGTTTCCACCCTCCACGCACTCCATCTGCTCCCTGATCAACTGTAGGTCTCTCTCCTAACCCGGCACACTTCTGCTCTGCAGCGTTTCAAAGAATGTGTTTGGTTGCTGCTAGGGGACCTATGCTTGAGAGATAATGGTGGGCCTGGAATGCCATTCAGAAAGGGCTACATGGAGAGACTAGCGCTTGAGTCAACAGTCCTGGCAGCAACAAGTAGACTCGGCGGTGGTGGGAACAGCTGGCATCCGACCTTAGCGCCCACATCTGCGCACCCTCTCCCACAGCACTATTGACATTGTCTGCACACATCCGTGTAGGCATCCTACCTTACGGGTGTGCCATTTGGGCTCAAAGCAGACTTCCACCTATCAATTGTAGCAGTCCACCCCAACAGAATGGTGTGCACATGTTGCATCAGGTTTGGGCAGGGGGGTATTCACACTACCAGCCCCATGTATTCTTCTTATTGTTGATGTTCCTTTTTTCTCGCAGGCTACCCTCAACCTTTCAGTTTTCAAATGAACAGACTGGGCATGGAAACTATCCTGTCTTCTTCCCTGCCAACGCTGTAAGGCCTCTTACACACCACAACACATCAATACCATTCCTTCCATGGAATATCAGAGACAAGAGGAAAGCTAGCAGGTGGTATGCTATATTCTCCATTCTGAAATGACAGGGGATACACATTGTGCTCTTACAGGAATCGTGTGTCATCGATGTAGTGATAAGCCGACTCCAAAGGATCTGATGGAGACAGTTGTTCTCCACAAACTATTTGGACTTCTTCCGCTGAGCACTGCTCTGGATAAATACAGAGGTCCCATTTCAACCATGCAACATCATCCTGGATAAGGGAGGCAGACACATTTTAGTGGCGGGGCACTTCGTAGCGCAGCCAGTCATCATAGGTAGCACATACGGCCCCTACTCTAATCAAGCTGTTTCACTAGCTCAGTTATCCAGATTCGTAGCTCAATGGGTGGGAGTCTCTGGGATAGTCAGTGGAGACTTTAATTGTGTATTAGACATCACACTAGGCAGGTTGTTCCCCTGGCACCCACTACACACAATGCTAAACACAATCTCTATGAGAGTCCTGTTTAGACTGTATGTTCCAACTCCGTAAGCTCTTTGTTCACCCAAGTTGACTCCATGGAATCAATATTCACCATGGCTTAGCTACTCTCTACAACTGTAAGGTGCTATTTGTAAGTTTTGCACAGTTTTTCCACAGCCAGTTCATCGTGGGATACAAGGAGCATTCATAACTATGCCTTTCACTAAATATATAGCATTCTGTGAAAGTGCACGCAAGCATATCTTATCGTTTTGGCATAAAAGATCACAAGTGGATTAAACTCACTTTTTGGTAATCAAAAAGAAACCGGAGACAAGTATTGTTTGCCAAATAGACAGCGCTGTGAAATGGTATGTTGAAGAAAATAGGAAAAAGTTATTTCCAATTATGTCTACTATCTTATTTTGTGGCACACATGACTTTGCTTACGTGGGGAAAAAAAGTACAACCGGAAATGTGCAAAGTCTATACCAATTTTGCATTGAAGCAGGAGATGTGATCCTAAAGAACCGTCTGGAAAATGTACCAGTTTATGCATGTTATACATCAGTTCAAGTTGAACATCAATTGATTACATTATGTGAAGACACATTAGGAGAAGATCTAGTATCCTTAGTCAATATGTTAAATGGATTTTCAATCATTGCTGATGAAGTGCTGACATATCCGGAAAAGAACAGATGTCACTTGGAGTACATTTTGTAGACACAACAAGTAGCAGTGCATCTGTCATCAGATTCCTTTCATGAATCATTCCTTGGATTTGCAATCTTAAAAGAAATGGATGCTATCTCAATTGCAAATTTGATTATGGATACATGTTCTAAATTTGGATTAAACGTAGAAAAAAATCAATGGCCAATGATATGATGAATGCTCTACAATGGCAGGAAAGAAAGTTAGCGTTCAAGCATAATAAAGAGAAAATATCCTAAAGCTGCATTTGCCAGATGTGAAATACGTTTTTAATACTATATAAGTTTTTATGGTAGTGTTGCAGGCAGATTAAAAAATGTGACACAAGAAGGTGCCTCGCAGAGTTTCTTTCATTCCATCTCGCCATCAGTACCATATGCAATAAACCCATAGAGGACACTGTTGGTTGCGGAAGGGCAAATATGGAAGGTACCTTCTACCAAAAGGAATCTCAATCATTGACAAGTTACCTCGGGGAAGCACCTCCTGTCAATGTCCATGCCAATCATTGGGTGCTGCACCTGCCCCAGGTCATCTTATGCCTAAGGCTTTCACCACAAGGAATATCATCCATCTGCAATGTCTTCAGTAACACGTCCCAGTGACTGGGCTGCTTCATGACGTCTAGCACATGCACAATTTGCATAAAGTTCAAATATATCCCAGCTTGCATACACTTTCATTCACATTCTCCACTATAAGCTCAAGTAAATATTCTCTAATAAGCAAACTCAAGCAACGTACATACAAATATTGTACTGTAGCATTGTTTATATTGTGCGTCATACCCCCAACTAAGTGGCAAAGCACATTTGCAAATGGAGAGCATGCCACGCTGTGGGGAAGGGCTTGCTTTGAAGTGTATTGAAGAGCAGAATTTAGATAGGGAGCATTATGGATGGATTAGTGCACACATTAATATTATTGGTTAATGATATATTTAAATATCTTATGGAGAGAAAAGACACAAGAGAGGTAGAGTGCATGGCAAGTAAAGTCAACAGTTTAGGAGGGAAAGGTAAGCTGTGCGTCACCCTCTCCTCCTAGAAGTGGGTGTTTATGAACAATCTCCACTAATCGTTAACTAAAATGGGCTTTCTTTCAGCCGCAGTGAGTTTACAAGTCATATAATGAATTGCAACTTTGCAAATATTTACCATGGGAGAGTCTGAAGAGAGGAAGTGCTGTGACTGCACTGTCGCGCCACCCTAGCTCAGCACTTGTACTTTGCATGTGGGATTCACGTCACACTGAGGCCGCTGTGGACCGCCCCTCCGTGGGCGTGTCATTGTTTGAATGTTGGGGAGCGTGGTGATGATGGTGGTGACGTCAGACACGTCTGCTGGGCGCATCTATAAGTTGCAACATAATAGCAGCGGACGGAACATCGAAGTCTGGAAAGTAGGAAATGAATGGAAACGGTTCCAGACCAAGGCTTTAAGTGGGCCAGGTCCCTCCGGGTCTCAGACCTCTTAGTAATTAAAAATAGACTTTAAAACCGGTCCCTATCGGGCTCTGTATAATTGTCCCTAAACTTATTGGTAAAAACACTGATTAATTTCTGAACGATTAATGTAAAACCCGTTAAGGTAATCCATGTCAGCGATGTAATTCCTGTTTATCTACTTAATCTTCCATTCCCTACGATTGTTAGCTATTTCCATAATTTTTTTTGTATTTCTTTTCCATCCAGAATATTACTCTTGTACAGCGCTTTATTTTGAATAGCCAAGGATCCTTGACCAGGGGCGGCCTAGGCTCATGGTGGCCCTGGGCAGGGAGCATAGGTAGAGGCCCCGGCCGGGGCCCCCACACCATTTCTTAAGAGCCTCAGGGGCCCCGGTAGGGGGCCCGCACCATTTTTAAGAGCCTCAGGGGCCCCAGCCAGGGCCCGTGCACCATTTATAAGTGCCTCAGGCCTGGAGGTTTGGTGGCCCTGTGCAGGTGCACAGCTTGCACATGCCTAAGGCTGCCCCTGCCTTGACAAAGGCAATAGCTGTGGCTGATTTTAGCTGTATGTCAGTAGTTGTGTTATATGTCTGCATGCAATAACAGGAAGCTCAGAGGCAACAAACTACTGATTGGATGGCACTCTATTAGAATCACAGAAATAGAGTTTACTGTTTAAGCCGTGCCCTTAAGTAGACAGTCCACACTCATTTTGAGAGACACACGCACACACACATATTTTTTCACTCCACTTAAAGCCCTATTTCAGATAACTAATAATTAATTCCCAAAACAAACAAAGCAAATATGGAAGAGCGTGAATGTTCAAAAGTTGTTATTTACTCACAAACTCTTGAAAGATGGGCTTCCTCTACCTGTTTTAGCACAGACAGTTCGTGGGCAACAAGTTGCTTTGCAAGAAGACTTAGAGGTTCACCCATAGGGTGTTTGTGGGAAAGAAGAAACATTTTTTTTAATTCAAATCATTTTTTTTAGAAAGAAAATAGAAGAAAGAACAAAAAGAAAACAGAAAGAAAACATACAGGTTCGTCGATACATAGAATGAGTGACATACGTAATCTCAACAAAATCATAACAAATAAAGGCAGTGTAATACACATTTTCTTAATTTACATAGTGATGCATACCAGGAGTCTGAATGTGACAACCAAATCAAACGAGTGCTACACAAGCATACACTGTTGCATATACAATGACCTTGTCCAAAGCCCTGGATCTGCATTCTCCATTTATGCCCCACAGTCCGAGCACTAATTGAGAGTAATGCCGTTAACGGTGATGATTCCCCCCTCGTACCCCATCAGGTTCTATGGCAAAGTTATTACGGGGTATATAATAGTATATAAAAGCAAGTAAACTACGCTTCACATTCAAGTATTCACATATACCTACAATGCCTCATAGAGGATCAATTGAAAATGATGAAGCATCAAGAGATTTCCAAAGCTTCTTATGGGAAGCGCGCCATGGGGAGGAATGCAGAGCAGGATTGTCAGCTCCTTTTAGAAAGGATAACCATTCTTGCCACATCTTGAAGGACACCTCAGAAGCGTTCTTCCACTTACATAACACTACTTTACAGGCCAAGGTGAGCAGTAGATCAAGCAGTTGGCGGTCATGGGCATTGACTAGGTTCGGGTCTAGGACTCCCAGTAGGACATAGACAAATTTCCTTGCAGGCTTGATGTTGAAAATATGTTCTCTGCAATAAAAAATCCTCTCCCAGTACTTTACCAGGGATGGGCAGTTAAAAAGCATACGGGCCAAATCCCCTACAGCTGAGTCACAATTCCAACACTTAGGGCTATCTCTTAGGTGGAGTTTAAAAAGCCTATCTAGCGTCCAGTACGTCCTGTTTAATAACATGTATTTGGTTTGTGATAATATTGGAGAGACTTTGTTCAAGAAAGCAGTAGTATGAATCGTGTCCCAATCGAATGTCAGGCCCATAGAGTTGGGTTCCGCCTCCCATCGGATCTCATTCCGCCTGTGAGCTTTCCCGGGTAGAGGGAGAAGAAGTTTATATACTTTCGAGACAAAATGTCCCGCAGCCCTGATACATGTCATATGGGTCTTAAACCATGGTTCGCAGGGTTTAAAAGAGCGTGTGGACAAGAGTGCTTTTAGCTTCAGGAAGTCATTAAAGTCTATCGGTGCGAGATGAATGTATGGCCTGGAGTGAGGAGAATGGTAGAGGATATAACCCATCATAGAGGTCACTCACCAAATTGACCCCTTTTTTGGACCAATACTCCCAATGAAGGGGTTCTGCCACAAGGCTACCAAGGTGGTGTTTTAAATTTTTTAAATCAGTTTTGTGGGATTGATCAAGCCTTAAGAGGGCACGTTTTGTGTTTAGTAAGATGTATTTTGAATGGGGAAGGTATGAGAGCTCCATAGTGAGTAAAGCAGGGAGGGGAACATTGTCAATGAGGGATCTCTCAATATCCAGCCACAGTGGGGTGTATGCTGAGTCTTCAATCAGCCATTGTGCACCTTGCTTACATAGGAGCGCAGTTTGGTAATTTCTGAAGTTAGGGAGACCCAGGCCGCCTTTTCCTTTAGATAGCTGTAGCTTCTTCATTGATATCCTGGACTTCTTCCCCTGCCACAAGAATGTACCAAGAATGTACCAAAAAGCTTATCAACCTTGTGTAAGAAGTCATCTGAAAAGGTCATCTGCAACATACTTGCCAGGTAGTTTACCAGTGGAGTCACCATCCTTTTCAGGGTTTCAGCCCTACCCCACCAGGATAGGTACTTAGGAGACCAACCATTGAGTAATTTGGATATTTTCTTTAGGAGTAGGTTTTCGTTAATGCGTAATGTAGAAATTAGGTCCTTGTGAAAGTCCAACCCCAGGTACTTGAAACAACCCGGTTGCCAAGTCAGACCAGAGTCCCCTAGCACCTCCTTATTCCCTTGATTATTTAACAGTTTAACTTCCGTTGTGTCCTTATTTAATTTATACCCCGATACCTTCGAGAACTCCTCAATAGTAGCCATGAGGGCCGGTATAGCCTCCTTCGCTTTTTCCGAAATGACTAGAACGTCATCCGCATAGGACGTTAGTTTTATTGTACAATCTTTAAAGGGGATTCCCAATATGTCCTTATTGCTCCGTATGTGGTGAAGGAATGGTTCGATTGCCAATAGGAGTAGTGAAGGGGAGAGGGAGCATCCCTTTCTGGTGCCTTTCTGTAGTCAGAATGATGAGGAGAACGAAACTCACACTTTGACTCTACCTGAGGGGCAGAAATAAAGGGACATAACCATCTTCGTGAAGGACGTTCCTAAATTAAATTTATTTAGCACTGCTTCCAAGTATGTCCAATCTTTGTCGAACGCCTTTTCGGTATCGTGCGTGATTGCTGCAGTAGGGGTGGTAATAAGCTTCGCCTTCTCAAGTACATGTGCTAATGTTCTAGTATTATCACTGGATAGCCTGTATTTCAAAAAGTCTGCCTGGGAGGGGTGGATAAGTTTGAACAGAACTTTCTGGAGGCGGTTGGCTAAAATTGTAGCTAAGAGCTTACAATCCAGTTTAATAAACGTGATAGGTCTATAGTTCCTAGGGAGTGTTGGGTCTTTCCCATCTTTGGGCGGGACAGCAATGATAGCCTTCGATAGTGTTCCTCTTGTCTCCCCTGTGGCATTGATTTCCTGAAACAGGTGGAGGAGTGGATGTGATAGGAGAGAAGAGAAGCATTTATAGAATCTAGCATTAAACCCGTCTGGTCCGGGTGCCTTCCCACATTTTAGTGATTTGATAGCCCTTTCAATCTCCAGGATCGTGATTGGGCTATTAAGGTCGGCTTGGTCATCAAGGGAGAGAGACAGAAGCTCACATTCCCCTAAGTAGTCCTTAATTTTGGCTCCCTCAACCTCTGCGTTCGTGGCATATAGACGCTCATAAAAGTCTTTAAATATATCCGCGATCTTGATAGGGTCTGAGTGTGCCACTCCAGATTGATCTTGAATGGAGTTTATCGTGTTTTTCTGTACCTTAAATTTGAGATAAGCTGCCAAACTCTTCCCTGCCTTATTTGATTCACATAGCTTAAATCGTTTCCTCCTACTCAGCCATACTCCTGCTCTTTCACTTACTATTTTGTTATACTCATATTTTTTATTGGCCAGCTTATTCAGTGTTTCTTCCTTCCTGTCAAGCCGGTGCCTATTCTCTAGAGCATATATTTCCTTTTCTAGGTTTTCTAGGGCCTTATTGTGATCCTTGTTCATAGCAGTTCTAATTTTAATAATAACCCCTCTGATAGTACTTTTTAATGCTTCCCAGCGTGTTAAATCATCGGTGCCCCCCCTATTATTATGCTCCAAGTATTCTTTAATAGCAGTTTCAATGGTGGACCGATGTTGCTCCTTTTCAAGTACCTCCTCATTGAGCCGCCAAATCGATTGGCGGGTAGATGGTTTCACATTGGAGATGGATAGTGATATACATGAATGGTCATATATAACCCTCTTCTCTATTGTTGTCTCTTCTATTCTAGGGATGGCATTTTCCGTGATAAATAGGTAGTCAATTCGGGAAAACGAGTCGTGTGGAGATTAGTAAAATGTGTATTCCCTCCCATCAGGAAGAAACATTATAGAGAACAACAGGCCAGGACCATTCGATAACACTGGAGACAATTTAAAGAAATCTATGCAGGGAAATCTATGCAGGTTAATTTCAAAATTATATTGCAAGGAATATTTAGGATTTTTTTCAAACTTCTTCTCCTTGTAACATCCGATCCAGCCCTTACTGCCTCGGCCCATGATTATATTCTCTTTGGTTAGAAGCACATTTCAGCCTAGGGCGGCAAAGAGAGAAATCAACACATATTCAGTTTTAAAACCAATGGGGCCCATGGATCAAAGGTTTTTGCGATCGCAATCGCAAAATGACCTTTTGCAATGCATGAAAGTGTTTGGGGCGGGCAATATAGGTAATCGCAATTTCTTGCAATTTCCTAAATTGCAATTGCATTTAAGGATTCGCAATTTGCGATTCCTTAAATGCAATGCAAGAAGCACTTTGAAATAGCGATTTCGCTATTTGAGGCCGCAAATTACCGAGAAATTAAACTGGTTGGTAATTTGCAAAAACTTTGAAAAATGCACTAAAGTGCATTTTTCTAAGTTTCATGTTACACGCACATATGCCCTTAGGGCATGTGTGTGCGCAACTTGGGTGCACACCACTATTTCACGCCTGCAACAAGTTTTCCTTTTGACACCCTTGCACCCTTGAAATTGCATGCGCAATTTGCGAGTACCTATTGGTACTCGCAAATTGCACATGCAATTTCCCATTCATCCCTATGGGCCTGTAGGCCCATAAGAATGAATGGGAAGTCATTCCTTAATTACGACTTGCAATTTGTGAGTCACAATAAAAGAATGTTTAGGAATTTCTATTTTTATAGCGATTCCTACATGCATATGCTTTTGCAAGTCCTTAATTGCGATTCCTTAATAATCGCAATTATGGACTCGCAAAATCCTACCTTGATGCATGTGCCCCAATGTCTCCTATGGAAAAAATGTGGAAGCACACTGGAATCCTCTTAAATGAGGAAAAAATAAGCATTTTTTTCAGATGAATTCTTAGCCCGCCCCAAAGAATTTGAAGGTGTGTTTGTCAGGCTTGAAATAAAGCGTGCCATTACGCTTCTGGGTTAAAGGACAACTGCTATTTTTCTGATGAATAAATATTTGTATACAGAGAATCCTTGGTGAAACATTCATTTTGTGTTCATTTTACCCCCCAAAGACCTAAATTAAGCGGGTGCCAACATTCCAGATTTGATTTCATGGTTGGTGTTATTTCTTTGGTGTTTGTTGGGAGAGCCCTCTTTGGGTTTAACCACACCGAAAGGTGTGCCCATTGTACCACCCAGTGGTGGGGCGCACCACTGCAGGCTGCACAATTGTAAGCAACATACTTCTCCCCTCCAACACATATGCTGTGTGCATATGAAATATCCTATGGCACGTACTCTATGCATGCAAATACACATGCATAGTACTGGTGACTAAGCACATATGTGCCAACTGACCAAGATCAATACACGTGCTGCTATTCCTTTGAAATACAGCCCCCCCCAAACCACATAACGGCACTGCCTATTCCCTTCCAAAAAAGACATACTTCTAGAATGAAATATTATTCAAACACTACCTTTGCGAGTTTTTTTCATTGCATTCCTGTTATTTATCTTAATTCGCAGCATGAAAAGTGGTGCCACAGGCCTTTCATGGAAACCTTTTGATTTCACACCACACTCCACTCCATCGACTCTGGTTTCTGGTTTGAAATCCAGTCGAAATGAATACTCTTTCATCTTTCAAATTTTTTATTGTACCACCCACATTTTTTTTCTTGTATTGTGGGATTTGTAGGCGAGATCCTCCTTTAGAGCGGAGGTTCCTCTGTTGAATGTGTTTGGTGATTTTATTCCTGATGAAGAGTGGTCCCATTCCATGTATTGCTTTGTGGGTGTGTAAACACCATGGAAGCATTCTCCCTTTCTCACTTATTTTCTCCTCTTCCCAAGTCCAAATCACATCTTACTATGCCATTGCCTGCTCCCATACGTATATTCACAATTTGCATGTCCCTCATAAATTCAGCCATTCAAAAATATTAGTGACCATAACTTTAAATGAAGTGTCTTTTGAAATGAGAAAGCTGTTACATTTTGTGATACTGATGCAAAAAAAGACTTTTTTTTAAACATCAAGGCAAATCCATTCGCACTAATTTTCCATTTTTGTAATAATCATTGACCAACACAATCATGAATCGATGTATTTCAATAATAAGAAACTGAAAATACATTTCCACTTTCACATATTGAAGATTGTCCATTCTAAGGCAAAATACATTTTTTACATTTTATTAAATAGGAAAATGAGTGCACAATTACTTTGTTGCATTTGTTCCTTAAGTTTTTTTGGGAATGGGGTTACTTTTTTAATGCAATAATTACATATTAAAAGGCATTTCCGAGACAAGTGTTGATACAGCTAAGATTGGGAGACATATTTTTACAAATGGTAGGAGTCCTGTATAATACACCCTCAGCCAAAATCAGAATCGGCAACATGGTCACTGCCTCTATTAGGATAACCAGAGGTACGTTCCAGGAATGCCCCTTGTCGCCGCTTTTACATGCTTTGGTTACAGATCCCCTTGCTTGCGCCCTCCAGGAATACCACAATCCTAGGAGAATACGCGTCCCAGGTTATAATCTAATTATCTCCACATACGCTGATGATACACTACTGTATATTAGAGACCCGGAAAATAATTTGTCGCCTGTGCTCCGTGAGGTAGTTAAATACGGAGAGCTGTCAGGACTTAAAGTCAACTGGCCTAAATCAACCATTTTCCCACTCACCCTATTAGCCGAACCTTTTGAACCCGAATATTTTTTACAATGGACAACCGAACCAGTGCGATATCATGGAGTGAAGGTTCACACGGACTCGGAAGTGATATTCAGGGAAAACTATGGAAGGGCTGTTAGCAAGTTAGAAGAAGACATAGAGAGCTGGAATCGTCTGCCACTATCACTGGTAGGGCGAGTTTCGATCATGAAGACCTACTGCCTAGGTTTTTGTTTTTATTCACAAATATCCCAATGGTCCTCCTAAATTTCTTTTTTAAAACGATCACCTCACTACTAGTTAAGTTAGCCTGGGCTGGAAAGCACGCAAGGGTTATGTGGGATATACTTACGCTCCCGTATCACATGGGTGGTCTAGGAGCCCCAGACCTGGATTTGTATTATAGAGCAGCGCAAAGCTCACATGCACACTACTGGATGCATGAGATCCCTGGAATTTCTCATGTTCATATCGAGAAGATGGTGGCGGCTCCCCTCCCAATACCAGCCCTGCTGTTTAAACCCCCTATCCGCAGAACTGGGGTTTTGGACTCAGTCAAAGCGACTACAAGCGGGAGCCATACTGTACTCCCAATTGACGCCCCTGGAATGGTGCCATTGGTTATTGCTGTGCAATGAAAAAGGGGTCATTCATGCTTTGGAATCCATTGACATTAAGATGAGAGGAGATATGTTTCTGGAGGCAAAGTGAGAGTGTGGGCTGAGGTCGAGGTAGGGAGGCAGCGGGGCAGCAGGGCACAGCGCTCACAAGATTTAACTATCATAGGATGAGACAGGCATTGAAGGAGATATTAGGTAATGAGCTAACTGAGCCACCAGATATGGCGGCCCTTACATGCACAATAAAGTCTTACTCTTCAACGAGTATAGTTTCTAGCATATATAAAATAACGCAAGAGTACCGGCAAAACCCCTACACCAAAGCCAGACTTGAGTGGCAGACAGATTTGGGAGAAATTTTTAATGATGAAACGTGGCAATATTGTTGTGAGAGCACAATTCGTATCTCTTTGAATGGGCGCCACAGAATAATTTATTTTAAATTTCTAAACAGGGTACATTACACCCCGAAAAGATTGCACAGGTACGGACTGCGTGATACGGCAGAATGCGAACGCTGTGGAGAAAACTCAGGGGGTTTCTTCCATTTAGCCGCGTTATGCCCCAGGATTGCCAACTACTGGAAACTGATATTTAAAACGTTGGGGAACACTACAACCTTGACATTGGTCCCTGACACTTTGCTAGCATTATTGAGCTATTCAAAAAACCTACCAAAGGCAGCAAGACGGTTAGTGCATATGGGGCTGTTACTAGCTAGGCGCAGAGTAGCGAGCTGTTGGCTCGCAGCCCAACTCTCACAGTGGCGTGCAGGTCTAAAGATATGGTATACTGCAATACGTAGACAGAGCTATACAGTGAACTGCTGCCTCCTCGGTGCCTCCCCAAAAATGTTTGGGAGCTCTACCACAGCTCCATGTCTGCAAAAGGAACAGGGATTCCAGTATCAACAGTCCTAGGGAATGTGTAAGTTGGGCGCATGATATGATGCATAGCCGCAGATATACTGCAGGAGTCATCTATCCTGCAAATTACCTTAACCTTAGACCGAAAGTGCTGCCTAACGCTACTGGTAGATGAGTTTTGTATGATGACAGATATGGCTCTCTGATTAATAATAGTGTAATGATGTTTGCGCAAACCGAACTGAGACTAAATCTAATTGTCCTCTCCCATGATACAAAATCAGAAAAATGGTGAGAACAGATTCTGCACAACAGATTCTGCACTTACCTTAATTAAAAGGTGCATCTAATGTATCATATCTTTGCCAGCCACTGTATGGGTTTAGAGTAAAAGGCTTTATTTCTAAGCACTGCACTTGCAGAGCATCAAAGAGCATGGAGACCCTTATGTTTCCCACCGCTCACTAGACGCCAGACTTCACAATGCCGGCATACAGGGAACTGCCCTAGACTGTTTCCGCTCCTTCCTCGCCAACCGAACACAAAGAATAAGACTCCTGCCCTTCCTCTCTGAACCCACAGAGATCAGATGCGTAGTACCTGTCAGGGCTAGGGTGGCTTGTGGTCTAGGGCCCGCCCCACTCTGCATTCGGAGTTGCCCTTGTGGCAAAATGCATCAGTCCTCTTTGGGAGGGCGTTGGTGGCTGATGTGCTTTAAACCTGCTTGTGCTGTTAAGTTGCATCCCTGTTTGTAGGTTTGTGCAGGTTTTCCTGTCCTTTGGCTGCTGTTTGCTATGTTTCCGCTTAATCGCATGCTCACGCGTAATGAGTGAGGTTTGGCATGCTCACGCGTAATGCGTGAGGTTTGGTAGCCCGGTCGCAAACGTGGGCGCCGTAAGCACGTTGGCTTACGCGACCGCGCCCTGTCTCCTGTGCTCACTATTCTGGAATCGTCTGGGGAGTGGCTGTGTTCTCTTCTTGCTCCCTCTCCCATTTGCAGAGTCTCAGCTGTTTTTGACGAAGGATTCCATCGGAGGCCTTGAGGATCGTTTCCAAGGGGCGTGTCAGTATCCAGCTTGCTCCTTGTGCAAGGTTATCGGTTGGAAGAGCCATTTCGGGGACGTTTGTCCTTCAAAGGTAGTAGAGTAGGTCGTACTCTACAGGTAGGACTCATCAATCTTAGTTCTCGGCGCAAAAGTCCTTTGAGTATACTTTCTTGATTCATATTTGATAAAACTAATAGTTTATGTTATGAGGAATAATTAAAAGCATAGAAGTGTGAAATCATTGATATATTTTGCTCTTTGAAAACTGCGTTTACATCTTGTTGCTGGCAAGAGATGTTTAACTTAAAAGTGCAAAGTATGTGAAAGCGCGTGCATTCATTTTTAAAACTGTTTGTTTTTGCGCAACTCTTTCTTTGAAATGTCTTTAGGGAGAAAAGGTCAAGAGGAGTTTTAGCTATATCTGAAGACAAATATAGCAGTGTGATTTTGTATTGGTTTGCTCACAGAGTTTTGGTAAAGAGGTTATTTACTAAGGAGTGAGTTTTGTTTTTGCTTAAAGAGAATCTGTCGCAATTCACAAGAGAATAACAAAATTATGATAAGAATGTTTTGTCGCTATTCACAAGAGAATAACAATATGGTGAAAAGGTTGTTGTGAAAGATTTGGTATTTATTATCAAGAAGTCTAATGTATCTTCAGTGTCTGTGATTAAGCAACAGGTTTTTGCAGAATAATTCAGCTTTGGCTCTAGGTTCCAAAGCCAATTTAGATTTACGGAATGTTTTGTTACTAACTTTTCCTTTCCAGATCTCCTTCCCTGCTGTCCCCTTCCTAACTCCCTTTTCCCCCCCGCTTGATCACTCCAAGATTCTGTGTAGTAATTACATTCGGAATTGGAGGTATCAAGAGGTGGGTCTTTATAACTTCACGACAGATCCTGAGGAAAGCGTCGCCTTGACAGAATAGTGAGCCCACGAATTATTTTTTCCTCCTGGTCTGTACGTGAAGTCATAATGACCACCATCAATGACTTAATGTCTGCAATCATGCGTATTCAAGCAGATTTAAAGGAAACCATGGATGTAACTGCTTTGTTAGCAGCTAAAGTAGAAAATATTCAATTACAGAATACTCCCCTTCCGGAAGAGGTTCAAGAAACTGGTGTTAGTAGGGGAAATACAAACATAGCTGTTACTGTGCCCCCTCAAATTCCTTTGGCAGCTCCTGAACGTTTTTCTGGGGACCCCTCCAAGGTGCAAATTTTTTTGACTCAGATCGAGTTGCATTTTGCTTGTAGACCTACTGCGTTTCCAACCCCACAGTCTAAAATTGCGTTTTTAATTTCCTACTTGACCGGAGATGCCGCAAACTGGGCAGTTCCTTTGGTCAGACAAGATGACACTTTGCTTTACAATTGGAAACGATTTGTGGAGGAATTTGAAAAAGTTTTTGATCGCAGAACTGTTACTCTGTCCGCTGATCGAGAACTACTTCAATTGAAACAAGGCAATAGGGACCTTGTTTCTTATCTGTCTCATTTCAACAGATTAATCGCTGAAACTTCTTGGCCAGAGGAAAAAAGAGCAGCTCTCTTTTATCAAGGTTTAAAGGACGATCTAAAAGATGTTCTGGCTCAAATTGATCCCCAACCTGTAATTTGCTCTGAATTGATTAATCTTACGCTGCGCTTAGACCATAGACTCTCTGAACGGAGATCAGATAAAAAAAGAACGGATAAACCAAGTTGGAGATCAGAAGCTAAATCTAGGCCTCAATTTGCAAATTCTGAAACTGGTTCAGAGCCAATGGAAATAGGAACTTTAAGACAACCATTGTCTAAAGATGAGAAAGATAATCGTCGAAAGAATGGACAATGCCTTTATTGTGGCCGAAAAGGTCACTTCGTGAAGGACTGTTTAACGAAACCAAAGGGAAAATTTCCTAACTCTAGTAAATCAGCTGCTCTGGAAAAAACAGATCCAAAATCGGAAAACTAACTGGCCCAAGATGTTTGAAGGGAGATCTCTTGGGTACTATTGCCTTCCCTTCTGTGAACTCATGCGTTTCTAACTACAAAGCTCACTTCAGGTTAGCTGTACAAATCAGGTTAATTCATGAAACATGCCAAATGGAAGTTTTAGTCGATTCTGGAGCTACAGGAAATTTTGTAGATTTAGAAACAGCCCAGCGTTTAGGAATCATCTGTGAACAAAAAGAGACTCCAGAAATAGTGCAAGCTGTGGATGGAAAAATTCTAGCTGGAGGTCCAGTAACCATGCAAACATCTAAAGTTGCTCTGTTCTGCGAAGATGCTAAGCAACAGGTACATAAGGAAGAGCTTCAGTTTGATGTGATCCAAGCACCCCAGTATGGTTTCATTTTAGGAATGCCTTGGCTTTGCTTACACAATCCAACCATAGATTGGCGAAAGAGAGAACTGGTTTTCCTATCTGATTTTTGTCATTCGTCTTGTCTCAATACCTCAAAACCAATTCTGAGTCAATTGGCCACAGCTGAGGAAAAAGAAACATTGTTACCAAAAGTTTACAAGGACTTCGCAGAAGTTTTCAGTGAAGCTAAGGCAGCCATCCTTCCTCCTCATCGAAGCTATGACTGTCAAATCGATCTTGTACCTGGATCTAGTGTACCAAATTGTCGCATTTATGCTTTATCTGAAAAAGAGAATCAACATCTAAGACAATATCTCGATCAATATCTTGAAAATGGATTCATCCGCCCCTCCAAGTCTCCGGCAGCGTCTCCTTTATTTTTCATTCCGAAAGCTAATGGGGAATTGAGGGCTTGCATCGATTATAGGGCGTTGAACAAAATCACAGTCAAAAATAAGTACCCATTGCCTCTCATCCCTGTTCTATTGGACCAAGTTAAAAAGGCAAAAATCTACACTAAGTTGGACCTCAGAGGAGCCTACCATTTGGTTCGTATCAGGCAAGGGGATGAATGGAAGACTGCTTTCAAAACCCGATATGGATTGTTTGAGTACTTGGTGATGCCATTCGGGCTGTGCAATGCACCAGCTGCTTTTCAGTTTTTTTTGAATGATGCCTTGAAAGAGTTTCTAGATCTCTTTGTTATTGTCTATATAGACGATATTTTGATCTACTCAGATTCTGAATCTGAACATGAAGGTCACGTCAAAAAGGTTTTGAGCACCCTGCAATCTCATAATTTGTACTGCAAATTATCTAAATGTGATTTCCATGTTCATGAAGTTGAATTTTTAGGAGTCCTCCTCACTCCAACTGGCATGAAAATGACAGACAGAAAGATCAAGGCTGTTGCTGATTGGCCCACTCCGACATCTGTTCGAGACATTCAGTGCTTTTTGGGATTTGCAAACTTTTACCGCCGCTTCATTGATCACTTTTCTGCTGTAGTAGCTCCCATCACACGACTGTTGAGAAAGAAGGTGAACTTTGAATGGTCCACAGAAGCTGAACTTGCATTCCAGAAGTTAAAAAAGGCCTTTACTGAAGCTCCAGTTCTCATGCATCCCAATGTGGAGGAACCCTTTATCATTGAAGCTGACGCCTCTGATGTAGCTATAGCAGCCATCCTCTCTCAAAGACATCACACCACTGGACAAATGCATCCGGTTGCCTACATGTCTCGAAAATTAAATCCCGCAGAGCAAAATTATGTAATAGCTGAAAAAGAACTATTAGCTATTCTAGAAGCCTTTAAAGAATGGAGACATTACATAATGGGAGCGAAATTTACTGTAACCGTGTACACTGATCATAGAAATTTACAGTTTATGAGCTCAGCCAGAATGTTGACCCCGAGACAACTCAGGTGGATGATGTTCTTTGCCGAATATGACTTCATAATTACCTTCCGTCCAGGCCAAGACAACAAGAAAGCTGATGCCCTGTCCAGAAAAGACTCTTCTTTGCATCGCTTTGAAGGAACTCCTCAACCAATAATCGACCCAGGCAAAGTAATTAATGTACTTTCGGCAGACCAATTTTTGGAGAATATTCATGAAAACTTTCCTTCTTGTCTGTGGAAATCATGGTTGAACTCCAATGCTAACCAAACCATCAAAGAAGGGATACCATTCCATGGAAAACAAGTTTATCTGCCCTCTTTGCAATTACAAGAAACTGTGTTTAACTGGTTACATTCACATCCTATGGCCGGGCATCCAGGCCCTCGGAAGACTGTGGAGAAAATACAAAAGATGTTTTGGTGGCCAACGCTGCAAAAGGATGTGCTGAAAATGGCTAATGATTGTGAGATCTGTGCAAGATTTAAATCCGATCACACTAAGCCTAAAGGTTTTCTACAGGTTCTACCGACACCAACTGAACCATGGAAACATATTTCTTTGGACTTCATTACTGATCTACCACCAATTCAACACCATACTGTAATTCTAGTGGTTGTGGACAGTTTAACCAAATATGCTCATTTCATCCCTTGTAAACAGCTACCCACTGCGGGACAGTTAGCACAAATATTTCTGCGACATGTGGTGCGCTTACATGGACTGCCTTCAGTATTGCTTTCGGATCGAGGGTCTCAATTCTCTTCCAAATTCTGGCAGCAATGGTGTAAAGATCTACACATCACCTCCAACATGTCCACTAGTTATCACCCCCAAACTGATGGGCAGACTGAAAGACTGAACCAAACTTTGAAACAATACTTGAGGTGTTATGTTACGGACTCTAAGAAATCTTGGTTGGATTTGCTTTGGATTGCTGAATTTGCGTATAACACTTCGCCACATTCATCAACCGGTTCCTCTCCGTTCCAGGCACTCTATGGCTATGAACCTAACGCCATACCATTGACTATGGCTAAAGATGATGGTGGTGTACCAGCAGTTAGAGACTCTGTACAACTCATGCAAGCTATTCACCGTCAAATTCAGGAGCGCTTGTTGCAAAGCAAGAAGAAATACAAAGAGCAATATGACAAAAAACATCGTTCAGGTCCTGTGTATGCCCCTGGGGATAAAGTTTGGTTGTCTACCAAGAACTTGAACTTCAAGCACAAAAGCATGTTTCAACCTAAGTACATTGGTCCTTACCCAGTTCTTCGACAGGTGAACCCTGTGACATTCAAGTTGTTGTTGCCTAAGTCTCTAAGAATTCATCCAGTGTTTCATACTTCCCTCCTTAAACCTGCTACTCAGAATCTGGCTCCCCGTCCAGCTCCGATTTTGGTTCATGGTAATTGGGAGTATGAGGTGCGAGACATTTTGGATTCTAGACGTCGGGGTTCCAGGTTGTGGTATCTTGTCTCCTGGAAGGGATACGGTGCTGAAAATGATTCCTGGGAGCCGGCTGCGAATGTTCATGCCCCACGCTTGGTGCGCCGTTTCCACCTCCTCCACCCTCTGAAGCCGGGCCCTAGACCACTCTTGGAGGGGGGGTGTAATGTCAGGGCTAGGGTGGCTTGTGGTCTAGGGCCCGCCCCACTCTGCATTCGGAGTTGCCCTTGTGGCAAAATGCATCAGTCCTCTTTGGGAGGGCGTTGGTGGCTGATGTGCTTTAAACCTGCTTGTGCTGTTAAGTTGCACCCCTGTTTGTAGGTTTGTGCAGGTTTTCCTGTCCTTTGGCTGCTGTTTGCTATGTTTCCGCTTAATCGCATGCTCACGCGTAATGAGTGAGGTTTGGCATGCTCACGCGTAATGCGTGAGGTTTGGTAGCCCGGTCGCAAACGTGGGCGCCGTAAGCACGTTGGCTTACGCGACCGCGCCCTGTCTCCTGTGCTCACTATTCTGGAATCGTCTGGGGAGTGGCTGTGTTCTCTTCTTGCTCCCTCTCCCATTTGCAGAGTCTCAGCTGTTTTTGACGAAGGATTCCATCGGAGGCCTTGAGGATCGTTTCCAAGGGGCGTGTCAGTATCCAGCTTGCTCCTTGTGCAAGGTTATCGGTTGGAAGAGCCATTTCGGGGACGTTTGTCCTTCAAAGGTAGTAGAGTAGGTCGTACTCTACAGGTAGGACTCATCAATCTTAGTTCTCGGCGCAAAAGTCCTTTGAGTATACTTTCTTGATTCATATTTGATAAAACTAATAGTTTATGTTATGAGGAATAATTAAAAGCATAGAAGTGTGAAATCATTGATATATTTTGCTCTTTGAAAACTGCGTTTACATCTTGTTGCTGGCAAGAGATGTTTAACTTAAAAGTGCAAAGTATGTGAAAGCGCGTGCATTCATTTTTAAAACTGTTTGTTTTTGCGCAACTCTTTCTTTGAAATGTCTTTAGGGAGAAAAGGTCAAGAGGAGTTTTAGCTATATCTGAAGACAAATATAGCAGTGTGATTTTGTATTGGTTTGCTCACAGAGTTTTGGTAAAGAGGTTATTTACTAAGGAGTGAGTTTTGTTTTTGCTTAAAGAGAATCTGTCGCAATTCACAAGAGAATAACAAAATTATGATAAGAATGTTTTGTCGCTATTCACAAGAGAATAACAATATGGTGAAAAGGTTGTTGTGAAAGATTTGGTATTTATTATCAAGAAGTCTAATGTATCTTCAGTGTCTGTGATTAAGCAACAGGTTTTTGCAGAATAATTCAGCTTTGGCTCTAGGTTCCAAAGCCAATTTAGATTTACGGAATGTTTTGTTACTAACTTTTCCTTTCCAGATCTCCTTCCCTGCTGTCCCCTTCCTAACTCCCTTTTCCCCCCCGCTTGATCACTCCAAGATTCTGTGTAGTAATTACATTCGGAATTGGAGGTATCAAGAGGTGGGTCTTTATAACTTCACGACAGATCCTGAGGAAAGCGTCGCCTTGACAGTACCCCAAGGATCCTCCCTCAGCCACACACTCTTCAACATCTACATGGTCCCCCTCACAACCATTATCAGAAAACACAGACTCAACATAGTATCCTACACCAATGAAGCCTAGCTCATCCTCTATCTCACCAAGGAACCCAATATCTCCTGACACAATTTCCAGGAAGGAATGAAGGACATCGCATCCTGGAGGAGCAACAGCTGCCTGAAGCTCAACTCAGAGAAAATAAAAGTCCTCATCCTCCGGTCCACTCCTCCGTTTGGGATGATACCTGGTGGCCCCCCGCCCTCGGAAACCCTCCCACGCCCACGGACCATGCCCGCAACCTCTGCATCATACTCAACTCCTCCCTCACCATGAACCGACAGATCAACGCCGTGTCCTCCACATGCTTCAACACCCTCTGCATACTCCGAAAGACCTTCAAGTGGATTCCCCTCCAAATCCAGGAAGACAGTAACCCGCGCACTCATCATCAGCAGACTGGATTTCGAGAACGTTCTCTACACCGAAATTAACAAATCCCTACTTCACAAACGCTAGACTCATCCTCAGCATCCCACGCCAAGACCACATCACCCAGCACCTATGAAATATCCACTGGTTCCCCGTCAAAAAAAGAGTAACCTTCAAGCTGCTCACACACGCCTACAAAGCCCTCCACAACACCGGACCCCAATACCTCAACAAAAGAATCTCTTTGTACGCCCCTATGAGAAACCTCTGCTTTCTGACCAAGCCTTGGTCGATATCCCCCGCATCCACAGAGCCAGAACGGGAGGCAGACCCTTCTCCTACATTGTGGCCAAGACCTGGAACAAACTCTCCTTCAACATCAAGCGAAGCGCCATACTTCAAGCATTCAGGAAGAGCCTCAAGACCTGGCTCTTCGGATGACCGGAGTTGCCCGAAACCCCCCTCCCCCACAGTGCCTTGAGACCCTAGTGGGTGAGTTGTGCGCTCTTAAAATCCATGACTGATTGATTGGCATCCCTTCTAGGCCTCAGGTGATTTGCTACATTAAATATGTGTGTCCTTTTTTGATTATTGACATGTTTCTGCTGTCTATCTTAATTTGTGTCTTCAGATTGTACTATGGAATTGGTGTATCACACTCCACTTTAGTGTACCGGAAGTAGCAAGGGCCACCTTCCAATCTGAAAGGTGAAACTGCACGTGTTTCCGATTGACCAAGATGCAAGCAAATGGGTCTGCAAAGCAAAGTTAAGTCTTCAAAATCTACAGACCTCCCCAGGGTAGGTTGGTGTAGCAGTGAAGGCCTAGCTCATGGGAGGCCAATCACTATAAAGATTGAATTATCACTTTGAGAAAGTAACTACACTTCCATAACACATACAATTCGAGTAGAAAACAAACACTGAAACCCACAAATTTCGAATAAATAAAATTCATTATTTGGAAACCTCCAAATCTACTACTTGGGATCACTGTGCTGTTCACTATCATTGTGCTGTTCACTATCACTGTGCTGTTCACTATCATTGTGCTGTTCACTATCATTGTGCTGTTCACTATCACTGTGCTGTTCACTATCATTGTGCTGTTCACTATCATTGTGCTGTTCACTATCATTGTGCTGTGCACTAAGAATATTGATTGAAATCTTCTAAAATAGAAAATGACAGTCTAATGCTATCCTTTAGCGCTTCAGCAGCATGGATTGCTCTGTAGCTGCCCAAAGGGTGGAAGTATTTTAAAATGGCAGACATTAAAGGTACTCTGGTTACACCTCATAGAGAATACACAGTTATTGTTCCTTCTTCGGGAACAGACTACCAATGTCCTTACAGAACTTTACATTTTGCTTGGTGATGCCTGTAAAATGATCCAATCTGAATAACCTTGTAAACCTAATGATATCATGCTTGGAATAAACTTTATAAAGATATCTATAACTCAGTTTCTAATGTTCGTGTTGCAGTATTTATGGTGCACCAGGATACCAGATATTTTTGAACCAATATCTCTGAATCTAACAGCTAAAAAAGAAAATCCAACTCCAAAAGTCCTGGTGGGCTTTGGACAACCAACCATACAGATTCTAAAAGTATAAATTATAGATAGCTGGGGGGCATATTATCAACAATTAGCGATATTTATCGCTAAAGAAGCTTAGCGACATTTTTTTTATCGCCAAGCATAGCTGGATTTTATCGCAGAGATAACGTGCTATTATCAACCTTTATCTCCAATGTGATAAGATAACCGGCGATAGCGGCGAAATGCGTGAATATCGCTGGAAAACCAGCGATATTCACGCATCATCGCCAATAGGGTCCTAGCCAGAATATCCACCTCCCATTGGATATAATGGCTAAGAACTGGTCTGAGCAGGCATTAGTTTTTTGCGAAATTCACGCTTAGTGTGAATTTTTTTATCGCTGCGCCTGCCTTGCTAATAGGCGATAGCGACGTTAGTGACTGTTTTCAGTCGCTAAGAGGTTGGATACGCCCACTTTGGATGTCATTAGCAATAAACATCGCTGACATGCAAAGCAGGCCCCAAACCGCTCGCTATCACCTAAGAGCTGCCGCTAACTGATGTTAGCGACAGCTTGCTAATAGGGCGATAAAATTATTGCCTCTTTGCAGCCGAAACAGCCACAAAAGTGGCGATAATTTCATTTCGCCTGCCTTGATAATATGCCCCTATGTCTTTTGATCCATTTTGGGTTTTTTTTGGTTGTGAAATTAAATTGGTGGATTGCTCAGGGAAACAATGTCTATCTCCTGGTTTAAGGTTATCGTAAAGGGATGACAATCAAGGATATCTGAGGCCTCGTGCATGCTGACAGCACTTATTCATCCATCTGAGTTCCAGCATGGAGCAATCTTGCAGGTGGAAGGTTGTGCTGGAGTGTTCCACATCTCTGGTGATCCAGGTCACTCCACACAGGCAGGCTCTGAGGGTGTAGTCCTTGCATCAAGGTGACAGGCAGAGGTTCTGACTTAGTCCTGGCCTTGAGGTGACAGGCAGCATGGAGTTCTAACATCCAAGAACTCACAGATGGAGGGTCCACACCGATCTGCTCCTGATAAGATTAGTTAGTGAAATAATGGAGATGGGTTCCGGTTAACATATGCAGTTTGTGGTAGTGCACGGCCTGAGTGAAGTTCAGAAGCATAGTCGATCAGTTGCTGCAGCACACCTGAAAACTGTCCACCTCTTGATGGGACGTGTTGACCCTTGTTCTGCTTGCATTGGGCACCTGGGGTTGTCATGGCAAGGGGGTTCTGCTCCAGGAGGGCTTGCTGTGGTGGTAGTCTATGTGTGTACCTGGAGAATTAAGAGGAAGCAGAATTGCAGAATGATCTGACATTGTCATTTTTCTGTGGACAGCATCTATCCTCCAGTCCAGCTACTTGTTCACACTAACGAGAGGTCTTTGTAGCCTACAAAAAATGTGGTCTGTGCTAGTGTTTGACATCATCCCCCGTCTGATTATTGTAGTCACTCTCACTTTCAAAGATGCTCATTTACTGCTAATCATTGCTCAGAGAAAAATAGCATTCCAGTTACTGGAGGGATCTTTGGACTTTACCATGCACGACCCATTTTTGTCCTGCAGTAATCCTGCACCTCCAAATTCACAAAACTACCAGAATTCAGCAATGTATGTGTAGAGGAGGGTCGCCCCCTAGTGGGAAATAGAGGGAAAAAAGCTGAAAGGGCCTAATCCTCATTCTGCAGCTGGCAAATGATTCTTGAAGAGCATCAGTGTTGCAGTTTATGGGTCACTTAAATTATGGGAGCCTCAAGTAAGTGTCAACAATAAAACAGCAGGTGAACTTTAGGGAAATAGAAACCAAGCACTGGCAAAGCAAATGGTTCTGGCCTTGAAAATTAGTGCAATGGTAATTTTTTCTATTTTTATTGTAGGTATGTGCCACAAACACAAAAAGAATCAATACAAATTAAAACATACAACTACCTAAATGCTGCATCCATAGGCTTGCAATAAAACAATTACATTTTAAAAGCATGCACTTAGAAAGGGTATACAAATTCTTTTTACTGCAATTTACAGGGAAATATGGTTCCCGATAGGGCTGTGTATTGGCTCCCACTGTTTTTTTGCTCTTTATGAATGGAGTTATTCAGTGTCTTACTGATATTCCTGATGATTCTCCAACTCTGGGGGGAGCCAAGGCGTCAACTTTGCTGATAGCAAGCTGTTAGTCCCCAAAACCCCTAGAGGACTACAGTTGCTCCTAAATAGCGTCGAGGCTTTCTGTGCGATGAGAGGCTTAGAGGTTAATACCTCAAAGATCAAACTCTTAATGCTGAACCCCCACAAATCATTTAAAGGCCAGTTAACACTGGGTGATATTCCCTTGGAGAGAGTGAGCACCTTTGGTTATTTAGGTATCACTCTCTCCGAGGACTTGTCTTGGGAGGACCATGTATCGAAGCGGACTCCAGCATAGACAGATTACTGGGGTCTTGATCAAAGAGCATAGGCCCTCTCAGAGCAAACCAGTAGTGATGTATGTCATTACTACGTATGCTTTTACAACGCATGCCTTTACCACGTAGGTTTTAAAACGCAAGTCGTTACAACGACTTGCGTTGGGGGGCGCTGGATAGTGAATAGTTTAATTTACTATTTCAACTCCAGTCCCCGTGGATAGTAGGGAAGGTTTTGGATAGTAAATTAAACTATTCCCCATCCTACAGCACCCCCAGCGCAAGTCGTTGTAACGACTTGCGTTGTAAAAGTTGCGTGGTAAAGGTACTACGTGGTAAAAGTTGCGCTGTAAACGCTGTTCCCCACCAGTAGCAGCTCCACTACATACTTACAATCACAGGGCAGCAGGTTCGGCACTGTATGGTGTCGAACGTTGGGGCTTTGAAAAATTGGACGGCCTTCTCATCACAGAGAATACCTTTTTTGAGAGCCTTATGCTCGCTTCCTCAAAGCACCCCTCTTCACCCACTAAGACTGGACATGGGCAGAACCTCAATTGTTGAGAAAGCTAAGCTAAGCCCCCTATTGTTTTGGTTGCGTTTAAAATCAACCCCTGAGCTGCTTCCATATGCTGCGGCCCTTGTTGAAGTGCTCTTGATTGTTATAAGGAAATTGGATGGCTCTCTAAAGTGAAGTCCATGCTTATTATTGTAGGACTGGGGGATACATGGGGCACAAAGGACTCCGCGTTATTGCCTAGTAAAGAACTGATTAAGAAACAATGGGGCATATTATCAAGGGAGTTTATCTCCGCTTTTTTGGCTTTAAAAGCCAAGAAAGCGGAGATAAAATTATCTCCCTATTACCTAGCTGTCGCTAACACTAGTTAGCAACAGCTAGTAGGAGATAGCGACCATCTTGGGCCCCGCTTTGCATGCCAGAGAAATTTATCACTAATGACATGCAAAGTGGGCGTGCCAAGATATTAGCGACTGGAAACAGTCGCTAACATCCCTATCTCCTATTACCAACTTTTGGAGATATTCGCGCTAAGCGCAATTATCTCCAAAAGCTAACACCTGCCTCTGAGCAGTTCTTAGCCATGTTATCCAATGGTAGGTGGATAACATGGCTAAGAGCATTAGCTCGGTAATGCATGAATATCGCTGACTTTTCAGCGATATTCATGCATTTCGGCCGATTTTTATCGCTTAGGAGATAAACCTTGATAATAGCAAGGTTCCTAAGCGATAAAAATCGCCGCAGCTCGGCGATAAAAATATTGCCGCTAAGCCAACATAGCGATAATTTCGCTAGTTGTTGGTAATATGCCCCAATATTTGAATTGGGTGGCGCAGTCTTCCATCTCTCATTCGTCTTGGGGTCGCCTCACAATGGATGTTACAGAATTTAAACTATCAGGTGTTTATGAACAATATCTGGAGGTCATTATGATCCCGCAGGATAGGAAGCTTTATGTGAAATTCATACTTGTCTCCCTCCCAGTTTTATAGCCTCCTGGCAGCAGCCTTCCACCACACTACAGTTTTGTCCAGGTTGTCCTTGTTGCTGAGTCAATTAGCTACATTTTCTTTGTTTGTCCCATGTACCGTTCTCCTAGAGCCAAATTACTCACTCCTGTTTGTAGGCGGTTTAGCACTTATTGGCATCGCGAAGCTCTACACAGTATAAAATCCGACTCTAGCCTTCTAGTTGCTTGCGCAGTTGCCAAGTTTCTCAGCAAAATGTGGATTATTAGAAGGTCCAAAATGAAAATGTCATTGGTTGTAACTACTCTTATTCACCTTTTTAACTCTTTAAATTAATAATATGTTTTTTAGCTCTGCTTATAGCGCCATTTTTAGTATTCTGACTGCATGATGGGCCATGCTGCCCAACTCCATCGCGGCATAGGCTCTTGTTGACACAGCTCTTAGGCGCCTTACAAGCTAATTTCATTTATATATAATAGTATTTAGGATAATCGATCCAGTTGGAACCTTTTAGATTGCTGTTAACAAACCTTGATATGCTTTTTATCTTGTTACTTTCTATTGTACGCATTTGAACTTGTATGGTCGTAATGACCGAAATAAAGTTTTAAAATGAATATGGTTCTTTATTGTGCAAAAGAAGTATACTAATGGATTCTGAAGATTCAGTTTAATCCCTCAACTATGGTTAAAAACATAAAAAGCAAGATAAAGAATGGAAAAAACCATGGGCAAGGTAAAGAATTGGCTCACAGTCAATTGGCACTGAAATGCACTTCTTTGTGGGCAGACATTCACATGTGATCTGGTGAAATGACCTCACTCACAGTGCAACAGAGCCAATGGCTGACTCACTGATCCATGCTATATGTTGGTGGCTACCTGTGAGACACAGTGCGCCCTCCTAAGAGGTGCCATATTCAAGCACCCTCACCATCAGGCTAGTTTGCAGGACCCCCACAGGGAGTCCCTCACTTCCGGCACTCATCCTGTGTCATATCCGGCACCTGATGGGCTGGGGCCAGGTACTTCGACCTGCCCCACACAGTACTGCCCTCTTTGTTTCCCTGCTGGCCAAGCTGTTTAACCCACGACGTTGGAATATTTCATTTATGAAACAAACGTGCCGCAAACTGTTTTCCACCAAATCATGTGTTGTGTGATTTATTTAATTCATGTATGCTAAGTAGCCATGTACCATTTGTTGTGTCGTTTTTTGATTCATTGTGTGCTAAGTAGCCATTTACCATTTTGCAGAGGAGGGATGCACTATGGTGGGCAGAAGCAGAATGTGAATAACACCTGAACAGACCAATATATAAAAAGGGTTGCCCCAAAGTCCCTCTTTGTATGCATATACTTATGATTATTATTATTAGATCAGGCAGTAAATTATTGATACCCCTAAGCCAGACCTAACAATACCACAGTAAGGCAACTGAACGAGGCAAAGTCATTCCGTAGTAGCATAGCCCTACAACATGAGAACAAATCTTCACCTTTTTAATGAGAATGTACACTGCAAAATTGCTTTCGCCCAGCACTTAATTTGAGCCGGTTGCAGATGAGTCCCACCGGCATTCGTTTTTACAGAAAGGCACATATTTTTCAAAATCAGACATTGAGCGAGAGCAAGAGAGAAAATACATGGGGTGCGAAGGAGGAAGATAAATACGGAAAACCAGCGGCGATGGAAAAGAATCTGCAAGAGTGTGATAAAGGAGCAGGGAGTATATCATGGTGGTGGTATGAAGGGGAAGGGGGTATGTGATGGTGGTGGTATAAAGGGGCAGGGGGTATATGATGGTGGTGGTATAAAGGGGCAGGGGGTATATGATGGTGGTGGTATAAAGGAGCAGGGAGGGTGGTGGTGGTGGTATAAAGGATCAGGGAGTATTTGATGGTGGTGGTATAAAGGGGCAGGGGGTATATGATGGTGGTGGTATAAAGGGGCAGGGGGTATGTGGTGGTATAAAGGGGCAGGGGGTATATGATGGTGGTGGTATAAAGGGGCAGGGGGTATATGATGGTGGTGGTATAAAGGAGCAGGGAGGGTGGTGGTGGTGGTATAAAGGAGCAGGGAGTATATGATGGTGGTGGTATAAAGGGGCAGGGGGTATATGATGGTGGTGGTATAAAGGGGCAGGGGGTATATGATGGTGGTGGTATAAAGGGGCAGGGGGTATATGATGGTGGTGGTATAAAGGGGCAGGGGGTATATGATGGTGGTGGTATAAAGGAGCAGGGAGGGTGGTGGTGGTGGTATAAAGGAGCAGGGAGTATATGATGGAGGTGGTACAAAGGGGTAGGGGGCAGGGGTGTGTGATAGTGGTATAAAGGAGCTGGGGGGTGTTGGTGGGAAAGGAGCAGGGGGTATATGATGGTGGTTTACAGGGGCTGATCTTAACGAGTTGAAGTTAATGAATGCGTCGGGGCAGAGGTTGGTTTCGCAGTCAAGGCACCCATGCCCCCGCCTTTGCTCCGTTTATTGTGGAAATAATGCTTCAATGCAGTAAACGCGGCCAAGGCCAAATGGAGTGAAACCGGCTGGACAGCTTCTGACGGTGGCGAGGCCGTGAAGCTGATAATCATCACAAGGTATGAGCGCCACCCCCCGCATTGTTGTAGAAACTCGACTGTGGTTAGGAAGGCATTTTTTAATTTATTTTTAAACAAAGAGCAGCACACACCTCATTTTTATGAAGTGTTGATACTTCTCCGCCCCAACAATTGGGGATGTCAGACACGGAGGTTGATTGTAAATGCTGAAGGTGCAGTGTGTGTCCCATTGTAGAGTCCCAGTGCGGCCTAGGAATAAACACACCGAGTCCGATGTGTTGCAAACTCGGATGCTCCGTGACCACCGACGTCAGGGGCCCCGCCTTTATTTTTTATACCCCGCATTGCGTCATTCTGGGGGAAACTACAATTGGTGACGGGGCGGGTGAATCTTCCCGATCATCTCCGCCCCCCCCCCCCCCCCCCCCCACTCCCCACCCCCGTCAAACTTTTACTATTGGAACATTACACCCATCTCAGCCGTTAATGTAGTAAAGGCATGGGCGAGGAACGATGCTGGATATGAAACATAAAGTGAGCAAATGGACAGTGCTGTAAACAATAATATCAAAACCCGAAGAACTATTTTACCTCGTGAAACACAAGAACATTTTATTTTTTATTGTATTTATTTTATTTTATGCGTTATTATATAGCGCGGACTTTACCGAAGGTGTTAGAGCGCTTCACAATAGGAACAGTAGTGATACACGAGGAGAAAATTACAAGTCAACAAATTACAAAAGCAAACGTTACGTTACATGAGGCAATAGTGACAATCGTGAGCAAACAAAATACAAGAGGTAGTAAACGGTACATTACAGGAGAAAACAAGCATTTACAATGCAACAGTCTCGCCTTTGCAAAAGTTAGAGCTATTGGCATTGTAAATGACCATTTTTTTTATTTATGTGTTGGTTTTGAAAACAGATAAATAAATGGCATTGTCATTTACATTGCCAATTGCTTAATCTCTCGCAAATGTGAGACCTATTGAATTTGCACACACACACACACACACACACAGCCACACACAGCCACACACACACACAGCCACACACACACACACACACACACCCAGAGCCACACACACACACCCAGAACCACACACACACACAGAGCCACACACACACACAGAGAGCCACACACACACAGAGCCACACACATACAGAGCCACACACATACACACACAGAGCCCCCCACACCAGGCCCGGACTGGCCGTTGAGGGCACCGGGCAATTCCCCGGTGGGCCGCATGGTTGGGGGCCGGTTTTGGGCCCCTGGGGCCGTTTTTGTTACAGGGCCGTTATGCTGCAAAAATGGCCCTGTAACAAAAACGGCCGAAAACCGGCCCTGTGACAGAGCGCGGTCGCACCTCTCCCCCCTCCCCTCTCCTCCCGGAGGGGGGAGGGGGGCCGGCCGAGCACTTTGCCAAGGCCGGTTCTGGTTCCCAGTCCGGCCCTGCCCCACACACACAGAGCGCCCCCCACACACACAGAGCCCCCCACACACCTCCGGAAAACAATCAACAGCTCCTTCGAGACAGCAACCTTCCCGGAAAGCTGGAAGCATGCCGAGATCAACTCCCTTCTGAAGAAGCCCAAGGCGGACCCCAAAGACCTCAAGAACGTCCGGCCCATCTCCCTGCTCCCGTTCCCTGCAAAAGTGACAGAGAAGATTGCTAACAAACAGCTACCCCGCTACCTCGAAGACAACAACATCCAGGACCCTTCCCAATCTGGTTTTCGCAGCAACCACAGAACCGAGACCGCCCTCATCGCCGCCACTGATGACATCAGGATCCAGATGGACAAAGGAGAAACAGCCGCCCTCATCCTCCTGGACCTATCAGCAGCCTTCGACACAGTCTGCCACCGAACCCTATCAGCACGCCTCCACGACGCCCGAATTCAAGAGAAGGCCCTGGCCTGGACCACATCCTTCCTCTCCGGCAGAACCCAGAGTGTCCGCCTCCCACCCTTCCGCTCAAAAACCACCGAGATCATCTGCGGCGTCCCACAGGGATCCTCCCTCAGCCCGACGCTGTTCAAATCTACATGGCACCGCTCGCCGATGTCGCATGTCAACATAATCTCAACATAATCTCCTACGCCAACGACACCCAGCTGATCATGTCCCTCACCGAAGACCCCCACACCGCCAAAGCCAACCTCCACAGAGGAATGAAGGCCGTAGCCGACTGGATGAAGGACAGCAGACTGAAGCTGAACTCAGACAAGACGGAGGTCCTCATTCTCGGACCCACCCCATCAGCCTGGCCCACATCGCTAGGCGCAGCCCCGGAACCCACAGACCATGCACTCAACCTGGGGGTCATCCTCGACTCCACCCTTTCCATGACCAGGCAAGTCAACGCCGTCTCCGCGTCCTGCTTCAACAACCTCCGAATGCTCCGCAGGATCTTCAAATCTTCAGATACCCCCCGACACAAGAAAAACCATCACCCACGCCCTCGTCACCAGCAGACTCGACTATGGGAACCCCCTCTACTCACGAACAACAACCAAGCTCCTGAGACGACTACAACGAATCCAGAATGCCTCGGCACGACTGATCCCCGATGTTTCCCGACACAGCCACATCACACCCCACCTGAGAGGTCTACACTGGCTCCCCGTCAACAAGAGGATCACCTTCAAGATCCTCATCCAGGCACACAAGGTACTACACAACACCGGACCTACTTACCTCAACAACCTACTCAGCTTCCACACCCCCACCCAAAGCCTCCGCTCAGCCAACCTCGCCCTCGCCACAGTTCCTCGCATAGTAAATCCACTGCCGTCGGCAGATCCTTCTCCTACCTCGCCACCAAGACCTGGAACACTCTCCCCACCAGCCTACAACAGACCCAGGACCTGCTGGCCTTCAGAAGACTTCTCAAGACCTGGCTCTTCGATCAGTAGCAGCCCCCCCCAGCGCCTTGAGACCCTCACGGGTATGTAGCGTGCTTTAGAAATGCAGTGATTGATTGATTGATTTAAAGGAGGAGAACTTTGAGGTCAGTTTTGAAGGCCTGGGAAGAGTTTAGTTTTGTGTTTAAAGTTCCTGTTTTCATAAAGTTTTGACTTCGAAATTGGTACAAATAGATATCCGGCCACAGTTTGTCAGCAATTCTGATAAACCTCTTCAGGCAAACGGTATTATATTCATTTGTAAGCCCAACAGTTAAAATGGAGGTCGAGTCACAAAAATACAAGGCGTAGTGGAAGTGACATCACACACCCTAAAAACAAATGATCCAAAAAGGGAAAAAAAGGAGTAACAAAGAAGGGAACACAGTAAGAAATAACACAGGGCTGAAAAATAACCATAATAGAGTGAGACAAAGGGTCAGGGAGTGTCTGGGGGTGGGCGACAGAGGTGCAAGGTGTACTCTGGACTACACTGCTGTAGTATTCACCACTCTTGACATTCAACAGCATGGGCTTCTGAGCAAAACTGTGTGCCCGGGTCCTTATTCTTTCACAAATTAAGACACTAAGGAGTCCATTAGGATGGCGGGTGGTGGCACCACCGCGGTGCTGGCGGGTCGAAAAAATGCCTTTTTCCACCTGCGAGCAGCGTGAATTACGTCTACCATATTAGTAAAGCAAAACATAGGTTATTTCCCTTCCGCCACGGAGAGACCTGCACCGCTATCAAAGTGCGCCCGCCACCGCGGCGGTGTGAGCCAATGAAGGCTCACTGCCGTGCGGAATGACATCCGCCCCGCTCTACAAATTAGGATGGCCCAAAGAAGAAGACGGCCCGCAGCGGAGACACCGCCCAACCTGACACGACGGAAACTCAGCAGCGGAGCCCGATAGCAGAGACCCGGTCCTCTCCACCCGGTCATGAACGCCATGGACCCCGCCCTACATGTGTTTCCGGTGCTGTACCTGCTACAGCACTATCATCAAATGGGCCGCCGCTGACGCTGCCGCAGGTATGCAACTACACAAAAACAACACACAACACACGGCCTGACACAGGGTACAATTCCACCACAGACACCCTGCTGGGGGTCACAACACATCCAGAAGGGCACCCACAAATGACCCACCTGCCAACAAGTCACCCCACTGCATCCCAGACACACATCGACCACAAACTTGCAGCAATGTCCTGGTCAAGTCACAGTAGCGGTCAACACATGCGCACAGTGCAGAAGGCAGGGCCACTCCAAGGCATGGGCAGGGCACAAAGACTTGATGGACACACCACCCCCAACAACACATCAACACATCCCATCAAGTCACAGGTCAGGTGCCCATCCTGTGCACCCCTATGCACAGCAATAAGCAACAAGCACTTGAACAAGCAAGCCCAATACTCACCCTGCACCACACAACACACAACCAGGGAGACAGCCACTGCAGGAGGGGCTGAAAAGGAACACACAACACCAGTGCCACACACACTGAAGGCTGACAATACTTGCCAGCACATACACACACAAACACACACCCTGGGTGTAGCCACAACAAGAACACACACACAGGGAAGCCTGAACAGATGAATGCACAAAAACAACACACTAACACCACAGGAACACACACAGAACCCCAACAGAAACAGACATACCCCGTCAGCCAAACTGTGGAAAGGCAATGTGAGCACAAACACAACATGAGTGCACAACCTCATCACTCAGGAACAAAACACACACAACACAACACAAATCACACAAGAAGTGAACCAGCACAGAACTACACTGCCACATCAAACCAACCACAGATGCACATGAACTTGAAATCAACAAACACCACAGGACATCAGGGGATGCACATCAGGCAATGCCAAGCCCACATACACACAACACTGTATGCACAACAAGCAGTGTGTGCACACCAAGCACAACAGCCACACACAGACATGACTGACACAACCTCAACACACACACCACAAATCAGTCCAGCACAAATACAACAGCACACACAGGAAGTGAAGTAATACCACAGCCAACACACATACATCCAACACAACACAACAACAACAGATGCACCACCTTGGGATATAAGTGCACAACCATCTTCACCAGAGCACTGGGCAGCACACACAGCTGTAGTGCACATGACCAATCCTGAATGACTAATAGCACAAGAACAGCACACATAAACAATTGGGGCAATGTCCAGAGTGGGACATCACTCTTGTCCCTTGAACTGCACCACAAAGCACAGTGTCACAAATGAAGTGATGGGGAGGCACACACACATGGAAACCAAGGGGACAGCTGACATCAAAGTGAACTGACTTGCATGTCAGTAGTAGACATGTAAGGGGTGTACCATACACAACTAGCGGGAGTGCAGACCCACAATGGGTAGGCAGAAGTGGCACACAAAGGGGATGGCATAACACCACACACCATGCCATACAGGAGGATAAAAGGCACCATGTGCCTGCAATGCATGGGAAACACAACCACAATGGCAGTGTGGAGCAGCAGGGCTACACAGTATACACAAACACACGCAAGACACATGGATGATCAAACAACACAACACTGATGTACAAGTCACACACTTTGCACACTTATAAGTGACCAAAACAACAAGGTGGTGTCAGACAGAACAGCATGGACACACCAACAGACTGCACAGTGCACAACAGACAACTTCCACATGTGCATACAACCATATCAACAGGGAAGAACAATCCAAACAACAGGCATACAACTCCTGGGTGACACATGTGTGGCTATCACAATCCAGGGGCACACACACATCCACACCCACTACAAAGTCACACCCTTCACACTGCACACCTTTTGACCACCCAAGACCACACATCTTATGTAGGCCATGGGACCAGGAGTAAGTATCAACACAAGATGACCATACACATACACAGCTGGTGACACATAAAGGAATAACACACATACATCATGACATTGCCCAGCCTGCATGCAAACCTGTGCATAGCATCACACTCTGTGCTGGCAGTGTCCCCCAACTTTACATGGCAACAATGTAGCAAACAATAGCAAACCACTAAAAAAAGAACTGCATGACAGGAACAATAGCCATCACAGATAACACTAGTATCAGTTTCAGAATGGACTGAAGACCCTGTCACCCCTATTTAAAAATGGGATGCGGGCAAAGATCTTAGCACTGTTGAAGTGACACACAGAGCATGGTGCACAGGCAACCAAATGTACACACCAAAAGAACTTTAATCAGCAAGGACACTGACAAAACACACAACAGGAGTAACTGACTTTATTCACATATTGCACAGATGTGACAGTAGAACAACAGTAGAGAAGAGCAAGGTACAAAATGCGGATCAGATGCAACATAATCTGCACAGGCAAACTACAAACAGGAAGGCCAGTGTCCATGGCAGGGTGAACAACAAGTACATGAGAGGCTGCAAAGGGGAGACTCCAACACAGCAGAGCAACGGGGCTAGTGTCCATGGCACAGGTGAGAGACCAACACAGCAACGCAACAGGGCCAGTGTCCATGGCACAGGTGAGAGTACAACACAGAAGAGCAACAGGGCCAGTGGGCATGGCAAAGTGCAGAGTCAGGACATGTGAAGATGCACAGGCAAGGCCAGAACAGCAGTGAATGACAAGGCCAGTGGCCAGGGAGAAGTACAGAGTCAGGACATGAGAAGCTGCACAGTGAGTGTGTTTGACTGTACCCTTCATGGCCAGCAACACACTCAGGTGGTAAACAATGGGCAGGACTAGCACACCTGTATGTGAGACAGGTGTATGAGGAGGACTACCACTCACTCTTGGCTGTCAGGCGGACTTGGAGCTGGTTGTGTGTCGGGGACAGCAGGACCACTTAACTGGGGAGACAAAGGCCCAGGTGATGTAGGGCTAACAGTGGTTTGGAAAGCTGGAGGGCTGTTTGGACCAGGTGGCATAGTGGCACGTGGAGGTGGAGTCATGCAGACCTGTGACACAGTGTGGGTGGGAGAGGTTGGCGGGGTGCCCTTCCACTTTTTGGGAATACGAAATGGTTTCCCTGTCTTGGGGTTAATGGGAACTGGTGATGACATAACAGGCACACACACCAACTGTCCCGCATCAGGTGCAGATACTGGCACTCCCTCTGGTGATGTGCTGGATCCTGCGGAACTCTTTGTCTGGCTTAGCCCCTGGAACACCTTCCCCTGTTTGCCAGGTGTCCCACCTACAGTGCCCTCTTTTGCCTCTTTGCCAGGTTTCCCACCTACAGTGCCCTCCTTTGCCTGTTTGCCAGGGCTAGCCCCTACAGTGCCCACATCCACCTGCTTCACTGGGCTTGGAATTGGAGTTGATGTGGTGGGGGGGTTTAGTCCTGTGCCCTTCCTAGGTGTACCCTTGCCATACAACACCTCCTCAGTGGGAACAGACACTCCACACCTAGCTCTGCGTGAAGTTTTTGGGACAGTAGAGTCCTTCGCTGGTGATGCCACTGAGGCATGGGAGCCTGATGCCTGCTTCCTTGCTTTTTCTGCTTTGCTCTTCCCTGACGGGCTCTTGTCTTTGCATTCTGGGGTGGCTCTGCTCTTCTGTGGGGATGGTGTCTGTGGGCGGGACCACTTGGGTTGTGTCTGCTGTGTGCTCCTTGTGCTGTATCGTGTTTGTGACGCATGCAAACCGTGGTCACTGTCATCTGATGTGGCCACTGACTGGGGGGTGGACAAAGGCTCCTGAGCAGGAATGGGAGTATGTGCCTGTTGAAGGGCAGACGTCACTGCGGATGACTAAGCCTGGACTGTACGTGTAGGCCACCTACGTCAGAGTGTATACCCTCCATATAACCACCTGGCCTAATTTTTTGTCATTGTCACTGAAGGCATTAAGCAGGGCGGTCTGGCCCACACAAAGCTGGTTGAGGAGCTCTACGGACTCAGCACTGAGGGTAGCAGGGGGGACAGGTGCAGGCTCAGTGGTGCCAGGTGTGAATGTGACACGTTCACTCTTACTGACACGGACACAGCAGCACCAGAGGAAGTGGATGAGAGGGTGGCCACTAGCCGCTGTGTGGTAGATGATGATGCAGACTCACCATCCCCTGTGCCTGCCAACATGGATGCATCACCGCTGGCATCAGATGATGTAGTACTCTGTGTCTCAGGCATGGATTCCTCCTGCATACTACGGCCCCCCTCAGATGCGCTAGTGAGCTCTGTGTCACTGGCCTCCGGTGCAGCTGTGGTGCTACTCTCGCCACCACTGGTTTCCGGCTCCCGTTCCTCCGTGTCCACTGGTTATTCTGCATGAGAGACAGATACTGGGTTGTGTTAGTGTCATCTTCAGGACAAAGCAATCTAATCAATGCAGTACAGGAGATGCCCAAATCAATATGGTGAACACCACACTACATAGACCACAACAGTGCCTGTAACACTGAATCTCTGCCATGACTGAGCCATGTTGAGGCCACACAGCACAACACCCTGCCCGTGGATTAAGTGTACCAGACACACAACTTGCCCAGCCCACACCTAGGGACATGATGTTGGGACAACACTTACTACCACTGACAGACCTTCTGGGTACAGGGACAACACACACACCTATTAGGACATGACAGTCCACAATTCCAAGTAGGCCATACCAAGCACCATGTGGTACTCTGGGCACCTTGTTGTCAGATGTGTGGGCCTCACCGATCATGGTGCATGCAAAGTAGGCATACATGAAGTCACAATCACATAGTGGACCCTGCTGTTCAACCCCAAATAGATTCCCCACACTATCCCAATGCTGAATGACCATGTAGATCCCAACACATCTGGCTATGAGAAAGCACAGCAGGGAGGATTACCTTTGTAAGGCCAGTTTGGCCCAATTCATGACACTGGCACCCATCCCAGCAGCCACTCACATGACACAGCACAGCACAGCAACACCACACGAACATCACATGGCCCACTGCTGCCACAGGACCTGTACACATGCATCCGCTCCCAGCCAAAGTCACCCTCCCCAAATACTCACCCCTGCCTTACTGCCGATGCTCCTTCAGACGTGCATCCAGCACAGGATGAGTCACTGTCAATATGCAGCCCATCATTGGTGTCATGTTGCGCCGTGCCAAACGCCCAGTGCGCGGTAGCAGGCCCAATGTAATCTCTGCTATTGTTTTTGCCAGCCGGCTGATGTCGTCCCACCTCTTCTGCCAGTGGGTGCGTCGTCGGTTGGATACCCCCAGGGCCCGCACCTTTGCTGCAATGGCCCTCCACACGGCCTTACGCTGGTGTACCTTGATCTGCAGGTATGGGAGAAAAGAAGGGGAAATGATCAGTGACACAGTGTCATGTACCAACATCTATCAGTACATTAGCAAGTCACAGACTCATGACCAATTGTAATCTCCCTCCATCACAAACTGGGGGACACCTCACAAGGGCACTCTGCATGGGCCAAACAGATGCGATTGCATGCATTCATGAAGGCGTACAGGGTCCCTGATAATCTCACACACATGCAGGATGACTGCACTGAACCCCCTTAGTGGCTTGAACACATCTCCTGTCCAATGCATGTCTGGCCACTACATACATCACATATCTACCTGTGCCTGTGTGTAGAATCACTGTGTGCATGACTGGGCAGCATTCAATGAGCATGGCCTGTGACCATATGTGTATGTAATGTGTGTGACATCGGGGCACAAGGACTCACCAACAAAATATCCATCTACCCAAGTGTGGTTGTGTGCAAATATACAGGGCTGAGATGGTGCATATCTTCATTTCAGTGTGAATGAACAGGAGTAAGGACCCAGTAAGTTCAGTGATGTGATCTCGTTTGGGTGGGCAGGCACTTGGCCTAGTCTCTGGGGTCACACTGAGTCAGACAACAGGGGCACACAGAGACATTCACCCGAGCAATTACTCTCCTGCCACCTACAGGTCCAACATCCTGTGGCTCTGTATGGCTGAGAATGTAACACGCTCCACTCACACATACAACTGCAAGCAGGGAAACAGTGACATTGGGACACACACACTCCCTCGCCCTGGAGACAGCTTGTTTGTCAGTATATGACACAACCCCACGCCCTCAGGCATATACTGCAGCAGCACAACTATATGTCTGACACCCCCCTGCCCTACACGTCCCTTCATGATGACTTACCACTACATTGGGGCCACCATACAGCCTTGGGTACTGTGCCAGCACCTCGTCCACAAGGACCTCCAGCTCCTCACTTGTGAATGGACTGGCATTGATCTTCTCTGTCTTTGCCATCCCTGTGGACATGAAACACCTGTGGTGGAAGTGAGTGGTGAGGGGTCCCAGGCAGCAGGCCCTTGGGGCAGAAGCAGGAGAGGGTCCCAGGCAGCAAGCACTTGAGGCAGCAGCAGGAGAGGGCCCCAGGCAGCAGGCACTTGAGGCAGCAGCAGGAGAGGGTCCCAGGCAGCAGGCACTTGGGGCAGCAGCAGGAGAGGGTCCTAGGCAGCAGGCACTTGGGGTAGCAGCAGGAGAGCAGTGGAAATGTGAGGCTCACTCCCACAGATTTATAGCCCTCTGGGGTCGTTTGTAAGGTGCAAAGCTGCAACAATTGGTTGTCCAGGTCTGCCTCATTCAAAAGCATCCAATGTCCGCCTCCGCGGTGGTGGAGAACGCCTTTCGCAATTTTCAAAACTGCATCATGCCACCGCAATCATCACTCCCATTGGCTGTCGGCAGTGCTCCATGGTGGTGATGCACGACAGGGGCCCGGGGTGCGCTACCGCGATGGTGCATTATTCAAAAGCATCCAATGTCTGCCTCCGCGGTGGTGGAGTACGCTTTCCTCAATTTTCAAAACTGCATCATCCCACCGCAATCATCACTCCCATTGGCTGTAGGCAATGCTTCATGGTGGTGATGCACCGCCGAGGCCATGCGTTAGCTACCGCAATTTGGCCTACGGAGCATGCCCACCGCCATCTACACATGTCTCTATGGCAATGGCTACTGCACTTGTGAAGGGGGTGGTGCTGGTGTCACACCGTCAGGGCCATGCGTTAGCTACCGCAATTTGGCCTGCGGAGCATGCCCACCGCCATCTACACATGTCTCCATGGCAATGGCTACCGCACTTGTGAAGGGTGGGGTGCTGGTGTCACACCGCCGGGGCCAGGCAGTAGCTACCGTGATTTGGCCTGCGGAGCATGCCCACCGCCATCTACACATGTCTCTATGGCAATGGCTACCGCACTTGTGAAGGGGGTGGTGCTGGTGCTGGTGTCACACTGCCGGAGTCAGGCGGTAGCTACCGCGATTTGGCCTGCAGAGCATGCCCACCGCCATCTACACATGTCTCCATGGCAATGGCTACCACACTTGTGAAGGGGGTGGTGCTGGTGTCACACCGCCGGGGTCATGCGTTAGCTACCGCGATTTGGCCTGCGGAGCATGCCCACCGCCATCTACACATGTCTCCATGGCAATGGCTACCGCACTTGTGAAGGGGGTGGTGCTGGTGTCACACCGCCGGGGCCAGGCGGTAGCAAACACGATTTTGCCTGCGGAGCATGCCCACCGCAATCTACACATGTTCCATGGCAAGGGCTACCGCACTTGTGAAGGGGTGGTGCTGGTGTCACACTCCGTGGCCAGGCGGTAGCTACCGCGACTTGGGGCACATGCTATGGCAATGTCCATTGTGAACACTGCATCAGTACACAGCAGCAACATGGTTAAGGGCACATCATTGTGCACACAATGCCATTATTCCATATAATCCACAGGAGGACGCACGTTATGTGTGACGCACATTTGTTTGTGGTCCCTGCCATGTCACTTATGCATTTGATGGTTGATGATGCCTGACAGTGTGAAGCTGGTGTCAATAATGTGAAACCAATCAATGCGTTGTGGGTCAGTGCTGACCTTGGCAAGGCTTGTCTCACTGTATGGTGTTGCTATTTAATTGTGCTTTCATATCAGCTCATGCACACAACTGACAGGTTTCCGGCTAGAGTGATCATTGGTTTGTGGATGTGGGCCAAGTTTACATGATGCATTGAGGTGTGACAGATACAGCAGATGGGTATGAGACAGTCATGGTCATTTCACACACATTGGTGATGGTACGGTACAAGGCGTGCACATGTGAAATGTGGGGTTCAGTATGTGTGCATTCACATTGTCCTATGTGTTGTTCGTGGCACTTGTGTATTGTAAATGTAGAGGTGAGCCCTCTGTGAGTCTTATATGTCCAACCATGTAGCCTGTTGTGCTACACATTTCTCAGGGCAGTCTTTGTTTTTCCGTGACATCCTTAACGGGATGTGCTGTGGCCATTTCATGATGGTTGTCATTGACATGTGTCCATTTTCAACTCAACTAGGAGGAGGCCTAATCGCATACATCACCTGACACTGCTGGAGGACATGGAGGATGTTGCGATCATTTGCAAAGTCTGCCTCGACAGACCGACACTGAAGACCCTTTGTGATCTGTTGGAGCCCCACCTGCAGCCTCGTCGCCACTACCCAACAGTATTCACACCCACGTACAAGGTGATGGCAGCCCTCCACTTTTTGGCAACTGGTTCCTTCCAGGAGACCATGGCCAGCGCGGCAGGGATGTCTCAGCCCATGTTCAGCTTGGTGCTGACGGATGTTCTTACAGCCATGATGATATATAAGGATCGATGCATACATTTTCCCAGGAGAGCAGAATTGGCCGTTCTGAAGGGTGACTTCTATCCGCTTGGGCACATCCCCATGTCGTTGGTGCCATCGATTGCACCCATGTCGGTCTGCTACCACCACAGGCGAGTGAGCACATTTTTAGGAATCGTAAACATTATCATTCGATGAACGTGCAGGTGGTGTGCCTTGCAGACATTACCATATCACATGTGTGTGCAAGATTCCCTGGCTCAGCCCATGACTCGTACATCCTGAGGAACAGCATGGTGCCCCGGATGATTGCAAATCTTTTTCCTGAGCGTTCTTGGATTGTGGGTGAGTATGTCTAGTGATATGGTGTGCTGTGTGTGTGACCTGCTGCCCTCTGCCTGTGCAATGTTGGTTTGTCATTCCTAGGTGACTCTGCATATCCCAGCCGTACATGGCTGCTGAGCCCACTATGGAATCCCAGGACCCCGGCTGACATCAGGTACAATGAGGCACATGGGAGGACCTGACGTGTCATTGAGCGGACTTTTGGCCTGCTCAAGTCAAGATTCCGCTGCCTGGACAGGACAGGTGGTGCACTGTCATACTCACCTGGGAAGGTCTGCAAGATCATTGTGGCATGCTGTATGCTGCACAACATGGCTATTCACAAGGGGATTCCCCTGCTCCTGGACGATGGTGAAGACCCAAGGCCACCGCCTGCTCAAGGACCTGAGTCCAGTGATGAGGACAGTGGAGAGGAGGAAGGAGTTGACATGCGTCAACAGCTCATCACCCGCTACTTCACTTGAAGGTGGGTGACGAGGTACAACTTGTACATTTTCCGGTGTGATTGCTGTTGTCATGAAGGGCTATGTGCAGATGGTACAGACAGGCACATGTGTAGTCACCTGTGTGTGGAAATGTGGCACTGACATTTCACCTGTGAACGTATACAGAAATCTGTTTGTCGACACGTACTGCACATTTTGTTGTCTGCCTGTTGACTTGTGTAGATGGTTGGTGTAGTGTAATGTCTGTGATGCCACACTCATGCCAGTGACTATTGTTCTGTTGTGTCTCCCTAGGTGCCTACAAATTTTCAAGGCCTACATACTGTACATCTTTTGGCATACATTATGGACATTTTGAACAGTGGGAATATTGCACTAAAGACAAATCGACACCAATTGAAGTGTGCAAGGTATTTTATTTACAAATTTAACAGGTGAGGGGTGCGGGCAGATTTACATGAAGGTGGTGATGGAGCAGTGAGTTGACAGTCATGGTAAAGGAGATTTAAGTGTTGACACCACATGGATGTGGTGACCCAGTCCAACAGATAGGTGCCATTCACAAGGCAGTGTGGGGAAGGACAGACCAAACAGTCAATGCCGTGGGGAAGAGGCTTGCCATCAGGGCTGGCTCGTGACTGGCGTTTGGCTGGTGCTTTGCCACCAGAGACTCCCAGGCTCTTCTTAGGATTGCCCCTTGCTCGCTTGAACGGGGTCCCTGCTGCTGGGCCAGCGGCATCTGACGACTCATCCCTCTCTGTGGCCGCAGGGGAGGATAGTGCACTGTCATCCTGCAGCACAACAGAGGGGGGCCGAGGTGTTGTTTGGGACACAGGCCTGTCCCTCAGTAACGCCACTCAGCAGGATGCGCTCACGTAATAGTTCGTCAGACCGGCCACTTTGTCCCTGGACCTGTTCGTATGCCCAATGACTTTGGTGAAGTTGTCCAGGGATGGTGTCCCAACCTCCTGAGGTCTGGGGGTGACCCTGGCCCTCCCACCTCCCCTGCTGCCACGGACCTGTTGCTTCACCACTGTGGGTCCACGCACACTCTACCTGCCGTCCACAGTTGTTGGTGTGGGCTGGTCATCCCCTGGGACAGGGAGGGTGCTGCAGGTGGCCCTGGTGGTGGTGGTGGTGTTGGTGGCAGATGTGGCAGTGGTGGAGGCACAGGCCATAACTGTAGGGGTCTGCTGTGCAGTTGTTGTTGCAGCAGACGTGGTGGTGGTGAGGAGGGGGCTGGGACCTGTTGATCCATGGGACAACAGATGGGCAGGCCTGGAGCTCATGGTCCAGAGAATCCTGGGCGTCTACATCCGAGATTCCATGTACTGGAGGTGGAGACTGGCTCTTCTGGTTGTTGCCTTTGTCCTCAGCAGTGGGTTCTTCGTCATCTGTGGATTAGATGGAGAATGGTCAGTGTTGTGCATTGTGCAAGAATTCTGTTAGCTGTGTGTCATCCACTGTCTGTACACTACACAATTGACTGATCTTCAATAGTTTTGGTTAGCGCAATACTGTGCCTCATTACATGTTGCCGAGGTACATCAATTACTCGTACATGTCAGATATTGATGCAGTGTATGCACTTGGTGCTGTGTGTAGTGATGCAGGCCTCACACCCACAAACAGCCAGCCCAGAGAAGATGGCTACCTACCTGTAAGTTTGTTTGGTGAACAGTGCAATGGCTTCCAGGTACTCCTGGGTGGGGGAGGGGTCTATCTAGCTCAGCTGTGGGACAGGGGGCATGGTGGGAGTGATAGTGCAGGCCTCTCTCCCCCACACAGGCCTCAATGTGAAGACGGCTACCTACCTGTTAGGTGAGGGTGAACAATACAATAGCTGTATACTGATTCTGGGTTGCTGTGGAGTGCTACATTCTGCTTAGGGGTGGGACAGGGGGCATGGTGTGAGTTGTGGTACAGGCCTCCCACCCCCAAACAGATCTCCCAGGCAAGATGGCTTCCTACCTGTTAGATGAAGGTGAAGAATGCAATGGCTGACACATGTTTCTGACTGGTGTTGGGGGAGGGGTCCATCTTGGTAGGCCGTGGGACAGGGGGCGAGATGACGTTGATGTTGGAGCTGGATAAAGATCAGCTGTCTGAAGATGAACTCTGACAAGACGGAGGTCCTCATCCTCGGCTCCAACCCGTCAGCCTGGGACAACTCCTGGTGGCCAACAGCACTGGGGGCAGCCCCGACCCCCACCGACCACCCACGCAAACTGGGAATTATCCTCGACTCAATGCTCTCAATGACCAAGCAAGTCAACGCCGTCGTCTCCTCCTCCTGCTTCAACACCCTCCGCAAGCTCCGCAAGATCTACAGATGGATCCCGACAGATACAAGAAAGACAGTCACCCGGGCCCTCGTCAGCAGCAGACTCGACTACGGAAACACCCTGTACGTGAGAGCTCCAACCAAGCTCATCAATCGACTACAAAGCATCCAAAACGCCTCGGCGCGACTGATCCTCGATGTACCACGACACAGCCCCATCTCCCCCCACCTGAGAAACCTGTACTGGCTCCCCGTCGACAAGAGGATATCCTTCAAGCTCCTCATCCACGCACACAAGGCACTCCACAAGACCGGCCCAGCCTACCTCAAGAGAAGGCTCTCCTTCTACACCCCCAACCGCCAGCTACACTCTGCCGACCTCTCACTCGCCACTGTCCCGCGCATCTGAAGAACAACCACCGGCGGAAGATCCTTCTCACACCTCGCCGCCAAGACATGGAACACCCTCCCACTGAGCCAACGACAGATCCAAGACCTGCTGACCTTCAGGAGGACACTAAAGACCTGGCTGTTCAATCAGTAGCGGTCCCCACCCCCCTCCCCCCCCCAGCGCCTTGAGACCCTTGCAGGTATGTAGTGCGCTTAACAAATGACTTATTGATTGATTGATGGTGGTAGTGGTAGTGTTGGTGGTGCTGTGCTGTCTTGCCTCTCCTGTCAGGTCTGGTGTGTGCCGTTCTCATCTGGAGTGTTACAAAGGATTGTGGTCAGTGACGGGGCTGGTTTTATACTCAGCTATGATGTAGGTGTGTCCAAATGGGATTTTGCTGTCAGGTGTGTTGTGGGAGTTGTCCTGGGAATTGTATTTTTTTTATTGGCATTTATTTTTTCATCAGCATGTGTTTTTTGTATTTGGGGGGCATGGCTACTTTGATTGGTGCAATGTTTGGTATTGCTGCATTGTTTTAGCATCATCCGCCATGTTTGTCATGTATCGTCCGCTGCGGTGGCTATGCTGCAGCTCTCCCGCTGGCTCTCCCATTCACTTCTGTGTGCGACCGCGGTGGTCGGAAACAGCGGATCGTACCGCTGGACCATCGGGGATATACTAATTTCCTGTGAGGTGTCTCCGCTTTGCTTGCGGCGGGTTGTAGCTTTTCCGTTGCGTTTCTGACCGCCGCTGTCGGTTTTTGGACGTCACTGCCCACGTCGGGCGGTTTTTGTTAACCCACTACCGCCGCGATCGGTCTTTTTTGGCGGTTGTTCCTAATTTGACCGCCGGTTTATCCGCGGTCCCGGTGGGCGGTTGTTTCCCGCCTCCATGGCGGTCGGGGTGGTTTTCCGCCCGCTATCCTAATGGGGCCCTAACTCTTTCTAAGTATTAAAAAAAATGTATTTCAGGCAAAGAGAAAAACAATATGCCTGGTGCCATCTCACAATCTGGTCACACAAGCTGCCTTATTATTAATTAATACTGCAGGCTTGCTAATATTAACAAGGATGGGAAAAGACAATAAGTCTCATCTATGAAAGCTGTAGGTTTTGGTAATATTTTGTAGCCATGCTATACAGAAGTGCAGATGCTTTTCAGTGTTGCTAAAACTAATTAAAAAAAACACTATGACACAGATGTTCTTTTTTTTTTTTAAAAAGAATGCATTAGTGCTGGATGCATCGTAGTAATTTTTTCAATTATTATTTAGCCATGCTGAACAGCAGCTATGGTGCTATACAGCGATGAGAAAAATCAATGCCCATTATGTACAAAAGGCAATGTCTGATCCAATACTCTCAAAGACCTATTGATTTCACCAATGCTTGCTTGATCTCCGCACAACATCCTTGATATTCTGAGAAAATTAGTTAATTTCTCCATCCATGGGAAAAAAATGGCAAAAAATGCTGTCTCATAAAGAAAGCAATTGCGCCCATGTTCGTGTCTTGGTGAAAATACATTTGTAAGCCGATAACATCTGTTGTCACAATAAAAGCCGATAACATCTGTTGCCATGATAAAAATCCATTTTTATAGGCGGAAAGGGTTTCTTTGAAGTGCACATTGCCTTGTAAAACACCTACAAATAGCAAGGGGTTCAACAAGGACGATAGGGAGGAAGAAAGTAGTACTTCAATCACAGCATGATCAGCGGAAGGACAGCAATCAAGCTGAAGCAATCATTACAGGTCCATCCTCCTGACACAAGAAGGCAAATAGAAGCTAGCATGCGCTGACCAGTTAGAAGGCAGCAAATAAGAATGACAATGATGCCAACGAATGGTAAGCAATGGGCGGGCTGCAAGCCCCTTGTTGTATACAATACTTCTCACAAGTAAGAGCGAACGTGCTGTTGCAGGCGTGGCCTAAAAATCTGAAAATAAATGTTACTCAAAAAGACCATGGACCTGGAAACCATGAAATCAATAGAAAAAATATACAATAACATGATTTATTATACTGAATTTCTATTTTTTCGTACAGAAAAACACAAGTTGTGTGCTCTCACTGACGAGGACCATGTTAAATTTAATCACCTTTCTATCTAGTTTTCCTTGTACTTTAGGATGCAGTACAGATTGTGATGCAATAGTTATCCACTACGCAAAATCACAGTGTCCTACCTAAACATCGCAATAAACACAAATCAATAAAAAAGGAAGTGTAAAACGATAACTGGTAAACACATGTAGCATGATCTTAAAGCTGTCTCTAAAGCACTGATTATGACCTTGTCAGACTGAAAGTGTGTTCGATCACACCCAATAAAATCTGACAGCCTGTTATGTTATGTTATGTTATGTTACTGTTTGTTTTATAGAGCGCTCAGCTGCTCCAAAGAGCGTCCCGGCGCTAAAGATCATTACCACAAATACCAACAACTAACACACAGCCATAACTGCACCAAAATTCACCATAATAGCATTACAGGGCAAAAAGATGAGTTTTAAGTCCCTTTCTAAAGACAGAAAGATTGGAGCATGTCCGCAACGCCAGGGGCAGCGTGTTCCAGAGACGGGGTGCGAGGTAACTAAAGGAACGACCTCCACAGCGAGCACGTTTCACTGTTGGGACGATGGCATTTGCCTGGGCAGCAGACCTCAAAGGTCTAGATGGAAGATAGAAGTTGACCCTTCTCTGCAGATATCCAGCGCCGACATTGTGAAGCGCCTTAAAAGCTGTAGTTAAGGTCTTGAAGAAGATGCGCTTACGAATCGGCAGCCAATGCAGAGAGACAAGGAAATTGCTGGCCCTGGCTCTTCTGGTTAGACCAAAGATTGCCCTGGCTGCTGAATTTTGAACTATCTGCAGACGGGTCAGCAGATATTCAGGAAGACCTAAGTAAAGGATGTTGGCGTAGTCTAGGCGAGAGCCTATCAGGGCTTGCACCGTGATCTTCTTGTGCTCCAAAGATAGGTATGGCAAAAACTTACGCAACATCCTTAAGATGGCAAAGCACTTCCCAGTCAGGCCAGCAACCTGGGCTTTGAAGGAAAGAGTGTTATCAACCATCATACCCAGATTCTTTGCTGTAACCGAATCGCTAGCAGGGGGAAACAAAGCCGAAGGCCACCATTGCTTCCATCTCAGGTCTGCAGGACAACCAAAGAACAATATCTCGGATTTGTCGGAGTTGCATTTGAGGCCACTTTTCCCGAACCAATGAAACACAAACTCCAGACACTTCCGGATAGCTGCTCCATCGAAGTCACAGCCCCTGTCACAAGTGAACAAGAGCTGTGTATCATCCGCATAGGATATGATATGGGCCCCTAACTCCTCCACCCGTGCCGCCAGAGGTGTAAGGAAGATATTAAAAAGGGAGGGACTGAGAATGGAGCCCTGCGGGACCCCAACCTCAAGCTGTGGCATCAGGGCGGAAAAAGGGGGGGCCCAGATTGTTTGTCTCCGGTCGGCCAGAAAAGATTGAAACCATGCGAACACCGTTCCCCGCAGGCCAATCTCCCAGAGTCTTGTTAGGAGGAGGTCGTGGGGAATGGTGTCAAAGGCCGCCGACAGATCGAGCATGATAAGCAGGGCCTTTCCACCCCTGTCGAGAGTCTCCTTCACAACCTCGGTTACCTCAAGTAGAGCGGTTTCAGTGCTCAGGTTAGATCTAAACCCGGACTGTGACTGATGTAATAAGGAGTTACCCTCTAAAAAGTTGGTAAGGGTAGTATGAACATGCTTTTCCGTAATTTTGGCCAGGGCAGGAAGCAGCGAGATTGGCCTGTAGTTGGAATGCAGTTTAGCGTCTGCATTCGGTTTTTTAATGAGGGGAAGAACTAGGGCCTGTTTCCAAGATGAGGGGGCTTTGCCCAAGTTCAAAGATGCATTGATGATAGGGTTGAAGATCGGGTTCAGGGCAGGTGCCAGGGTCGCAAGACACTTGGCGGGACAAGGGTCCAGTGGAGAGCCAGATTTCAGGCTAGACAAAAGGTCGAGCGAGGCCTGAGGCTCTATGGAGGGGAAACAGTGCAGGGTAGGACCCGAGGAATCCATATGCAAAGCCAGTGGATGTAACCAGGGGTAAGGAGAGCCGTCGACCACAGAGCCCGAAATCGAGATGTTATGGGTTCCTTGCAAGGCTGACTGGATGGTGCGTATTTTATTAGTAAAAAATACTGCAAGCTCCTTGATCCATGGTTCCGAGAAAGCAGACGTAGGAGTACAGCAGGAAGGAGAGGTGAATTCTTTAACAATCTTAAAGATCTCTTTGCAGGAGCTATCTGCTTCCTCAATCCTTTTAGCTAAGAAGGATTTTTTCTCTGCAGTGATCTCCCTATGATATTCTTTCACTGCTTCTCTGTAGGAATGCTTAGCAGAAGTATCATACTGCCTCCTCCAAATTCTCTCCAGCCTCTTGCAGTGCCTTCTCTTAGCAGCCAGGGCAGCAGAAAACCACTGGGCTGATGCTCTTGCCAGTTCTGATCTAGCCTGGCGGGGTGGTGCCAAGGCTTCCAAGCGTGTAGTGAGCCAGTTCTGAAAACACACAACATCGTCCTCCAGTCTACCCGTGAGAGCACAGGGATAGGTTTCTAAAGCCGGGTGAGCATGGCCGGGGTGACTTTGTGGAAGGCTCTAGAGCTACGAGCTGTTTGCCGCTGCGAAGTGCGAGCGGCTACTGGCTGATGTACTATCGTAAAATCCGCTAGGAAATGGTCCGACCAGAGGACTGGGGCAAGGGAGGAGAGGGCCACCGGAACGGTCGAGAACATTTGATCTAAAATATGCCCTTTCTCATGTGTAGGAGACTGCAGGTACATATGAAGTCCCACCGAAGATGTCATATCCAAGAATTTTTGCACTTCAGGATCCTCACCCTTATCCATGTGGATGTTAAAGTCCCCAAGGATTAGGCAGTGTTTTGTCCTAAGACTAAGTGTGGAAATGATCGATAGCAAATCCTCAATGAAGGAGCCTAGATGGCCAGGCGGTCTATAAAGCAAGAGCCCCAAACAAGATTGATGGGGGGAGAGGGCCAGGAAGAAGGCAAGGATCTCACAACCAGGTAAATCATCCATCGACAAGATGGTACACGGAATGTGCCTCTTGATGATAAGTGCCACTGCATCTATCTCGACGGAAAATAGCAAATGAAGGAGGGATGGCAATAGCCAGATCAGGTTCTGATCCCTCACCGAGCCATGTCTCCGTGAGAAAAAGACAGTCCATATCATCGTGTGTTAAAAGATTATGGATGTCAAGAGCGTGCTGAGGAAGGGATCTGGTGTTTAGCAAAGCACATTTACTACCTAATGGGGGAAACTTGCCCGGAAAGGAATTGATAGGGACAGGCAACCACCCACACGTGGGGCACTTGGTGATAACCCCTGCAGAGTAGGGGATAGCTCGCTGACATGGAGCAGTATGTACATTATAAGACAGAAGTTCCTCACTTGTGTACATCAAACCGAGTACTCAGTGGGACCCACCAGGCTCGCGGCCGAGCGCCTCCGGGACGCTGGCGGGCGCAGACGGGCTGACTCAGGCGAGACTCCGGCGCAGGGACGGCGCCCCCGCAAACGCGACCGCTAGCGCGGGAGACCACTGTTTCCTTTCATCTGGTACACTAGAGCGCTCCAATCACTCTAGCCCCCACTCAAGATGGCCGCCGAGTGCAGAAATGCCAGACCCCGGTCTGAAGCCCTAACGGCAGGTAGCGCCGTGAAAGATTGGCGGAAATGCGTGTAAGTATTCTAGAAGTATGCTGAATGCATTGCAGAATGAAAAAACAACAATTTTACAATTCGCTAAAATTCATTAAAAACAAGCCGTTTTACTCGCGGAGCACGAGAGAGAATAAACGTGCTCAGTGCTTCACAAAATAGCAATTCAATCTGGTATAAGTGAAAGATCTCGCGAGCGCAGCTTCCGGGCTCCTTTTATCTGGTACACTAGAGCGCTCCCACCACTCTAGCCCCCACTCAAGATGGCCGCCGAGTGCAGAAATGCCAGACCCCGGTCTGAAGCCCTAACGGCAGGTAGCGCCGTGAAAGATTGGCGGAAATGCGTGTAAGTATTCTAGAAGTATGCTGAATGCATTGCAGAATGAAAAAACAACAATTGTGCAATTCGCTTAAATTCATTAAAAACAAGCCGTTTTACTCGCGGAGCACGAGAGAGAATAAACGTGCTCAGTGCTTCACAAAATAGCAATTCAATCTGGTATAAGTGAAAGATCTGTGGTTCCGAATTTAACAAATTTCATTAAGTTATGACTCTGAAGACCTCTGTCTATGTCAGAAGTGTCTTAACTAAGGGTTTCTTCGCTCTGTCAACTCCCAATTAATAAAACAGAAACCTTTTATACTGTGATAACATAACAAGTATTTCTGTCTTTACATGCCAAAATGAATATTGTCATTCCACAAAAGAGAAAACGAAAATTTAGCAAGCAGTGATAGAGGTGATGATTTTAGGATCCTCCCTAACCTAGGGAGAGAACCAACCAGGTGCCTTGAAAACAAAGAGCACATCTTGCTGAACGATTCGTTGGTGGTCCCATCCTCTTAGGACCACCCCAAGCACATTTGTGGGAAAAAATACAATTGCAACCAAAGGCCCTGCAAAGCATTATGGGACGAGATTAGCAGTGGGCAGTGAATATTATAGTATCCAATATCAAAAAAATTCTACATAGAGCTGCAGTTCAACTAGTCGTTACTAGGTGTCCCTCACAAGTCAAATGCAAAAGCATTGAAATTATTACATCAAGCTGCAGTTCCACTAGTCGTTAATAGGTGTCCCTCACGAGTCAAATGCAAAAGCATTGAAACCCTTTCATGAAGCTGCAGTTTCACTAGTCGTTACTAGGTTTCCCTCATGAGTCAAATGCAAAAGCATTGACCAGCAGCTGGATGTAATAATTTCAATGCTTTTGCATTTGACTTGTGAGGGACACCTAGTAACGACTAGTTGAACTGCAGCTCTTTGTAGAATTATTTTGATATTGGATACTATAAAATTCACTGCCCACTGCTAATCTCGCTAGACTCGTGCTGGGGGCAGAGGGGATGCTGGTGATAGAGGGGATGCTCGTTGAAGAGGGGATGCTGGTTGAAGAGGGTATGCTGGTGGAAGAGGGGACGCTGGTGGCAGAGGGGACGCTGGTGGCAGAGGGGACGCTGGTGGCAGAGGGGACGCTGGTGGCAGAGGGGACGCTGGTGGCAGAGGGGATGCTGGGAGCAGAGGGGGATGCTGGGAGCAGAGGGGATGCTGGGGGCAGAGGGGATGCTGGGGAAGAGGGGACGCTGGGGGCAGAGGGGACGCTGGGGGCAGAGGGGACGCTGGGGGCAGAGGGGTTGCCGGGGTCGCTGGTGGAAGAGGGAACACTGGGGCATAAGGGAAGCGGGCAGAGGGGAAGCTGGGGCAGAGGGGAAGCTGGGGCAGAGGGGATGCTGGGGCAGAGGGGACGCTCGGGCTGAGGGGATGCTGGGGCAGAAAGGGATGCTGGGGCAGAGGGGATGCTGGGGCAGAGGGGAGACTGCGGGCAGAGCTAATGCTGGGGACATAAGGGACGCTGGTAGAAGAGGCGACGCTGGTAGAAGAGTGGACGCTGGGGGCAGAAGGAAGGCTGGGGGCAGAGGGGATGCTGGGGGCAGAGGTGACGCTGGGGGCAGAGGTGACGCTGGGGGCAGAGGGGACGCTGGTGGAAGAGGGGACGCTGGGGGCAGAGGGGATGCTGGTTGAAGAGGGGATGCTGGTTGAAGAGGGGATGCTGGTTGAAGAGGGGACGCTGGTTGAAGAGGGGACGCTGGGGTCAGAGGGGATGCTAGGGGAAGAGGGGACAGGGGGGCAGAGGGACCCTGGTAGAAGAGAAGGTGCTGGGGGCAGAGGGGACGCTGGGGCAGAGGGGATGCTGGTGGCAGAGGGGAGGCTGGTGGCAGAGGGGACGCTGGGGGCAGAGGGGACGCTGGGGGCAGAGGGGACGCTGGTTGCAGAGGGGACACTGGTGGCAGAGGGGACGCTGGGGGCAAAGGGGACGCTAGGGCAGAGGGGACACTGGGGGCAGATGGGATGCTGGGGCAGAGGGGACGGTGGGGGAAGAGGGGACGCTGGGGGCAGCGGGGATGCTGGGAAAGCTGGTGGAAGAGGGGACACTGGGGGCAGAGGAGATGCTGGGGCAGAAGGGATGCTGGGGGCAGAGGGGATGCTGGAGGCAGAGGGGATGCTGGGGCAGATTGGACGCTGGGGGCAGAGGGAATGCTGGGGGCAGAGGGGGCGCTGGTAGAAGAGTGTACGCTGGGTTCAGAGGGGACGCTGGGTTCAGAGGGGACGATGGGTTCAGAGGGGACGCTGGGGGCAGAGGGGACGCTGGGAGGGGACGCTTGGAGGAAAGGGGATGCTGGGAGCAGAGAGGATGCTGGGGCAGAGGGGACGCTGGTGGCAGAGGGGACACTTGGGACAGAGTGGATGCTGGGAACGCTGGTGGAAGAGAGGACGCTGGGGGCAGAGGGGACGCTGGGGGCAGAGGGGACGCTGGGGCAGAGGGGATGCTGGGGGAAGAGGGGACGCTGGGGCAGAGGGGACGCTGGGGCAGAGGGGATGCTGGGGGCAGAGGGGACGCTGGGGCAGAGGGACGGTGGGGGCAGAGGGGACGCAGGGGGCAGAGGGGATGCCGGGGTCGCTGGTGAAAGAGGGAACGCTGGGGCATAAGGGACGCAGGCAGAGGGGAAGCTGGGGCAGAGGGGAAGCTGGGGCAGATGGGATGCTGGGGCAGAGGGTACGCTGGGGGCTGAGGGGATGCTGGGGCAGAAAGGGATGCTGGGACAGAGGGGATGCTGGGGCAGAGAAGACACTGCGGGCAGAGCTAATGCTGGGGACAGAAGGGACGCTGGTAGAAGAGGCGACGCTGGTAGAAGAGTGGACACTGGTGGCAGAGGGAAGGCTGGGGGCAGAGGGAAGGCTGGGGCAGAGGGGATGCTGGGGGCTGAGGTGACGCTGGGGGCAGAGGTGACGCTGGGGGCAGAGGGGACGCTGGGGGCAGAGGGGACGCTGGGAGCAGAGGGGATGCTGGGAGCAGAGGGGACGCTGGGGGCAGAGGGGACGCTGGGGGCAGAGGGGACGCTGGGGGCAGAGGGGATGCTGGTGTAAGAGGGGATGCTGGTTGAAGAGGGGATGCTGGTTGAAGAGGGGATGCTGGTTGAAGAGGGGACGCTGGGGTCAGAGGGGATGCTAGGGGAAGAGGGGATGGGGCAGAGGGACGCTGGTAGAAGAGAAGGTGCTGGGGGCAGAGGGGACGCTGGGGCAGAGGGGATGCTGGTGGCAGAGGGGACACTGGTGGCAGAGGGGACGCTAGGGGCAGAGGGGACGCTACTGGCAGAGGGGACGCTGGGGGCAAAGGGGACGGTGGGGGCAGAGGGGACACTGGGGGCAGATGGGATGCTGGGGCAGAGGGGACACTGGGGGCAGATGGGATGCTGGGGCAGAGGGGACGCTGGGGGCAGAGGGGACGCTGGGGGCAGAGGGGATGCTGGGAACGCTGGTGGAAGAGGGGACACTGGGGGCAGAGGGGATGCTGGGGCAGAAGGGATGCTGGGGGCAGAGGGGATGCTGGAGGCAGAGGGGATGCTGGGGCAGATTGGACGCTGGGGGCAGAGGGAATGCTGGGGGCAGAGGGGATAATGGTAGAAGAGGGGACGCTGGGTTCAGAGGGGACGATGGGTTCAGAGGGGACGCTGGGGGGAAAGGGGACGGTGGGAGGAAAGGGGACGCTGGGAGCAGAGAGGATGCTGGGTAAGAGGGGACACTGGTGGCAGAGGGGACGCTGGGGGCAGAGTGGATGCTGGGAACGCTGGTGGAAGAGGGGACGCTGGGTGCAGAGGGGACGCTGGGGCAGAGGGGATCCTGGGGGCAGAGGGGACGCTGGGGCAGAGGGGATGCTGGGGGCAGAGGGGATGCTGGGGCAGAGGGGACGCTGGGGCAGGGGGACGGTGGGGGCAGAGGGGACGCTGGGGTCAGAGGGGATGCTGGGAACGCTGATGGAAGAGTGGACGCTGGGGGCAGAGGGGATGCTGGGGCAGAAGGGATGCTGGGGGCAGAGGGGATGCTGGGGCAGACGGGACGCTGGGGCAGAGGAACGGGGGAAGGGCAGAGGGGACGCTGGGGGCAAAGGGGATGCCGGGGTCGCTGGTGGAAGAGGGAACTTTGGGGCATAAGGGACGCAGGCAGAGGGGAAGCTGGGGCAGAGTGGATGCTGGGGCAGAGGGGACGCTGGGGGCTGAGGGGGTGCTGGGGCAGAAAGGGATGCTGGGGCAGAGGGGATGCTGGGGCAGAGGGGACACTGCGGGCAGAGCTAATGCTGGGGACAGAAGGGACGCTGGTAGAAGAGGCGACGCTGGTAGAAGAGTGGACGCTGGGGGCAGAGGGAAGGCTGGGGGCAGAGGGGATGCTGGGGGCCGAGGTGACGCTGGGGCAGAGGGGACGCTGGTGGAAGAGGGGACGCTGGGAGCAGAGGGGATGCTGGGAGCAGAGGGGACGCTGGGGGCAGAGGGGACGCTGGGGGCAGAGGGGATGCTGGTGTAAGAGGGGATGCTGGTGTAAGAGGGGATGCTGGTTGAAGAGGGGACGCTGGGGTCAGAGGGGATGCTAGGGGAAGAGGGGATGGGGGCAAAGGGACGGTGGCAGAAGAGAAGGTGCTGGGGGCAGGGGGGACGCTGGGGCAGAGGGGATGCTGGTGGCAGAGGGGATGCCGGGGTCGCTGGTGGAAGAGGGAACGCTGGGGGCATAAGGGGCGCAGGCAGAGGGGAAGCTGGGGCAGAGGGGAAGCTGGGGCAGAGGGGACGCTGGGGGCTGAGGGGATGCTGGGGCAGAAAGGGATGCTGGGGCAGAGGGGATGCTGGGGCAAAGGGGACACTGCGGGCAGAGCTAATGCTGGGGACAGAAGGGACGCTGATAGAAGAGGCGACGCTGGTAGAAGAGTGGACGCTGGGGGCAGAGGGAAGGCTGGGGGCAGAGGTGACGCTGGGGGCAGAGGGGACGCTGGTGGAAGAGGGGACGCTGGGAGCAGAGGGGATGCTGGGAGCAGAGGGGACGCTGGGGGCAGAGGGGATGCTAGGGGAAGAGGGGATGGGGGCAGAAGGACGCTGGTAGAAGAGAAGGTGCTGGGGCAGAGGGGACGCTGGGGGCAAAGGGGACGCTAGGGCAGAGGGGACACTGGGGGCAGATGGGATGCTGGGGCAGAGGGGACGGTGGGGGCAGAGGGGACGCTGGGGGCAGAGTGGATGCTGGGAGCAGAGGGGATGCTGGTTGAAGAGGGGATGCTGGTTGAAGAGGGTATGCTGGTGGAAGAGGGGACACTGGGGGCAGAGGGGATGCTGGGGCAGAGGGGATGCTGGAGGCAGAGGGGATGCTGGGGCAGATTGGACGCTGGGGGCAGAGGGAATGCTGGGGGCAGAGGGGACAATGGTAGAAGAGGGGACGCTGGGCTCAGAGGGGACGCTGGGGGCAGAGGGGACGCTGGGAGGAGAGGGGACGCTGGGAGGAAAGGGGACGCTGGGAGGAAAGGGGACGCTGGGAGCAGAGAGGATGCTTGGTCAGAGGGGACGCTGGTGGCAGAGGGGACGCTGGGGCCAGAGTGGATGCTGGGAACGCTGGTGAAAGAGGGGACGCTGGGGGCAGAGGGGACGCTGGGGCAGAGGGGATGCTGGGGGCAGAGGGGGCGCTGGTGGCAGAGGGGACGCTGGGGGCAGAGTGGATGCTGGGAACGCTGGTGGAAGAGGGGACGCTGGGGGCAGAGGGGACGCTGGGGCAGAGGGGATGCTGGGGGCAGAGGGGACGCTGGGGCAGAGGGACGGTGGGGGCAGAGGGGACGCTGGGGGCAGAGGGGATGCTGGGAACGCTGGTGGAAGAGGGGACGCTGGGGGCAGAGGGGATGCTGGGGCAGAAGGGATGCTGGGGGCAGAGGGGATGCTGGAGGCAGATTGGACGCTGGGGGCAGAGGGAATGCTGGGGGCAGCGGGGACGCTGGTAGAAGGGGGGACGCTGGTAGAAGAGGGGACGCTTGGGGCAGAGGGGACGCTGGGGGCAGAGTGGATGCTGGGAACGCTGGTGGAAGAGGGGACGCTGGGGGCAGAGGGGATGCTGGGGGCAGAGGGGGCGCTGGTAGAAGAGGGGGCGCTGGGTTCCGAGGGGGCAGTGCCAGGGATTACTTTCATTTTTTTCACACTCCACATTACAACGAGACGTAGGTAAAGGAGAGCGGCAGAGACGCAGTGAGAGGATCAGTGAAGGGTACAGGAACGAATGCAAGGGGAATAAGGACAATGTAGGAGAGAAGAGATAGTGGACAAAGGAAGGGTCAATGGAAGTGAAGAGAGGGGGTGTGAGATGGGAGTAAGAAGAGCGAGTGTAAGACTGGAGTGAGGAGAGGAAGGATGACATGCATCTGACGAGAGAGAAGGCGAGATTGAATTGATGGGGGAGGGGGTGACACGATTAATACTGATGATTACATTGAGGAGATAGGGTGATAGGCCGTGAACAAGGGTTGTTAGACATAGAAAGGATGACCGTCACAGAGAGGAGAGTTTGTCAAACAAAAAAAAAAAAATTCTTTTTACACAGTCATTAACTTGGTAGGAGGCAAATTGGGCCATTTGGAAACTTTGGAGGAGGGGTGAAACTGGTGCCTTCCATTGATAGCTCGTGGTTCTGAGAAGTGGTTCCCTGTGGTTAGGTAGGTACAGTAGCACATAGTTCCATGTAACTAATCGCACCATCAGTCATCGTGCCCTCATTACAAGACTGAATGTACTCCAAGGTTGTAAATATTTTATAGACAGTTCATGGTTAAAGACAGCTTGAGCTGCTGGCCATCCTCCATTTCAAATCATTTTTCGGTGGTGCAGGAGTTTGGAGAGGCCTGGTCAGGCCACACATTGGTTCTGACAGACTTTCACCCTCTCTGGCCTCTGTTATTAGATTTCCCTATTCCACTGGAAATGGCGCCAATCAGTGACCAAATGGACCCTGGGAGCAGTGTGGGCCTGCAGATCTCTGGCAGGAAGAGAGGTAGAGGTTAAAAATAGGAACAACTGCCCCTAGATTCCTAGGAATATTATGGGAGGGGGAGAACACAGATGATACACAAAGGGCAGGCAGGAGCTCTCTTGACAGTAGCATGTCTATAGTGAACAGGCATCTGGGGTGAGATTGCTTTGATGCTGGGCTTCCCCATAGCTAGGATGCCACCTATTTCTCTCGGCCCAGAACTGGTTTGAGTGAGCTTCTTGCTTGTGAGGAGAATGAGGGTCGCATTTTAATAGGCCAGCCACCCCGAGGACTTAAAGAGCTCCTCAGAACAGACTGGGTGTCCTGACCTAGCTGGATACACCCACAATTGTTTTTTCTGTGATTGTTTTGCAGCAGAATAGCAGGAACTGCTCCAAAGGAATATTGCACTGAGAGTGGGACCTTTCAAAGGACAGGCCTTTGTACCATCACCAATCACTAGCCAGTGACTACTAGAAGAAAGGCTCACACCCCAGAGACATCCGAAAAATGAATGTACTTGAAAGGAGACAAGATGGAAGAACTTCCTGCTGTCTGACTGGGAAAGGACTGAGGGTTTAGATCCCACTTTCTGATGTACATAGGCTTTGAAACTGCTCTCCAAGACTCAAAGAAGATGACTAACTCCATTCGTAGGGGAGTAAAGGACAAAGAACGCCTTAGTTGCCAAAGAGCTAGCTGATTACTTGGGACAGGACTTTTGCTACCTGGCTGGAGTGTTTAAACCAATGTCCCCTGATTTCTGTGCCATCGTATCTTGAAAACTATTCCTAGCAATCTGGTAACCAAGAAGCATTCTGCTAAGTTGGGGCTAGAAGAGTTTTTTTACTTCCACTGATCAAAAGACAGTGCAACGGATTCCAGAGAAAGGCCCACCATCCTCGTACTAGATGTTCTGTTTTGCCCCATTTGGAGCTTTTCTCTAGCAAGCTACAAAGCTCCATTGGGACGTCCCAGAAAGCACATCTCCTTTGAGAAGCATTGCTGTACCATGGCTCCCAGCCCTGCAGCACTGGAGAATTACAAGCCCTTGAAACTAAACTGGTTCTGAAAGAAGAATAAGAGAGATGTGAAGGCCACGCGACCGCAGAGAGGAGAGTGATTTGGCAGCTATGCTTTTGAAGTTTGCCCCACCCAAAGTTTTTGGCAGCAAACCTTGAGGGTTCAAGGGGAACCAAATCTGATTTATCCTGGCTTGCAAAGCCTTCCTTTGCCATGGCTTCGCGCCTAGCCTAGATGGAGGATTCTGACCACCTGAAAAAAGACTAAGGGGCCCATTAGGATGGCAGGCGGATTGCCCCCGCCAGGCTGGCGGTAGCCACCGCCGGCCTGGCGAGGGCAATCCGCCCACCATTCTCACTGAAATGACCCCCTGCCACATTAGGATGGCTGGGGGGATCCGCGGCAGACGGAAAGACCGTCCGCCGGTTTTCCGCCCCGGTCACCTTGCGACCGGGGAGGAAAAGGTTTCTCGTGGCGGTGTCTGTTTGACACCGCCAGCCATATTAGTATGGGCCCAATCTGATGCCTTTCCGTGGTGGCAATGCCGCCACAGAAAGGCAGGCGGTCTTCACTTCGGGGGCCCCCTGCGGGCCCCCAGAGTGAAGGCGACGTGGGGGGTACACATGGGGGGTTCCAGTGGTACCCCCCAGCATTTGCATACACAAAGCGGCAGGCACCGCGCGGTGCGTGCCGCTTTGTGTATGCAAATGCATACATGCATTTTTAGCATTGTGCGGGCGGTGCTGAGAGCAGCGCCCGCCACAATGTTAAAAATGCAGGATGCGTCCTCCACTGTGGCGGACACATCCTAATACCCCCCATGGGACCCCCGCCCTCATGGCAGGCGGTCCCAATCCCCGGGACGATGGCGGGCGGGCAAAGTCCGCCCGCCATCCTAATGAGGGCCTAAGAGTGAAGGTACTTGGAAAAAGGTTGTAAAGTGATCACAGAAACGAAGCAACTACAACATTGTAGTTTTCCCAACTGTGAGCTTTTGGCATCTAAACTAAAGGTGTCAGGTAACTCACCATCATATCCAGCCTAGGGGAACCCCCACCAACCACAGGGTCCTGCCTTGCCCCTCTGGAGTACTTTGTCGTTCATCTCAGAGACAATGTCAAAGGTAAAACTGTTGACCGTGGTGAACCACTAGACTTTATTCGACCCACCTGAGGTTACGTGGTTTTCCACTTCGCTTCGTATCTAGCCGCCATTTATTGTTTAACTGCCATTTTGTGTTGCCTCACTCATGCAGCACGGCGGACGTGGTGAACGCAATGTTTTTGCCTTTTCAGCTGCTACGTTTCTCTCTCATTAAAGAGTAACTCCTGCCCATGTTTACGAAACCGGTGTCAGGGTTTCCCGAGTTTGTAAATCCATGTCTAGACTGATTAATCCATGTCTTACTCCACTGTTTGGATCCCACCATTCTTCTTGACTTTATCTTGTTTAACTGACCTTCGCTATTCTCTTCGTGTGTTCTGTTACATAAACTGTCTTTTGAAGCATTCAAACATGGTCTACCACCTGCAAATTGAATTACGGGCACTGGTGGTGATTAACTTGAGGGGATGAGAGCACACAGGGTCTGAAAGGAGGGTGTGTTTTAGACATTCGATAGCTTGTTTTCAAACTATTCCTATTTGTCAGTTTTGTATGTTTTGGGAGTTGGCATTGTAAACCTGTGTACTATAATAGATTGTGCGCCACGGAATGAAGTGGCAGTCTCCTGAGAACCTACCATTGGTGTACTTACAGGACAACTGTGCTTAGCTGCAGCTAATAAATCTGCTTTTCTACGCCTAACAGAGTGTCACGTGTCTCTGTCTGCCAAAGCAGGTGAACCCGGAGATCTTAGGCGTGCCCTGCGCCACCTGGCCCATAAGGTCAGGTTCTCCACACCTACTGTCACGGTTAGCCTGAGAAGGTGCCTGATTCCACACACCTCATAGATTATCAATGAGTTTTGCTTCTCCATTGTTTTTTATTATGACTTTTTGACATTTATTTTACAACTTGTTAACGCCTTACCACCCTGAATGATTTTTACTATTTTGCTGTTTTAGTTAATGTTTTGTTCTTTTTACTAAACGGATATGAGAATTTTACTGTTTGATTTCTTGACTTTAATATTGTTTTGGGTTCTACTTGCATGATTTACCCACACTTTTCTGAGGAATCTGTTGGTTGAGCATTATTAAGGGTAAGCCTATGTTATCGAACCTGCACTTTAGTTTTTAGGACCGCAGTAACTTAACTTTGTGCTTGCTCATTTTTTGCATTCCCTATAGTTTCATCCAGGTTGCTCATACATTATCCTTTACACTCTATTAAATTCCATAATACTGCTAGTATCTACAACTTTAAGGATATTTTCATATAATGGATATAATATTTATAGCATGTGTAGCACTTTTTTGTAAAGTTGTTGATTAGTTCTTGTAAATAGGCGGCAACTGTGCTATGCTTGCTGGCTTTTCAGAGGTTGTTTATGATGTCATTTATGTATTGATTGCACAGCCGAATGATTACATGCTAGTAATGCAAGAACTTTTTTAAATTTTTTTTATTGGTTTTTTTTGTTTTCTTTCTTCTCTTTTTTTTTTTGTCCTCATAAATGCCACCAGTAGATGTTAGCTCTAAATAGACGTCCTTCAGGCCACTAACACAAACCTTCCTTAGCCGCCCTTGTGTTTGTGGATAGCCATTGAAGATCGCCCAGAGGTAAGGTTAATTCCAGTCCAACTCCCTATCCCGATGTTGCTTGCTACTAAGGGAGGACGAGACCACTTAACCTCTGGCATAATCATTGGACTTATTATTGTTATTGTTCACACCATACTTTTAAGGCAGACCACAACTCAACAGACTTAACCCCTCCGCATAGTAAATCCAATCTACTCACCGCCATGATGTTCTTAGGGCAGTCTGCAAATTTTGGAGGAAGTTCTGATTTCCATTCTTTGCAGATCTCTCTTCTGACGATAACAATTACATAGAAGATAAACTGTGATATACAGCTATTTATGTTATAGTCGGGTAGAAAACCAAAAAAAAACAAGTCTAGGAGTACACGCGATAGGAAAAAACAGTACCTCTTCCAAAAAACCACATACCTGTCTCCAGAAACCATCTAATACAGGGCATTCAACAAACATATGGATATCATCTGCTGCTGGAGACTTACACCTTGGACAGAAATACTGTTCTGTTGATATTTTGGAAAGTTTCGCCGGTGTCCAATAAGCCCTGTACATTGTGAATAAATGATTTCTTCTCAGGTTCGATGGTTTAATAACTTTCTGAGATATTGTGAAAGAGTCTGACCAGACTTTTATTATGTCATCTGAGATCTGTATTGCCGGGGTATCCCATAATTTAGTTATTTCAGCCTCCAAATTTTCCTTATCTTTACTTCCCGTTATCATTTTATACCAATCAGCAGTCTCACCCTTCCATCCATTCCGCCTAGTTATTAAGTCGAGCGGGAGGCTGTCCTCTTCCGTATTCCAATTCTGGCTTCCCCACCATGCCGACAATTGATAAAATTTAATCCTTGTGATGGTGCCCTCTGTTAAGCGTGATACTGTTTCCCAACTTAATAAGCTTGAAACATCGCAGAGGTCCCCCCATTTTTTAAGGCCAGCTTTCTTCAAAGGGAGAGCTAATTGATCCAATAAACATTCTGGAGTACCAGGGGAATCCCAGATTGGGGCTTGAGAATGATAGTAAGGGATACCTGTAAATTTCCGTATCCATCGCCAATTATCTTGGGCAGTCCGTAAAAGTTTTAGTCGAATTTTTTTTAAAAACTTTTGATCGCCAAACTTAAACAAGAAAAAATCTGCACTGTATGGGAGGTCTGATAACATAGCTTGAAACAGTCTGCCGTGTGAAGTAGAATCCAACTTATTGGCTAAAAGTCTAAAGTTCTTAAATTGGAAAGCGTAGCAATAAGAAAGTAAGTCTGGGAGTGCCAATCCACCAAGTTTCAGTCCTCTTCTGAGCTTCTTCCAAGCTATTCTAGGGGATTTTGTAGCCCAAATAAAAGTACCAATTCTTCCTTGCAAAGTGGAAATATCTTTTTTATTAAATATTAAAGGAATATAATTAAACAAAAAAGTAACTTTTGGGAGAATTATCATTTTGACTAAATTCACCCTACCAAATATATTTAAAGGAAGGGTGTTCCATCTAGTCAAGAGTTTTCTGATCTCTTTTACAACTGTTACCCAGCTAGTCTTGGGAGTGTCGTATAGATTTTGAGTGAGATAAACCCCCAAATATCTAATTTTAGATTTTGCTTCTGCAATTGGGACCGGGTTATTCCAGCTCATAATTTCCGTTTTGTCCCTATTAATGCTATACCCTGATATTAAACCAAAATCTTCAGCCAGTCTAAATAATGTTGGTATCGCTTCCTCTGGGTTAGAAGTGTAAAGAAGTAAATCATCAGCATAGAGAGCTGTCTTCAGTTCTAGATTTCCTATTTTGAATGGTTTTATTTCTGGATCTTGCCTCATAGAACATACGAGGGGTTCAATATAAATATCGAAAAGAGGGGGGATAGAGGGCAGCCCTGCCTTGTCCCTCTAGAAATACTCAATCAGTCACTGAGACTACCATTAACCAAAATCTTAGCTCTTGGTCCTCTATATAAAGTTTCAATTCCCTTGATGAATAGTTCTGGGAAGCCAAAATGTGTCATTGATTTCCAAAGAAAGAGCCAATTCACCTGGTCAAAAGCTTTGGCCGCATCTATAGCTACAATAGTGAGAAATACTTTCGTTTCAATAGCAATATCTATTGCTCCAATCACTTGGAAAGTCAATTCGTTCAATTGACGACCTGGTATAAACCCCCGCTGGTCTGGTTGGATTATAGACTTAATTATTTTTGCCAGCCTCGATGCCAGGATACCAGAATAGATTTTTAGATCCGAGTTTAAAAGTGAAATTGGCCGGTAAGACTCTATCCTTTCCGGATCTTTATTTGGTTTGGCTATTAGTGAGATTGTAGCAGCTGACCAGGAGGAAGGGATTTGCTCTCCCTGAATAAAGATTTTATTGAAAAGTCTCTGTAATGGGACCAAGATTTCTTCCACATTATCCTTGTAGACCTCAGTCGGGAGTCCATCGGGGCCAGAGGCCTTATTTCTAGCCATCTTCTTCAATTGTAGTCTTATCTCTCCCTCCGTTATCTCAGTGGCTAAAAAGGCTTTATCAAGATCATTTACCTGGGGCAGATCTATTGAGGCCCACCAATTATCCAATTCACACTGCAGCCCTTTGTTTTTCTCCCGATATAATTCTTCCTAGAACAGTCTGGCTTCTCTTTTTATCTCAGTATCTTCTGTTAGGGTCAATCCAGTCCCATGCTGCATTAAAGATTTGATGTTGTTTCTGCTCCTCTCCATCCTAGCCTTCCAAGATAACAGGGACCCGCATTTCTCTCCATATTCGAAATTGCGAAGCTTGCTAACTTCCCATTTATCTAGAATACTTTTTTCAGCTCTTGTTTTAAAATCCGTTTGCAGTTCTAAAATTTCTTTCTCTAATCTTAAGATATTGGGTTTATTTTCCAGGACAGCAAGTTGAAGTTGCTGTTCTTTTAATTTTATTAATTTGAGCTCTTGGGTATCTCTATCTTTTTCAAGCCTACGGTTTAAGATCATCTGAGAGCTATATATTCCTCTTAAATAAGACTTAAATGTGTCCCATATCATACGGTCTGAGGCTGTGTTCTCATTAAACCTAAAAAATTCCCCTATACTTTCCTTCATTTTATGTCCAACATCAGCATCTAATAAGATCGTTCTATCAAGTGTCCATCGATTCTCTAATATTTTGTTCTTTAAGGTTAAAAAAAAAAAAAAAAAGTAATGCAAGAACTATTTTGCAATTACTCTGGAAAATAGTTTTATATAGCCGATAACGAAAAGGTCATGTGTATAAAATAATTTGCAAAAGGCTTAAGTCTCCTGTATTTCAAACTAAGTAGTGGTATCGGTTTTGTATACTTAAATAACAATGATACCTCAGCAGAACTTAGTTTGTGACTCTTAAACCATCAGTGGTTGGTATGGACCAGCTACAGTAAGAACAAGGATTGATTGTGCTGAAAGTAATTTGAAAAAAACAGAAAAGACTTCTGGGTAAGATGGCAGCGACCTGCCCCTCCCCGAGCCGCTGCTCTCCATGACTAACGAGCGGACTATAAAAGCCCCAGAGCAACTGAGGTGGCGCTGAGCCATTCGAACACTCCGAGATCCCAGAGATAAGCAGGAAAAGTCATAGCTGTCCACCCAGGTGAGAGCCAGCGAAGCGAGCCCCGGAGAGGAACAGGGGCGCGAGAGATCAAGCAGTGGGCCGCTCTTGTGGAGGCGCAAAAACACAATGGGCCCGATTCACAGAATGAACTTAAGACTCAATCCTAAACTTACTACTATTTTGGTATTCACAGAATGCACTTACTACTTTTGGCATTCACAGAATTAACTTACTACTTTTGGTATTCACAGAAGTGAGGATTTTGTCTTAAGTTTGTCTTAAGACAAACTTAAGACAGACTTAAGACAGACTTAGGACAGACTTAGGACAGACTTAAGACAAACTTAAGACAAATTCCTAACTTCTGTGAATACCAAAAGTAGTAAGTGCATTCTGTGAATGCCAAAAGTAGTAAGTGCATTCTGTGAGTACCAATATAGTAGTAAGTTTAGGATTGAGTCTTAAGTTCATTCTGTAAATCGGGTCCTATGACTGGAGGGCTTGGCATACACTGAGCAAAATGCCGGCCTGCAAGGAGGCTCCCAGCCAACCGTGGTGAAATGAGGGAGCTGCGCAGAAGCGGCTGACCAGGGCTGCATAAAGGAGCTGCTTCACAAGTCCCAATGTATCAGGATGGCATGTGGTGAGCTAGAGGTGCAAGGACGTTATAGTTAGGATATATAATTTTTTTTTAAACCTTAGAAATTCAGTGAAAAAGAAAAGACTACAGGGATGTTAAAGTTCGGCTCAGATTTCCCTAGGACAAAACCATTGGAATTCACTAGTTATAGTTACCTGAGCCAGCTAACACATATGCACCTGCAGTGCACTGCTTATGAGCCTCACATATTACATCACTCATGACATGGTCAGTGACATCAGGGATGACATCATCCACAGAACCACTCACACACCCACTAACACCCCCCTATAACCGCTCAAACACCCACACAACCATTATCAAACCCAATCTGATAGAGACATCTAGCTGCAGATTCCTTAACTTAGAATTTCCCCCAGGCGCCAGTCTGGATCCAGAGACTTTTCAGCAGTACCTCTGCATGCCGGGGAAAAGCATTGCATGGCTCTGCCCTGACATTGTCTACGGATATGACATCAGTGGAGCCATATTAGTCCCTCTCGGCACGCTGACGTCCGTTTTCTTCTTTTCCGCGCTGCAACGCGGATCGAGGAGAAGTGGCTCCACAGGCCTCTTTTTGTTTTTTGGTATTTTTGCATCCGGAACAGTGTGCCAATGACTTTAGGCTTCAAGGCTTGTGAGACATGTACACGACAGATGTCGGTGGCGGATCTGCATGCCATTTGTATGTGGTGCTTGGGCGAGCACCAGAACTCCGAGGAGTGCGACACCAGTAAACAGCTATATCCCAAATCTTTGCGGGAATGCCAGATGAAGTTGCTGTGAGCCCGGATGAAGTTGCTGTGAGGCCGGATGTCCCGTTGGGAGTCCAAGCGGCGTAGCTCCCCTTACCGTGCTGGGGCTCCTGCTCAGAACAGGTCACGAGGCCGTTCCCATGGACGCCATTCGCCCTCGACAGGTAAGCGTACAAAGTTGAAGTCACGGAGGCAGTCGGCCTCCCGTGGCCATGACGCTGGTGCCTGTTCCTCCCGGTCTTTATTGCAGACAGCTCCAAAAGTCAACTCCCACCTATCTACCATTTCCTGGTGAGGGTGTGACTAGGGCCCAGATGGAAACCTACTATCCTGCTTTACACGCAATGTTTGGATCCACCCCTCTCCCTGGTGCCCCTTCGGGCTCCACAGAAGTGGACGGGACTCTGATTGGGAGTTTGCTGTCGGGCCTGCCCTCGGCGCCGATCGAGTGCCCTGGCTCCATATCTGGAGTTGCTGCGACATTAGGAAACAGTCCAGTGGGGATTACCATTGCGACGTCAGGGCGCAGCTCGGTTCTGACATCATTACACAGTCCGGAGGGGCTTCCTGTTATGCCATCTGTGGTTCCCGCGGCAGAGGACTTGTCTCCACCTCAACACCATCCTACGACGCCTTCCCGCATAGCGGTAGACGTCAATATGACACTGTTCGGCGGAGACACCTTTGGTGGTGGACGTCAATACAGCACCGTCTCGACGTCGTTCGGCCCCGGAGACATCCTTTCTATTTCCTCTCCAGATAGAGGAGGAGGTCACTGCTGTTTCCACTTCCCCAGTGTTGGAGGTGGATTCTGCACCTACTGGTGGTGTTGAGTATTTGGATGTTCATGGTCAGCTTTGGGCAGGGGGTTCTTTGAACCTTGGAGGACACGTTAGCCTACAGCCGTCCCCTACCTATGATTTACTGTCACCCCTCAGAATGGCGACGGAGGCTAGTACAGATTTTGCTAGGCTGCTGACATTTTAAACTTCCAGCCTCTTGTTGTATCTCTGCCTTCGGATCCCTTGTTGGAGCTGCTCCATCAAGGCGCTACTAATACTGAGCCTTTACTGCCCTTCGGTGAGTCGTTATACGACATCCTTCTGGGGACTTGAACAAGCCCCCCTCACGAGACTCTGTGGAGTGTGCTACTGCACACCATCATCGACCTGCTCCAGACGATCCTGTCTGTCTGTCCCTACACCCTAGGGCTCATGGGATTTGCTGCATTTGCATTATCCTCCATAGCTTACACCGACTTTGGAGTCCCAGTGGTTAGAGTCCTATGGACGGAATTTGTTTGCGTCCACTAGCTCAGTCCTCTGATCTTTAAATACGTCCTGCGTGTTCGGACTAGCTTCTTTTGCCCTCTGGGGTTTTGTTCACCGTCTCCTTCCTTCTTTTCCTGAAGGACCTAGAGCGGATCTTGCTCAGCTAATTCAACTATAAATTAACAAAGGAAGTCATGGAGGTTTAGTAACTACTTCCTGCAGAGGACTAGGGGTAGCAGAGCATTTAGCACTAGCATCAATGAATAAAATGACTGGAGCCCACAAATCAGAACGTTTGGATGCCAAATGTGATGGGTATACAAATGTAGTGTCTTGCCTATGATTATAACAGACCGCATACCACCATGCTTGATATGAGAGCTTAGTGAAATTCTTCCAGTTTCTCGTTATTTGCTAGAAGGCTACTGCTAATAAGAGGTCAATTATTTTGACATTAATATCAGAATGTTCCCAAATAGAAGATAAGCTACCTAAAGAGATATGCAATATAGAGAAGGGTTGATTGGAATGAAAAATCAAGTTTAATTGTGTCCACACCGATTTCCTTACCCCATGCAAGTGACTTAAAAGTGACTTTTAGGTGAAAAAATGCAAATATGCAAAAGTCAGAATCAAAAATTCATCTTGTACTCCACATATATAATCAATTACAGTTTAGAGTTAAGGTGCAGGTGTCGACGATGTTTCGATCCCAAGCATGGTTATGGGATCATCATCAGGACTAAATAATAGAACAAATGCCTGGGAAAGAGCCCTGAATGAGCGACACACGGACAATTTAAACGTGCTGGCAAGAGCCGGCCAGCTATACCAGGATAAAATTGCTGAGGGTTGAGGGACATATGAGCGTGTATAGATAGCTTGAGCGATAAGCGATGAGGCGCACACAACAAAATCCGGTGTGCAGACTACGTTAATTAACGTCCTGTGTGGAGCCCGGCCGGTGTGATACCGGTATTCAGTTAGGAGGTCCAGTTGGAGATGGAGTCATATTGAGGCTGGAAGTATACCCCCAATGCGTCCGCAGTGTTGGGTTGCCAAGGGAATATGCCGCTGTGCGTTGTGCTCGAAGTGTTGGAGCCAGCGATTAAATTTGTTGGTACTGTCAATTGAGACACAGACTGAGCCAATCATCATTGTGCTAATTTGGCTACATTTCATTGATTCTCCTTCTAAAGGGACCATTGTCTCTTGAAATAGTCTTCAATTTTTATGCGCGCAGAGGTACTGCTGAAAAATCTCGGGTTTCAGCTGGCGCCTGGGGGAAATTCTCAGTTAAGGAATCTGCGACTAGACTATGTCTCTACGAGATACATCATTGCCGAAGGTAAGTAACTTGTCTTGCACAGACTCATACAACTGTTGACACACTCACTCACTTATACAGCCAGTCACACAGCCACTCAATCACCCATACTGCCACGCACACAGTCACTCATAGACCCTTACAGCCAGTCACACACCCACAAATCATCCACACATACCCACTTACAGATTCATACAGCCACGTGCACACCCATACAATCATTAACATACCCACTCACACATCCACACAACCATTCACCCATACAGTCACCCACACTACCACTCATTCATTCATAATAATAATAATAATAATAATAAGCATTTATTAAGCGCCTGGCTGCACAAAACTGTGTGTCCCCGCGCTGACTGCAAATGCAAACCATCAAGAAGACCAAGAGTCCGGCGAACGGAATTAATTTTTGGGAAATAGATGAGTTTTAAGTCTAGCTCTGAACCTTGTTTCAGATGGCTCCATCCGCAGCTGGATTGGCAAGGCATTCCAGAGCTTGGTGGCCAGATAGCGGAAGGATTTTCCTCCCATTTTAGCTTTAGTGATGCGGGGGATTTTAAATAGCATCGTGCCTGCTGATCTAAGATCTTTGATCGGCCTATGGATGGTGATGAGGCCTCTCAGATAGCTAGGGCCTTTATTTTGGGCAATGCGATGTGCGTAGCAGAGAGTTTTAAATATAATTCTCTCTTTTACAGGGAGCCAGTGAAGCTTGGCAAGCGCATTTTTCGTAGATGCTCTCCGAGGGAGACCGAGCACCAGTCGTGCTGCAGAGTTCTGTATGCATTGTAACTGATGCAGACTCTTTTGATTAAGGCCAAGTAGGAGAGCATTACCATAGTCAAGGTGGGGAGATATTAGGGCATGGACTATGGTCTTTCTTGCTTCTGTCGGAAGAAGGTCTAAAACTTTACGCAGTACTTTTAGGGTGCTGTAGCATTTGCTTGTCACTTTGTTTACCTGGGCTCTACCTGAGAGATCGGCGGCAAGCATGACTCCGAGGTTCTTCACCTTCTCTACAGGCACAGGTAGTTCACCCAACTCACTAGGCCACCATGCATGTGACCAGACAGAAGTATCCTTCCCCACTATCAGAACCTCTGTTTTATCTCCGTTTAAACGGAGGCAGTTGGCATTCATCCACGTCGCTATGCTTAGCATACAGTTGGAGAAGTTGGAGGCTAGGTCTCTACTGTCTGGCGTTATTTTGAACACCAACTGGGTGTCGTCAGCATAGCTGACAATGCCCACCCCAAATTCCTCCACAATGTGTGCCAGGGGTTCCATGTAGATGTTGAATAAGGTAGGGCTCAGACTAGAGCCCTGTGGAACCCCATGGCTAACACTGCGAGGAGATGACTTATAGGGTGGGCAATGAAGTTGGAAAGTTCTGTCAGTGAGGTATGACTGAAACCAGGTGAGAGCAGAGTCTTTTACTCCCATGCCTGAGAGTCGAGACAGCAGCGTAGAGTGCAGCACGGTATCAAATGCTGCACTTAGGTCCAGTAGGACCAGTGCTGCTGTCTCTCCCTCATCCACCATTTTCCGTATCTGTTCGGTGGAATACAGAACGGCTGATTCCGTAGAGTGGCCTGATCTAAACCCTGATTGGGAAGGGTGGAGGAGTGATTCTTTCTCCAGAAACTCCATGAGTTGGAGATTGGCCACCTTTTCTATGATCTTAGCACAGAAAGGGAGAAGAGAGATTGGCCGCAGATTTTGAAGCTGAGTAATTGGAATGTTCGGTTTCTTTTTTAGTGGTATTACCTGGGCAGATTTCCAGTTTCTCAGGACATTGCCTTCCCGGAAAGAAGTTGTGATCATGTTGCTTATGTGATCCAATAATAAGCTTTCCATGACCGCTTTGTACTGTTCTGGTGGGCAGGCATCCATAGGGGAGCCTGAAGAAATACTGTTTATAATTTTAGCTAGTTCCTGTTTATTGGGGGTCCTAAAGTTGGTAAACTGGGGTTTGTTGGAACAGGAGGCTAGGCTCTCTACCTTATTTTTATCTGGCCTGGTACAGCTGGAAAACGTAGCATGATTTTTTTCTACCTTCTCCACAAAGAAGTCGGCTATCTGGTCGCATATCTCTGTGGAGTAGGTATCTTTAGTATCCAGGCGAGATAGTGTGGTAATTTCTCTATAGATACCGAATAATTCTTTGGTAGGGTTTTTGGCTTCCACAATTCTGCTTTTGTAGTAGAGACTCTTCTCTAATCGTACCAATTTTTGATATTTTTTCAGCTCTGTTCTATAGTTTTCTTTGAGTTCTGGAGTATAATTTTTCCTCCACTTTCGTTCGATGGATTTACATAGGGCTTTAGCCTTTTTCAATTTTTCAGAGAACCAAGGGGCATTTTTAGTTAGTCGAGCTGGGGGTTTGGTCGTCCAAGGAGCAATCTTGTCTAACGCTTTAGTTAGCCATGATTCAAAATTATCCCATACCTCCTGTAGAGAATCGCCTGTAGCCATGGGATGTGTGGTGAGTTCATGCAGCAGCAATTCAGGGGTGCACTTTTTAAAGTTACGACGTCTGTAAGGAAGAATTTTTGCATGTAACTTGGTGATACTGTTTTTGGCTATTTTAAATGGCACCATACTATGGTCAGACCATATTAGTGGAACAGGAGGTAAAGTTTTCACGCCTTCCCAGTTCGTGAATATCGGATCTAATAGATGCCCGTGTTGATGCGTGGGCAGGGTGGATAGAAGTTTGAGATCGATCGCATTGAAAGCATTTAGAAGGAGTTGCGCTTCCTTGGAGTGGCTATCCTCTAGATGGATGTTAAGGTCGCCAAGTATGATAGTATTTTTGTGTCTGATGGCTAGCTGAGTAGCCAGTTCAATGAGTTGGCTACAGAAGGATAGGGCTGCTCCAGGAGGTCTGTATATTAGTAATCCCGTGATTGTATTGGTGGTATCTAATTTGATGGTAAATCTACCGCACTCACTATCCGTAATTTTTTGTTCGATTAAAGTGCACTCAAGATCATTTTTGAAGATCATTGCCAGTCCTCCCCCCCGTTGTTTCTGACGGTCTATTCTCAGGATGCAATAGTTGCTCGGTATCGCCTCTAAGATCTCCGGGGAGGAGGCTTCATCTAACCATGTTTCAGTTAGAAACATGATGTCCAGATCTCCATTGGTCAGCAGGTCGTGAATTTCAATTTTATGCTTAGGCATAGACCTACAGTTGAGTAATGTCATGTTAAGGTTCAGCGTTTTATCCGAGGTTGAATTACTGTTGGGAAGTAATTGATGGCATATATTACACTGTGCAGGTAAAGATAACGGGTCTGTAACGTGCAAACAGTAAGATGAGAGTGGCTTACCAAGTTTCATCAGATTAGCTTTGGTGTAATGATAGCGAGGACTCTGATTGGTATGTGGCTTCGAAGGTGATGGGGAACCGGATCTGTGGAGTCCTGCCCCGAGCCCCGTCCGGTCGCGGACGGGCGCAGACGGGCAGGACTCTGGCTTGACTCCGGCGCGCGATCGGCGCGCCCGCAATGCGCGTCCGCTGCGCGGAGCCATGGACGTATGTATTTATGACGTCGTCCGCGCGACGTTCTCAGCGAGCCCACACTAATATGGCCGCTGTTGTATTCACCCAGTCCCTGCAGGTGACGGCCCTTTAATCGGCCACACCCACCGAGAGAGTCCGAGCAAGTAGGCTGCTCTGGCTGGGAGAACGGAGCGAATCTCCGGGTCTCAAGCACCTTTCCTCACAGAAGATAATGTGTGCGTATCTAAGGGCGATATTTGTAAATTTTAAAATCACAAGTGGCAAGATCGCGTCTAGCGCTTCAGCACGATGGGGGGGAAGGACACACAGGGAAAAATCAGCAGGTCACAGTTTTACAATTTAAAAAGTTTTAAAAAAGCATAACCTCCCGGCTCAAGCCTCAGGAGGGAAAGCAGCAGTCTACCGGCTTGTGGTCTGACCTGTATTTATGACGTCGTCCGCGCGACGTTCTCAGCGAGCCCACACTAATATGGCCGCTGTTGTATTCACCCAGTCCCTGCAGGTGACGGCCCTTTAATCGGCCACACCCACCGAGAGAGTCCGAGCAAGTAGGCTGCTCTGGCTGGGAGAACGGAGCGAATCTCCGGGTCTCAAGCACCTTTCCTCACAGAAGATAATGTGTGCGTATCTAAGGGCGATATTTGTAAATTTTAAAATCACAAGTGGCAAGATCGCGTCTAGAGCTTTAGCGCGATGGGGGGGAAGGACACACAGGGAAAAATCAGCAGGTCACAGTTTTACAATTTAAAAAGTTTTAAAAAAAGCATAACCTCCCGGCTCAAGCCTCAGGAGGGAAAGCAGCAGTCTAACAGAGCTAATCACTCATCTATACAGTCACTTACACATCCATTCAATCATTCACAAAACCACTTACTGTGCAAATTAGTCACTCACACAACCACTCGCTTACCTATATACCCACTAAAAGAGCCACTCACTTACCCATACATCCATTTACACAGCCAGTCACTTACCCATAGAGCTAGTCACACAGCCACTCATACAACCACTCACACAGCCATTCAGTCAAAAATATAGCCACCTACACACACACTGACCCATACAGCCAATCCCAGTCAGTCCCACACCCACACCCAAACAGCCACTCACTCACAAACCCACTCACTAACCACTACAGCCATTCACACAGCCACTAATTCACCCATAAAAAGCTACTCACACACCCACATATTCACCCATACAGCCACACACAAACACACATATAGCCACTGAGACACCCACTGATACAGACAGTGCAGATGACACAATTCTACATGAGAATCTCTTCAGTAAAAGATATCCATCACTAAACAGCACCCTCTCCACGATCCAAGCCTGGCAGACTAGCTACCATCTCAAGCTCAACCCCAACAAAACTGAATATCTTTTCATCCAATCTAAGGAAATATCCTTTCCCATGTCTTGACAGCCTCCCTGCATTAAACTGCAAACTATCCACCCCCAACTCTGTTAAATCCCTGGGATTACACTTGACAATCACTTGGGCATGAAATAACATATTAATGCCTTTGCAAAAATCCCCCTCTACATGCTGAAACATCTTTACAAAGTCAAACCCTTCATCCCCATCAAAGACTTAGAGGTTGTGGTACCATCTTTAGCCCTCCCGAAGCTGGACTACGGTGACACGATAACAAGCACTCCAAAAACACACCTAGCCCCTTTGAAAGCTACACTCCACGCAACGACTAGACTATTTTCGAGGAAGAGTTACTTTGACCACATCACTCCCACACTCAAGCAGCTCAACTGATTTCCAGTTGAAGTTAGAGCTATACTCAAAATGGCTTGCATAACTTACAAAGCTCTCTACACAGAAAGGTCAGTCTACCTCGCAAACAGATTATCAAAAGCCGGTCATAAGAGAGCTCTTCAGAGCTCCAACAGACTATTCCTGATTCCGGCTAATTTTGAGAAAGAGAAATCTCACACCTGCGCCTTCTTTGACGAATGTTCCCAGAGTAAGGAACTCGCTGCCCCAAAACCTACGTGAAAATCATTCATTCCTTCAATAAAAAATAGCTGACACTTTTTCTCGTCAACCAATATCTAAACACCCCCCTAATCCATCGGACTGGTCTGTTTTGCCCCACCCCGCACTCTCTTACCAAATCTGAGCCTCACTATATAGATATATGTACCATACCTATCCCAAAACTGTATTGGCATCTATATCCTTCCCTAGCTCCCTCAGTACCTTAATGTTCATCTAGATTACTGTCTAAGATAATTTTTCCTTTATAATTGCTATTATGTATTTCTATTTACAACCTCGTGCAATTACTGCTGCGATCTGCAATGCGCTATATATGTATAATGTATAATATATGTACCGTATCTACCTCAAAATTATTTTGGCAGCTATATCCTAATGTCTTTTGTATTTACCTCAAAACTGCATTTGCAACTATATCCTTTTTTTGTTCAAAAATAAGTTTATTAGGATAAAAGATCACCACAATGTGCAGAATGTAAAAATAATGAAAGCAGTAGGTTCATATACAATGTATCAATTGGGCTTAGAAAGTAATCAGGGTATAAACATAACAAGTAGAGAGTACAAATACAGTCAAAATAATGATATCATAAACTAAAGTATACAAAAGGAGGTACAGATAGAACTATAAATTAACATAAAGGGAATTCATGGAGGTTTAGTAACTTCTTGCTGCAGAGGACTAGGGGTAGCAGAGCATTTAGTACTAGCATCAATGAATAAAATGACTGGAGCCCACAAATCAAAAAGTTTGGATGCCAAATGTGATGGGTATACAAATGTAGTGTCTAGCCTATGATTATAACAGACCGCATACCACCATGCTTGATATGAGAGCTTAGTGAAATCCTTCCAGTTTCTCGTTATTTGCTGGAAGGCTACTGCTAATAAGAGGTCAATTATTTTGACATTAATATCAGAACATTCCCAAATAGAAGATAAGCTACCTAAAAAGATATGCAATATAGAGAAGGGATGATTGGAAAGAAAAATCAAGTTTACTTGTGCCCACACCCTTTCCCAAAAAGGTCGAAAAAATGTACAATTAAAAAGTAAATGAAATAAATCAGCATGTGGGACCGAGCAAGACCACGATTCATGTGAAACATCAGAATGGAACGAGTGGAGAACAAGAGGGGAGAATAGGAGTCTGTTATACATAAAAAAAAGAGTGTTGGTGTCGTGTTTGCGGCCCTAGATTTCCTAAGTTTAAGCCAAATTTTATCCCAGATGTCAATAGTCCAAGAGGTACCAAAGTCCTTTTCCCAAAATAATTCTGTCTTAGTTTTGTCTCTTAGTACAGGTGAAGTATGTAAAAAATGGTATATAGTGGAGGCTTTAGAGTGAGCAAGCAGCAGAAAGTGCAATTTAGCTGTGTGAGCAGAATTGAGAGAGCTGCTTAGAGGAGGTGGCATATATGTTAGGTAAGCAGATTGTTAGCTTGTGTTAGGAGGGAGTATTTAGAACAAAAAGATGAAGGGAAATCAAATATGATGCAAGCTTGTGCAAAGGATTTTATCAAATCCCGATTATATAATTGATTGACCCAAATCAACCCGCGTTGCCTCCAGGTTTTCCAAAATAAAGGTTTACTGTTAATTAGAATGTGTAGATTGTGCCATATAGGAGAGTTAAGAAAAGATGGCGAGGGTGTAGTTGGGATAATTTTGGAAGCATGTTTAAGAATAGGAGTGGAAACGGATTGTGGTTTGCGTGTAAAGGATAGGTATTCCTGGAAGGAAACAGGAGAAATGAGAGGCCATTCTAATGTAGTCCAAAGAGGACAGGGCACGGAAGGATCAGAGAGCTATCGTGATGATTGAGTTAATATGAAAGATTTACGGTAAAGAGGAAAATCCGGAAACTTCATCCCACCTTCCGATTTCGGACTAATTTGTTTATGGATAGACATGCGTGATTTCTTGTGTCCCCACAAAAAAGAAGATGGAATTAATTTTTTTTAAATATTTGAGAATAATCGACAGTGGAATATTTGAAATTGTATATAGGACTGTGGGGGAGAGCATCATTTTTATGGTGTCCAAACGGCCCCACCAGGACAAGTATAGTGGATGCCATTTTGTCGTTAAAGAAGATAATCTTTGTATGCAATTATCCATGCAACGTGACACTGTCCCCGCTATGGATGAAGTAAAGTGAAAACCTAAGTATTTAATAAATTGAGGACTCCATAAAAAGCCTGAAATAACAAAATCAGCACTGAAAGTATATTTTGTCAAGGGCAGAATTTCACACTTGTCTTTATTCAGTTTATAGCCAGAAACAGACGCAAAGGATTGTACCTCTTGTAAAAAGGCAGGGAGAGAAGTCTGGGGTTGCGATAAAAATAAAAGCACATCATCAGCGTAGGCTGCCACTTTATTATTGGAGTCTTTAAAAGTAAAACAGTGGATATTATCATTTTGACGAATCCGGAGTAAAAAAGGTTCTAGGGCAATACTAGAAAGAAATGGAGACAGGGGTCATCCTTGTCTAACACCTCTAGCAAGATCAAAGTAAGAGGAAATCCCACCATTTGCTGGGACAGCTGCTCTGGGTTTGGAATATAAAATAGAAATGAGAGCCAACATTTTTGGGCCAAAGTCAAACCACTGAAGCGTACGGAAAAGATAAGGCCATTCAACTCTTTCGAACGCTCTTTCGGCATCCAAAGCAATGGCTGACAGAGGATGAGACATGTGTGAAGCTTTGGATAAAATATTAAAGAATAGACGCGTGTTGTCTTTAAGAAGTCTTCCTTTAACAAAACCAGATTGCTCAGTGCCCAGCAAATCGGGCATGTGAGACTCTAATCGCATTGCTAGAGCTTTCGATTTTTTTTTATAATCTATGTTAACTACGGATATGGGTCGATAATTCTTACAATATTGGGGATCCTTACCATCCTTTGGAATAAGGCAAATAATAGCATCAGAAAAAGATCCAGCAGATGCTCCAGACTGCAAAAAAGAAAGTATAAGGGTATGCAATTTGGGGATCAATAAAGAAGCAAAATGAGAACAAAATTCGACAGTGAGACTGTCTGGACCAGGAGCCTTATCCATTTTGAGGATTCTTAGGGCAGCGTGAAGTTCTTTCTGTGTAATTTCAGATTCTAAACAAGAAAGATCTGGACGTGCCTCGGGTTAATAATGAATTTTGGAGAACTGGGATATAGAGTGATCAGAAGAAAGGGTTTCAGATGTGTATAGTGTTTTATAGAATTGAAGGAATTCAGTTAAGATCTCTTCATCCTTAAATTTTAATGAATTGCCAGTACCAAAAATAGATTCCATGTTAAGCTTGTTTGGTTTAACTTGTAAATAGTTAGCCAGCAATTTCCCAGCTTTGTTCTGGCCTCCGTAAAACTTTGCACTAGATTTAAGTAGATAATTCGAAGCATTGTTAGTAGTATCTTGATTAAATTGAAATTTTACTTATAGGAGTTCAGATAGGCAGTGCTTAGATTTGGAGGAGTAATAAGAGTGTTCCCATTTCTTGATTTTGGCTAATAAAGCATTTGTGGTCTGCTGTGCTTTTTTACGTTTATTGGAGACAAAGCGAATGATAAAGTCTCTAGCTGAAGCTTTGAAAGCATCCCAGATTACCTTAAAGGACATGCCGTCTGTTTGATTAATGGCGAAATATTCATGAAAAAAAGAAGTAAAGGATGTTGATTGAAACGCCATTTGCGAGGTAGGTTGGGCTTATGTAAAACATCAAGGTGCATGGTTACAGGGGCATGATCAGAAATCAATATAGACACAATATCTGCCTTCATCAATGACTGAGAAATGTTGTGAGAAACAAAGATGTAATCTAAACATGATTGAGTATGATGTACGCTTGAGTAAAAGGAGTATTCTCTTAAGGTAGGGTTCAGAGTCTCCAAGCATCTATGAGTTTGTGTTGTTTAATGGTGTGCGTGAATGATTTGTGAGATCTATGAGGTGTAAAGGGAACTGAAGAGTTTTGATCCAAAAATGAGTCCAGGATTTCATTACAATTGCCAGCAAGGATAAAATTATCATTATAACATTGTGTAATTTTCTGGGCTAATGAAGTCTAAAAAGAAGGGTCACCAATTGTGGGTGCATATATGTTCAATAAAGAGACCGGAACATTATCAATTATAAATTTAACAAGAACCCATCTACCTGCAAGGTCTGTACAATGAGATAGGACCTTAATGGAAAGGGACTTGCGGAAAAGAATAATAACTCCATTACTTTTGCCATCGCCCGGAGAAAAAAGAATATCACCCACCCATGCTCTTTTGAGTTTCGCAGACTCATCACTAGTTAAGTGAGATTCTTGTAAGCAAGCAACATCTGTTCCCAGTTTAGTCAAATGTGTCAAAACCCTCTGATGCTTAATAGGTGAATGTAAACCTCTGACATTCCAAGAAATACGTTTTAAAGGCATAAATTAAAACTATAAAAATACAAAAAAATTCCAATAAGAAAAACATCTGAAATTAATTAGGATATGAGAAATATCAAACCAACTGCACAAAAAGTAAGAGAATTGAATTAGGAAGAAAAAGCAAGAAAGGAAGCGAAGCGAAGATACAACCTCTGTAAGAGAAAGGAAAATTGCAGGGTAGAAAAAGGAGATGAGGGAGGCCAAAGAGAGAAGAAAGTGCTCAAAAAGAGAAAGAGAAGAGGAATAGGAAAGAGAGCATGAAAAAAATAAAGAATGATGAAGAAAGAAAACTTACATACAATCCAAAACATACGAGGGATAGAGGGATGGAAGGCCATACGGAACAATGACGTTTCTAGGACCCACAAAGAAAGGCGGAAGGAAGGGCAGAACGAACATACTCGAACATAGGGAAGAAAAGACACGCAGCCAAAACCTGTGAGGGAAGAAAAAAGGATTAGATATAATGTGAACAATAACAATGTAGGTTAACTGCTGTTTACATTTTAAGAGACAGCAAATGGATCAAAAACCAGTATACAAAACATGAATACTGCACATAATCTAGCTGGAACTAAATGATGAATTAGTCTCCATTGTGTCAGTGTGATGAGAATACAGGAAACTCAACAACTTAATTGGATCCTCGTAGGTGGTGGTTTTATTATTGAATGTCACTTTAAATAAGCAAGGGTGAAAAAGACCATATCTTGCACCTATTGAGTGTAATTGCGGCCACAACGCTAAAAACTCTTTGCGTCGATCAGCAGTTGGTTTGGCATAATCCTGGGAGATGAACAGAGAATTTCCTGACCAAATTATGTGATTCATTGCCCTAGCTGCTGATAAAATCTTTAAGAGGTCAGTGTATTTCAAAAAGTACAAGATCACCCCTCTCGGTTTGTGTGGTGACGAGGAAGATGTTCTCTGGATATTCAACATAGTGCCCTCAGGTAGCTTGAGGAACGTTGGAAGAAAGGATTTAAAGAAGGTGGGTGGATCCGAACCTTCCGTTCCTTCAGGAAGACCATAAATTCGAAGATTATTCCGTCTATTTCTGTTTTCCAACTGCTCAATTTGTTTGTGAAGCATGGAGACCTGTGAACAGAGAGAGTCTACTTTAGAAGTAGAGGAAGATAAAGAGTCAAAGTTCTGTTCTAGTGTGGCGACTCGTTGATCCATTGCTGACCATTTATCAGAAAGCATCTGAAGCATGGATTTAGTCTCCTCCATGAATAGGCATAGGGCTCTGATCTCCTCTAGTATTAGATCCATTGTGACAGAAGCAGATTGTTTAGGTGGAGAAGGAGGGTATTTTTTCATTCTTTTTGTGGATGCTTGGGTGACATTGGAGACTGGGGCAGTCTGTGAAGATAGTGCACCTTTAGGTGATGAAACAGCTGAATCTTCCATGGATAAACAATTATAGCGTGAACTAATATGAATCAAAAATTTCCGAGGTAAGGGTGTAGATAGCTTTAAAGTTTTAGAGATCATGCCCATAATCCTGTAGAAAACGATCCAAATACACAGAATAGCAGTACGTAGAAGAAAAATTCTGTAATAAAGGCAAAGATAACAGTGAACCCAACAATGAGGTAAGTTGCCCTGTTATTGTATGTGCAACAATATTTATACAATAATAACAATAAGCGCCTGCAGAAATATAGCATAACCATTATACACATTTAGTTAAGAGTAACAAATGCAAACAATATATTTAGTATAGGTGTCATAGTAATTAAACATTCATTAAGCCGAATGTCATCGCAGCATTGGAATATAACATGAAAGAAAAAAAACAGAAATTCAGTCAGACTCTCAATCAATCAATCAATCAGAGTACTAGTAAAGCGCGCTACTTACCCGTGAGGGTCCCAAGGCACTGAGGGGAGAGGGGGGTGCTGCTACTGCTCGAAGAGCCAGGTCTTGAGGAGTCTTCTGAAGGCGAGTAGGTCTTGGGTCTGCCGGTAGGGAGGGTGTATACAGGTCTTGGCGGCGAGGTAGGAGAGGATCTGCCGCTGGAGGTCGTTAGTTGGATGCAGGGGACAGCGGCGAGGGCGAGGCTGGCAGAGCGGAGCTGGCAGAGCTGGCGGGTGGGGGTGTAGAAGCTGAGTCTGCTGTTCAGGTAGGCTGGTCCGGCGTTGTGGAGTGCTTTGTGTGCGTGGGTGAGGAGCTTGAAGGTGATCCTCTTGTCGACTGGGAGCCAGTGTAGGTCTCTCAGGTGGGGGGTGATGTGGCTGCAGCGGGGACACTGATGATCAGTCGGATGGAGGCGTTTTGGATGTTTGGCTGGGATTCCTGCGTAGAGTGCATTGCTGTAGTCCAGTCTGCTGCTGACGAGGGCCTGTGTCACCGTTCTTCTTGTTTTGGTCGGGATCAACTTGTAGATCCTGCGGAGCATGCGGATGGTGTTGTAGCAGGAGGAGGAGACGGCATTGACCTGCTTAGACATGGAGAGGGAGTAGTCGAGGATGAATTCTACATTGCGTGCATGGTCGGTGGGTGTTGGTGCTATTCCCAGTGTGGTCAGCCACCAGGATTCGTCCCAGGCTGAGGGGGTGGGTCCGAGGATGAGGACCTCCGTCTTGTCCGAGTTCAGCTTCCGACGGCTGCTCCTCATCCAGTCGGCGACAGCCTTCATTCCCTCGTGGAGGTTGGTTTTGGTGGTGTGAGGGTCCTTGGTGAGGGAGAGGATGAGCTGGGTGTCGTCAGCGTAGGCAATAATGTTGAGGTCGTGATGGCGTGCCACTTTTGCGAGGGGGGCCATGTAGACATTGAACAGCATTGGGCGGAGGGATGAGCCCTAAAAATAAATAAATAAATAAAGATGTAGTTCCAGTATCTGACTCATGGTAAAGAGCAAATTCCAAGGAGAGCCACAAAAGAAAAGCAGGGAGTAAGTAGAGCCAAGGAGAATCAAAATATAGTGGCTATCTACCACATTAATGAAGAAGAAGTTAGTACAGCAGTAGACAGCTGTAAGGTGTACAAAATGGTGGGCTCACATATCAGGCTGGTCGGGTTGTGAGGAGATCGTAACAAATGAAAGAAAAACGACCAGCAGAACATAGGGCAATACAAGAGAGTACCTGCAGCATCGTGAGGGCTTCCAAAGTCGATATGAGGAGGAGGAACGAGACCTTAGAATAAGGCGCCGCATATGAGAGAAACTCCGTCAGCGACGATAGATAAAACAAAATGGCGGACGCAAGCTCGACGGAGCTGCGTCCCCAGTCAGCAGTCTCAGAACTCCGTCCTCCGACCAAAAAAGACAGCAAAGAAGGGGTCCTCCGACGCCAGGGGCACTTGCACTGCACCTCTCACATCTGCGTGCGAGAATTCGCCGAGTTAACGCTGCCCGAACCTCCACCACCGCAGGAGAGTCACAGGAGCGCCGCTATTCCTCTCGGGCGTAAGCCACGCCCCCCTGCAACTATATCCTAATGTCTTTTATATACTTCATTGATCCACTGTCACCTTTCATTACTATCTACTCCAAATGTATCTCATATAAATGCCCTTGAATCCAGTACGCAGTAAATAAAGCTCAATAAATACAATTTTACAAATTAAAATAAATAAATATATAAATCTTACACCCATGCATATAATACTGCATGGTAAGACAATTTTTAAAGAGGGTGGATCTGCACACCTATGTTCAGCTTAATTTATTAACTTTTTTGTACGTTTGAAAGTTTAGCGTGCTCTCTAGTGTTAAGGGTGCGTACCCGGTTCCCTAATAGGTAACAACTGTGTAAATATGAGCCCAAGGAAAACCCTGGACTGCTAGAGGCACAACTGATGGGCCTTAGGCCTTTTAGAATATAAGCGCTAATTAATTCTCTACTTTTACTGGATAAGCAAACAACATTTATCTTCAGTAATTTGCATATTCATCAAAAAACGCATGTGACATATGAGTTCATCTTTTTGCATTCATAATGGGTTTGATGTTATGAATTGATCCTCAAAATAAGACATAAAGGTATTCGCGTAGGATGGTGCTCCTGGAAATCCCATGGTGGTTCCAGTGCGTTGGATGTAAAACTTGTCCTGCCAGGAAAAGTAGCAGTGGTAGATACACTGTTTTAGCATGTATTCAACGAATTTCAGGAATGGATTTTAATACTCTCCTAGCTAGGAGAGAAACGCATTGGATAAAGACCTTAGGAACTGTTATTCCAGGGGGTCTTAATGACCACTATGAATTATTATGTTTTCTATAAGTGTAGAGTTTCTGCATTTAGATTGTACGGGAGTACACTGGGATCCACTTCACATAATGTGGTGAATCTATATCTTTTTCATTTTCCATGGACACTTTGGTCTTTCTCCTCATATATTACCTTTAATTTTGTTACAATCTGATGAGTTTGAACTCTTGGGCGCATTACTCTTCCGTTTTTATGCACGCTTGCCAGCAAGTTAATATACACAAATATCTTTATCTTTTTGCAGGAGGTGTCACACTCTGCAGTTACATTTTTTTATGACCCTTGCAGTAGATTCTTGTCATATATCTCTTCGATTTTGAGACAGTTTTCATTAGATTTGGTTTGTTAGCCGGTCTTTACTATGTCTTTTCCTTTCCCCTTCTGTGTATGGAGTCTGTTTTTAGGTTTTGCCTAGCCAATGCTTACGAAGTAAGCATTCGCTAGAAAAAAACTTATGAGTATAGTATAGGGCTTGGAATCCGCCCCGTCAACCATTGGTTAGCTCCATAAATGGAGGCTATCCATTGGAAGACTGGCCTGTCCATCTATGCAGGACCAGATTCGGGAACGCCCCCGAATCTGGTAAGGCACTAGTGGCACCCCGAGCGCTCTGCCGCCTCCTACTACGGTGCAAACGCTGCCTCCCTGATTGCCGCCGCTGCCCGGGGCCGAGAATAACTTTAGGACCTCGTGTAGAGTACTGCTCAATTACTTAACTTTAAATAAATACCAGCTTTCAACATATGACCTCGGCTTCCTGATATATTTGTTCTTTACACCTCGCCGGGGCCGCGGAGAGCAAGAACGAAGGAGCTGCCCTCCCATTGGCAGAGGCGGTCGAGCCCCCTCAGTGCCGCCGCGCTACGAGTTGTTCTCGAGCCGCCGCGTCATCGCTGGAGCCGCGCTGCGATTGGCCGCAGCTTTGCCACCATCGGAGGCTTGCCCTGAGAGTGGCGCATCCAGTGACTGCACAAAACACACTGCACTGCATCAGGACTGAGTACACTGCACACGAGCGCATCTGCAAGGAGGGAGCCCACTCCTCAGGAAACTTCGCCGCCCGCCTGCCTGAGCTAGAGACGGGCCGCCGCGCTGCCCGTGGCGACCCGGAAGTGACTAGCCAATCCTAGCGCGGCCGGCCGGAAGTGCACGCCCCCCCCCCCCCCCCCCCCCCGCAGCCCGGGGGAAGAAGGAAGACGGCAAGAAGTATGGCGGCCCACGCGGGGCTCGGAGCCCCGGGAGAAGCGGAGGACGTTGCCGGTCTCCCATGCCGAAGAGGGAGACCGGAGAAGTGCCCAAGAGATTGCCGCCGTCGACGTTGCCGGTCTCCCATGCCGAAGAGGGAGACCGGAGAAGTGGCCAAGAGATTGCCGCCGTCGCAAGGTGCAGGTGAGTCGATTTGTTTTATTTGGGGCCAGGGGAGGCTCCCTACCGCTACCCGTGTGTCCGTTCCCGACCCCGTACCCCCCTCCCGCTCCCCATGTGTCCGTTCGTAGTAAATGTGGTCTCCACAGACAAAAAGGGTAAAGTGGGTGTAGCTACGTATTCTCAATAGAACATCAAGGACTGGGACACTTGAGGTACGTACAAGTGAAATGTCACAATAAAAAACATCTAAGTGCCACTAAGAACATACCTTTCACAGGTATGCGCACAGCCAAACCACACCTATTTAAGTGGGTTGGTTGCATTATTTACTGGCAGGAATGGAGCAGCACCTGTTTTTTGTTTGTATATTTGGTATTCAACTCGTTTTGAGACCTCTCCATACTTTGCAAACACTTCAGCCAATGTGCCAAGAGGTTGAACAAGGCAACAGCACCGACAAGCAACACGACCATCATCAAATATTGAACTTCGCTCTGAGAGTGTTGACTTCTAGAAGACCGGCTGGCCATTCCTCGTGTCCAATTTCAGGCACTTCCTTCGGAATCGGATTTTGGGAACAGACACTAGTTGGCCACTTTCAATGTCATCTTGTTTACTGCTAAACAAAATTATGGGGAACTGGTTTGCGGCGATGCAATATGATACACATATTTGAAAGGGGGGAGCACTGTGTAGCAGCAGACACTGCAGTGAGAGTAATACCTTCTTGCTTCTACTCCCACCCAACCGCACAAAAAACAAAGTATTGTCTTAAGCCTACTGGGTTATGAACTTTTTAATCAGAAGGCTCTAATATTTCCGGGATGGTTAACGCTTTTAGGAATGTTGGTAAGAATTTCACTCTTAATAGTAAGGCATTTAGGCAATCCATCTTTTCATACCTTATCTAGATTCCATCAGGAGAGGAGAAGGATTGGGTGAGGGAGTTTTTGTAAGTGAGACTGTTGTCAGCTATCGGAAATGGGTTATAGATTGCAAGTCTTGAACCAAGCAAGCAGACCGAAATATCCATATACAAAGACCAGTCCTCATGGGCATGTTGGGGGAACAGCTGCCCTTGAAAAAAGAGATTAATTATTTTCAGGAGGGTCAGTAATTGGAAAACAAAATGGTCCAGCCGAGTGTTTCCCTGTACTCACATTTGAAAATATTATGTGATGATTCTAACTGGGACGTTCGCTGTGGCAGGGGTAGACTGATTCATGTAATATTTGCTTTCGTGAGTACAAGTTAACATTTTGTAGCATGTGTAAGCTAAGAAATTACTTCGTTTTTTGGCAATTGACAAAACATTCCCTAATACAGCTTTTCCATTAATGCTTAGAGCAAGTTCTAGCGCAACACCAAAAAGAGGAGCTGACTCAGCAAAAATATGCCAAACTACCTGTATCTTTTTGAAGAAGGGTGATATGTATAACGTATAAAATGCAAAAGAGCCGAAATTCAGAAAATCAATCTAAAAAGAGGCTATTTGAAAAACGGAAAACAAAAAAAGTTAATCATCAGAACATGTACCAAGGGTTGAAACCAAAACTGTGTGATTCGAGGGAAATCAATTATTTCGAAGTGTGCCCACATGTAAATATTAATGTCTAATCCTGTGTAACATTCTCTTCAGGCGATTAAAGGTACAAAATGAGGTGTCTTATTGTGTCGTGAGCCACTTGGGTAGACCCTTGGAACGTATCTGTGAAGGCAACATATGAACAATATTTACATTCCTTTGAAAATACATATCTTGATTTCCCTAGAATGGCTTCTTTGGCGTGCTTTTGAGTCATAGAACACATACTTAATGAGAAAAGGTGACACGTGCACATTTTGTGATACAGACTACTTAAATTGAGTTTAATTTTCAGGATGTCAAAAGCCCTACCTGGTGCAGTCATTCATTGTATACGAAGGTTTTGTGTGTACTTAGTCCATTTATACATTTTACAACCTTAAGGTGCAGTCTCCCGAAAACTGTGACTCTCAACATGAAGTTTTTTGGATGCAGTAGGTTACTATATATACGAAGAAGGGTGGCACATCCTGTTGCAGGCTCTCCTAATAAGGAATAACATGAAGCATTCAATGTCACCCGTACTCTCCATCTGTTCGTGTAATATGGTTGTGATGCAGTTCTGCCTAAACCTCTGCATTTTTGCAGGCACGTGCCCCTTCTGATCATAGTGGGAAGCATCTTTAGAATTAAGCATGTGAAGACTGCCTTTTAGCAAGTGTTTTAACTTCTAGTAATAGATTTCCTTTCTACCTGGTTGATCTAGCATGTGATGACAGGAGTGTAGTGAAGTACCAACTGTACCAGCTTGAGCGTGCTGGCGCCAGACTCATTAAAGTTAAGAAGGACCATTAATAATCATTTAATCTGCACTTGCTTGTCACAAAACAGAAGGTGAAGACATGATAAGTAAACACAGCAAATGGGACCTCTGTAAATAAGTTACAAACGCGAGAATCTGAAATTGTGTCCTTCCTGGCCATTTCTTTAGCACAAGAGGCTGACCTTGGTTGTTCTGGGTGTGTGTGGCTCTGGGTGTGTGGCTCTGGGTGTGTGGCTCTGGGTGTGTGTGTGTGTGGCTCTGGGTGTGTGGGTGTGTGTGTGTGGATCTGGGTGTGTGTGGCTCTGGGTGGGTGTGTGTGGGGGGGCTGTGTGTGGGGAGGCTCTGTGTGGGTGTGTGTGTGGGGGGCTCTGTGTGGGTGTGTGTGTGGGGGGCTCTTTGTGGGTGTGTGTGGGGGGCTCTGTGTGGGTGTGTGTGTGGGGGGCTCTGTGTGTGTGTGGGGGGGGCTCTCTGTGGGTGTTTGTGTGTGTCATTTGCGAGAGATTAAGCTATTGGCATTGTAAATGACAATGCCATTTATTTGTTAAAAAAAAACAAATAAAAATAATGTCAAGAGCAATGCCAATAGCTCTAACTTTAACAAAGGCAAAACCATTGCATTGTAAATGCTTGTTTGTTTTAGTTACTTTAAATTTTGGCGAAGTTCCACACCACATGACCTGTTGGACAGACTTGCGTCCTTTCCTTTCCCCTTCTGTGTACGGAGTCTGTTTTTTGTTTTTGTTACTTTAAACTTCGGCGAGTTCCGCACCACGTGACCTGTTGGGCGGACTCGCGTCTTACATTGGAACCAGGGTGACAACGTCTGTAGCTGTGGGTATGTTAACGAACCTCTCGTCCGATGTTTATTATGAAAGAGGCCAGTGGCTTTAGGTTGAGGATTTTATCACTCATATTTTTGATATATTTTTTTCAGATCTTCCCGACTAGGCTCTCGGAGCCATTTCACATACTTTATTGTTGTCGGTAAGCCCTTCCGTTATTTCCTCCACGGTGTGTTTTCCTTAGTCTCACACTCGTTGCTTATAGACCCCCATCCGTTTGATTTTCAGGAAATTTGGACCTTCACTGTTAGTTTTCCAACAGTGGCAGGAGATACATTGGAACCTGCGCTTTATGCGCTCTTCTGTTTCAGTAAGCGTATTTCTATTCGTGCACTTAACTTTGCAGTGAGCACGCTGTTTTTGCTTATTTTGGTATATATCTTTTAACACGCAATTTGAACCTTTTCACGTGATGCACCCACTGATTGCATGGCATTCACTTAACTCTGTTTGGACTTTCACCATATCGATAATGAACTGCACGTTTTCCTCAACATAGATGTAACAATTTTCTTAGCATGGTGTATATTTCTTTTCACATGGAGCTTTCTCTCAGTGGCACTCCCAAGCTTTTCTCTGCGCAACATGTAATTTATGTGAGAGTTGGATACAGATTTCTATGTTGCTGTTTTGTAGATCCCGTAGAGACTTCACTACAGGACGCCGTTATTTCAAGAAAGCTTTTTCTTCTTCTACAAATTTTATACCCCCTGACGAAGGGTTCATTTTGAAACCCGAAATGCATTGGGATTCTGGATATCAACCTTAATTGTTTATTCTTTCATGTATGTTTTTTTAAGTGGTGATAATATGCAACCTGATAATGTGATTATTGAACATTTTCAGCTAAACACAAACCCATGTATGAATTGTATATGAATGCAAAAAGATGAACTCATATGTCACATGCGTTTTTTGATGAATATGGAAATTACTGAACATAAATGTTGTTTGCTTATTCAGTAAAAGTAGAGATTTAATTTGCGCTTATATTCTAAAAGGCCTAAGGCCCATCAGTTGTGCCTCTAGCAGTCCAGGGTTTTCCTTGGGCTCATATTTACACATATAATACTGCATGCCGTATTATACCCTAGAGCAGAAAGAAGTCTCTGGAGACATCACAAAATTTCAGGGAAATAATTCAGACATGCTTTCATTGAAACTTCAGTCATAGTTGGCAAGCCAATCCAACACAAGAGTTAACCTTTTCTTTATCTAAGATTGTAAACACTATCACCTGCAATTTCACGTTATCAACATGTCCAACCTCCCTGGGCCACCGTTCAGAAGGTGTAATAAAAGATGAACTCGAGGACTGCCTGTCAACTCTCATTTAACAAAGAGAATTTACTTAGGCATGATCACAGAAGCAGCAATAATTAAGCAAAGGAATTATGAAAAGCAGGTCATTTATGTGTGTAAATTCAGACAGGAAAAGGCTGGAACGAGTACAAGGCAATCACCATCTACAATAAAATTCTACATTTCAACCTTATTTCAATACAATACTTATTTTCTGCTTTGGGCCATAGCTTTGCACTTGTAAGATCCGTGTATGTTTTTTTTAAAGTTACAGTATTAAGGTGAACGTAGACTTTAAGTTCAGACTTTGCCAGGCTACCATGCAACCTTTCAATGAGTTACCATAAGGATCTGTCCGCTAAACCCAAACCATCAGACCAATAGAAAGCCAGGAGCTCACAGACAGCGAGAACAACTTGCAAAGGCAAGAAAAGGTTCACTGAGGTTTGCAGCTCCAAGACGACATGGATGCCCTGAATAAACTCTCCACAATATGAAGAAGACTTGTTGCTGGAGCGGAGACCACCAAAAACATCAACCTCCAATAGCTGCAGATCTCCTACCCTGCCACCTTCACAGCAGAGAGGAAACTCTTGGCTTCTCAGTAGCCCTGGTGTGCCTCTGCAGAGCTGCAACTTCCCAGTGTCCAGCAGGTGTAATGCATGGAGCATCTTCCATATCCATCACCCCTCTTACGCATGCTCTATGCAACAGCAGCAGTTCTTGTTGGCACCATGTTGTCTTGTACCTGTTTGCTTTTGGCCACAGGAATTTGGAACCGGTGGCAAGGTTGCAGCACAATGCGCTTGTGTTTTATAGAATTGCAGCACCACCTTATGCTATTCTAGGCACTGGGGGGGGTGATGTGTAATGTGGATGGGGTCAGCATTCTTATAGACAGCTTATGAAGCAGTTGCAACCCCTGCTGTTGTGAAGACCTTTCGCATTTCCAAACAGACATTCTTCCTTCATATGATTTTGTCCCATCCAAAACGGAGAGTAGGGTCCTGGGTCTCAACAATGGAGACGCGTAAAAGGGGATTTGTTGCTTGTGATCATTAAATCTTCAACTGCTGTTCAACCCTATAACCCCTTTTTATTTTTTTTAATTTCAAATGTTTTTATTAAAATATAAGTTTCATATCAGAAGTTACATACAGTACATTATAATGCAGAAGGAAGAGAGAAAAAAAGAGAAAGAGGGGGGGTCTATCGTTAAGTCCTTCGTGACTCCAGGTATGTGTCGAGGAGCTCCCACATTCCATCTTTGGCATTGTGCTCCTTTGTGAACTTGCTGGTGATGTTGTCTGCGCCTCTGAGGAACGTGACCCAGTTTATCCATGTTTTGAAGTTTGCTTTGGCTGTGTTCTTCCAGTTTGTTAGGATGATTTTTAGTGCTGCCGTTAGTAGGATGTCTACCAGGTCTCTCTCCTCTTTGCTTTCCAGGCAGTCCGTCATGAAACCTGTGGCAAGGCTCACGAAGGTTAGCTTTATATTCTTGTTGGTGATGTTGTTGATAAAGTTGTTTACTTTTGCCCAGAACTTCTTGACTTTGTGGCATTCGAAGGTGAGGTGTTCCAGGGTCCCTTCCTCTTTATCACAGTTCCAGCAGATACCCGTGTCCTTTATGCCTACTTTGTGGAGTCTCGCCGGGGTCCAGTATGCTCTGTGGAGGAGCCAGAACTTAGTTTGTGCCAGTTGTGGCGTGACCTTGTTTGTTGTTGCTGACCGCCACAGTTTGTCCTTTTCTTCCTCGTTTAGCTGCCTTCCAAGGAGTGATTCCCATGTGCTCGTTACTTTCTTGTTTAGCGAGGATGTTTGAGGGTTGAGAAGCTTGAATATTGTTGCTGTGTGGTGGCCAGTCACGTTGAGGGATTCCATGTATTTGATGATGGTTGGCGGGATTTTGCTTAGGTTTGCCTTTGTCGTGGCCGTTTTGATTTCCAGGAATGTGTATAGTTCCTTTGCCGAGAGGTCGTTTAGTTGTTGCAGGGTTTGGAATGTGATTGGAGAGTTTTTTGTTTCCAGTTGGTTGGGTGTGGTTATGCCTTTTTCCATCCACGTTTCACTGCTTAGTGTCTTACCCTGGTACGTTATTTTTGTGTTTAGCCAGATCGACTCCCAGGTTGATCCCTTCAGTTTCTGTTCCATTCGTTTGTCTATTTTCATTAGTGCCTCTTTGGTGTGTCTGAGGATTGGGTTGAATCGGTGAGGGTGTTTGTTCGCTGTGAGTAGCGCTATGGGGTTGAGCCTCCCCCAAGATGTTCTTTTCCACCTTCAGCCAATCTGGTTCGTATTCCTGCAAGCTGGTCAGCCAAAAGGTTCCCTGTTTTGCTAAGCAAGCTGTCTGGAAGTTTTTGAAGTTCATTAGGTTGAGGCTGTAGGAAGGTACATCCTGACTATGGTTGCCCCCAACTTTTTGCCCTGTGTTTTAGCTGGTTTTGGACATAGTCGACCTGGGATCCTGCCAATCAGGACCCCAGGCCTACTGCTCTCTCTTTAAAATGGATTCCATGTACCCTAGGTGCATTTCCAATTGGTACTGGGCCACCTTATCAGACCCCGTAACGCAGGGCATAGGTGTACCCAGGGCCGCCAGGGGCTGAAGCATGTATTATGCCACCCCTGGCTGGCCTCCTAAATTTGACACAACTGGCTGCACGACAGCTGGGGCGAAGACGTGTAACCACCCTTCGCTTTAGGTATAGTAGCTCTATATCTAACCATACAATGGACACCCGAGTTCCTATCAGTCACTCCTATGGCAGGCCTTAACGATCCTGAAGGCAGAGTGCGTGGGCTCGTGTGAGCTAGGTTCAGGCCCGAGCCGAGCCCGGTTGCAGCTTGCGGAATCAAGACCCAATGGCTGTTCCATGATAACGCGTACCATATCGGTAACTCCGGTGTCGCGTTATCCAGGCATGTCGAGTAAGGTGTCATACGAATCGGGGTGCTGCCCTCTCACCAATTCTGGCGATGAGGTTAGCATCCCACCCTTCTAGAGGGACACGACATGTACGTAACTGTGAACCCCGGTTAAAATTAACTGAAGCCTCAGCTCCACAAAATGGATGCTGCCACCACAGACACGAGTCTGACCTCCTGCTGCTGGGAGTCCTTCCAGCGAGGAGCACTTGGACAAAGGGTTTCCTGTCGAGGGCGGTGTTCGCACCGTCCCAGACAGGGTTTGTGTATTCTGGGTAGGTAGGGCTTTGGCGAGAAGGTGACTGCGGAGTGGCACCCCGGTGCTCACTACGCATCTGCCGGTTAGAACCAGTTCCAGGGGCGACGGCCCTGGCCTGGGGAAAGTCCGGCAGGGGGAGAGGGGTGTAACTACCCCCCTTCCTGGTCCCACCCTTAGGGCAGGACCTAGTCATGTACCCACCCCTTTCTTTAGAATAAAGACCGGAGCGGGGACCCTTCCAAATTAGATCATCTTTGATTCAAGAACTACTTTCTACGAAAGGACATTCAAGACTCTTCTCAAGATTTCTCCCTTGTGACTAAGGAGTAGTCACCCTGCATCAGCGGGCACCAACTAAGAACTCTGCGGTTTGCTGTAAGTCCTTCCTCAAGGAATCCGACGGCCCAGCTCGACGAGAACCGGCTTCCCTGGCACCTCTGACCTCTACCCACGTCATCAGCTCGGCTGTGACCTGTGGGTGCGACGAGACCTCGAGGGACCGGCCATCATCAGAACCTGCACGCTCTTAACGCCAGCACGACCATCGAGGTAACTCTCTGGTGAGTGCTCTGGGGTCCGAGAAGCCCCGACCCTGAGCCGCTCCAGCACCGAAGTGCAGTCTCCCAGCATCTCCACGATCTGCGTGGGGCCCTTCTGCTCGCTGCTCAGCACGTTTTCTGGTCACTAGCCGCTGGCTTGTGCCCTTCTGTGACGACATCCGAGAATCATCACTGCTGGTCTGGTTGCTCCAGACTGGCCCTTGCTTCCATCTTTGCGAGAAGCACCCCGGACCCTCCTGGTCCACTCAAGACGCCATCTTAGGCCCACCACGTGGCCCTGAGATCTGCCAAGGCTTGTTGCCCCATCCTGGGCCCAGCGACGCCGACAGCATCATCCTTCGTGGGACAGCTCGCACCTCCGCCGTGGTCGCCGACAACGCCTCCTGGTCCGTGAGACTGCAGAGCCTAGCATCGCCCACTCACCTGGTCGAGGTGACGGCCAACCGGTGCCTTCCTGGTACCCTCTGACTACTGGCTAGTAGTACGAACTTGGTCCCCTCTGCTTTCAGGTTTCATCAATCTCCGATCCAGGTTTGGATCTCTACGAACTATTCAGCACTGGTCACCGGCCAGCAACTCCTTTTCTTCCGGCTCCTGGCTCGTCAGCGAAGACCCCGACGCCTGTAAGACTTGTGCAGCCGCAGCCCTCGTGGCTAGGTAACTCGGCATTTCGGTGCCTGCATAGCCTCCTTACTCTAGGATCCTGAGTCCCTCGCTTCCGACTTGCCTTATCGGGTCCGCCCGAGACCTTAATCTTTCCGTGTCCTCGGACACTTGTTTTAATTGTGCACTTGAAGTATTTTGCTAAAGAGATTTGGTTTGTGCTTAGTACCCTGTCCTCATAAAGAGTACAGGGCTGTTGTGATTCTTAATAAATATACTGTTTATTTTCATAACACTTGTGTGGTGTCCTTTCACTGGGTGTTCAAGGGGTACATGTGTGGTAAACAGCTGGCTTAACGCGCCCTCTCGAGTCTTTAGCCTTAGACTGCTCGTATCCACGCTACTAGGATAGCTGGTCTATAGGTTGACTTACAACCAAACACCATAAGGGTCGTTGGAACGATACATAGCGGTCGCTAGAATAGCGAACGTTGCATATCGGGCCAACTTCTCACATTGGTGAGCAGCGGGTGGGATTTGAGCTTGCTGTTGTTTTACCACACGTATCCTAAGAATATCTTGTTGAAAGATCGCACAAGTACTGTTAGTACATATAACTAAAAGCTTAGAATACTCTGAGTTCTACTGAACCAGCTGTTGTAGCTCCTCAAGGCTTAGCACACCTTGGCTACAACTCTTAGCAAGGGTACAGTAGGTAAACACGTAGTGTAGGTAGGTGCATCACTTACACCACACTAGAAACAGTATGTCGGACAAAGGAGGAAACTCTGGGTCTCCCCTTGTGTCAGTTGACCCTCCACAGGTCATCCCTTCAGGATATACTGTGCTGAGCTTCAAGGAGTTAAGACGACTGTGTCACTCCAGGAAGATTCAGCAGGGGTCTAACCCCACAACGTCCTTTCTGATTGGTCTCTTGGAGACTTATGATGCCAGAAGAGCTGAGAAACTTCGTAGCTCTTCTAATCCAGAAGGAGACATGCCTCCCCTCGAGGGAACCCGAGACGATCCTGACCTCATCCACCTCGCAACTGAGAACGAAGATGTGGAGGAGGATGAGGATGAGGATCTCTCTGGGGATGAGGCAGATAAGGGACAGGTAGAAGTCGTCAGACTAAGCAGGTCCAACTTAAGCAAACATGTTAGCGGTACTGGGGGACCCCTGGGGCCACTATCAGGTCAGCTTAACATTGGGAATGGACGAGCCCGATCTCTGTCAAGAGACTCTGGCAGATCCCTTCAAACCAATGGCTCTCGCAACTCTTCGCAAAGAGGGATGACGTCCCCTCAGCGGAGAGTGTACGAAGCTAAGGAAAGGGCAGCTAATCTGAGGATTGAAAGGGAAGAACTTGCCCTGGCCAAAGAGAGGCTTGCCTTTGCTAGAGAGCAACAATTATGTGGGCTACAGCCCACTGGTGGCAGGTATGTACCTAGCAATAGGGAAAAGAGTTTCGATACGAAACACCTTGGTAAGATAGTGCCCCCCTTTAAACAAGGGGACGACATCCACAAATGGATTACTGCTTTGGAGAGGGCCTGCACTGTGCAAGGTGTTCCCCAGAGTCAGTGGGCAGCTATCTTGTGGCTCTCCTTTGAGGGTAAAGGAAGAGACAAGCTCCTCACCACAAGGGTGGAGGATGCTAACAATTACCAAATCTTGAAGAATACACTGGTTGATGGGTTTGGCCTAACCACTGAGCAGTACAGGGTGCTGTTCAGGGATACCCCGAAAACTCAGTCTCAAGATTGGACTGACTTTGTTGATTGTGCCACTAAGGCTTTTGAAGGCTGGCTACTGGGTAGTAAGGTTACTGATTTTAAAGGATTGTATAATCTAATTATGAGGGAGCAAATCTTAAATAATTGTCAGAACCAGCTATTACATCAACACCTGGTAGACTCTGATCTGACCTCTCCACAGGAATTGGGTAAGAGGGCAGACAAATGGGTCAGAACCAGGGTTAGGCCTAAAAACCAGGGTGGTGACCAGAAAAAGGAATCAACCAAGCCTCAAGAGAAGGGTGGGGATAAATCCACAGAGAAGACTTCCCAAGGGCCCCAAAACTCCAACAAGGGTGGTGGGTCCCAGAACACTCCTTCAGAACAGAAGAAACCTTATTGCCATACCTGTAAACAGGTGGGTCATTACAAAAGTGATGCCAGTTGCCCTAAAAATGGTAATAAGGGAAATATACCCCCAGGTAATACTCCTAAACCTCCTGTTACCACTAGTGGTAATCCCCCAGGTGGTGGGAGTGCCCCCAAGAATGTGGTGGGCATTACTTTGGGCAATCAGGAGGACTATGGCCTAGCCAGGTTCCCTGACCACACTCTTGTCTGTGAGACTGGCATGGGGTTTGCCAACTTCACTACTGGACCCCACATTTTGGGAAAGTATAGACAAGAAGTTTTAGTGAATGGTCAGAAAGTTGAGGCATTCAGAGACACCGGAGCCAGCCTCACCATGGTGAGTGACCATCTGGTCCCCTCTGCTCAACTGAACCCTGGTTTTACTTATCAGGTGACAGACATTCATGGAGTGAAGAGAAGGCATCCCATGGCAGTAGTCAAGCTCAGCTGGGGTAATGTCACAGGGCCCATGAGAGTGGCAGTGACAGATAACCTACCTGTAGATTGCTTACTGGGGAATGACCTGGAACTCTCAGCATGGGCTGAGGTGGAGCAAGAAACTCACTCCAGAATGATAGGCCTATCCAGACAGGTTAGTGGGGCAGTAATAGCTACAGCCCCAGTCCAAGCACCATTCCTCCCTGAAAAGGTTGGAAGGGCAGTGGTAGCCACTGCCCAGGCTCAGACAGACTTTCCAGAACAGGATAGGAGGGCTGTGACAGTCACAGCCCAAACACAGACTGAGTGCCCTCCTGAAAAGGTTGGCAAGGTTGAAATGGTCTCAGCCTCTACTCAAACAGATAGTGAGGTTGTGAAGCCTGAAACAATGGATCACTCCACTCAAACAGAGAGCAGTGAGGAGGAAGAAGAGTCTTCCCCCTCCCAGACACTAGGTGAGAGCCAGCCTCCTCAGGGAACTGACTCTACCCCTGTTGAAGGAACTGCCCCAGAGGTAGTCAGGCCTAGCCTGGCAGAACCCCTGATGGCAGTGGACCCTTCCCAGGTGGGACCCAGTCTGGAGCAGGTAACCTGCCCCTCTCTACCCTGTCTGAGTCAGCCCAGGGCTGAAGAGAACAGGGAGGCCAGTGGTGGACCCCAAAGGGCCCCCTGTCCAAAAGAACCCCTTAATCAGAAGCTTAGGATCACTGAAGCTGGTAAACCTAGCCAAGTGAAAATAGAACAGACTCCTGAGGGATCCCCCTTAAAAGTAGTTAGGGAACTCCCACAGCTGGACACTGTTGGGCACAGCCAAACATGGGGCCTAAAAACCCCAGACCTGACCTGTCCCTCCAGTAAGCCAAACAGAGGGACTCAGCCTCCAGCTTTAGGTAGCCAGAGGCTGACCCTGAGAGCTCAGTGCATCTCAGCTAAAGAAAGAAAGGCACACATGATGGATGGTGATTGGAGGAATTTGAGCCCAAAGGTAGAGGAGCCTCACTTCAGTACTCCATCCCACCATCAGCCTTCTTCTTTCCCAAGACACACCAGAGACAGAGATTCCCTATGGTGGAGACCCTCAGATACCCTTAGGGTGAGGGGTTGCCTAGTGGACCATGACACAGGGGGAAACCAAGCCAGAGCTGGTCCTTCCTTATATGGCCACTTAGGTAATAGAGGCTTACCTGGACAAGGATAGCCTTATCTCCTTTCGTTTGGGGGGGGGGGGTTGTGTAGGAAGGTACATCCTGACTATGGTTGCCCCCAACTTTTTGCCCTGTGTTTTAGCTGGTTTTGGACATAGTCGACCTGGGATCCTGCCAATCAGGACCCCAGGCCTACTGCTCTCTCTTTAAAATGGATTCCATGTACCCTAGGTGCATTTCCAATTGGTACTGGGCCACCTTATCAGACCCCGTAACGCAGGGCATAGGTGTACCCAGGGCCGCCAGGGGCTGAAGCATGTATTATGCCACCCCTGGCTGGCCTCCTAAATTTGACACAACTGGCTGCACGACAGCTGGGGCGAAGACGTGTAACCACCCTTCGCTTTAGGTATAGTAGCTCTATATCTAACCATACAATGGACACCCGAGTTCCTATCAGTCACTCCTATGGCAGGCCTTAACGATCCTGAAGGCAGAGTGCGTGGGCTCGTGTGAGCTAGGTTCAGGCCCGAGCCGAGCCCGGTTGCAGCTTGCGGAATCAAGACCCAATGGCTGTTCCATGATAACGCGTACCATATCGGTAACTCCGGTGTCGCGTTATCCAGGCATGTCGAGTAAGGTGTCATACGAATCGGGGTGCTGCCCTCTCACCAATTCTGGCGATGAGGTTAGCATCCCACCCTTCTAGAGGGACACGACATGTACGTAACTGTGAACCCCGGTTAAAATTAACTGAAGCCTCAGCTCCACAAAATGGATGCTGCCACCACAGACACGAGTCTGACCTCCTGCTGCTGGGAGTCCTTCCAGCGAGGAGCACTTGGACAAAGGGTTTCCTGTCGAGGGCGGTGTTCGCACCGTCCCAGACAGGGTTTGTGTATTCTGGGTAGGTAGGGCTTTGGCGAGAAGGTGACTGCGGAGTGGCACCCCGGTGCTCACTACGCATCTGCCGGTTAGAACCAGTTCCAGGGGCGACGGCCCTGGCCTGGGGAAAGTCCGGCAGGGGGAGAGGGGTGTAACTACCCCCCTTCCTGGTCCCACCCTTAGGGCAGGACCTAGTCATGTACCCACCCCTTTCTTTAGAATAAAGACCGGAGCGGGGACCCTTCCAAATTAGATCATCTTTGATTCAAGAACTACTTTCTACGAAAGGACATTCAAGACTCTTCTCAAGATTTCTCCCTTGTGACTAAGGAGTAGTCACCCTGCATCAGCGGGCACCAACTAAGAACTTGGGGGTTTGCTGTAAGTCCTTCCTCAAGGAATCCGACGGCCCAGCTCGACGAGAACCGGCTTCCCTGGCACCTCTGACCTCTACCCACGTCATCAGCTCAGCTGTGACCTGTGGGTGCGACGAGACCTCGAGGGACCGGCCATCATCAGAACCTGCACGCTCTTAACGCCAGCACGACCATCGAGGTAACTCTCTGGTGAGTGCTCTGGGGTCCGAGAAGCCCCGACCCTGAGCCGCTCCAGCACCGAAGTGCAGTCTCCCAGCATCTCCACGATCTGCGTGGGGCCCTTCTGCTCGCTGCTCAGCACGTTGTCTGGTCACTAGCCGCTGGCTTGTGCCCTTCTGTGACGACATCCGAGAATCATCACTGCTGGTCTGGTTGCTCCAGACTGGCCCTTGCTTCCATCTTTGCGAGAAGCACCCCGGACCCTCCTGGTCCACTCAAGACGCCATCTTAGGCCCACCACGTGGCCCTGAGATCTGCCAAGGCTTGTTGCCCCATCCTGGGCCCAGCGACGCCGACAGCATCATCCTTCGTGGGACAGCTCGCACCTCCGCCGTGGTCGCCGACAACGCCTCCTGGTCCGTGAGACTGCAGAGCCTAGCGTCGCCCACTCACCTGGTCGAGGTGACGGCCAACCGGTGCCTTCCTGGTACCCTCTGACTACTGGCTAGTAGTACGAACTTGGTCCCCTCTGCTTTCAGGTTTCATCAATCTCCGATCCAGGCTTGGATCTCTACGAACTATTCAGCACTGGTCGCCGGCCAGCAACTCCTTTTCTTCCGGCTCCTGGCTCGTCAGCGAAGACCCCGACGCCTGTAAGACTTGTGCAGCCGCAGCCCTCGTGGCTAGGTAACTCGGTATTTCGGTGCCTGCATAGCCTCCTTACTCTAGGATCCTGAGTCCCTCGCTTCCGACTTGCCTTATCGGGTCCGCCCGAGACCTTAATCTTTCCGTGTCCTCGGACACTTGTTTTAATTGTGCACTTGAAGTATTTTGCTAAAGAGATTTGGTTTGTGCTTAGTACCCTGTCCTCATAAAGAGTACAGGGCTGTTGTGATTCTTAATAAATATACTGTTTATTTTCATAACACTTGTGTGGTGTCCTTTCACTGGGTGTTCAAGGGGTACATGTGTGGTAAACAGCTGGCTTAACGCGCCCTCTCGAGTCTTTAGCCTTAGACTGCTCGTATCCACGCTACTAGGATAGCTGGTCTATAGGTTGACTTACAACCAAACACCATAAGGGTCGTTGGAACGATACATAGCGGTCGCTAGAATAGCGAACGTTGCATATCGGGCCAACTTCTCACAGAGGCCTCCCAAGTTTTTTGTCAGCCTCAGCTTTTGTAGACTTATTCTCGGTCTTTTGTCTCTCCAGATGAAGCCGTTGATTAGTTTATCGAGTCTCTTGTGGAAGTTGTCTGTCATTGCCAGGAGCAGCATGCTGAGCGTGTAGTTGATAGCTGGTGTAACCATCATCTTGATCGTTTCAATCCTGCCCCACCAGCTTATGTATTTGGGCGACCAGGTGTCCAGTCTCTCCTTTATCTTTTTCAGGATGGCCTCTTCGTTGTGTTCCAGTGTTGTCTTTAGGTCCCTACCGAAGATTAGGCCTAGATATTTGAGCGGTTTGTTTTGCCAGGCTAAGCCTGACTGACCCAGTACTTCTTTAGTGGTGTGCACGTTCATTGGCTTACACTCCGACTTGTCCTTATTGAGCTTGTATCCCTAGGCTGCTGCGTATTCCCCTATGGTCTCCATTAGGGCTGTGATTGATGAGGTGGGCTCTGTGGTGGTGGTGAAGATATCGTCTGCGTAGGCAGCGAGTTTCACCGTCTTGTTTTTGATTTTGACACCGGTTTTGTCGTTGTTGTTTCTTATTCTGGCTAGTAGTGGTTCTAGTGCCAGGAGGAAGAGACCGGGTGATAGGGGGCAGCCCTGCCTTGTGCCTCTTTCCAGTGTTAGTGTCTCCGATGTGCACCCGTTTACCACCACCTTTGCTCTTGGTTTGTTGTAGAGGGCCATTACTATTGTTCTGTATTTTGTACCTAGTCCGAATTTCTCCATGCATGCGTTGAGGAAGGGCCATGATACTCTGTCGAAGGCTTTCTCAGCATCCAGAGCTATCATTACTGCCTGGTCCTCGCTGTGTGTTGTGTGGTTGATGAGATGGCATAGTAGTCGCGTGTTGTCCTGGGAAAGTCTGTTCTTGATGTAGCCCACTTGCGAGTTGTGGATGAGTAGTGGTAGGACCCTGTTCAGTGTGTTTGCCAGGATTTTCGCGGACTTTTTATGCCGGATTTGTTTTTCTCTCTCCTGAAGGTGTCTGTCACTGTGAATCAATTACTTGAAAGAGAGCAGGAGAAACTTTGGATCCAGACTCAACATTCATAAGTAGGACATAATACATCGCCAGAAATGATAATGTTCTGTTGCATGTTTTTTTCTTGTGCTCTATTTTTGACATTCGTATGTGTGTGATAGGCCTTAACACACATTGAAATGATCTTGTTTCTCCACTGAAGGGATTTTAGTGTGCAATGCAAGCTTCCAGTAGCATCTTCTGAAGTAAGCTAGTCTGGTTTGTTTGAGCCACAAGCTTGATTTGTAGCAGGGTTCTCCTCTGCTCTTATTAAGAATGTCAGAGAAGAGTTTTCCATTTTCCCATTGCACGGTGGCTAAGAGATCTGCTTGCAGGTTGACCTTGTGCAAGTTTCGTGCTGGAGGAGCTGAAAGAATAAATAAAACAGAGTCTGGGGCTTCCTAAAAACTTAATTAATGTTCTCTGTCTTGTGCACCATAAGACAAGCTCTGAGTGCAAGACGTCCTCCCTTGTTCTGCAAACCTAATGTATTGAAAAGTTATAGAAGACGCTAGCAATTAGAATGGGCAGGCTGTTGGGATTCAGATTTGAGGCCTGCTGGCATACAGGTTTATTTACAGAGGGTATTGCATAACTCAACAAATATTATGCTATATTTATATATGAACCTGTGAACCAGCTCAATCTAATATATTTTAGGTAAGGAATTGTATTAAAAGGTTAGGCAGGTGGGATTAAAATGAGAAATGTTTAGGGTGTATCTAACGTTCACGCATTCCTTTTTTAGTTGCTGAGAGGTTTATAATTATTATGACAATTCTTCATGTGATTTATACAAAAATACCATATAATACATTATAAGACATTATAAAAGATCGTTGTATTGTGTATATACTAAATCTTGAGTGTGGTTTAGGGCTCTTTATTATCAGCTGCAGATGTACAACATTCTCGAACAAGATGTCTGACTGCAAACACGTCTACGTTCCACGCCACACGCATGTCACAAGGGCAAACAGGGGTAGCTGGATTACCACCACCTGGGCACCACGGAGACCTTTGTGGAATGTTTTTTTAAATGTAATTTATTTATTTTATGATTTTTTTTTAGCACAATAACATACAGCACTTGGTACTGCGAATCAGTAGTCTGGAAAGAATATATCACAATATATATTGTAACTTCGTAAGATGTCCTTCACCGTCACCTCCTCTTTCCCGCCTTCATTACCTGTCTACTTCCCCAGCTCCTTCCCCCTCCCCTGAATCTTTCCCGCTGCCTGCTTTTCCCCTTACGTATTTGTGCTTATTATTTATCTCGACCTTACAAGTAACTATGTTGCCATGCTCTAATAACTGTGTAACCTTTATAATGATGTAACCTGTAACTATGATCTGATGCTCATGTAAAGCGCTCTGATACCTCCTGGTCTAGCCAGCGCTATATAAAACCTTTCAAATAAATACATAAATACATTTAAAAAAACAAAATAATAAAACACAAAAGAGCCCTTTCAGTATTCACAGAGGATGCCAAAGACTCAACTGAGTACTTTGTAGAATGTTCGACCTCCACAGACAGTTTGTACCCGCATGGGAGAAAAATCCTAAAAGAAAGCTGCAGGCACTACAGAGGACATGGGATAGGCGGGAGAAACTTAGCGGTGGCGAGGCACAGAAAATAGCCGATATTGCGACACCTCAGCAAATATCACATATATCCATGCTAATGGGTGATACACACACACACACATCTTATACACTTACACACCTTCGAGTTTCAGGACTGTACCTTCTAGTATATCTCTGCAAGGAAGCAACAATCCATCGAGAAAATGTGACACTCAAATGTGTTCTTAGTGATAAGGATAAATTATTTACTCTCTGCATGAATCTTTTGGTTAATCCAGAGGACCCGATGTATAGAAAAAGCTGTGCAATAATGAAAGTAAGTAGCAGCCAGTTATCTTACTAGTAAGTAGTACTACGTTTTCTGATTCCGTTCTATTCACTGAAAAAAATTCTAAATCCAGTTCTTTAAAAGGATTCATCAGCACAGGGGCTCCTACTAGTAGCATTACCAGTTCCTTCACTGGAAAAACAATCATAATTGTTACAAGTTAGAACTTCAGAAGTTTTAACCAAGAAGGTTAAGGTAGCTATCCATGCACCAAAAAAAAATTCAATTGGAAAAGAATAAGTCAAAGTGGATGTACACAAGCTTTCTGGGGGTAAACTTGGATAAAATTGAGATTTTGGCGTGGCTTGGATGGCAAGGGAGAGAGGAGCCTGAATCCGGAGCTCCGTCCGACCCCCGGGAAAGAACCAAACTAACGGCGCGAACGAGAAGAACAAAATCAAAAAACAAGGAAGCAACACTGAGGGAAATGGTGTAGGCATCGAAACGGAACAGACTGAGCAGAAAAGAATAAAAGGTAACTGAGCCTTCGAGCATAAGCCGAGAAGAATGGCCAAGAACGGGGCTCAAAATGGCGATGCTCTTCAACAACAAACAAGGAAAAAGCAGAGAAAACTAGAACTGCAGGAGGAACCACGCACCGAAGGTCAGTCGCTCAGTAATTTTGAATTTAAAAACATTTGTAAAGCGCGCTTTTACCTAGCGGTTTCTTGGCGCTAAGGACTTATTGAACCCAAATAACAGCTGTGGAAGGACTAGGCTGGGAATGCTTGCAGGAAGAGGTAGGTTTTTAACCCCTTCGCTGCGGCGGCTATTGCGCCGCATCGCTAAGGGGGTAGGGCGGGCGCGCGGCGGTCACATGCTTGTGACGGAACCGCTCCGTCACGGCTCGCGGGTGAGCTGTGCTTGTGACGGAACGGTTCCGTCACGAACGCACCCACTCAATGGAACGCGCCGCGCAGGCGCGCCGAGCGGGCCGTGACGGAACCGTTCCGTCACAAGCACAGCTCACCCGAGGCTTGTGACGGAACGGTTCCGTCACAAGCATGCAAGGGGTTAAGGCCTTACGGAAGTCAGAATAAAGTGGGATAGATCGAACATTGGGAGGGAGGGAGTTCCAAAAGGTAGGGCCAAGGACCGCAAACTTCACCCCCCCATCCTCATCTTCCTGAAGCGAGGGACGGAGAGAAGGGACTGGGAAGAGGAGCGGAGCTCTCTAGCAGGTGTGTAGCTGGAGATTGCCGAATTTATGAAGGCTGGGGCAGTTCCAGCTCGGGCCTGGAACGCAGTGCAGCCCAGTTTGAAAAGAGCCCTCTCCCTAATGGGCAGCCAGTGCAAGTTCTTTAGTACAGAGGTGGCATGATGGAATTTAGGGAGGCCATAAATAAGGCGTGCCGCCTGGTTCTGTACCAGCTGTAGGCGCCGACGAGCATAAGCTGGGACGCCATTGTACAGAATGTTTCCGTAGTCCAGCCGTGATAAGACCATTGCCATCACGATGAGTTTGAGAGCGGGAAGAGAAAAGAATCTAGAGATTTTCCTGATAGTGCGAAGGGTGGAAAAGCAGGAGGACACCACCATACTGATCTGAGTGTGTAAAGTTAGATTCTGATTTAACGTGATCCCAAGTGTTTTAACAGAATAAGAAGGTGAAGGGGAGGGACCAAGTGAAGGGGGCCAAAACATAGAAGTCCAGGGACTGGATGCACCACCAGTCAAAACCAACTCGGTTTTGTCTGGATTGAGTTTAAGGTGGTTGAAGTTCATCCAGTCCCTGATGAAAATCATAGTTGATTGGAAATTAGAGATAGATTCAGGAGAGTGTGAGAGGTTAAAGATCAGCTGGAGGTCATCCGCATAGTTAAAGACGGTGACCTCCAGTTGTTGTAGAGCAAAGATAAGAGGGAGAATATAGAGATTGAATAAGAGAGGAGAGAGGGAAGAACCTTGGGGAACACCACACTGCACCTTACGTGGGGGAGAGGAAAACCCTTCAAGATGGACGGCCTGGGTGCGGTCCCTCGGGAAGGAGGTGAGCCAAGCCAGGGGAGGCCCCCTGATGCCTGCTGCCCTGACACGGGTGAGAAGGATGGAGTGGTCAACCGTGTCAAAGGCAGCAGACAAATCAAGGAGGACCAAGGCCTGAGGATGGCCCCCGTCCATTCCCTCCCTAAGGCTGTCCAGGACCGAGACCACGACCTTCTCGGTAGAATGGCGAGGGCGGAATCCAGCCTGACAGGAGGCCAGGTAGCCGCTGCCCTCCACAAATGAGCTGAGGACAGTGGCGACGTGGCACTCCAAGATTTTTCCCAGGTAAGGGAGGAGGGAGATGGGACGGTAACTAGTCAAGGATGCAGGGTCAGCTCAGGGTTTTTTCAGCAGGGGAATGATTGTGGCTGATTTATGAGGTTTTGGGACTATACCGATCTCAAGAGAGTTGTTCAGAAAAGTCAAGGGAGGATAAGGGCAAGCCCGAAAGATTTCTCTCAAGATGGGCGCTGGGCAAACATCTGAGGGGGAGCCAGATTTGACTTTCACCGCTAGAGCAGATAGAATCTCTCCAGTCAGTTGAGGGATGTGGTCTAAATAGAACCTATTGGGAGGGGGTTCAGGGTCCGGAGGGAGTGGGGGGGTGGGGGTATGTTGGCTTTAATGACTGCGATTTTCTCCACAAAATAGTTGTTTAGGGAGTCACAGAGGGCTTGGGAGGGGGAAGGTTTTAGGGAGGTACTGTCTGACAGGGCCAGCTCATGTACGGTGGAGAAGATTTCTCTGGACTGGTTTCCTGATGAAAGTATTTTTTCGGAAAAGTAGTCGGTCTTGGCTGAGAGAATTGCCTCAGTAATGCACCTAGGACATGCTCCCCCCCGCTGAATATACGGAATAATGCCAGTACTTGAACAATAACTAGCTAATTGTAGTTAAGCGCGGGGGAAAGTGAAACTAGCAGTGGGCGCGGCCATTTTGGGGGCGAGAGAAAACAAATACAGAAATGGCCACACTGAGGCAGATAATCGGAACAAGCTGGTAGCCAGGGACGCAACAACAGCGCTACCGATCATACGCGCTCACGAGAGCCATTCTTAGGGTAAGAGGAAACAAACCCAAGAGCATCCAGGCGGAGACAGTCAAACGGGAGGAAGCAATCAGCGAGCAGATGCAGCAATAGCGCTACCGATCGTCAAACGCACTAACGATACTGCTGGGGGCACAGTGCACCGAAGGTCAGTCGCTTATTATATGCCTGCAGGTGAACAATAAACACCAATAAACGTAATTAAGCGCTGGCGAAAGCGAAACTAACACTCGGAGCAGCCATTTTGAGGGCGCAAAACCAGGCGCGACCAGCGGGAAGCAGGTAATTGGAACGCAGGAAAATGGCGCGCAGAAGCAACAAAAGCGCTACCGAGTAGGCTCGCTCAAGGCAGCTCCCAATCAGCAGGAGCAGAAGCGAAAAAGCGGAAGCTCCCTAGTAGATGAGAACAGCGTACAATCCCTGGTGACAACAAAAACGAAACCGAAACCATTCGGAGCGCCATTTTGTACAACAAACGACATGATCTAGGCAAACGGAGACTCATAAATCGGTGCCAATGGACGCATACAGCGCAGAAAATTAACCCACAACCTAGGAGATTGCACCCAGCGCAGGGGTAAAGCTAACAATCGCAAATTAAACCAGAAGGCAAACAAGAGGAAGCGTCGCCCACACAGTGCGTGGCCACAGGGGTAATGAGAAGTAAACCAACCCAGGTGCGCCCAAGTGGAGGCGAACAGCCGGCAGGAAGCAGGTGCGCCGGAACAAAAAAAAGACGAAAGTGGTATTTACCGAGCAAAAGAGCGCAAAACATAAATCCAGGAAGCAGAATAAAAACAAAACCGTAACCTACCGCGGCAGCAAATCTGGGGGCCCTCTTAAACGACAAACGAGAAAAACAACCTAGATAGTGGGAGAAGCAGTGATAACAGAGGCAAACAGTGCAAGGAAATACCCTACAGCCTATAAGAGAGAACACTGCACAATATACAGCAGTAGACAGAGCAGCACCGGACTATCAGGACCTGATTAACGGAACGAACAGAGACGAAATATACCAAAACACAGCTCATAACAAACTACAAAGCCCAGAACAAAATGTCGCAAGTACAAAAGGAAAACAAACCAGAGAGCAATACAGAATCTCCAGTCAAGAATAGAACATACATTTCTAGCACACTGGACAGCATACTCAAGAAACTGGCGGAGGTACATGAACTTGCCAGATCTAATAGAAGAAAACAACAGACAAGATTGAGCTCGAGCTCGCAGCCATCAGGGCAGACATACATGCCACGAACAACAAAGTTGAAGCAGTGGAACAACGAGTCAGCGACATAGAAGACAGGTCACAACTAACGGGGAAAGCCATAGGCAACATAGCCAAAGCGACCAAAGAACTACGGAGACAAGCAACTGAGCTTAAAGACAGAAACAGAAAGGGGAACATCAGAATCCTAGGAATACCGGAAGCAGAGGAAGACGCCGCCGGTTCGTGTGTAGCACTACTACAGAACCTCATCCCAAAGCTAACCAATCTGAAATTTGAGGGGCCCTTCGAACTAGATAAAGCATACAGGATACCGGCAAACAGACAACAAGGGAGCAGAACAAACCCTAAACCAATATTATGCAGACCACTTAGGTCACACCAGTCAGACGCCATATTTGGGGTAGCGAGGAAAAACCCCAACCTAGTTTGGAAAAATTCTCACTCAAGACTTCTCAAAACCGACGGTGGAAATAAGGAAAAGATTTCTAGTCCTACGCTACAAACTAAGGAAGGAAAACATTTCCTTCTCATTCACAGGACCGACAAGGTTCAGGATCACCAACAAAGGCATCACCTTGACCTTTGATGACCCAGAAGAACTCTCACGCTATCTAAGAGGACCGCCCATAGAGGAGATGGAGAACTCGACACAGTCTGGGAAAAGAAGCGCATCACCCACATCAGGAACTGACAGTTGCTAAGCAAAAGACAAGTCTACATACCGACCAACTACTACAAGGAACATTAGTGCAGCTAACCTGCAAACACTCATATCGGCTCTAAGCGAGTAACTCTACCACCACAACATCCTACCTCAACGATGCACATGCAAGGAGAGGAAGACAATGAGAAACTGAACTGAGATGTCCGTAGATAGCGGATGGACATATTATGACACAACTTTCTACCTAAATATCCTTTTACAGACTATTTTATATATGGCTCAATTCCGGGGGGAGGGCGGGAGTGGGAGGGTCTTGCTGTCGCCCGTCCACAGCACAAGAGATCATTGGGCGAACGGGTGGGAGGGAGGGGGGGAGTGAGGGAGTACAAGGGGGGTAGAGTAGAATGTATGGTAAGTCTTGTACGTCATGTTTGTCATGTATGTCTTGTCCGAAGTAATGCCAGCAACATAAACAGATCAACGGTAGCATCTGCACAATCAGGCCGAACCTGCGGCGCCAGCGGCCAGCACAGCACTATCACACTTCGAGCTTCAGGGGCGATAAAATGTACTCGCCACCATAACCACTACGATGACCACACCGAGTAACACACCACTCCAAACCGACCTTAGGGTCATCTCACTCAATGTCAAGGGACTCAATCATCCCGTTAAAAGGAAAAAAAACTAGATTACCTAGCCAAAACAAAGGGAGACATTATACTAATACAAGAGACAAAACTAGGCCTAGAAGACGCGGACAAAATAAGGGCTAGGTGGATAGGCCAGGTTGTCTGCTCCCCGGCCGATGGAAAAAAAGAGGCATCTTGACTCTGGTTAGCAGCAAATCCAAAATTACCATAGAAACATCACAGCAGGATGAGGAGGGCAGGCTACTGATTACACATATGAAAAAGAAGAGAGGAGAAAATTCTAGTGGCAAATATCTATGCACCCAACACGGACGACACGAAGTTCTAGGAGAGGGTAACCAACAACCTGGAAAACAGTGCGCCTCACGACATGATGGTAGTAGCGGGAGATTTCAATATGGCGATAGACCAAACACTAGACAGGCAAGCCAAAAACAGGACACGCAAGCCGTCCTCACACAAAACGTTGATGAACCTTTGCAGGAAACTAGATCTGGCAGATCCGTGGCGCCTACAACACCCCGACACTAGAGACTACATTTTCTACTCGCACCCACACAACTCTTACAGCAGAATTGACTACATTCTAATATCCACATCCCACACCCACCTAACGGAACACACAGACATCGCTGCCAGAACGATATCTACCCACGCCTGCATCAGCCTACACTTAGCAGGCAAACACAACAAACAAATTACACGAAGATGGCGTCTCAACCCCACAACCATATCAAAAAAAGAAGACAGAGTTAGGATTCAGAAAGCTATCACAAACTACATCACAGAAAACAAGACACCAGATACAGACCCGGGCATGCTATGGAAAGCCCTCAAGGCAACCATAAGAGGAACACTAATAGAAATAAAGGCGAGATGGGACAAAGAGATTAGAGCACAGCTAACACAACTAGAAGCAGACATAAAACGACTAGAAACACAACACAAGAGGGACACCACCAATCACAAAGCACTGACGGAACTCACTAAGAAGAAATATGAATTCAACAGAATACTCAGCGAACGAGCGGGCCTCTGGATAAGGAAATACAAGGAGATTAACCTCTGCGAAGCAAACAAAGCCGGAAAATCATTAGCGGCCTACCTCAAACGCAAACACAGACAACACAACACCACATCGATCACGGATAACTCAAACAAATCACACACTCGGCACGAAGATATTGTTAAAACCTTCAGAGAATTCTATGTCGAGCTATACAAGAAAGATGAGGGGCTAGACACTGAACGAACAAAAGCCTACCTAGAACACCTAAAACTACCAAAAATCACAGAAGAAGAAGCAGTAGCCTTAGGCCAAGATTTCAAGCCAGAAGAGATCAGGACAGCCATCAAAGCACTTAATGATAACAAGGCCCCCGGGCCCGATGGCTACACAGCAACGTTCTATAAATCGTATCAAGAACAACTGATTCCCACCCTAACAAAAGCATTCAATTTTTGTGGGAACACGGGAGAGGTAACTGCCACAATGGCACAGGCAAACATCATCGTCATCCGAAAGGAGAACAAAGACCCACAATGGCCGAAGAAATACCGACTAATTTCACTCATAAACCTGGACTGCAAACTGTACGCCATAATACTAACCACAAGGCCAAGTAACCTGCTACCACAGCTGATAGGCAACACACAAGTGGGGTACATGAAGGGTAGGATGTCCAGCGACAACACCAGACTACTCTGCCAAGTCATAGAACATTTCACGCAGACACAGAAACCTGCAGTCACAATCGTGCTTGATGAAGAGAAAGCGTTCAACAGAGTGTCGTGGCACTTCCTAGAGGAATGCCTACAAGCATACAACCTAGGAGATACGTTTGCAAGGAGAGTCGTGGCCATGTACAAAAGCCCGAAAGCACAGATCGCAATTAACGGCACAAACTCAGCTCCCTTTGACCTACAGAGAGGTACCAGGCAAGGGTGCCTCCTATCCCCACCAACAACAATAGCATAACAGGCATTTCAATCAACAAAACGACAGCCAAACTAGCGGCATACGTAGATGACCTTCTGATAATGACAGAAGATCCTACATCATCAATAGCCGCACTCATGACCACCATCGACACCTACGCCTCCCACTCAGGGTACAAACTAAACCGGGGCAAGTCAGAATGCATGCCCATGAACATATACACGACCAGCGATGTACTAGGGCATTCAGGGCTTGGATGTCAACCACAATCTATTAAATATCTAGGCATCAACTTTGCTAGAGACCTAAAGACCACCCTAGACCTGAATGAAAAAAGGACACTGACAAAAATAGGAGACATACTGGAAAACTGGTCACCCAAATTTATAACCTGGTGGGGAAGGATAGAAACAGTCAAGATGAGGATTACCCCTATAGCTAACTATCTGGCTACTATATTGCCCCTAACAATGACTGACGACTACCACAAGAAAATAGATCAAGCAATAAACAAATTCATCTGGAGAGGCAAAAAAAACAGAATCGCACTACCAAAACTCAGACTGAGGAAAGAACTAGGAGGGCTGAACCTAGCGGACTTAAAGACATTTCAGACGGCCTGCATAGCCAGACAAGGGTTGCACTGGGCTTCCGAAAAACAGAAATATACACCGACCTGGCTAGAACTAGAAAAAGCTATCCTTGGCAACTCAAACCCTCTAACCATCCTCACTGCCAACAATACGACATTTAGAAGTAACCCGGTATTCAAGGCAACCAGATCAGCCCTCCTCAAGCTAGATCAGAAATTAGAAGTAAGCGTTAAGAACTCGAAATGGACAGCACTCTGGAATAACACAAAAATAAGTACTGGGAAAACCAGATAGGCAGAACCTTCACAGAACAAGAACTAACGGACTTCTGGACCACCCCCTTGCATAATATAATTTCACCAGTACTCGCACAAAGCAAATTCTGGCTATTGCACCAAACACACTGGACCCCAACAAAGCTGGCTAAACTTAACCCCAGAGAAAACTGTCAATGTTGGAACTGCAACAAGGAAACGGGGGACCTAGCCCATCTTATATTCAAGTGCAGCAAGGTCAACAAATTCTGGGATAGTGCCTTCGCTTTTATCAACCAAACACTAGGTTGTAACCTTAAGAGAGAGTTCCACACCCTGACAACAGCCCATCTTAACACCGAGATCACCACACAGCAAGACAGGAACCTCCTAGACTTTCTCCTAACTAGCGCCATAAAGATTATACTATCCAAATGGAAGAACACCGCCAAAGCGACTTTTAAGGGGTGGATAAACTTGGTAACATTCCTGAGAGGGGCAGACAATACGGCTCTGAGAAATACTCCATGGAGGAAACCAACCAGACAGATGTGGTAATCCCTAGACAAGGCACTAGACCCTTTCAAACCGCCCTAGATAATGGGTAAAGCAGGAAAGGTGCAAAGCAGATTGTCGCACGCCGATCACCAACAAACGGCCAACACCTATATGTTACATGTTTTATGTTATATGTGTAGGAACAAACCTAGCGCCACCAAAGCCATACGAGAAGTATGTCTATAATGTTAACCAGGACAATGGACTTGTACCAAACACCAAGTATATTATAGAGCAACACAGTATAATAAGCAATGTAACTCACCGGCGCAATGCCCTGTCAATGCTTTATATGCTCATACTTCTGTGTTCACCGTGTCTTTGTAAAATCAATAAAAATATTATTCAAAATAAAAAATTGAGATTTTAATCTTTATCATCTAACTTCCCTGCATGTGCTGTAAAGAGTGGCCTGAGGATCTTGATCCTTTCCCATCTCCTACTCTTTGTTCTAGAAACCTGCACACACTCTTCCATGTGGGTCTTTCTTGTACATCAGAAATGGTAATGCTAGCACATAAATGCTTCCCTTTACTTTTGGCCACTCTAAACATTCTTCTTTATCTTCCTCTTTCCGCACATAAAACAAGGGTCCAGTCCTTGATCTCATCCTGTTTAGACTTTGCTAATGTTTAGGATTGGCAGCCTTCCAGACAGATTGCAGATTGTACAAAATTCAGTAGCACGTGCAATTGTTCATCTTTCTCCCAGGACTTCTGTGAAACCTTCACTTCAAACTTTACACTGGTTACCTATCCAGCAAAGATGAGCGTGTAAGTCTCTCTGCCTGGCCTATAAATCCATCAAGGGTATCAAGTCCTGCATATCTATCTAGAAAGAGCTACATCTACACTCCAGAGCAGATTCTTCGATTTTTTGATGCCATCTTCTTGCAGGTAAAGAAACACAAAAAGTTGCCTACACCAAACTTACTTTCCAAAAATCTTAACATATAGGTCAAAGACAGACTTCTTTAGTTTGACCCGGTATTTTTATTTATATCCGTATATTTTAAGCTCTTTTCAACTTATTTTTCATCTCTAGAATAATTGCACTCGTGCAATTATTCTAGAGATTGTTTTAGGCAGAACTGGAAATATTGCGCCCTAGTAGCTACAAACCGGATGTAAAAAGGCTTTTTGTTCTGCATAAACTGCATCCTTTTTAAAGAGAAGAATCTTGGCCTTGCCACTAATTTGCCACGCTGATGAGTCACCATGCTTTGATATGTTCTATCTACTGGATTTTCCAGAGATGTTTATGCTTTGCTTACAGCCACCGTGTGGTATCCTGTATGCCCCTATTCCCTGTACGTCTGATCCGGTGTCTGGGATGTCGAGAGTGGATGATGTAATAAAATGATGGTATGTTGTGCAGGGTGGAGACGAGGAGAATGGGAGAGTTGGAGGGAAGGTACAGAATGTACCTGATGTTGCAGTAAACGAAGGGCCTAATACAAAATAAAGAACTTACCTCCTTGCGGAATGGCTCCAGACTTTTGTATGAAGAGTCTTCCTTCCAACTACAGCATTTTGGGCACTAGGTGTTAAGGACCGGTGTGAAAATGCAGCAAGACCTTGGTTGTAGTTGGGAGGCTGACTAGTCAGAGGCTGTCCACCCCGCAAATGGGGTCAGCTCAGGCTGCTGGGCAGGAGGAGCCCAGTGAGGAGGGTGGCCAAGGTCTGGCACCGACAAGAAGCCACTTGGGAGGAGTTATAAACTGAGGTGATGTCTCCCAGTGAATAGACCTAAGCTGAAGGACAGTCCTATGGAGTCAGTGTTAGAAGGACAGCACAGTGGGAGAAAAGGCAGGAAATATCCTTTGTAATAAGTATAATTATGAAATGACCCATGGAGCTTCAAGCGGTGGCCGAAACATTAGGAGAAACATTAGGAGAAACATTGACGACTAGACATGGGCCTTTGGTGAGTCCTGTGTGCCGGTTGATGTTAGTGTACAGCGATTATTGCACATTGCTCCATTTAAATTCAAGTACCGCTGGGCGCACGCATTACTCAGTCTGTATTACTAAAGGGATGCATGCTGCATTACAAGCAAGAACCCTAGTGCACACATAAAGCCTGATAATTTGAGGACAGGATACATCCCTAAATGCACTGGTTAAAGGCCATTTGCATATTTCATGGCACCCAGCACACAGTGACCAGCGCAGATGGTCACAAGATGTCTTGTAACAACGCTATCTTCACGACCTAAACTTACCGTTGGCACGTGACTTTATCAAAGGGGAGTAGGGTAGATGAAGGAAGTGGAGGTAAGGAGAGAGGGTTGGGGTGGGTTGTGGACGGAGAGAGGAGGAGAGGAGAAGAGAGAAGAGGAGGGGAGTAGGAGAGGAGAGGAGGGGGAGGGGATGGGAGAGGAGAGGCAGAGAGGAAAGGAGGAAGGAAGAGAGAAGGTAGGATGGAAAGGCCAAGGACAGACAAAAGGGCAGGTTGAGCAGAGAATGACGGGAGAGATGAAGGAATTAAGGCACCCACTTCTACAGTCTTCAAATATTACCATTCTACATACTGTGGTAATTACTGAGTAGTAATACCTGTGTACCTGTCATTACAGATTTATGAAGCTCTGTGGTTATACTGAATAAGCAGCTACCTATGTTATATGACATCTCTTTATTATTGTAATAACTCATCTTTCAAAATTGCTTTATTAACCTTCCTGCTTTCTCAAATTTGCTTGAAAATGCACCATTTTCTTCTCTTTTTTCAAATGGTGGTTCGGGCGAGCTCACTGCGCTCGCTCGCAATGGCGCAGTATGCCAATCATTTTAGGCCTCACCACTTTAAAATGTCACCAGTCGCCCCTGCCTCCTGCCCAACACCCCCAAAACAATTCCTGCTAATTTCTCCTCCAAATCACACCTCCAAGTTGGACCTCTGTATGAACCATCTTACTGCCTTCAACTGCTCCCCCCACAATATTGATTCAGTCTAATCTGCCGGAATCACCCTGGAAATTCTTTTAAATATGAAGATACATATCAGCAAGGTGTGCAAGGGAGCGAATCACCAGATGAGACTAGTCAGGCATCTCAAACCTTTCCTTCAACAAGCTGACTTCAAGCAGGTGGCCCAAGCGCTGGTTTTGCCGAGGCTAGACTATGGCAGTGCTACGCTCTGTGGCCTCCCAAAATATACCTTGGCCCCACTTAGGACTGCATTGAATGCTGCGGCCAGACTGACTATGGACACAAAAAGAAATGCACACATTTCCCCAGTCTTAAAATCTCTAAACTGGCTGCCTTTTGAAGCAGGAATTCAGCTAAAAATTGCCTTCCTGTCTCACAAAGCTCTCCATTTCAAAACCCCCATGTATCTAGCCCAAAATCTGGAATTATCTGGAGGTGGTAGACCCTCAAGAAGTGCTAACTACTTCCTCCTGAAACTACAGATCTGTCGCAAAAAGAGAACTTGTCAAAGAGCGTTCTCCGGCTCTGCCCCGAGGATCTGGAACTCTCCTGAAGTACGCAGAATCACCTCCACAGTTTGCTTTCAAATGGGAAGTAAAAAGATTCCTTATGAACAAGTTCTTACCTTGTGGGGTTTGTAATACATTGTATTTTGTTAAATACCAGGTCCATGTCAAAGCATAAATACGAATTGGAATCTCTAACATCAGATACTAGCCCAGATCTGGTATTTCTTACTGAAACGTGAGCATCTCCTTCCTCTGAACCAGATTGGAGCATTGCAGTCCCAGCTGGATATTTAGTGGCACAAGTAGAAAGGAAGGGAGCAGTAGGAGGGGGTATCGCGTTGATATATCGCTCCCATTTTAAAGTTAATTTTAGATTGGAATCTACACTAGAAGCAGAAGCTATGTCCTTCAGTGTAAAATATAATAATCAAGAACTTATACCTGGTTTATTGATATACAGGCCGCCAGGGGCGAGATCCCCTTTCATCAGAGCACTACAAATCTTTCTGGAATCCTGTCTCGATACTACCACCTTTACAGTCTTAGGTGATTTTAATTTTCACTTAGAGGAAAATAATAATTCAGATTCTTCTATCCTATTTGACAATTTGCTTGGCTATGGGATGAAGCAGATCATATCTAAACCCACTCATCAAGCTGGGCATAGGCTGGATGGCATTTTTACTACCAATGACCATATTGAAGTAGGAGTTGTACAGCCCGTTCCTTGGTCAGCTCATGCAGCTATCCACTTTTAAGTAAAAATAAATGTATCTATTAATGGCCGAAGGGATTGTCCCCGGTTAGTGAAAGCTCGCCCCTGGAAACACATACAGAGAGACGAGCTAATTACAATCCTGACAAAAAGTTCCCCCCTATGGAGGATACCAACAGTGGGGCTAATAATTTTGATCTATGGATAAACCAGGCAGTAAATGAGTTGGCCCCGGAGGAAAGTAAGCAACCAAGGGGGGCGATTAGTCACCTCGCCATGGTACACAGCAGAGATCAAGCTTTTTAAAATTAAATGCCGGCGTCAGGAGCGGATATGGAAATCTGACTATAGTGCAGAACATAGGAAGGAATACAACAGAACCCTGGAGGAGTATAAAATGGTAATAAAACAGGCCAAGAAGGCGTATTTTCGCCCAAAAAATTCAAGAAGCCACAAATTCCTCTGAGGAACTATTTAAAACAGTATTGATCCAAACTAAGTGTCGTCGTGACACAATGTTTGTCCCAGACCAACATTTCGTTGATAAATTGGCTCTGTTGTTTCAGCAAAAGGTCCAAGCAGTTTACAATGAACTTCAAAACTTGCTGGTAAATGTGGGAAATGACAACAGGGAATTTATTATGACATCTTCAACCCTGAATTGTCTGTCCCAATTTTCTCTCCTAAACGAAAAACAGATCACTAACCTGTCAACTCAAACTAAGTCAGGTTCACACCTTGACCCATGCCCCCCCTATATACTCCATCTGGACTCTGAAGAGATAAGTGCTTCTCTGACTCCTCTTCTTAATGAGATTATAAGATTCAGAGTCTTTCCTCAGGGATGGAAAAAGGCCTGTATAAGACCTATTTTGAAGAAAGACTCACTGGACCCTCAGGATACGAAGCATTATCGTCCTATATCCTGTCCCCCTCTGCCATCTAAAATATTAGAGAAAGATATGAATCAGGAGCTAATAGAGTTTGTGGATCTTAACAAAATCCTGGACTCCACGCAGCACGGCTTCAGATCACAACACTCTACGGAATCTGCTCTAATAATGGCAACAGAGGAAATTCGTAGTGCCATGGATGGAGGTGGCAGAGTTGTCCTAATACTACTTGATTTAACGGCAGCTTTTGACACCGTAAACCATGTGTTCTACTAGAAAGGCTCAAAGCTGTGGGTATTAGGGACACTGCTCTAACCTTACTTAGGTCCTTCTTGGACTCCAGAGTACAACGAATCTACTGGGATGGAATTCAATCGGGAGAGTTTTTTCTCCTGTGTGGAGTCCCCCAGGGATCTGCGTTATCCCCCACATCGTTTAATCAGTACGTGACCCCATTGGCAAAACTGATAAAAGATCAAGGTCTGAAACTGGTGTCATAAGCTGATGACACTCAGTTAGTGGTGTCACTTACACAGAGTGTTGAAGTCACAGCGGAGCGTATCTGAAATTGCCTTATAAGTGTTATGAGCTGGATGAATACGAATTTTTTAAAGCTCAACACAGAGAAAACTGAGGTGATAGAATTTGGCCAACAACCTTCTATTTGGAATCATTTATGGTGCCCCCCAGAAGCTGGCATCTGTCCCGTCCAGCACAAAAAGTTAAGAACCTAGGTTTCCTGATTGACAAAGATTTAACACTCACCTCTCAAGTCAATCAGGTCACCTCCGCCTGTTTCTTTACCATTAAGGTCCTTTGAAAAATACTGCCATTTATACCTTTTGCATTAGGGAAGACAGTAGGAGGAGCCCTGGTTTTATCGTGTATTGACTATTGCAATGCACTGTATGCTGGAACTGGAGAAAGACAGCTCTCCAAACTCCAGTCATTGCAGAATGCTGCTGTAAGAGTGCTGTTGGATCTTCCGAAACACCACCCGACGTCCAGTGGCATAAAGCTACTACATTGGCTTCCTGTTCGACGAAGGGTGCAGTTTAAGGCTTTATGTCTAGTATAAAAAGCTGTAAATGGAGGTGGTGCAAAGGACATGAAATCTCTTTTTCCTTGCTATGTACCATCTTGCACATTAAGATCTGGTCGTCTGTGTCTGGATTGACTACCTAAGGTAAAGAGAGCCCGATGGGGTGGCAAGTTTTTTTTTCAAGCGCCTAATGGGACAAAAGCCCTTTTTAAGATCGTTAAGGATCTCTCCTCCCGGACCTGTCTGAGTAATAAAGTGGCGGCATCGCAGAAATTGTGTGATGAGATTGCCTCTTCTTTTAAAGCCAAAATTGCCAAAATTGTCGGTACCCTCCATCCTAATAATATCAATGATCAAGACAACCTTGAGCAGGCGATGGAGGAGGTTCCACGACAGATAATTGCCCTGGATAATTTTGACACTCTCACTGATATCACTTTTAATAATCTGGCGCATAGTGTGTCCTCGGGCTCCCCCCTTGAACCCCTCCCCCACAAAATCTGGAAGACATTTGGCCACGAGACCTTCCTTTGGTTGCGGCAGATTTGCAACCAGTCCTTAGAAGAAGGTATTGTTCCGGAGGGATGGAAGCAAGCTGTGGTGACACCTTTGATCAAGAAGCCCTCATTGGACCCGACAATCCCAGCAATCTTTAGACCCATCTCCCTCCTGCCATACCCGGGTACAATTCTGGATAAGGCAGTAAGCAAGACTCTATTGTGCTTCCCGGAGGATAATCAACTGCTTGACAGAGACCAATTCGGGTTCCCCCCAGGTCATGGGACTGAGACAGCTTTGGCTACCATGCTGCACAACTTACGTATGCAGGCCGACAACGGTAACACTACTGTTTTAGTGCTTCTTGATATGTCGGCCGCGTTCGACACAGTGAGCCATTCTATCTTAGTGGAGAGACCGGAGAAGATAGGGGTGAAGGGATGGGCGCTGCGATGGCTGCAGTCCTATCTAGCGGGGAGACAGCAGGTGGTGATCTTGGCACCGTTTCCTCCAGAAAATCCTCGGTAGTCCATGGGGTGCCGCAGGGCTCTGCGATCAGCCCTATTCTTTTCAATATCTATCTGCAGCCCCTGTTCCCCATAATTAAATCTTTTGGAGTCAACCTAGTCAATTATGCAGACGATACACAAGTGGCGGTCTCCTTTGAAGGAGAACATTCAGTATCCATGAACATGTTCCAGCAGTGCATGCGTCGGACGGCTAGATGGCTCCGAAGAAATTCTCTACAGTTTAATGGTGGGAAGACTGAGATGGTGTACTGCTCCTCTGTCAGGATGTCTAAACACATACCATTGGAGTTTAGGCTTACCCCTGAGGAGGAACCGCTGGCTCCGATCGGCTTGGTACGCAATTTGGGGGTTCTGATCGATGATAATCTTCAAATGGAGTCACAGGCAAATAAGACCGCCAGCGTGTGCTTCTCCCTGATGCGCATGTTACATCAGATACTCCCACTGCTACCAAAAGACTCGCGCTTCCTTGTAGTAAGAAGCACAGTGATTAACAGGCTGGACTATTGCAACTCCTTGTATTTGGGAGCACCACAGTATATATTTCAGGGGTTGCAGAGAGTCCAGTCTGCAGCAGCAAAACTGGTGCTAAATAGGCAGCGTAGATCATTCACTACCCTGGCCTTGAGAGACTTACACTGGCTGCCCATAAAGGAAAGGGTCAATTTTAAATCGCTCTGCATGGTGCACAGAGCGGTACACGATCTGGGTCCAGTCCCACTGCGGGAAAAATTTACTTGGTACCAGCCCAAGAGGCAGCTCTGCTCCTCTAGCGCCAGCTTGCTGGCGAATCCCAGATTCAAACATTCTGGGATGGGAGGGAGGGCACTTAATGTGGCTGGTGCCCATCTGTGGAACGAGTTACCCCAGGGTATCAGACAAATTAACTCCCTGATCGAGTTTAGAAAGAGGCTTAAAACCTGGCTCTTTCCTAGGGATTGATCTTCCTTTCCCTCCGATATCCTGATTTATTTCCACTCTGGTCAATTCTCTCAGTCTAAAGCGCCAGGATACCCATAGGGTGGAAGTTTGCACTATATAAGAACTCTTTCAATTCAATTCATTCAATTTCAGGGGGCAAAGCTGTAGAATTCCTTGCCCACGGAATTACGCCTGGAAACAAATAAGATTCGGTTTAGAAAGGCATGTAAGTCAGTCAGATCGTGGCTGGCTACTAGCGCGACATGCGTGTGTCCTCACATCGTAGTACCGCCCCTCTTGAGGTTTTCCCTACACGTGAACGGACCTCATCCCATTGTTATGTTTCGAGCAGGACCAATGCAAGAGGTAGTGTAGGAGAAATGTCAAGAATATACTGGGCTCTTCGAGTTGGAGAAGATTGTGGTTCTATGTTTTTGGCAGTCAATGCTTTCTTGTTGGTAGATAATGGTGAAGTCTGTACGAATGTTACAATATCAGGTAAACAACCTAGTCCAACATTGAAGAGAGATATTAGGGTGGCACCTTGATAGTCTCTGAGAAGATGAGGCCGATGGCCGCACACCATGCAGAGGCAGGGATTCAGAAGTTCAAGAAACATAAATGAATACTCTTCTCGCGATCCAGTCACGGTGTTCGTCATCTTGGTGACATTCAGCCTGGTGGAAATTAGCTCTGAGGGAACTACAAATAGGTTTTACAAATCTACTTCACATCAAACAGCTGTTTTTCATGTCTAATGTCTATAGGTGCTAATTAATCGATGTGTCAAGTGAACATCATGTAGTGTAGGGGTAGCAAGTCATTTTGTTTATATTTAGTTTAAGAATTGTAGACAATTAGTGACACCACTATGGACTTCTTGGCACCAAGAAAGAAAAAGATAGATTAAGACTCAAAGAACTAACCACAGATCTGTAAATTGAAACCACTGATTCGTAAAGATAAGTCATTTTTAGATTTCATAATTCTTGATAATCCGCACAGTATGTGGGAGAGTTCTCGTCACCCTTGATTGCAACAAAGCTAACAGGAGGAATACAGTTGCTATCAGCGACTTTCTTTATCCAACACCAATGTGTTTGAACAATGATAACACCACTTAGCAGGGTATAATTCACAGTATCTTATCTCTAGAGCATTTCTTCAGGCAGAGTTATAATCTTTGGCCCAACAAGGTCATTAAACCTTGCAGACAGGCAGCTGTCACTAGTGACAGTGAAGTTCTCTGATTTCTATATTGTTGTGTTGTGTTTGTTTTAATACTTTAATAAGCTCACACTGAACTCAAAGCAGAGGAGTGAATGAAAGGTAGAAGATTCTGAGATGAGGAGGCCAATCTGATGACCATTCTCTTCAGCATAGATAGTATTGTATTGCATTGGATTAGCGAGTGCTAATGGGTAATATATGTGGCAGTCCAGTGCTGTGTTTCCGACTTGCCCCGCCCTATGATTAAGGTGCCTGCGGCACTGAAACGCGCCAGGGATGCAAATTGTTTGGGTCATGTAATCGCTTCCTGAATAAAAGGTTCTGTTGAACAATCCTTTGCGGAGTGCACTTCTAAAGCTTGGAGGTTGTTTGGAAACATTAACGCACGGCTGCTCCAGCGGTGAGAGGTTGCACTTCTTTGTCAGCGAAGGGGGTCTGTGAGACTGCAAACTGGTTGCAGTTGTGTTCCAGCGCAAGGGATTTCTGAATTGGGGGAGCGATTATGAGGACCTGAGGCCCACTGGAGGGCTGTCAATAATTGTTAACATATGGGCAGATAAAATTGTTGTCGGAAAACAGACCCCACCGAAGGGGAAGAATCTGGACTTCTACTCCCAGCATGCTGTTCACCAGAGAGCGAGTGCTAATGGGTAATATATGTGGGAGTCCAGTACCGTGTTTGTGACTTGCCCCGCCCTATGATTAAGGTCCCTGCGGCACTGAAATGCGCCAGGGATTCAAATTGTTTGGGTCATGTAATCGCTTCCTGAACAAGCATTTACAATGCAACGGTTTCGCCTTCGGAAAAGTTTGAGCCATTGGCATTGTAAATGGCAAACTTTTTATTTATGTGTTGGTTTTGAAAACAGATAAATAAATGGCATTCTCATTTACAATGCCAATAGCTTACTCTGTCGCAAATGCAAGACGTATTGCATTTACACACACACACCCACACAAGAGCCCCCCACACACACACACACACACGAGCCCCCCACACACACCACACAAGAGCACCCCACACACACACACAAGAGCCCCCCACACACACCACACAAGAGCCCCCCACACACACCACACAAGAGCCCCCCACACACACCACACAAGAGCCCCCCACACACACACGCAAGAGCCCCCCACACACACGCAAGAGCCCCCCACACACACGCAAGAGCCCCCCACACACACACGCAAGAGCCCCCCACACACATACGCAAGAGCCCCCACACACACGCAAGAGCCCCCACACACACGCAAGAGCCCCCCCCCACACACACACGCAAAGAGCCCCACACACACGCAAAGAGCCCCAAACACACGCAAAGAGCCCCACACACACGCAAAGAGCCCCACACACACGCAAAGAGCCCCACACACACGCAAAGAGCCCCACACACATGCAAAGAGCCCCACACACATGCAAAGAGCCCCACACAGAGGTCAGGGGTGGCACAGAAGCAGAGTTTCACCAGCTGAGGCTCGCATGAAGCCTGTAGCATGAAATAGAGGGAGGGTAAGGGAGAAGTGATGAAAGAGAGGAGGTAAACAATGAAGGGAGAGCTCCATACGTGGGGCGGGGGGTCGAACTTGGCCAGAGGTGGAGGAGGTGTACCCCAGATTCGAGTGACTGCCCCTTCCAGCAATCTCGGAAGCTCTTTTCATGAGAATTTGTTTGAAAAAGCAGGTGGAGCAAGTTGTTCCAAGGGGAATAGCTGTTTTTATTATTACTGCTGATAAGTTATCTGTGCCGCCTGCTCTTGTAAGTTTTAGCATCTCATCCTACTCAAATTGTAAGAGTCACACGTTCTGCTGTTTTGCTTAAAAATTGTGGATGTTGAATAAAAGGAGCGGTTGTGAGTACCAAACCATTCAGAAGGAGTTAACAGAGAAAAAGACGCTTGTTTATGATAGTGAGAGAAGTAGTTGTATTACATGGGATGTAGGTGTAGAGGTAAAAGACTTTACTTCTGGCAGTGTTACCACACATTCCATGTATCAGCCTGATATTCAAATTCCTGAATGTGTCACTGTAAATTATATGAATTCATCTCAAACTCACACAGAGTCAAGTTACCAGGAAGCGAGTGATGAGGTTGAAGAATCAGTGATCTTAACACTAATGTTTCTAATTCTTCTACTTCTGATTCCACTGGCAATGGTACTAGAAGGATAACTGTGTTGCCTGTAAAATACAATTATTATTTGTATTAGGTGATACTGTGTATTCTCCTTTTTCACTGTATCGCTTTTGTTTTTACAGCTTGGTTTGAACATTTCTTATCTTATGGTGTATGTATTCTCACTCTCTTGTTTTGTTAAGAAAGGGAGATATATTGGGGCTTTGTATTATTCATATGCAGGTGTTCCTTATGTGCACGTGTCTTCTTACATGTTTACTTTTGGATGTGGATTCTGTTGCCCTGGTTGCTGCTGTTGGTCCATCTGACATCCCAACTTGATGATAGGCCAGGACAGCAGCGTTTCGAGAGGCTCCTGTCTGCTCTTCGTGGGCGTTATTATTGGACAACTCTCGACCACACAAATAAACCTTGGCAAAGCAACGTGCGGGTCCGAGTCCTGGAAAGGCAGAGGCATTGCAGCTCAGGAGTGGGTATCTCAGCAGAGCAGTGTGTGGGTCCCAGTACTGGAGCAGTCGCGGCGCTTGGGCTGGTCTGAGAGGCACTAACAGAGCTGTTTGGGACACATTACTTCGCCAGCAAAGGGTGGTGCAAGGCAACAGCAATGTGCGGGTCCTACTCCTTTGACAAGGTCAGGACTGAGGTGGTTCACTTGTTTAGAGTTTTCTAAACATGTTGAAAAATGATTGACCCAACAGGTACAGCCACATCTTACAGCCAGTGGCCCGAAAACTCAAATGTGCACCCTAGCATCATCCTAGTGTCAGAGCTGATTATACTAGTTGAACAGTCAAGTTGTTTCTTCCACCGAAGGAGGCCGCAGATAGCAGTAGCATGTTTCCACCACAGGAAGAGGCATATCAAGTTGTGTCTTATTTAGGCATCAAACACTCCTCTATGAAAGTCTGCTATTTGAAGGGGGCAGACAAACGCTATATTTTGAAGGAGTGGTTTGATTGCGGCAATTAAGGAATCTGGAATTTAATGAGAAGGAATAACACCACAGGCCTCACACCTTCTACCATCTCCAGAGCAGCCGCAGCAGGCAAGAGCAGTGGAGCCAGCTGGGGGGATTTCGAGAGAGGACTACAAGGGGAAATTAAATAAATAATTAATTTTCCCTCTTGGTCGTTTCTCCAAATCCCTCCCCTACCCCCCTTCCCCCTCTTACCTGCAGCGGCTGCTTCAGAGACTCAACTATTTCTGGATGTTCAGCAACACACATCAAAATTCCTAAAAACTCTATTATGTCGCAGCAGATAGGTTTTTAACCAGCAGTTTGTATTTATTTATTTTATAGGAATAAAAATGCAGTACGGAGGCATGGTATTGCTTTAAACATGGTGCAGTGGACGCCACTGGGAATAGACATGATGTGTTGGAGAGAGGGTGAGACTAGACACAGCAATGCATACCTACTACTTTACAAGTGGTCAGAATTTTAAGGCTGACCTTGAATTCACATGGAACCTGTTGTATGAAGTACACCCAGCACCGACAAAGACCCAACCAATGGAAGCACTGTTAAAAAGCCAGGATTTAAATATCATATGTGGTCTACCCAGAAGAAAGAGCCACACAATCCTAGGAGGTATTATTAACCTGATGAAAAGTGCTGGTACTATCCCATTAAATGTACTACTGGCCACCATAGATAAACAGAGGCATTCCGAGGGAGGTGATGGCAGGGGGAGGACAGCGCACAGTCCGCCATAGATAAACAGTTGAGGGCCATGTGGGGTTTGGGGCGCCAACCTCACAGGCCGCAGCAATTGAAGGGGAGAGGGTGAGAGCAGCAGACTCTGCGCCTCCTCCGAGCAGGACGTGGCAACTGTGGCCCACTGATTGCGACCGGCCCTCTTTGGGCTATAAACAACAACGCAGCCAGAAGACCTGCAGAAAAAGTACAACCGAAAGTATGGTAGGAGGGGGGTGGGAATAAAGACAACATGGACAAAGGGAGGCGGCAGGAGCATGGTGAACACAGACAACGGGAGGGGAGCGAAGTAAAACAAAACAAATTCAGCAAGTACAACAAAAGGTGGATCCCTGCAGGCCGAATTCGATCACTGTCTAACAGAGTGGTGAGGCCAGCTGAGGTGCATGAGAGGGGTGGCAGAGTGACCCACACTGAAGGACGACAGTCAGGGTCCCTTGTTTACTAGTGTGCTTACCGCGTGGCTCATGCTGGGCGAGTCGGGCTTCCCTCCTCACAGAGGCATTCCGAGGGAGGTGATGGCAGGGGGAGGACAGCGCACAGTCCGCCATAGATAAACAGTTGAGGGCCATGTGGGGTTTGGGGCGCCAACCTCACAGGCCGCAGCAATTGAAGGGGAGAGGGTGAGAGCAGCAGACTCTGCGCCTCCTCCGAGCAGGACGTGGCAACTGTGGCCCACTGATTGCGACCGGCCCTCTTTGGGCTATAAACAACAACGCAGCCAGAAGACCTGCAGAAAAAGTACAACCGAAAGTATGGTAGGAGGGGGGTGGGAATAAAGACAACATGGACAAAGGGAGGCGGCAGGAGCATGGTGAACACAGACAACGGGAGGGGAGCGAAGTAAAACAAAACAAATTCAGCAAGTACAACAAAAGGTGTATCCCTGCAGGCCGAATTCGATCACTGTCTAACAGAGTGGTGAGGCCAGCTGAGGTGCATGAGAGGGGTGGCAGAGTGACCCACACTGAAGGACGACAGTCAGGGTCCCTTGTTTACTAGTGTGCTTACCGCGTGGCTCATGCTGGGCGAGTCGGGCTTCCCTCCTCCGCTCCGTATCTCACCCTGGAGATACCCATTAAGGGACCATCTCTCAGGGAAGCCAGGAAGGGTTTCGCAGCGGTCGAAGCGCCTTGGGACCCTACGGGTAAGTAGTGCGCTATATAAATGCCTATACATTTACATTTACATACATTTACATTTACAGCTGTCGCTAACTGGTGTTAGCGACAGCTAGGTAATAGGGAGATAATTTTATCTCCGCTTTCTTGGCTTTTAAAGCCAAAAAAGCAGAGATAAACCCCCTTGATAATATGCCCCCTTGTTCTCCAGTTCCAAAGTCGGCAGCTCTAGTATTTAGGCCCCATTGTCTAGCATTAACTTAGCCAGGTCACTTTCAATACTGTAATTAGTTTTTAAGGTATAGGTCACATAATTTCCTGTGACATCATGAGTACAGGTTGTGCGATGGCACTTCCAGTGACGTCATGAAAAATGCTACGTGATTTTTTTTTCCCAGCCAAGATAGAGGAACATGGTTGGGTCTGGACTTCAAGCCAACTATGGGATGCTGCTCATTGCTGCCAGACAAGACATGAGGAACCGGGTCAGGATCTAAGGTCAGGGAGCCAAAATCAAGGAGACCTGGTGCTGCTCACTGCTGCTTGATATATCGCTGGCGGGAGTGGACTGCTGTGGAAGGAACCCGACAGGCTATGCGTCTATTGCTAAGCATTAACCTGCTGCCTGCGAGATACATATGAGATCAGGGACAAGATACTGAAAGTGCCATGAAAAGACGCATCGCAGTAAAAGCACTAAAATGGTGTCAAATTCAAGGAATGCCAAAGTTAAATGTTATGGTCCTAAACTTTAATCACTGGTAAGTGCAATCTTTCCTTCATTTAGTTACATTACTTAAGAACCTTTTCGAATATTTTCACATAAACCTTGTATTTGCTTTTACTTGGGGCTCCCACTTTGTTCTATCCACCTCTGTTTTCTTTTGTTGCTTTATTGAATATCATTTCTGTTCCAATAAGGCGAAACACGTGTCGGCTGTTCTTTACGTGATGGAACTGTTGGAATAAATAGTTAAACCTTGGCTTACAAAGCACAAAAAGATCTTTGAATCTTGAAAATTATTAATTTTCATTGCAGTTGATCAACGGGCACAGACCGCTTTCAAGAAGTTCTTTTTTTGTCACTACTGAAAGCTCGCGGCAACGTGGAAATATTGTTGGGCCAGGTTGGGACTAAAAATATAATAATTGTAAGCAAAGTTTGACAATATACACAGTTTGACAAAAGAATTAACCTTGTCTTGAGTGATGCATAAAGGGGTCTAGAGACCATGAAAACATATAGAAGGATAATGTTGAGACACCTGCTAACCTTAAAAACATTTTCACCAGGTGAGAAAGGGGGTAGGGCTTTGAGCTTATCCAGGGGGTGGTCCGGAGAACAGCTTCTCCTACCCCTCCCATAGTACATACGCAAAGCTTTGTGTAGCAGCCTCCCTTGTCCGAGGGAGGTTGCAAAACCCATAATGTCAACTGTCCACCAACGACTTGGCAACCTAATCCAACGCCCCATTAAAAGTGGCCCGGTTGATTGTGATACATGCAGTATCTAGTGTTACTGCGCAAATCACAATTAAGTGTTTTTTGATCAATATTGGCAGGTCAAACCTCCTGATATTTGATGGTGTGGGAAGGGGGTGAGATGGCCCAGCTATGACCAGAACATGTGGATTATGTGTGTTAATGACCAACATCTTCAAGTTATTCCCCAAATAAATATAATCTGGTGGTATTTTGCAGTCCTGGCACATTTGGATTGTCCAAGTGCAATAAATACCACACCATTTCATGATTCGCTCAAAATGGCTGGCAGTATACATAGATGTCATTTAGGGGTCGCCAGAGGTCACAGCTTGCCTCTTGCGACCCCTCACACTATCTTTGCGACTCTTATCCTCATAGGTGGCAAAGTAAGTGCCTGGAAAACAAGGGCAACTTGTTCTAATGGACTTTGGTTGGAGCTTCACTTTTCTTGTTTTCTGTCAATCTCTTTTAATTGCGAATAACACTACATTATTCACTATTAGTGTAATACAAAATTGAGTACAATTAGCTGGAATATGATACTCCCTGGCAGCTGAGGTACATAACAAATTCATTTTTAAATGTATGTAATGTGCTTGGCTGCAGATTGGAGTGTGAGTATGTGAAAAACAGGGTGTCAGTAGTGGCTGTCACAGATCTTGGCTCGGAAGAAGAGGGTAAAGCGAAAACAAAATCTTATCGCCTCGCCAGGTCTCTCCGCACTCTCCACCGTCGTCTCCAGAACAGGATCCAAGCACTCAGGAAGCACCCAAGCTCCTCAGAGCCAATGCAGCATTGTGATTGGTATGAGCGCCATGGTTCGGCGCTCAGACTGGGCCTGGGCCTGTTCTCCACCCAGGCTGGATGCAAAGTGTGCATTAATGTGTGGCAGGCCCGAGAGCCGGCCAAACACTCTTCTGCACGTTAGGGAGTGCAAACCACTCCTACCTCCCCTTTCTGCAGAGCAGCCCCACCCGCCCTCAAAGCTGCCGCAACAAGGAAAAAATAAAATGATAATAACTTTATCATTTTATTCTTCCTTTAGTTACACTGCTTAAGAGTGAGGCGACGCTCCTCTGCCTTATCCGTCACGGCAGTGTGCGACTGTGTGTATAAGTGTGTGAGTGAAAGTAAAGGTCAAATGACATGCGGTATCATTATCCCTGGCATTCTGTTTGCTTACATTAATTGACTTGACTAGACTAGTAATAGAATGCGTTTCTCTCTCTCTTTAGATTTTTTGGTCCTGAGGAGAACCCTGCTATTAATTGGGTTTGAAACGCGTCGACCAAGCGTTATTGGATGTCAAGCAAACGTGTTGAAAATAAGTCGGTTGTTGGTGCACTAAATAATTGCTTGTACACTGTGGAAGCCATCATTGATATTATTTTGTGTGCCTTCCTAAGACTTTGATATTGTTTCCGTTGTTTGGCTTCTAGCGCTGTTTTCCCTCCTTGGTTTCACCCTCTCCAAAAAAAGAATTTTGGTGGCCTAACAGGTTGGGTTATTATTGTTTGTAGTTTGCTTGGACTGCTGCTTGGGTTAAGAATGAGTGTGGAATGATTGGTTGAAGTGACGGAGTGAGTGTGGTGTCTATGGTTATTAGATGTATTTAATGTAAGTGTTCTTCTAAATTTCAAATTCGAGCTAAAGTTTTTGCATTATTCGAAAATAATTAAAAGGATTTTGAAAATAAAATTGAGAATCCAATTACGTTGGTTTGGTACCTTTGATTCATTTTCATTGGTCCTTTTCTGGATTAGTAGGTAAGGTTGTGTTCAGTATTGACATTTTGTGTTGATTTTTGACTACAGCGGTGCGAGGCATTTTCTTTTACGGAAACACTCGCCAATAGATAAGGTTAATGTACCAATATCATATTTTTAGATTTTAAAAATAAATGAAGAGATTTCTTTTTAAATCACAACAATATGAAATTGTGATTATGGCAAAAAAGAATTTAAATTTACAGGAGCACATTTTTTTATTGACTACGTTAAGTAATTATGCTATGGAGCTATCGTATTGCGGTAGGAACCGCAATATACTGGTGAATACTCATAATGTTGTGTCTGCAACACTGCACTAGGAATAGAAGGAGTTGATAGAATCTGAAAGAAATTGTTAGCAAATGAAGGCAGAGAATGAACATTTGAGATTGCATTAAACACAAAGAGACAAGCATTCAAAATACAATAATGATTAAAGAATGGAGAGGAAATAGTCCTAAACTTTTCTGAAGTTTTGTTCATGGACTGCTTATTTTCAAAGCGCAGTGATTCCTCTATTATGTAAAGTAAACTAATGTTCGCAGGAACTAGATGAACAGCATAAAAAGTAATTGATTAAATAATTGAATAATGGATTGCTATAATTTTGTACAAGGACTGAAAATATCGAATCGATGAGATGGAGCAGTAGCGAAAACACTATAAACACGCATTGACAAAGCCAGTAGCTCTAGCGATTTGACAGTTATATTTTTTTTCTTGCAAACATATGCCACAAAAAAACAAAGAAGAAAAAAGAAACCAAAAAAGAGAAATGTGGCAGTCACATGTTTGCAATAACAATTTCAAATGATTTAGCCATTACATAGAATTTTAATAGATCAGTACAGGGGTTTCCTAGTAGGCCGGTGTACTTAGAACAGGTAATGATATGATTTTTAGTTTTAATGCTCCTGTGATGAGACACAAAGAAAAGGTACAATTGGCATGGAGTTATTGTACTATGAAGATATAATTTAAACACACAAAAGGGAAAAAGCAGTGGCAAAGTAAAGTATTATAAGCCCACCAGCCATGGCATTGAAATACATTTCTTTTTAGACATGTAAACTGGAAAGGATGGGGCCACTCACAGTCAAGAGAGTAAATGGGTGAAGTTGGCAAACCCGTAGCCCCACGCTGTATGATGGGTGGGCCAAAGGGAAGTGTCAAGGTCAGTTAAACAGATTAATGCAATTAAGGGGTCAGACCCAAAGAGCATGTAAGGATCTATGTATTTTTATTTAGGAGTTTAGAGTGTATGAGGTTGGTGAGAAACCTAAACCTGCCTCCAAGTCAGATGTACAAACGAGAAGGGTTCCACACTCACGCCCCGAAATCACCCAATTTGAAGAACCAAATAAAACCCTTATTTAATCCTTCTCGCGAGGAAGCCAGAAGAGAAAGCACACATATATGTGCTAGTTTTATATTGCACAAACCTGATTGGAAGGCAGAGGACCATGTGCCGAGTCCAAGGCAGAAAGCACAATCAGTCTGCGATTGGAGGCCTAGCTGGTTACGAAGATTGACAAAGGCCTATTACAGCATCATTATGTAGTGTTCTTTAAAAAAGATGTGTCTTTAGTTATTTCTTGCTGATGAGACCCAAATAGGCCAAAGCCAGCCTAGGGTTGCTTGAGTTCCAGTTCAGGAGGAACCTGGCCTATTGGAGCAGGGCCTAGGATGATTGGAATATGACTGGTTCAATCAATCAATCAATCAATGCATTTATATAGCGCACTACTCACCCGGAGGGTCTCAAGGCGCTAGGGGAGGGGGGGTCCGCTACTGCTCGAACAGCCAGGTTTTGAGCTGCTTCCTGAAGGCAAGGTGGTCCTGGTTCAGGCGGAGGTGGGTCGGGAGGGAGTTCCAAGTCTTGGCGGCCAGGTAGGAGAAGGACCTTCCTCCTGTTGTGGCTCTTCGGATGCGGGGGACGGTGGCGAGGGCGTGGCCGGTCGATCGAAGCTGGCGTGTGGGAGCGTAGAAGTTGAGGCGGCTGTTGAGGTATCCTGGGCCTTGGTTGTGTAGGGCTTTGTGTGCGTGGGTGAGGAGGCGGAAGGTGATTCTCTTGTTGACCGGGAGCCAGTGCAGATCTCTCAGGTGTCCGGAGATGTGGCTGTGACGGGGGATGTCCAGGATGAGTCGTGCTGAGGCGTTCTGAATCCGCTGGAGTTTGGCGGTGGTACCGGCGTAGAGGGAGTTGCTGTAGTCCAGACGGCTGGTGACGAGGGCCTGGGTGACCGTCTTCCTGGTCTCGGTGGGGATCCACCGGAAGATCTTACGTAGCATGCGCAGGATGTTGAAGCACGACGAGGAGACGGCGTTGACTTGTCTGGTCATGGAGAGGGAGGAGTCCAGGATGAAGCCCAGGTTGCGTGCGTGGTCTGTTGGTTTGGGTGTGCTGCCAAGGGCGGGGGGCCACCAGGAGTCGTCCCAGGCGGAGGGTGAAGATCCCAGGATGAGGACTTCCGTCTTGTCCTTGTTCAGTTTCAGGCGGCTGTTCATCATCCACTTGGCTACGTCTGTCATCCCTTCGTGTAGGTTGGCTCTGGCGGTGGTGGGTCGTTGGTGAGGGAGAGGATCAGCTGGGTGTCGTCGGCGTAGGAGATGATGTTGAGGTTGTGTTGGCGTGCGATGGCTGCGAGGTGGCTCATGTAGACGTTGAAGAGGGTTGGGCTGAGCGAGGAGCCTTGAGGAACGCCGCAGATGACTTCGGTAGCTTCTGATCTGAACGGAGGGAGGCGGACTCTCTGTGTCCTTCCGGCGAGGAACGAAGTGATCCATTCCAGTGCCTTCTCCTGGAGTCCGATGCTGCTGAGGCGCTGCACTAGGGTGCGGTGGCAGACAGTGTCGAAGGCCGCGGAGAGGTCTAGGAGGATGAGGGCCGCTGTTTCTCCGTTGTCGAGCAGGGCTCGGATGTCATCGGTGGCTGCGATCATAGCGGTCTCGGTGCTGTGGTTGGCCCGGAAGCCAGACTGCGAGAGGTCGAGGGATCCGTTCGTCTCGAGGAAGGCGGGCAGCTGCTTGTTGACGGTCTTCGCTATGACTTTTGCAGGAAACTGGAGCAGCGAAATGGGGCGGTAGTTCTTGAGATCCGTGGGGTCGGCTGACGGCTTCTTTAGTAGAGCGCTGAGATTGGCGTGCTTCCAGCTCTCCGGGAAGGTAGCGGTGTCGAAGGAGGTGTTGATGATGTCCCGCAGGTGGGGTGCGATGACGGCGTCAGCCTTGTCTGAATTTGCATAGGGTGCAGAAAAGATGCCGGCCGGGGTGGGATACAGCCTAAATACCACTGGGTGAGATTAACTTGTACATATACACCCATCAATTTTTAGTGCTCCCTTCCTAAACTAAAGCAGGGTTGGTGAAGTCCTGATGGATACCGGGATGATGTTTTAGATTCTGGGTGCATAGGTGGAGATTTTTTTTTTCTATGTTGTATTTCTTGGTCTTGATTCTGATGGTCTCCTGGCTCTGTGAGTGTGAAAACGGGCACTGGGCTATCTTACTTTTCCTGGCAACATGTTCCTTGAAGTTCAGGTCGTTGAGAGAAGCTGTACTAGGTCTGGATTGTTCTTTGCAAACAGCAGGAGTTATGTTTTGGTCAGGTTAAGCTTCAGGAAAGTGCTGGACAACTAGGTCTGGATGAGATGCAGCCAGTTTTGAGACATTAGATGTATGGAATAAAGAAGACCTTCAAAAGTTGATGCATACATATTTCATCACCAAAATAGTACACGCCCGCCCAATCCCGCTTCATGTCTGCTGAAATAAGGCCTTAAATATCAGTCGACTCCACAATGTCCTAGGTCGTAAACAGAACAGCAGAAGACACTGTAATACTTTCACTGGACGCCAAAATGGCTTTTGATACAATTGAATCGCCATACCTCTTGGAGGTGCTGCTCCGAATTGGCTTTGTCCCGAAATACCTCAGGTGGGTTAGGCTTCAATACACTGACCTGAAAGGTCAAGACAAGGCGAACAATCACACATCACGGACGTTCCCACTAAAGAGCGGTACCAGACTGGGGTGCCCCTATCATCACTGATTTTTTCTCTCTGATGCTTGAACCTCTTGCAGCATGGGTCAGAGGGTACAGACTGCTTAGAGGGCTGAAGTGGGCTGGAGGACAGAATATCCCTATATGCTGATATTTTGCTCCACCTTGCGTCACCAGCGAAATCAATACACAGAATCCTAAACATTTTCACAAATGTTGGCAAATACTCAGGCTATTCCGTTAATTGGTTCAAATCAGTGGTTTACACACTCCATGAGTCAAACTCAAAACTCCCACCGAATTGTGCGGCAACAATAGCAGATGAGGGCTTCTGATATCCTGGTGTCTTCATAACCCCAGTTCCAGATCTCTTTTACACCAAAAATCTTCAGACTCCCCTGAACAGTTGCCAATCGACGCGAGACACTGGAGGACACTGGTCCTCTCTCTACTAGGCCGTGCAGCCCTTTTCAAAATGTTGGCACGCCCTTGTTTCTTGTATATCCTCCAGAACTGCCCCAATAAGGTTCCCAAATCATATTTTAAGAGCATAGATAGGGAAATTAGGACACTGTTATGGGCTAGCAAAACACCCCGTATTAGCCTTGCATAAATTAACCAGAAGCTGGTACCATGGTGGAATAGCACTCCCCGATGTGCGTCTTTATAATTGGGCATCACAACTAGTGGTTGTTAATCACTGGGTGTACCATCCCCAGACAGTATCTGCATACCAATTGGACAGATACCAGATGGGAAGGGTACAATGGGGCTTTATGTTCAAATTCCAAGAAATGCCGGTATTTCTGCTCTATCGTCCTAACCATTGATATGTGGCGTCAGGCCAATACAAAAATCAGCTGGCAGGATATATTAACCCGAGCCACGCCATTATAGTCTACCCAGAGACTTGGGGCATTAAGTAGAAAGCTGGGATTTGATGAATGGGACACCATAGGCATTACAAGCATCAGCGACTTATGGAGAAAAAAAAAGGGAAAATGATAAAGTTCTCAGAATTACAAAAAGAATACGACCAAGACAAGAGGGAAGTATTTTGATACATGCAAATCAGACACGCTGTGATCACCATTATCCCCACACAGGGCGAGATGCCAGAGATATCCCCATTAGGAGATAGATTACTTTCCGAACCCTTACATAAAAAAGCCATATCTATGACATATCGAAAACTCAGCAACAATCTACCTGACCCATTCCAACGATTTCAAGAAAAATGGCAAACAGAGTTGGGGCCGCTTGAGGACGAGGAGTGGCAAACTGCACTAATGTCAGCTCGCGAGGCAGCTATCCCACTAAAGCTCCACCTTATTCAGCTTAAGGTATTACACATAACTTACCCATCCGGGCCACCCTAAAAAAAAAAATCAGGTGCAGAGATGACCCACTTTGCCTACGATACCTCATGGAAGGGAACACATTCTACCAAGTGCTATGGGAGTGCCCCTACATAGTGCCACTTTGGGGGAAAGCTACACAACACCTACATACGGCTATAGGTAAAAAAATATCAAATTAACACCTAAGCTAGGACTTCTCAACATATGGGACGCCACAGATCTTACCACAACAGAAAAACAATGGGTCACCCTGGAGTACACGATGGTCAAACATAACATAGCAATGCATTGGAGGGCCGCAGAGGTGCCGACCTCGAAGGGATGGGCTAAAGAAATGGATAAACGCATGATTGCTGAGAAAGAAGTGTTTAAAAATAGAGGGTGTCCCAAAAAGTGGGATAAAAAATGGGGTAAATGGAACAATTATAGAGGAGAGATCTGTATCTCCCCAGATATCAAAATGGCAGGGAAAGAAAGTTAAGGGGGTGGAAACAACTGAATATATTTACCACAATGAAGCCCCATCAAAAAAATATCTTCGGAATCACTTGTATAAATGTGGTAATTATTCTGAAGCTTATCATGACCTATATTGTTTATTACGAACATTAATAAAAATATATTTTTTTAAATGGATGCATATTGTCAGTTTATGGTTTAATTTTGTTATGTTCTGTACGAATGGAGTTCCAAGGGGAAGATGGCAGGGCACAAGATGGAACTCTGCAGGTGATCACATCTTCCGATATCTGACGGTGCAGACATGAATGAACTGGCGCAAGTGGGAAAGGTAGGATGAGAACCAATGAAGACAGTTTCCTGTGAATTGAATTCATGACTTCAGTTGTGGTTGAGCTGGTCAACAGTATTGAATGCAAGGGAGAGGTTTAGTAATATCAGGAGACAGGGATCAACTTCATCTGTGGTCAGGAGGCCATCACTAATATTTTGTAAGGTAGCTGTTGCCATGCTGAAGCGACATCTGAAGCCAAATTGATAGCTGTGTAGGAAATGGTTGGTGTTGATGTTATACTGCAGTTGAGTATGTACTGGAGAAATGAGAATATAATTATGTAACTTCAGTATCACCATAAAAAGTCTGTTTTGTCCATTGGCAAACCTTGCAATTAACTGAAATGTTAATCTTGGAAAGATTTGTCCTCCATGTGTGATTATTATAGAGCATGCAGTACACTTTGAAAGTCCTACCTGGAGTTAATTACCAACAGGCAAGAAGCACCAGACAGGCAGCTTCATTAGTTGCTAAACAGATTAACATGGAAGAAGTTACAATAGGCCAGGCATTCATAGTAGCGGAAACTAAACCTCTCTAATCAGTGCAGACTTAAGGGTTATTAGCGAGTAGATCCATGTCAAAGTATCTTTCCAAACTGTGGACGTTGGATGATCCAATGTCCTCTGGTATAATATTAGCACCCAAATCTTTTGCACGTTATTCTAATCATAGGTTTTGGTTTAATATTGAAAGGCTCCAACAAGCAGGAGATGCCAGTAGGGTTGGGGATTGAGGACATACCATGGGAACTATCCGGGTCCCTACAACTGCGATGCACATTGCACTGCTTCGGGCACTCCTATCTGTTTAGCTGCACCTAAGGTAAGGCATCAATGTTGGAAATACACTGTAGAGAACAGAAAAGGATAGACAAATATCCTATAAATTATTTGCAATAAAATGTGGCCAGAAAGTAAGTGGGGGAACCAGAGGGGTGGGGCGAGGGGGCTTAGGGCTGTGCGACTTTCTCCAATCATAAGTGGGGTGGATGGAAATCGTGATTTGAAATGTCCTTTATGAAAGCACTGGTAGTAAACACAACAAGATCATAGTCTCTTTTCAGACAAGCTCAGGTCATAAGAATATTTACAGCAAATGGACAACAGACAACTTAACTTACCTCCTTTTTAGGTCCACAAAGACATTTTAACTGTTTAATAACCTCACGTCTTCAATTCTTCAAAAAAGTACTGGGAGAGGGTAGGGGTTTAGTGCTGCTCAGCAATTGGATTGCATGTGTTATGTTAGTTTGCTATTGTTTAGATGGGTAACCTATCAAAGCCCTGACATTTGCTTTCCCATTAGGTTTTAAGTATAAGTAGTCCTTTTATTTTTTTTAGATTTCAGTTAACACAGACATTTTAATTATTGGTTTATATATTTTTTTTAATTTTGGAAGTTCTTGCTGTTTGGATGCCTTAGACTGCCATTCAGAGACAGTTTTATTCATTAATCACCATTGTGCAATCATTTGTTTTACTTTGCAGTCATGATATTATGTTGTTGGATTTACAGCTTTTTTGATCACAAAGTAAAGACGCAAAAAACACAGGATTCCTTAAAAATGCAATACAAGCACCGACTGTTTTGCCAAGATATTTGCTATGCAACAATTAGGTATGCATACCATTTTAACTTTCATTTGTTTGCTGAGTCTTGTACATGGTACACACATAGTTGATGTCTCCCATTGTTTTGCTGTATTTGCTTAACTTTAGGGGGTATAAAGTGGAGATAGCAAGTTAGAACAATTACAAGGGAATAAAAAAAATACACAAGACAAGCATGATGTCCTGGTTGGTTATTAGAATAAACTGCATCAAGAAATGTTTCAGCAAATACTGCACAGTCAAATCATTGCATCCGTATCCGTCCCTCAACATCGATGTATTTTATCAGATCCAATGGACAGTCAGCGAGAAGATCAGGGATTACATGAATCTACTCCTGCCAGCAGCTTCCCAGGGTGATCAGTGACTGCAGTTAGATTGCAAAGGTTCACAGGGGTGTAATTTTGAGGGGGGTGTATGGGATGCTACGCCCCCCAATAAATGTCATTTCTAGTATATAGTTGGGCACAAGTGCTCTCAGCTGGATATTTTAAGGTATCTGTTGGATTTCACCTGGGATTTTCACATAGACACAGACCAAAACACACTTTTTCACTCCCTCAGTCTTAAATACCTTCTAGAATGTTATTTTACAAAATATTGTGTTTTCCTTCCACTTAGTACCCTTAAAAATCCACACGCATCTCGGTTTACAATGCCCTTTATGCTCTCCCCATGCCCTACTTGTCATCTAATCTATTTTAACAGTATATGTCAGCATGATTGTTGGAAACTCTAAAGGTCTCACCCCTCCAATTTTACTGACCAGGAAACTTCCCTGCAGGTTCCATTTTAGTGTGTGCAACCCTTCTCACCTACACCCAATGCCCTCAACTGATGCAACCTATGAGACTTGATAGCCCAGCTATGCCCCAGTTAGAGTAACCTACAAAGGTTTCTTATTACTCCTAGTCAATAGCAAGAGAATTGCATACCTTTTCCCAATCCTAATGCCCTGCAATCTAAGTGCCCCACTGTCACAAATTGGGTTATTCACTGGAGAGACTGTCACCAATTTAGCAAGCGTCTGCTTAGGTCTCAACACAGGTGTCAAACAAAATCTGCTCAACCCCTGGTAGCTGTGACACAAGCAGCTGGCAACTCCCCAGAAATATTGTTGTTAATTTAAAACAGTACCAACAATTTTAAAACAAAGAGAACAACAGAATACAATTTCAAAATTAATTTAGAGAAAGAGAAAAAGGTTTCATAAAAAAAAATACACAAAATGATTACAACTAGATAACAAGTGATATGAATTTTTAAATTACAAATTAAACAGCAAATCAGAAGTAACAGTTTGTAGTTGACCGGGACCTGGGTGTAATTGCAGGTCTGTGGCACGGACACTATTACAAGATGAACCAGTAGTGTGTGTTGTCTGGCCAAATCACCTGGGCTTAGACTCACCACCCTGGTTAGATGTCCTAGATGACGAGGCTCCGCCAGATGGGTGGGCTGATAGGATATCTAACACATTTCTGTGTCATGTGACCACGTGGCCTGGTTCAGTGCAGTCCATAAGGGTCACTTTATCAGGACCGCATAGACTTAGCTACGCCGCTTAGCAGACCTTCCGACTCTTTTTTGTTTGTTATAGTTTGATTTAGGGGTTTAGAGTTTGGTAGGTCTATAAACATAGTCCCCTTGACCCTCCTCAACTTGTGTTTTTCCAGTTCTGAGCAGCTTCCACTGCGGGTCTTTTATACTTTTTTGACGACACGAAATTGTGTGGTCTACTCTCGCTCACTGTTTGATTGTTTACCACTCTGTGGCACGGACACTATTACAAGATGAACCAGTAGTGTGTGTTGTCTGGCCAAATCACCTGGGCTTAGACTCACCACCCTGGTTAGATGTCCTAGATGACGAGGCTCCGCCAGATGGGTGGGCTGATAGGATATCTAACACATTTCTGTGTCATGTGACCACGTGGCCTGGTTCAGTGCAGTCCATAAGGGTCACTTTATCAGGACCGCATAGACTTAGCTACGCCGCTTAGCAGACCTTCCGACTCTTTTTTGTTTGTTGTAATTGCAGGCCACCAGGGAGGAGGCTGCATATCTTTGCCGCAAGGTTCCAATGAACCCCTTTACAATGAATTTAATCTTGTATTTCTTGCCCGCCTTGGGTGCGATCTCCCTGGGAATCCCATAGCACATTGTGCAGGTCCTCTGGAGGTGAATACATTTTCCAATGCCCCACTTTTCTCAGCTGCTGGGAAAGTTCCTTCTGATGACTCATGGAGCTGCCAAGTCCTCCCTCAGGCTAGGCTTCTAGGCAACAGGTCTCTCTCCACCCAGTGCTCCTTCAGGGCCTAGTCCTCAGTAGTTAGCTGGGTCTTATCAGAAGTCCCTCTGCTTTTTGTGTCCCAGGAGCAGGTAAGCCGGTCACCCATCTAAACCCTTAGAGAGCCGTTTCTCTAGGTGTAGCCAGAGAATGAGAATTTTCCCTATCCAACCTGGGCAACTTTCTTGCACTCTTCTCATCTCCTTTTGCAGCACTTCTTTGCTTTACTATAAAACATTCCCAGAAACCTTACATCTAAAGATGACTGAACCACAAGGGTCTAGAATTCGCAATAAAACCAAACCCATAATGCAGAATGTTAGATTTGGGGTCTCTAGTTGGCACAGGTAGGTACTTGTGACAAATAGAGACCCTTGCCTCTAGTCAGGGTTCCTATTTGTCACAAGTACCTACCTCTAACAGCCTATCGCCGAAAGTCCTCAAGAGAAGGGCATTCTCTCTGCTCCTTGCAGATTTCTTCCCTGGAGGGGCCTCCTTCCTGCTGCCAATGTGTCAGCTCAGGCAGGTCCCCCAGTTGAGCTACCTGTTCTCCGGTAGGCTCCAGGGCATACCTCTCAGGGTCTACCTCCTCCTGGGCCGTGGGAACTTCGGGGGCCAGTTTCTGCGCCCCCTGCCACTTCTCTCTAAGGCAGGTTCCTGGGCCTCCCTCTCAGGCTCCAGGTCCTCTTGAGCACCCCTACTGGCTGCCATTGACCAGGTGGTCACACACGCCCAGTCAGGCAGACCCACCATCTTCAAGTGAGTACTCTTCTCCACCTTTTCCCAAGGTGAGCTCTCTAAATAATTCACCAACAAACAGTCTATAGGCATGGCGGGCCTCACAGCTACCTGAAGAGTACCAGAGACCCCCCCACTCAAAGGGAACCTAAGCCATTGGACAATGGCTCTCTGTGTTGTCAGCGGCAACAACTCGACAAAATGCATGAGGGACAATCTGCTCTTGAGACACCAGGTGACACTTGACAGCAGTCACACTGGCTCCTGTATCTATGAGCCTCCACCTTGTGGCCATTGATGATCATTCTCTGCCCATATTTCTTAGTGTTTCTGGGCAGCTGAGTCTCTGGGACCACCTCACCGTCTCCTAAAGAGACAAGGGTCATTTCTGCGGAACCCCGCCCACCTTGGACACCAATCTCCTCCCAAAGGCTACACTCGCCATCTGCCGGGGTGGAGCACCAGTGGGTGCTGCTATTCCAAATAGGCGGCACCTGGTGTCACTCGCCTTGTGACCCGGGTCCCCACATTTGTAACATCTCAGGGGTCCCTGTGGAACAGGACTACCTGTCGGGACCCCTTGCTTTCTCTCAGGGGGAGGCTGGGAACCTTTCCCTTGGTTCCCTTGGGGACTACTTTGGGGCCCTTTGCGGAACTCCTTTTGTTTACCCTTGTCCCCCCCACTCTTCTGCTGGGGACCCTGCCCACCTTTGGCTGAGTCTCTCATGTGACCCTTGTGGACCCGGGTGCTCACCCAGCTGTCCGCCTCCTTAGCAAGCTTCCTAGGGTTAGTCAGCTTGCAATCAATCAGGTGCTGGCACAGCTCTGGAAAACAATTACTAGACAAGTGCTCCCATGCAATCAAATCAAGAAGCCCCTGAAAATCAATAACTTTGCTGTCTTTTACCCAACCATCCAATGCTCTGCAAAAGGAAATGACATATTCCACCCAGGTACTGTTCTCTATCTTCTTACAAGACCTGAACCTCTGCCTATAGAGTTCACAGGTCAAGCCATACCTAGATATTAAGACATCCTTCATGTGGCTGTATGAATTGTGGACTTCAGAAGGCAAGTCTAACAGTGTGTCCCGTCCCTCACTAAGGAACCTTCTCCACAAACCTGCTCCCCAATCTCTCTCAGGGACCCGGAGGGAAGACATGGCTACCTCATAGGCTCTGAACCACTGCCCAATATCATCATTTTTATAAAACTCTTTCACCACATCTTTGGGGATATACACTCTAGCTTCCACAGGCACTGACGGTATGCTGCCACCAGAGGGAGTACTGTCTAAACTCTTGGTTTTAAATTCTAACTCACTCAAAACTTTTTCATGCTCAAACTGTAGTTTCTTTTCCTCTATGTCTAATCTCCTATTTTCTATCTCCAGTTGCCTATTCACCTTGAACTTGGTCATCTCCATGTCATGCCTCCTAGATCTCTCTCTCTGTCCTCCAGCTCCTCTGGAGATAGACTCTTGCCAGAAGCACTGCTACCTGCGGGGGAAGGTGCCTTCCATCCTCCTGAGTCCAATGGCCCTTCCAGTTGTAAATCTGCATGGTCATCTTCCTCAATCTCAGGGGTTTTCCTTGCTTCTACCCAGGCCCCAGCGCCTTGTGGAACTCTTCATTCTTCCAGAATCCATCATTGGAAACATTGAATTTCTTGCAGAAGTACTTCAGATGTGATACTTTGTAGTTTTCTAGTTTCTCTTCTTCCCAATCACAATCATTAGAGGCTATGGATTCTGCTCTCTCCATGACAACTGAATCTGGCATCTTTCAAAAATCCAAAATCCAAAAAGGAATCTACCAAAAAAGTATTGGTTGCGTTATGGTCTGCACTCAGTGTTCACCAATCACTGTACATGAGTCACAAATGCAAGTCCAGAATCCTCACCGCTGACCACCAATGTTAGATTTGGGGGTGTCTAGTTGGCACAGGTAGGTACATGTGACAGATAGGGACCCTTGCCTCTAGTCAGGGTAAATAGGTATACTAATAAAATAACCCCTGCTCACCCCCTTGGTAGCTTGGCACGAGCAGACCAGCTCAGAGGCAGTGTGTAAAGCATTTGTGACCACATACAGTAACCCAGAGATAACACTACAAATGGACACCACACAAGGTTTATATCAAAAATAGGTATTCTTCATATAGACTTAACACAAGACCATAAATGACAAAAATCCACAATACTATACTTAAGATGGTAGTTTTAGCTTAGTTCAGTTCTTAAGATGCAACAATTTGCGTCAATGTACCTTACGAAGCGTTGCGCTTCCACAACAAGTAATGTTGCAGCGACGGAAATGCAGCAAAGTTCCGGTGCAAAGAAATAAAGACTTGAAGATCTTCCAGATGTGGCACGCTTCTCCGAGGATGCGAGAAGTCTCGGTTCGATGAGTTGACTGCAGCAGTGACACCCTTGTTCAGCGATACGATGGCAACAGCTTCAGCTGCGACACTCTCCTCCGACGTTTGCGCGAAGCTTCAGCATGATGCGACAACTACAGCGGCAACATCAGCAGCTCCGACGGCGGCGCGCTTCTCTGGGGATGTGAGGCGCTTTTCTCGATGCAGTGCAATACGACAGCTACAGCGCCAACATCCCCGATGCGACAGCAGCAGCGACGGTGACACACTTCCTCTTCGTTGCAAGACGCTTCTATCGATGCAGTACAATACGACAGCTACAGGGGCGACAACCTCCTTCGGAGTTGCGACGGCAGCAGCAGCGACGGCGACGCGCTTATTGTTCTTGGGTCGCGCTTCCAGCTCCTTGCGACACGCAGTCCCTTAGAAGGCCCAAAACAGCAGCAGGCACTTCCAAAGAACTCTGGGGAGCTGGGGTTTGAAGTCTGTTGTCCCTGAGACTTCATCTGGAAACAAGCTCTTTTCCAAGCCCTTGGAGATCCTTCACAAGTTGAAAATAAAGCACACAATGTTCTTTTTCCTTTCTTTGGCAGTCAGGCAACCAATGCAGGCCAATCCCCTAAGCAGCACTTCAGCTTAGGGATAGTCTCTCCTCAGTTTCTTCAGGTTCCTCTCCTTAGCAAAGGTTTCTTCTTGTAGTCCAAAATTGATCTAACTTCTTGGGATCAGGGACCCAATATTTATACCCCAAAATCCTTTGTCTTCTAAGGGCAGAGGGGCCTTTGCCCAGTCCAAACCAGTTCTGGAGCACTCTGTTTACATGACTCCTGCTTTCCTTTCACAGTGCAGGGCCGAAACATCAGACGCCCCACAGGTGGTGAAGCCAGCATTGTAGAGGGAAAGCACAGCCTTGGAGCACTTTGTTGACAGGATTCCTTCTTTTCTTTCACTGTACAGGGCAGACACATCAGCTGCACCCCAGGAGGTGGAGCCAGCATTGTGGAAGGCAGGCACAGCCCTATTCAGGTCCCAGGTGCTACTCTTCCCACCCATCTAGATGCAGATCTCTCTATTCACCACTGGGCTGACTCATTCTGTCTCCTGGAATCCCCCAGCCCTGTCACTCACAAACTCCAGACAAGGAATACACAACCGAGCAGAGGCGGGCTTGAAAGGTTAGGCAAGAAAATACATACTTTCTAAAAGTGGTATTTTCAAACACAGAATGTTAAAACCAACTTCACTAAAATATGTATTTTATCATTCTGAGTTCAGGCATACTAAACTCAAATTTCTACCATGTTCCCTGAGTCAGTTAGGATTATAAGAATTTAATAATCTAACTGCCCATTCTGGCCTAAGGAGAACAGGTAGCCTTGCAATAGTGAAAAACAAAAATGGCTGTAATTCACTATTAGGACATGCCACACACACACCAGGGCATGCCCTACCTTATACTTACAATGCACCCTGCCCTTGGGCCTACCATAGGGGTGTCTGATATGAAAACAAGGGCACGTTTAGGGACTGGCAAGTGGGTGCACTTGCCCAGTCAGCATGGCAGGACCAGACTGCACACAGGCTCGGCAATGGCAGACCTTAGACACATTTTACAAGGCTGCTTCTGTGGGTGGCACAACCAGTGCTGCAAGCCTACCAGCATCATTTTGGTTTACAAGTCCTGGGCACTCCTGGTGCACTGTACTAGGGTCTGACAGATAAACCAAAACAGTAAATCATGGATCCACTGATCAATACATTAATTTACAGTAGGGAGCACTTGCACTGTGGCACTGGAAAGCAGTGGCACAGTGCCCAAAGCATCTAACACCAGCAAAAACACATGAGGCAAAGGCAAAAATGGAAGGGAGACCCCACGCCAATGGTGCCAGGTCTAACACCGAGCACTACACTACAACAAACATTCAGGTAAGCATTTAAACTTAACTGCATTTAATCAATTAATCAATCACTTGTAAAGCGCGCTACTTACCCACGAGCGTCTCAAGGTGCTGAGGGGAGGGGTGCTGCTACTGCTCGAAGAGCCAGGTTTTGAGGAGTCTTCTGAGGGTGAGCAGGTCTTGGGTTTGCCGCAGGTGGGTAGGGAGGGTGTTCCAGGTCTTGGCGGCGAAGAAGGAGAAGGATCTGCCACCAGAGGTTGGTTGTTGGATGCGGGGGATGGCGGCGAGGCTGGTAGGGCGGAGCTGGCCGGTGGGGGTGTAGAAGCTGAGTCTGCTGTTCAGGTAGGCTGGTCTGGTGTTGTGGAGTGCTTTGTCTGCGTGGGTGAGGAGCTTGAAGGTGTTCCTCTTGTTGACGGGGAGCCAGTGTAGGTCTCTCAGGTGGGGAGTGATGTGGCTGCGATGGGGGATGTTGAGGAAGTCGGCGGACGCGTTTTAAATGCGTTGCAGTCGTCGTAGGTGTTTGGAAGGGATTCCTGCGTAGAGTGCGTTGCCGTAGTCTAGCCTGCTGCTGACGAGGGCTTGGGTCACCGTTCTTGTTTCGGTCGGGATCCACTTGTAGATCCTGCGGAGCATGAGGAGGGTGTTTAGCAGGAGTAGGAGACGGCATTGACCTGCTTCGATATGGAGAGGGAGGAGTCGAGAATGAATCCTAGGTTGCGTGCGTGGTCCGTAGGTGTCGGTGCTGTTCCCAGTGTGGTCGGCCACTAGGAGTCGTTCCAGGCAGAGGGGGTGAGGCAGAGGATGAGGACCTCCACATTTTCCGGCTGCTCCTCATCCACTCGGCGACGGACTTCAATCCCTTGTGGAGGTTGGTTTTGGTGGTGTGCGGGTCCTTGGTGAGGGAGAGGATGAGCTGGGTGTCGTCGGCCTAGGAGATTATGTTGAGGTCATGCTGGCGGGCTACTTGTGCGAGGGGGGCCATGTAGACGTTGAACAGGGTCGGGCTGAGGGATGATACCTGGGGTACGCCGCAGATGTCAGTGGCTTCGGATTGAAAGGGTGGGAGGGGGATTCTCTGTGCTCTGCCGGAGAGGAAGGACGTGGTCCAGTCCAGGGCCTTCTCTTGGATTCCGGCTTCTTGGAGGCGTGTCTTTAGTGTGCGGCGGCAGACCGTGTTGAAGGCGGCTGACTGGTCCAGGAGGATGAGGGCTGATGTTTCGCCGTTGTCTAGTTGGCGCCTGAAGTAGTCTGTGGCGGCGATGAGGGCTGTCTCGGGGTTGTGATTTCGTCTGAATCCGGACTGCGACGGGTCTAAAATGTTGTTGTCCTCAAGGTGGTGGGCCAGTTGCGTGTTGACGATTTTCTCAATGACCTTTGCCGGGAAAGGGAGCAGGGAGATGGGCCGGAAGTTCTTGAGGTCCTTGGGGTCCACCTTGGGCTTCTTGAGGAGGGCGTTGATTTTGGCGTGCTTCCAGCTTGCCGGGAATGTGGCTCAAAGGAGATGTTGATGACCTTGCGTAGTTGGGGTGCGATAGTTGCGTCTGCTTTGTTGAATATATGGTGTGGGCAGGGGTCTGATGGTGATCCTGATTGGATGGAGTTCATGACCTTATGTGACTCGTTGTCGTTGGACCAGGAGGTGAGGTGGTTGGTGCCTGTGGTGTTTGCGGGGGGGGTGAGGGGGTGGAGTCTGCCGTAGTCGGGCGGTCATTGTCTTGAAGCTGTTGTGGATGTTGGCGATCTTGCTGTGGAAGAAGGTGGCCAGTGAGTCGCACAGATCTTGTGAGGGAGGGATATCGCTGATGTTGGCGCTGGGGTAGGAGAGTTCCTTCACTAGGCTGAAGAGCTCTTTGCTGTAGTGTGCGTTGTTGTCCAGGCAGGCTTTGAAGGAAGATCTCTTGGTTGTTCTGATAAGGTGGTGATGTCTGCAGGTGGCGTCCTTGTGTGCTGCATGGCTGTCTGGTGTACGGTCGTGGAGCCATTTCTTCTCCAGTTTCTGGCATATGAATTTGGAGGTCGGGAGCTCTTCGGTGAACCAGGTGGCTTTCTTGCTGGTGTGGCTGTTGGGGGATTTCTTGAGCGGGGCGAGGGTGTTGGCGCAATCGTCGATCCACTGTCTGAGATTGCGGGTGGCGGCGTTCGGGTCGGTTCTGGGCAAGGGTGGAGGTCAGCTGGTCTTTGGTGACTTTGCGCCAGCAGTGGCAGGGCAGCTGTTGGGGCTGTTGGGTGCGGAGGTGCGTGGTTGGTTTCTTGAAGGTGAAATGGATGCAGCGGTGGTCGGTCCAGTGGAGTTTGGTGGTGTGGTTGAAGGCGACGTGGGTGCTTGTGGAGAAGACAGGGTCAAGTGTGTGCCCGGTGGCGTGGGTGGGTTTGGTGACGAGTTGTCTGAGGCCGAGGTTGGCGAGGATGTCAATCAGGGTGGCGGAGTTGGCGTCATCGTTGCTCTCGAGGTGAAAGTTCAGGTCCCAGAGGAGGACGTAGTCCGTGGAGGCGAGTGCGTGAGTGCTGGTGTGGTCGGCGATGGAGTCGCTGAACTGAGCCCGGGGACCGGGGGGTCTGTAGATGAGTGTTCCTCTGAGGGTGGTGTTGGGGTCCGTGTGGATCCGGAAGTGCAGGTGTTCGGCGGTGTTGATGGTGTCGTCTGCGTGGGTGTGGCCCTGGAGGGTAGATTTGTGGACGATGGCTACGCCACCTCCAATTCTGTTGGCGCGATCCCTGCGGGTGATTTTGTAGCCGTCCGAGATGGCTATGGCGAAGTCGGTTGCTGAGGAAATGGCACACAGCAGTGGAAAATAAAGTGGCAGCAGATAGTAATACGAAAACAGTCAGCACAGCAGGATAGAACTCACGTCAGCGGCAGCGAGGGTGAAGGCACTGGCACACATTTACCAGGATGCTAAGGGCCAAACTGTGCTGGGAGGTGAAGTAGTGTGCTACCATCCCCCTTCTGTTAACATATAACATTTGGTGTGCACTTCAAAGGAGGGAAACAGTAAATATACACAAATTGTTTTGGCATTCTGTCTGATTTCTGCAAGCTCAGACTTGTTCTACCAGAGTTCTGGTTCTGTGTTAATTTGGTGTAAGGGAACTGCCTACAACTGAATTTGTGTTAGATGTGGAAGAGCACTATTATTACCATAGTACACTCCGTATACCCCCTCCAGTCCTCAGAGTCCTTGTTGAGTGAGGGCTAAGACTTTGGCCATCTTGAAAATACCCAAAGTGGGCAGGGTTATCCCAGGGAACCTTTACACCAATAGTAAGGGCGTCCCCAGAGGTCATTACCACCCACTAGTTTGTGCCAGGCCAAATGGGACATCTCCAGGGGCCAACTATAGAACACTGCAGGAACAGCGAAAGATAGGAAGAGAACTAAACCTGCTGTCTGCAACCTAAGAGGCTTGGAGGAGTGAACATGCTCTCTCTTGTACCCAGGACAAAGAAGTGTACTCCAAGGATCATAAGGCTGTTCTCCGGTTCAGATTACAGAAATGCACCATGCTACAAGAAGCCTTTCCTGCAACTACCCAGCTGATCAGTGGCAACTGGACCTGGACTGGAGTCTGCCTGCCACCCTGTGAGTCTCTAAGGGCGTCTCTTGAGGTCTTGGTGAGCTTTAGGAATATACTCCTGTGATGGATTGGGGCATTTTATTCAACCTGTACGTTAGACCGTTGGCTGCGGTCGTCAAGCGTTGGGGCCTGACAATGGTCTCGTATGCGGATGACACGCAGCTGGCGGTCACGTTGAGTGGGGACTCTGATGTGGAGGCCCTTCGGTTTTGCGAGGGTATACGTGCCGTGGCCGATTGGATGAATCTGAACTGTCTCCAATTGAATACTAAGAAGACAGAGGTCATGGTGGTGGGAAAGCAGGTGGGGCTGTGGAATAACAATTGGTGGCCCCCGGAATAGGGGTTGACCCCTTCTCCTGTAATGGAGATAAAAAACCTTGGTGTCTGGTTAGACCCGGCTCTCAGTTTTACTTGCCATACCAAGAGAGTGGCAGCCTCTTGCTATGGCATCATCAGAGGACTTAGGCCAATACTTAAGTTTTTTGATGCTCCCACCAGACAGCTGGTGGTTCAGGCATCAGAGCCATCCAGGCTGGATTTTGCCAGTGCGCTTTTGGCCGGGATTAACCAGGCTGAACTCACTCGACTGCAGCGAGTGCAAAATGCTGCAGCCAGAGTGGTGGTGGGTTTGCCTAGGCGGTGCTCGGTCTCTAAAACACTGCACTCGCTACATTGGCTTCCTGTGAGCCAGAGGATTAAATTCAAGGTACTCTGCCTGGCTTTTAAAATCCTCAAAGGTATGGCTCCACAAATTCTGGCGAACCTCTTAACTCCTTATGTCCCTTCGCGATCCTTGAGATCCTTGAGCCAGAACCTGTCGGTGGTCCCACACTTCAGGCTAAGTAGAACTGGGGGCCGCTCCTTTCGAGTGGTGGCCACGAAGTTGTGGAACTCCCTTCCTGTTGAGATACGGGCAATAGATGATCTGCTTCTGTTCAGACGGGCCATTAAAACGTTTCTGTTTGCCTAATTCCTGACTGAGTCTGTTCCATTCTTGCTGTTGTGTGTGTTTACCTTCTCAGTGCGCCAGGACGCCCCTTTGCTGGGGCAGCTGTGCGCGGTACAAAAACAAATAACATAACATAACATAAAGGACTAAAGTCAGCAGGTAAAATCTTGGACCAGGACGAACCTGGTTAGTGCATACAATCTGTGTTCCATCATGGTCAACGTCAAATTACACCTAGGTCCTGTTTTACTGCGATTGACTATCATTGTCACTTTGTGCTTCTTGACACGATTTGTACTTACAACTTTAAAAATTCATGTCTTTGGCTCCTCTTATTGGATTCTTGTCATTTTGTTTATTAAACTCCCCTCTATTTTTCTAATACATTTTGGGATTTTTATTGCGTTACACTTCAGCTTTATTACGGTTTAAGTACTGCATAGATAATAAAATGAAGCACTACCTTTTTTTATACATTAGGCCATGTATGCTATGTTATGTTAATTTCGATTTATATAGCGCCAAATCACCGACAGGTCCCTTAGCGCTTGCTTTGGGTACCCGTCCTGGCTTTCCACTACAAGAGGGCTGTTCTTGAAAAGGTAAGAAGTTAACCAGGCAGGAAAATACTAGTAATGCAGTATGCTGATCATAGTGAAGTTAGTGACAAGGGTTATTCCAGGTGCTTCTGAAATGTGTGCCTTCAGGAGCTTTTTGTTCTCAAGTGGACTGGTAGAGGTTCCATAGGTTAGTGGTGATCCAGGAGAAGTATTGTTTACTGGTTGACAAGTCCTGTTTTCAGTTTCTATTTTTGGTAAATTCAGGTGTTTTTTTCCCCAGTGTTTCCAAGTGATTTCAATACCATAAAAAACAGTGGTCATCAGTGGTTACACATTTTCACGCCATTAAAAACAACAGAAACAGTGTTTATGGAACTTTTTACTTTTATTATTGCTTTCTTTGCACGGATAGTGCATGGTATATAGACAGTGTACATACAGTGTATATGAGGTCCAAATATACTTTTACAAATCACACTTTTCGTAGTACACCATTCAATACTTCTTCAGTGAGTCTTTGGTCATGCACACTGCCTCTTTCCTTCCCATGTAAACTTTTAGTTGTGAAAAGGCCCTCTCAACATTGGCACTTGAGACAGACAACACCAAATTAGCCAGTACACAATTTGCTAACTCTGGCCACTGACATAGCTTTCCATGCCAATACTGGTGCACCTGAAGATCGTGATTCTCTGTGAAAGGTTCTGCAACATATATACATTGAACTGGGAGCATATGCCCTCAGTTATTAAAGCGGTCAAAAATGAATAAGCACTTTTGAAACTCCAGAGAAAATGTCTCTTTACTGAACGGATCTATAACTTGTGCAGAGTACCACAGTGAGGCTTCATTGACTTTAAATGCCATAGTTGGTGAAGGGCTGTTTTTCATACTTTGTAAAATAAGTTACTGAATTTCTCCTGACCATTTCTTTGTTTACCAAGTGGCAAGCACTCTAACATGAAACATGTTGCAGTGCCAAAGTCACTAAAAGTGTCTCCCAGCCTACTCTCAAGGATATGTTTCACATCTACACCATTTATGCTTAACACTTGGTAGGCAAGGGTGTTTTCAGACTCTAGTTTTTTTTAATTATGTCCGCTACAGCAGTCAAGCTTTCCTGTAAAAATCTAAGACTGCAGTAGAGTGTACTTTTTTTCAAATCACTATCATTATGCGACCAAAGATCCTCACATTTCTTGCCTTTATCACTAAAATGGTTGCCACATGGATAATATACCATTTATGGCCTCTAGGACTGAGAACCGCCAGCTAAGTGACACAGTTGGGATGACTCTTTCTTTGATGCCACACAAAGCACAAAATGAGAAATATTTGCATTTTAATTTCCCCAGCATAAAAAACAATGCACCAGAATGAACTAAAAAGTTAATAGCATTCTTCATTAACTCTGAAGATTGTAAAGATGCTTTCAGCATACCATCTAACAAGTGGCAAGGATCTCTTACATGGAAGCACTTCAGCTCAGATATCGATTTTGACAGGTCATCACAACTTTTTTATATATGTAGCGGAACCACTGCAAATACATACAATATCACTCCAATCTTTGTTGCACTTGGTAAGAACTTTTTGCAGCAGCATTCCAAGCGACACTGTGTTCCATGTTTTCCAAAAGTCTGGGGCCATGTTTTCACCACTATCCCAAATGCTTTGTGACTGCACTCTTTTCACATATACCAGTCCTATACCTTGGATTGAATGTTTAAAACCTGGGGTGTTTGGCAATTCACCTTCTATCAATACTCACTCAATAGAAAAGGGGGCTAATGTATCAAGGGTTATTACCCCTTCTCTGTGGGTAAATGTGATGGTACATATATTGGAAAGATTCTTATGAATCTTACATTTTTCCTATCAGAGAAAGACTCAAAAGTGGCCAAAAAATCAAATATGATTTAGATATTTCCCGGTTGCCTATAATTTATAAAATAAATAAAAAACACCTAAAACATGCTTCTAACCCCTGTATCTTTAGACCAAATATCCAGAAAACTGAAAAAAGGAAGAAGAAACAATATTTTAGTGACATGCCTACACAACAAAACTCAAGCAGAAAACCGTTAGCCCAGTCTTTCTTACAGCTTGCTAACAAAGTTACATTGTATTGGCCCCTTCAGGAAGAAATAAAAATGACTTTCACTCTCCTTTTCCTTTCTTTGAATGGCATTTAGTTTGTGGTTGTGCAGGGTTTTTTCAGTGTTTATATGATTACACTGGTGAGGGCTATTTCCCTTCTGGTGGGGTTTTATCAGTTATTATAGGTTTAAACCTAAAACCGGACAACCTATATATACTTTATTAGTTCTAATTTAACCATTTTAATATTATTTAATCCTGGAAAAGAGTAATGAACCCCCTGAATTGGCTTCGCAGACCCCCGGGGGTCTTCGGACCACAGGTTAAGAACTACTGGTCTACAGCACATCCATGGCAATCAGCAGGCACTCTGGCGTAAATATTGTTGACAGCTGGGGGTTAGGTATGTCTGGTGCAAATAATTAAACTGTATTAATTTGGAGTCCGTATTTAGACACTGGTCCTCTGTATAGTTTTGTCTGGTTTTAATTCAGGTCAGGAATTTCTATGCCCATTTTAGCATCCCCATGTCCTCGCATTCACCAGGTCATGTATTGTACGTACATCTTAGAGCAGTGAAAAGCTTTGTAACCGCCTTCTTCCAGCTTCCCAGAATCATACGTGTTTGGAAGGCTTTGCGTGATAGTGGTTCAATATTTTCATTTCCCACAGGGGCACACACTTAACTAGATGATCTGGTTTTGAAAATTGTCAGAAAGAAACTTAAGATAGTTGTCTGCATTCCTGAAACTTAAGCAACAAATTAGCCTTGCATAAGTCACCTACCCAAGTAACACATGCTTTTGTCCATCTCCCCTAATACGTTCACCACCTACAAAGAGAACTTAATAGTTTGACTAGGGGTGGGGGGAATTTTTAATTCTACTTGCAAAATTGGAGGAATTTAGCAATTCTGTGTTACTCCTGTAATGAGGAATTACTAAAATTCTGCTGCTCCACCGGTGGAATGATTCAGAAAAGGGGGTGGTGATGAACAGAGTGCCTGAATTAAGCAGACCCCTCTTACCCCGTCCAAAGATCAAGGCTTGATCCATCACCGTTATTTAGCTCACTGCACCATCCCAGCTCAGAACCTGGCTATATGCAAATCAGTCTGTCCCTGGCCCAGTGCATCATGGGAACAGGACAGACTAAACTACCAAGCCAATTCTTCACCAGAAAGGAGACAAGCTTCCGGGGACCAGTTTCTGGCATTTCAGCCGTCGTCGGCCCGGCTTGCTTGAATCCTGATGGTGCAGTCAGCAAGGGACTCATGTCTGAGTGTACCCTGCCACACCTATAGTGGCCAAAAACGATTCAGAAAAGGGGGTGGTGATGAACAGGGTGTCTGAATTAAGCAGACCACTCTTACCCAGTCCAAAGATCAGGGCTTGATCCATCACAGTTATTTAGCTCACTGCACCATCCCAGCTCAGAACCTGGCTATATGCAAATCAGTCTGTCCCTGGCCCAGTGCATCATGGGAACAGGGCAGACTAAACTACCAAGCCAATTCTTCACCAGAAAGGAGACAAGCTTACGGGGACCGGTTTCTGGCATTTCAGCCGTCGTCGGCCCAGCTTGCTTGAATCCTGATGGTGCAGTGAGCAAGGGACTCATGTCTGAGTATACCCTGCCACACCTATAGTGGCCAAAAACGATTCAGAAAAGGGGGTGGTGATGAACAGAGTGTCTGAATTAAGCAGACCACTCTTACCCAGTCCAAAGATCAGGGCTTGATCCATCACCGTTATTTAGCTCACTGCACCATCCCAGCTCAGAACCTGGCTATATGCAAATCAGTCTGTCCCTGGCCCAGTGCATCATGGGAACAGGGCAGACTAAACTACCAAGCAAATTCTTCACCAGAAAGGAGACAAGCTTCCGGGGACCGGTTTCTGGCATTTCAGCCATCGTCGGCCCGGCTTGCTTGAATCCTGATGGTCCCTTGCTCATTGCACCATCAGGATTCAAGCAAGCCGGGCCGACGACGGCTGAAATGCCAGAAAACGGTCCCCGGAAGCTTGTTTCCTCCCCAGTATAAGAATTGGCTTGGTAGTTTGGTTTGCCCTGTTCCCATCATGCACTGGGACAGGAACAGACTAATTTGCATGTAGCCAGGTTCTGAGCTGGGATGGTGCAGTGAGCTAAAAAAAGGTGATGGATCAAGCCCTAATCTTTGGACTGGGTAAGAGTTGTCTGCTTAATTCAGACACTCTGTTCATCACCACCCCCTTTTCTGAATCATTTAGTCCACCATAAGCGTGGAAGGGTATTCTCAGATGTGAGTCCCTTGCTCACTGCACCATCAGGATTCAAGCAAGCCGGGCCGACGACGGCTGAAATGCCAGAAACCGGTCCCCGGAAGCTTGTTTCCTTCCCAGTATAAGAATTGGCTAGGTAGTTTGGTTTGCCCTGTTCCCATCATGCACTGGGACAGGAACAGACTAATTTGCATGTAGCCAGGTTCTGAGCTGGGATGGTGCAGTGAGCTAAAAAACGGTGATGGATCAAGCCCTGATCTTTGGACTGGGTAAGAGTGGTCTGCTTAATTCAGACACTCTGTTCATCACCACCCTCTTTTCTGAACCACCGGTGGAATGAATCAGCACGGTTTGATTTTTGAACAGGGCTGGAAGATGGAGCAGTACCTCTAGGTTTTAAAGCCACTTAATCTGCAGTGATTTTTAAACAGAGGGATAGCTCCTTCATCTGGCCCGGTTTAAAAACCACGGACAGCACTGCAGTGCATATCGCTCGGCACCTTCACATACTCTGCAAGAATCACTTCAGAGTATGTAAGGGCGCCGAGGGCTATACTCTAAGTGCATTTGATATGTGTCAGCGCTATTTATTAACGTAAAATGCATCCTCACATCCTTTTTTGGACTGAAGGGTGCATTTTTCGCTAAGATCTAGTGGAAATTAAGTTCCGCCAACTCTGCCCACCGCTAGTTTAGACTGCTTTTTTACGATACTCTAAGGGTAAAGCAGAGCTCTGCTAATGCAGTTTGGGAAGAAAAGTGGGCCTACTCCCTGTTTCCATGTTGTTGAATATCAAGATGTTGTAGTATTATAGGATCTTGTTTCTAGGACACCTAGAGACTACACAATCTTCCGCAATAGTTAAGCGACTGTCAAAAACCAAGGTAGAATTATTGGCTTTGCCAGTTCTTCATTAGTTTCAGCCGTATGAATGCCACTTTGTAATGCCAGGTGGTTTTGGAGATGTAAAATATGGGGAACTTAAATGATTGGCTGAACGAGACAGAAATGGCGGGCACCAAGCTTCGAATTTCGCATCCTCAGTTTCAGCAGCGATTATAAAAAAACGATTCCCGTGTGGCTAAAAACAGAAACTCAATGAAGCTAGCAAGATGTAATACCCATGCGTGCTTCACTTTCAGTACTGGCTGACTTAACAAATCATCCCTTTCAAAGTTTAGTCATTCTTAGTTTCTCTTTAGATAGCTTTATTGAAAAGGACAGAGCAGTGAAAAGAAACAGATTTATATTGTATTTATATGGAATGTTTAAAGATACACAATTGTGATCCAAAAAGGAAAAACAACAAAGAAAACTTTCGGAGAAGGAAACAAAATTAATTTAAATTGTAGATGCCAAATGTTTGTTTAGTGTTCAAAATTATATTAATTACATTTAATGTATACATACTGGAGTGCGCAACTAGTCACTATATTGTCCTGGGTTTTCATTTACAAATTAGTGCACTCTAGGAATCATGTCAAACACAAGGAGATGATAGACATTGTACTAAAACTTTTCAGACACACACTCCATTCCCCCCCCAACCCCCCTCCTCGCCCCTCCCCACAGTTCTGGGATGAATCCATCACCCTTCTTTAGCTCTCTTCCCCACCCCAGTTCAGACCCAGCCCTATGCAAATTTAGTCTGGACACTGTTCCTCATAGCAACAGTCCAACCCGAACTACCAAGCCAGGTCTTCCCTGGTCCGCAAACAAGCATCATGTTTGCTTTGTTCGCCCTAAGTTGGCAGGGTATGCGCAGACATGGGTGCCTTGCCTGCTGTGCCACTAGATTCAGGCTAGTCTGACTCATGAGGGGTGAAATCCCGAAACCTATCCCAGGAAGCTGGTTTCCGGTACAGGGAAGACCTGGCCTGGTAGTTCAGACTGGACTGTTCCCATGAGGAACAGGGTCAAAGCTGAATTGCACATTGCTGGGTCCCACACTGGGGTAGCATAGTGAGCAAAGGAATGATGGATTAAAACCCAGAACTGTGACTGGGGAGTGAGTGGTTGAAAAGTTTCAGCGCTCCGTCCAACATCTTGTGTTTGCTCTGGGAATTATAGTCCGGTTATTTCATTCGACTTAATTGGACCTACATACTTCATGACGGAGTTGCTCAATAAAAGGCCAGGATTGGCCACACGCAGTACATAAGGAGCGATCTGGCAACGCTAAATGCGACATACGAAGTTTAAATGTTACGAATTTACTAAAGTATTTACAGGCACACTCAAATACTTTCCACTAAAAGCAAAGCTCTTAACCTATTCATTTGTCATATCCTATTAGGCATGGTAAACAGGACCTCTAACACATTGAACAGCTTATATGCTCTGTCATATTGAGGCCTGAACTATCCAATAGCAGAGATCATATATTGAGATTTCTGACCACGTATTTTAGACCTAGCCAACTTCAGTCAGTATCAACTGTTAAGTTTCCTATGTTTTATTTAGGTGAACAAGTCACTTACCTTTGGTAACACCCTTTCAGGTGGATACTCTAACCTGCAGATTTCGCACATTTAGAAACCTCCTTAGGCGCCAAACAGGATCAAGACGTTTTCATAGCAATGCTCCAGCACACCACTAGCTGGCGTTCAGCACCAGAAGTGGAGTGGAGATGCATATAAGCGCCAGCCCTGTGCACCAACATCAGTTTCTTACATGGCTCCATTCGCGCAACTGAGTTAGGAGCAATAAACATAACTGGAGGCATCAGTGTGCAGATTTCTAATTTGGAAACTTTTTAAATGGAAAAAGTGACCACTTCACAGAATGGGAGAACGGTGAGGTTTCTGCAAGAATGTAGAGAATCCAGCTGAAAGAGCATTACAGAAGGCAAACAACAGAAGTAGAAGTAATGGATACATCCACCTGCAGATTTCTCATCTTCATATCAGATACCAAAGCAATACCTTCCGATGTGGAGGGTCTGTCGAGTGCGCTCAAACAAAAAAGTCCTACAGGACTGAATGGGAGACATGCCCTTACCATTGGACCTGGCAGTCAAGATAGTAGTGCTTCATGAACATGTGCACTCGCAGACACGCCCCGATTTGACAGATGTCAAGAACAGGCACTGTGGGCCAAGCTAGTGTTAGAAGCCGTGATCCTGGCGGAACAAGACCTCACTCCTTCCGGAGACTGCTTCTTGGCCTAAGAATTGTATTGATTAATGCAGAGGACTATCCACCTTGACAAAGTTTCCTTCTCCAACGATTTAACTTTCTTTGCACTAAAATCCAGCAAAAAGCTGATCTTTCTCCTGTGGTCTCTGGTGTAATCGGTGACAAGCATAAGGCTCTTTTGAGGTCCAGCCGATGGAAGCTGTCCTCCCTTCCTCTTTCATAGAATGGCGCAGAGAGCGTTTAGAGGGAGATGGATTGCCCAAGTAAAAAGGAGTCACAACTCTTAACAAGAGGGCTGCTCTGGTCCTCGTCAACAGGTGTCTGGGAAAATAAAATGGTGTAGGGCAGCTGTATAGAAAGCCTCGGCAACAGGTGTCTGGGAAAATAAAATGGTAGAAAGCCTGGGGTTCAATCATCGAATGTAGCAGAAGAGATCGCACTGAGGAAGAGAGTTTTGAGTGTCAGAAGATGCAGAAAGCAGCCGTGCATTGGTTTGAAGTCCGTGCACGAGAAAAATCAGGACAAAATTAAGATCCCAATGTGATATCAAAAATAGTTTGTGAAGGGAACACTTGTCAACCTCTAAATAAATAGCATCATGACAGGTGACTTAAAAAAGGACAGATGGCCAAGAAAACACAAAAATGCTGAAAGGGCCAACGCAACCTATAATAGTATCCATTGAAAGTCCTTCTTGGGTCAAAGAAACAATAAAACATCGGACAGTCTGGCTTGTAAGGGGTCTATGTAGCAGACTTCACAGCAGGCCACAAATTTGGCCCAGTGTCTGGTGGAAATGGATTATGTAGAGAGATGCCTGGCAGCTAGAATGGCAATCTCAGGTGGTAGATTGAACACAGTCAACTGCCAGCATTTGATCTCCACAATGTAGGTGTAGATAAACAGGTTTGGGTGAAGAACCCTTCTCAGCTTTGGAGGCGTTATGCTATGTTATATTGACTTGTATAGTGCTCAGCTGCCCCAGCAAAGGGGCGTCCCGGAGCTTCTGGCAGCACAAACAACCGACTATGAGGAAGCTCAGCAAGACAGTATCCAAAAGCTCAGTTTAGGGGAAAGATATGGGTCTTGATTGCTTTCCTAAAGGCCAGTAGATCTTAAAGTTCTCGTATGTGTGGAGGTAATGAGTTCCACAACTTTGCTGCAACATAGCGGAAGGAGCGTCCTCCTGCTCGGCAGCGTTTGACCCGAGGTACACTGACCAAGTGTGGTTCCGCTGAGCGTAGTGCACGGAAAGGAACATATGAGGTCAAAAGGTTACAGAGTAATTTGGGGGTTGAGAGTTTTAGAATTTTAAAAGAAAGACAATGTTTTGAACTGAATTCGCTGGGCCATCGGGAGCCAGTGTAGCCTCCGGATGGTATCAGTGATGGAACAGAACCATGGAAGGCCAACCGAGGCTCTCACAGCCGCATTTTGAATGCGCTGCATCCGCATGATCTCGGCTTGATTGGCACCCAGAAGCAAAGAGCTAGCGTAGTCCAATCTTGACAGAACAGTGGATTGGACTATTAGCTGTCTAGTGGGTGCATCAAAGAACTTCAAGATAGGTTTAAGACCTTGAAGGATGCCAAAACATGTGGCTGCTACTTTTTTTGTGTGGAGACAAAAGCTAAGAGAGGAGTCCAGCCACACCCCTAGGTTTTTAACGTCAATCTTAGGCTACGGGGCTTTACCCAAAGCCTTGGGCCACCAGTGACTGCCCCATAAGTCAGTCCTCTTGCCGACCAGCAATACTTCAGTCTTATTTGCATTTAATTGCAAACAATTATATGTCATCCAGTCAGCCACAGCTGTGAGGCCACTTTTAAACCTGGAGACGTTCGGAGTTGATCCCTCCGTTAGTGCAACCACTAGCTGCGTGTCGTCCGCGTACGAGACTATAGTGAGGTCCCATTGCCTGGCGACCGCAGTCAGTGGCCGAACGTAGAGGTTGAACAACGTGGGACTCCATGCTGAGCCCTGGGGAACACCCTGCTTGATGATGTGCGCCTTTGATGAAAAAGGAGGAGTAGAGACGCGAAAGGTCCTTTCTGTCAAGAAGGATCTGAACCAAGTAAGAGCAAGGTCCCTAATCCCTACCTCCTCAAGCCGATGGAGCAGAATCTTGTGAGAGACCGTGTCAAAGGCGGCACTGAGATCCAACAGGATTAGTGCCGCCGTTTGCCTATGGTCAAGAGTGGTCCTCAGGAGCCGTCATGGCCAGAAGAGAGGTAAGAGACAGAAGATACTCCCAAAGCCGTAGCCTGATCAGAGAAAACAGACTCATGCTCAGATTTCGACCGTACCATGCTCTCCTAGCCCAATTTGGAGACACTAGGATGACTTGGACCCAGTCGTTCCTGATCCTCTTCAGAACTTAGGGCAGGAGAAGTAGAAGCAGAATGTCGTACCGGAGTTCTGTGCTCCACTCTAGCCTGAATGAGTCTCCTAGCGGGCATTTTTGGGAATTTCAACATGCATATGTTTTTACACTGCACATTCTCAATGGTGACAAAAAAAAGCCAGAGTTAACCCCACTGTTGGTAGATGCACTACACCACCTCAGGATGCAACCTCCATTCGTGATTGGTAACCGTCACTGGCTGAGCTAGTCTGCCCTGTTGCTTAAAGATCCTGCCAGGTCAGGAGACACCAGATGCTCTAGCAAATTATAGGAGGTGATGCACCACTTGGTACAGGTCCCAGGACCACAACCCTCCCTGGTCATTGCAGTACTACATGGTAGTGGTGTTGTCCATACAAACCTGCACCAACCTTCCCATGATGGATGGCAGGAAGCCCTTCAACATCAGTTGAATGGCCGACAGCTCCAACATATCGGTGGGGAGCCAGGTCTCTGCCGAAGATAACAGAACTTTGATCTCCACCTCTCCCAGATTACTGACCCAACACATCAGTACCACCTTTGTCACCATAATCACATCTGGGGAAGCGGTGAGTGGTCTGTGGCTGCTCTGGTTGCCATCAAGCAGCCACCACTGCAGATCTTTTGCAGTCTCCTCCAAAACCTTTGTGACATCCAACAGGTTTACTAGAAGCAGGATGCAGCAAGACTTCAGATCCTACCGCAGAGCCTGCATATGCCAACTGCCAAAGAGGACAACAGGATGCATGAGGCCAACAGGCATAGAAGTCTCAGAGATGCTCTTGCAGTAACACCATTACAATCCTTTATCTCGATAAGCAGAATAAATTTTAATATATGCAGCAGTGTGGCAAAGGGTATATATATATATATATATATATATATATATATATATATATATATATATATATATTCACACACACATACATATTGGGATTTCAGTTTAAAACAAAACAGGCACAAGCCATTACCCGCTCAAACATGTCCTCTTCTTACCATTATAGAACTTTCCATGTGGCACGAGGGAAATTATTTTAATATATTACCAATAATTGCAGAACAGTAATTACAGAACAGTAACAAACATTAAGTATTTTTTGGTACCAATATATGCTATAACCCCATTGTCAATATGAAATCGTAGACCCATAGGTCACACAAACAAGCATGAAAGATCTCCCTTACTTTAGGACCGCAGCACAAGCAGATTCAGTACTAGAGTTAAAAGTATGGTGAGAAACAAGGAAACAACATTACAAGTTTCACTAGTAGTGCAGACTGGGAGGTCCAGGATTGATTTGTATTGGGAGCTTTCCCACACTGCCGCTCGGTGCTGCTAGGAGGATGCTTGGAGGGGTTGCCGCGCATTGCACTATCCTCCGCCTTTGGTGGTGGTATTTCCTCTTTTGAAAGAGAAGACCTCAACATAAGAACACAACAGCCCAATGGGAGTGCACCTCCAACTTGGCACACTGTAGTGGTTGGCTTTGACATGGTTCTATATTGTGGTCTATTGCTTTGGCTCCTGCAACCTACACTTACGTATATTTCACTCTGCCCCACTCCTTGCATTCTAGGACATCTCCCTGCTGCCTGCACTTCCCCTCTAAATGGTATTTTCTTTTAGTTTTTATGCAGTACACAGCTGAGGATCATGACCTTCCCATAACACCAAGAAGAGCTGAAAAGTTGGCAGCCGTGTGAACCCATTCACACCCACACTTACAGAAACATTCGTGCAGCACCACTAGTGCCGGAGAGCTTTCGTTATATGTTGTAAATTCCTGCTCCCAAAGAGCTTTCTTCCCAGCACTACTTAAGCTTGCATACATCTGCTCAATAAACAAAGACCAAAATGAATGACAATGCAATGTTTATTCTAGAGTACCTGTACTTTCCCCCTGACTTCGATTAAAGTTGATTCACTTCAAAATATTATTCATAATGTAGTGTGGAAAAGGAAACAGACTGTACTCAACATGCAAGTGCCACATGCATGAACAAAACCAAGGAAAACATTACATTTTTAATTTTTTTTTATTGACAATATTGACATTGTCGATTGAATGTGCACTCAGATATTATTTTCTCTTCACTCATTCTTAAGAAAAATGTAACAAAAACAGACATTGCACTTTTTAGCGAAAGTGGTACAAAATAATGGTATAGTCCAGGCGACGTCTGGTCGCTGGTTTTACAGTAGCTTCAGTGTTTCTGATACATTGTCAAACTCATTAAAAAGAAATTCTAAAACACATTTGCTGGGATAAATATTCGGCTCAATAGTCCGTACTATACAAGGTACATTTCGGAATCATGTTGTCATGTTTTTTCCGCCACCATCTTACTAGCAATTTACATTTTTACACGCACATAAAACCTATGTCCCTTTAATTTATATTTGTTAAAAATCAGACGGATTGCCATATTGGACCTAAAAAGAGGAAAACAAACGGTAATTTTCACTTTGTTTGGTAAAAATAAATATCATAGGGGGTTAAAACTTTGTTTTGCAAAATGGTGGTAAGGGATGCCTGTGCCAATCAAACACGATATGAGCCAACTATCCATTGTTCCTTGGGCAAAAAGAATAAATCAACAGAGATATAGAAGGTCTGTTGCGACTCAGAATATGAAGTCACTGGTTTTATTAAAAACCAACAGGGCGATATGCAGAGGAGCACTTTAAAAATCCTCTTAAATAATGAGGGAGAGGGGAAAATCAAAGCTATGCCATTTATTTACAAGTGAAGGTCAAAATATTCTTTAGCTTATTTCACATATTTCATATTAACAATGATCTCTCACACACACACACACTCACCTCCTAACACCAATACATAAATATTAAACATAACGATAAGCTTCATTCACTGCCAATACATCTGTAACACTATAAAAAAAGCAGATCAGGAGTATGGTAACAGAACAGTCACAATTAAGTTAAAAAAACAAAATACACATTTACAGGTACATATTAGAAAACAAAAGGGGATGCTGAAAAATAGGTGTAAATTATTTCAGCTGCGATTTCCTTTTGATATATAGAGTCTAAAGTGAGGGTGCATTTTTTTTAATCCAGTGTTGGATGTCTATAGCAGACTATCCTCAAAGATAAAGGGACGGGCAATGTAATACATTCAGTTACGAAAATATACCAATAATTTCACTTTTGATAAATTACACCAATGATCGATTTTTCTTAAACATTTATGAAATGTCTCTGGACTAGAATACTCGATACATGTACTTAGCAATGAAGTAAAAAAAAACTCCAAATAATACTCAGGAAACACTTGTGAGGAGTGTTCTCATGAAAGTTTTCGGCAGTGTCAACAAGTCACTGTCCACCACTGAAAGTGACCATAACAGATCATAAAAAGTGAAGCAACTTATTGGGTTTCTGGAAAAAGTACCTATGATTCATTTGTTCAGACTGGGACAGGTTTATAGGGGTACAATATGTAAATTGAGCATAATCTAAGGTATACATATAGGAGCAGGGCTCCACAGTAACATGTATTAAAGAAATTACTGATAAAGTGGGATAGATGGAGAACAGGATCAAGAACCAGATAGTGAAACTGAAAGGTAAAGAGAGGAGTAGAGAGAGCTACAGAAAAACTGAGATATCTAGTGAGAGAGACAGAGAGAGAGATAGATAAAGACAAACACACAGAATGATGGAGTGATAGTGTGATAAAGAGGGAGAATCTCAAAGTAAAAGCAAGAGAAATATACAGACCTAAAGACAGGCAAACAAATACTGAAAGAGACAGCGACTTAAAGCAATAGAGGCCGGACAGATACATAGAACTTACTCCGCAGAGAGGAGAGGGCTGCTTTCAAGCAGGGAAGGCACATAGTGTAAAATCAAAGCCATGTAATACAGGTTTGGTTAGTGAAGGATAACATATGAATACTGTTCTGTCAAACGACTTTGCAGTAGACTGGAAAATGGAATCCTTCAACCTATTCTGTAAATCTAGAAGACACCGATCGCAATCTAGCATAGAATTTCCACCATGCAATCTAGCCGATGTAAACGTACTATCCTGCCATAACACTAAATTTGGAGTGTTTAATAAGTGCTTACAATGTTCACATTTAAGGTGACGGAGGCAAATGAATCATAACAGTTACCCCAGAATGATGTGATGTGGATAATTGGAAAACTGGGGTTAAGTGTCATAAGGTGCGGCACACAATAACCAATAGGCCACATCTCCTTCGAACAACAACAAGTGCAAACTTTGTAAATTACGGGTTTGTTGTTGTGGATTAGGAGGTTATATTAACAGCTTGTAAATTAGAAGTAAGATATTGAGGTGCAGACAGATCACATCATTTGTGTATGTTCACGGAAATTACTTATAATAGCTAGTTTTTAATAAAGAGATTCATACTGCACGCTCGCTGTTTCAAAGTGCTGTAAATAGCATATGTTACGGTCACACAATTTAAAGGTACACGTTCTACCAACCTTGGAAGGATGGAAGGTTGAATCTGCCATGCCACTATTTCAACTGGTGAATTTCATACTACTGCTAAGGTCAGCGCCGAGCTTCACCTCACAATGTACCTCTATACAGCTTTATTTAACTCCTAACCCTTCGCCCCTCTCGCTTTCCTTACTATGAGTCTTCTCAGACAGCCAATTGCCAAGCCAAATACAAAATAAAAGACACCCCTCGCCCAGAAGACTCATGTTTTATTTCCTATCTGTTCTGTTCCTGTAAAAGACACCCCTCGCCCAGAAGACTCATGTTTTATTTCCTATCTGTTCTGTTCCTTTAAGGAAAACTGGCTGCATTAAAAAAAAAAAAACGCTTTATTGAAAAGCAGTCCGAGACATGGAGGTCTGCTGAGCCCAACAGACCACCATCCCTGGGAGGGCCAGCCATTCCCATTGGGGTCGCAAATTGCGAGTGGCTCATTAATATTCATGAGTCAAGGAATTTTACGACCCGCTTGGGAATCGCAATCAGTGTCTCCGACACGGTTGTACATAGCATTTTGTGAGTCGCAAATTGCGAGTTGCCATTGTGATGCAATTTGCGACTCGCAAAATGCTTGGTGGTACATCTGGCCCTTTACCCATCCACAGCAGACTTGTTCAACGATAAAGTCATTTGTGCAGGATGGGGTTTCTTTTGGATTAAAGATTTATTCCTAGCATTGGAAAACAAATAGCTTCTATTCAAGCTTTTAGAACTTCTTGGATGCAATCTTCTGGATCCAAGTGCAGTAATTTTCAGTGTTTTTAAGGAGCTGCAAATTTTGTATCCTGCCCCTCCACATCAGTATCAGTCTTGGGATTTGTTGTTGGTTCTAGAGGCATTAAAATCGTCACCATTGGAGCCTCTGTATAAGATTGGTATTTCCTTAGTTGCTAGGATACTGGGGAAGATGGCTGCAGCTACTTCTAAGCATATTTTCTGCAGGATCTTTGAGGATAGGCTGGTCTTGAGTTTGCTTTCTTCTTTCTGTCCACAGGTTAATTCACCTTTTTATCGGGAAAAGGATGTACTCCTTCTGCAGTTTTTTTCCTGCTATGCTGTGTATAGAGAGGACGAGCAGCTGCACAATTTTGTTGCTAGGAGGGCTCTCCTGATATACCTTGAAAGAGTAGCACTCGTGTTCGACAGCGAGTCATTGTTTGTTAATTTTGAGCCTGCCCAGAAGGTTTGTAAGCTGGCTGTGGCTTTCTTAAGTTGCTGGGTTAGGTCTCTTATTGCAATGACATTACGTCGGGAGTTTCTCGTCTCCGAGTGGTACCTAGAGCAGGTTGACTTGCGGTATGTTTACCTCGATGGCTGAGATCCTCTATTAGAGAGATTGGTAGGGCAGCAACTTGGGCTTCCCCAACTACTTTCATTAATCACTACAGGATTGTTCAAGACATTGAGTTGGAGGATGATTTTGGTTCAAAGTTCTTAACCCCTTCAGTGCGGCGCGAATTTTCGCGCTGTGCTGAAGGTTCTAATGAGCCTATCGGCTCATGACGGAACGGTTCCGTCATAAGCACAGCTCAACCGACGCTCATGAAGGAACCGTTCCGTCATGAGCATGGAAGGGGTTAAGCTGTAGTCATGTAACCTCTAGGACCAGGAGATGTGAAGCTGTGCAGGTCTTCCACTTTGTATGAAAGCTGTAGTAATGTAAGCTCTAGGACCAGGAGTTGTGAAGCGGTGCAGGTCTTCCACTTTCTATGAAAGCTGTAGTAATGTAACCTCTAGAAAGAGGAGTTGTGGAGAGGTGCAGGTCTTCCACTTTCTCTGAAAGCTGTAGTAATGTAACCTCTAGAAAGAGGAGTTGTGGAGCGGTGCAGGTCTTTCACTTTCTATGAAAGCTGTAGTAATGTAACCTCTAGGATGAGGAGTTGTCTTCCACCATCTATGAAAGCTGTAGTAATGTAACCTCTAGGACCAGGAGTTGTGGAGCGGTGTAAGTCTTCACATTTACCCGATTATTAATCATATGAAGTGGAAGTGAATTCTCTTAATCTGGGTTTGCATTATATCATAACAGGGCCATGCCAGGAAACGTTGTGCGTGTAAGGAGACATCACACTTTTGGCAAGCTCAAAGCTTGACGTCTTCCACTTCACCTCGCCGGATGCAAGGAGATGGCCAATGTTTGATGAGTTTGAACTTGGGGTTGAAGGGGGGGGGGGTTGTTGCTCTAATATGATTATTTGAATCTAATATAGGTATTTACACTCTGACCTGGGGATTGAGTGCTATCAAAGAGGCTCCAGGGCCCCTACTGTCGCCCTCTTGATCTGCTAGTATACAAGCAGTAGAGTAAGAATGAGCTGGAGAACTGCAATATTGCCAATACCTGTTGAGCAAAATAAAAGTCACATGTAGAATATTCAGTTTGATGAAGTATACCCCATAAGTTTGCAGTGAAACAATTTGCTGTGCATACAAATGTATTAAACATAATCTGTGAAGCAGCAAAGAAAGTCTTAAATGTACTATTTGATCTCAGTTCTAAGTTGTTCGGTCTATAAAAGGAGTACAAGCATTATCTTGACAGTTCTGTGTTAGATTAACACATTGGTAGACATCCTTGTGCACATTCTAGTGTGCAATTATTTAGAAGCCTGTAATGCAGGATGCCATGAGTAGGCCACAGGGATTTGACCAGAGCTTTGGGTGAAGTGAGGAGTTCTCCTTCTCATTTCAGAATCTCTAGCATTAAGCAGTTGAACACCTGAAATGGACCACCATGGCCACTATGATACTAAATTTAGCCCGAATCAGTCAGTAAACCATAAGAGGAAACACACACATTTGTCTTGCATAAATGAGCAGCTATGACCACTTAATATTAGGTGAACATATTCCTGAGAGTTTGTAATGTAAGGCCTCTATGAAGTTTACTTAACCCCCATCATCTGCAGAGCTCGTCTTATTGATAGCCTTGTCAACATGAAACTTATAGTGACAGATATTTAATGCAGATTATGAACAGGAGTACTAGGAGCTCTTGCACAGCTGCCTAATAATAAGACTTGCTCTATTCTTCAAGTCAAGAACTAAGCTTCGTTCACTGGACTTCCCAAATGGAGTACTCGAGAACATGCAGCTATCAACTGCGCCCCAACAAAAGTAGCGCATAGGCATAACCGATGTTCATACGCATCAACAGTTCCTGAACTGCTGGCGGCGGAAAGCTTTTCTGCTCTATAGACCAAAATACTAGCCCTCCAACTAATCTACTCTGATGTCAGTAATGCAACGCACATTTATTTTAGTGGACACAAACCTAGGGATAGCTAGATTTTATTGATCCAGGTAGGTTTATAATCATGAACACATTACAAATAGAGCTTGTAGGAAAATAGTAGCACATCTACAGCCAGGATCTGCATTTAAGCTTGATGATAGTGAAACAATGTAACTCAAAGGGTCCATTAAAAAAAAATAGTAGTGGTTGTGACATCAGCTACAAAGGCAGATGTTCACACACAGTGTATGCTCTCTTGTGAGAGTCAATGCGCTGGAAGTCTTCCCAGTAACTCACATGGTCATAGTACAAAGAATACTTTACAATCTGCCTTGAGAGGATTTCACTTTAAAAGACTCGGGTAATATACACAAGTCTATGCTGTAACAACTACTTCCCAGTGCCTTCACAAGTACATATTCAACTACATCAGAAGATGCTGTTTACCAATAGAATTGCTAACTGTGCAGCAGGGTGAAGAGGCCAGTAACAAAATGAAACCTGCAATGTAGCCTGAACACAACATCATCAATACAATCGCTGCCAAAAAATAAATAATGCCTGGTATAACAAAGAATTATCCTCAATTGAACTGCAAATTAATCAACAAATAGTTATCAAAGAAACTGTAGTGTGACTGCTGTACTTATTTAAGTCTACGCTGATCAACAGTACCATCGAAAATGGGCATGACAAGCGAAGAGGGAGCACACGCAGCAGAGAGCACAACCAAATGTGATGTCCTATGCTAGGCAATGGCTGTGCCGAAAAGCAATATTATTTGTATATAAACCTAAAAACTCTGTTTAAAAATCGATAAAACCAAAGCTTTTTCTGGTGGGCCTCATCAGGGGGTGCAATATCACTCACTTGACACAAGTGGAACCAGACAAATCACAATATTGGATTTTAGTCATGGGACAAAAGCAGCACCTACATGTAAAATGCTTAACAGTGGTCAGCTAGCGAGCAAACACAAAGCTGCAAAACGATACGGCCCCAAAGCGTCATGGAGTAAGAGTCTTGGCTACCCCAGATTATCAAGGCTTGAGTTGGTGCCAAGCTTGAAGAAAATGCACAGTTTTTTCTTAAGTGTCTACAAATTGTTAAAGATAATCCGTTGAGTCCAGAAGATAATGGTCAGGCTGTATTTCTGTACATGGATTTGCTTGGGCACATTAGTTTCAAGTCGGTACCTTGCAGCTCAATACATGTTCTGCTAAAAATATACTCATTCTGACCAAAAAACCCGTTCAGTAGGAAACGTACCATATTATGCCCTATGATTGTTTTGATTGGCCTAGGTCAAACAGTGTTGAGCACCTCTTCTGAAACATGAAGCACGATAGAAGCCATAAAATGGCTCTTTGTTTGGGCAAAAACAGAAGCAAAAAAAAACAACAAGTTAACGAACAGTCCACCTTGAGTTACAAAAAGTAAAATTTTCTGTTTACAAAAATACTAATCGGTGGCCTAAATTCTTCCAAACCTCAGTAGTCTGACATCGGATTATCAGGGCAGGCAAGTCAGTATTCCTTGCACTCCAGTAGTGCTGGACATGCTCCCGTCAGATATTCCTTACTTCTGAAGTGAAGTACATAGTACCCATAGTTGACACTGTTATTAGATCATGTTTGTTTTGCTCAGTTCAAAGTGCAAATGGAAATTCTGCCCCACCTCTGCCTCATGTCTGCTCTGCTGCTCCCACAGGGGCAGCTATGGCTACCTCTTCCTTTGGAGGCGGTTCTATATAAATTGGTGTCACAGAGGAAGGTTTCTTCACCCTGAAAAACAAAACATACCAGTCAGTCCCATATTCATCAACACCATAATTTAATACAACAGTGACACAAGCATGTGTATGTAGGGATCTATATGTATTTCGGCTCTGCAAATACTGAAATTTAAGTGAAAGTTTACCTACCTAATACAACTTTCAGAGCATGAGTCCCATCCAGCAGAACAACAGATTTAACATTTATGAAAATTTGAGAAAAAACTTGAGTGCATAAACTGTTTGGCAATATTCAGTGCCAACTGTGGAATTAAGATACAGTGAATGTTTGTTACAAAATACACAGGATTAGCCCAGTTTTCAAATAGTGGTAATTTGTTGATCGCTTTGAACATCTTTGTAGGATACTGGGCTTCTGTTGCAGTATCCTCCCCCACTCCCCCTCAACATGTTGGGCTCCTTTTTCAGCTGCTGGATGCTGATTTTCGACTTTGACAGTGTACTGAGTGAGGCTTGCTAACCAGCCCTCAGTGCTGGTGCTCCTTCCTTAAAAGGAAGTGATGTCTGATTGTTTTACAACTGGCCACAGACTTTAGTACCCCTGTAAGTCACTAGTAAATGGAACTGCTGATATCTAGGGCATGAATACTAAAGGCGGTTCTTAAGGGCTCCAGTATATCTTATGCCTCCTTAGGGGACCCTCGCACACAGATATGCCCCTGTAAGGTCCAGTTCCAATGAAGGATATTACAAGGGAGCAGGGAAGCCATCTTAAGATATGTACTGGGCACTGGTCAAAATGAGTTTCCTCTGGGAATGTCCACAGATATATTGGACCCAAAAGCTAGACAACATTGACCGCCATCTAGATACCTTCTCAGATTTCCCTCGTATACTTTATTAGGTCTACCTAACTCTCTCACTTATCCCCTAAAACCATTACAGGGCCAGCAAATTGGAATTGCCCTGGGTGCAGCTTTACAAAATATACTTACGCACTGGGGAACGACACACACCTACTCACTGGGTTGGCTCCACCGCCTGTATGTCCTCGGGATGGAAAACATACTTTCCACTACAAACGGGCATCATATGGGGTCCTCTGGAAGCCATACAGACCTCTTCTAGCCCAAAAATTTCGAGAACTGACTTGTCCTAAATACCTCCGAACACTGCGGCTCGCTGAAGTAACTGCCACTTCCGTCTCAGGGACAGATTCATAAATTAACATAGAGCTGTGAAGAATATAGTTACAGAGTCAACTGAGTGCTTGGGAGTGGGTGAGGGAGGTGTTTTCATTATTCTGTTATTATTTACAGTAGCTGCACCTTGTAGATTGATGAAGCTGTATATTAAAAAGGCATTTATCCTACAAGTTGGCATAAATGAATAAAAAGATTTAAACCACAAAATGAGTTTTCCAGCTACATAATAAGTTTACTGAAATCTATGGTGTTTGGTATCAAACACCTGCATTAATAAATCCAAAGTGATACCAGTGATGGATTTATTAATACATGCACCCAGAGGCTTCCTTAAAGGTACGTCCTGAACCCCACTAGTCCTCCAGTGTGCTGGCTAACTGGTTCTGTCCAGCCTGCCATCGAAGACGCTAGGAGAGGAGAGCCCTACTCTCAGAGGTCAGAAACAATGCCTGCTCTGGCAGGAGGTGTTTACTCCAACAGGATGGCTAGTAAATTAGCATGTGAATTTAGGCACCTTCAAAGAGCACCACCCTTTGATATGCGAACCTGGCTTCCCCCAGACCTGGATGATGCTCCACCCCCCCTACCCTGAGGTCCATTAGGTACCAGGATAGGAGGGAAAATTAGCTATACAAGAGGCTTGTTAAATTGTCACGCCGGACCCATCTCTAGGGTGGGAAGCCTGAAGTGAACACGAAGATAGGAATTTCACCATCTTCTTTGTGATGGAATTAGGGATTCTGGGAGAGGGTGATGCCCACTCCTCAAAGGAAGTGGCCATCTAGGATGTGTAGTGACCCCAAGGGTACGGTGCCCATTGGCTACTATCCTTCACCCTCCTTAATTCTCCTAAATTGAGTATTTAGCCCCCCCCCCCACACCAGGAAATAAGATTTTACTACTGAGAACAGAGAAAGAGAAAAGTAGGACCAAAGAGAGAGCACACTGAAGACCTGCGCCAAAGATTGGCACAAAACCTGCCCGGCTGCTTGCCCTTCGACCATCACTGGACTGCCTTCGCCAAAGGATGGACACTCTTCCAAAAACCGTGGGAGGACTGCCCAGCACCTCAACACCTGGAAAAGATCTCCCTTGGAGTAGAGGAGCTACTCTCCTACATCTGCAGGCACCGTAAAGCATCTGTTGGTCCACCGTGTTGCCAGCCATCGGGCTCTCCAGAGCAGCCTTACAGGGTTTAGAGACACCAGGACTTTGAGGACCCGCCCAGCACCAATACCATGGGTACTAACGCAGTTGCAGCAACAAAGACTTCTTGGTGTTCCAGTCTGGATTCCAATTGCATCAGCAAGACCTTTCGTCGAGAGACTGTCACCCTTCTGCCTTGTTTTGCCTCTTCACCAAGAGACAGAGTGAGTCTCTGACAGACCGCAACGAAATTCCTCAAAGCACCCCTGCACCTATGCCCCATAGCCCGAGTCCGAGGGAGGCAACACTGACAACATTGTCCTGAGACCCTCTGGAGTTAAGCTCAACCTTGGGCTTGGCCAGACTGGTCCCCCAGTAAATACCTGCAGTCGGTTTCTGAAGGAACCGAGAACCATGAAAGTCTTTAGTGACACGACCCTGACGGACAAAGCCCCACTGAACACAAGCCCCTAATCAGAGTTCAAGTACACCAATGGTGTCCCTGCGTGTCCAAGACCCTCAAGACATGAGCCCTCACTGTGAGAAATTGGCTCTTTTGACATGGTTAGCCCCCCACTTTTTGTCTTGAAAATGAACGATTTGGGGCTACTGAGAGCAGACCACAGGCGGGTGGTAGAACGAGTCACCATCAATGAGAGCGACATTATTGAAATGAGGCCAAAACTGTCCACCACAGAAGATAAGCTGGCAGAGATGGAAACGCGGGTGCACACCGTGGAGCTCAGAACGAAGGACGCTGAAAAAAGGTTGCATTGTAATAATATGAGGGTCATGGGCCTCCCGAAAAAGTCAAAGAGGTCAACCTGATCGAGTATCTAGAGAGGTGGATCACTGCGAATGTGTCGAGGAGGGCCTCTCCCCTTACATCGCCCTGCAAAGGGCCCAGAGGGTGCCAGCGAGGCATCCCACCTGGGGGATCCCCATGTCCGGTGGTGGCGCAGCTACTGTTTTACAGAGACCATGTACTTAGTCAGGCCTGACTTAAGGGTCAACTGGTGGTGGAAAACAGCACAGTCCGAATTTCTCACGAGCAGTTAAAAAGCAAAGAGCATCCATCATGGAGGGAAAAAGGAAACTACACCAGTTAGGAATACAGTATTCAATGGTGGTCCCAGCCAAACAGAGTGGCAACAACAACTGGGACATGGTTCCTCAATACGCCACATGAGGCGTGGGTTTGGATCGAACAGCATGCACCCCCCAGGAAAGACAGGCGGGAGAGGAAAATGGACAGTCCGAGAAAGGGGAGGAAAGTCTCTGGCTGCCCCCTCTGAAGCAGAGAAAAAGCGAGAAAGGGAAAGGACAGAGGCGGCGATAGCTTCTCTCAGTGCGCTAGCGACTGGAGAAACATCATTGCTGGCAAGGGAGGAATCCAGGGACTCCGACTCAGACCACAGCTCCAGCACGGTGGAGATACTGGTGGTGACCCCCAGATCGGCAGATGAAATTATATGAATAGCAGACATGCAAGTATAAAAGGGGGGGATGAGGGAGGGAGGGGGGGCCAGGTGGGTCCAATGGCAATACTGCACTACACAGACCCAGTGACCCCTCAAATTGCACGAATAAGTAGTTCACTGGATTTGAGGGGAGGGGGGTGAGAGTCTGGCGGGATCGGGAGGACTTTGCTCGCCCTCAGATTGTGTGTCCTGTACAGTCACTCTAGTCTTTACTTCTTGTAACCTATTGCATAATTACACAAAGTTTGAATGTGGGAAGAGCCACTCACTTGTCCTGGGGTGCGGGGGTTTTGGGGGGTATAAAGTTCTTAGTTGGAGCCCATTGCTTTTTGTTTCGCCATTTGCTTGCAGGGAGGGGCTCATGTAGGGGGTGGATTGCACCAATGGGTAGTTGCATGACATACAATTTTATGTCCTGGAATGTCAGGGGGATGCAAACTATGAGGAAGAGACATAAAATATACTCCTATCTGAACAGGAGGCCGTCCATATTGCCCTGCTACAAGAAACTCTGATCCTGGCCTCGGAGGGGGCACGTTACATCATAGATGGTGGGGCAGACCTACTACACCTCATTTTCAGCATTCACCAGAGGGGTTCTGATCTGGATGAGAGCAGGAGTCCCCTTCCAGCACACGGGAGAAAGAGCTGATCAGGAGGGCCGCTACCTAATATTCACAGGCAGACTAGATGGCCAAGAAGTAACAATAGTTAATTTATATGGACCTAAAACAGACCATATTGCTTCCATGAATAAGAGGTCTGCCATTTTAGTTCCCTTCACGATGCACTCCATTATCCTGTGGGGAGATTTTAACAGTGTAGCTGACCCCAGCGCACAACTGCTCCCATCCCCCACTTAGTAACGCCCCAGTCAATAGGGAAGCAATGGCCTTCACAGAGTGGCAGACCTGGTGAGAGCTGGAGGACACATGGAGACATACGCACCTGATGGATTGGGAATATTCTCACTTCTCACACGTTTGTGAGATGCACATTCAGTAGGATAACTTCCTGTGTTCTCCTAAAACACATGCCCTAGTACAGGGGGTGGAAACCTTGACCCACACAATTTCTGATCACAATCCAGTCCCGATACGAATAAAATGGGGGTCAAGACACCAGCCCATCCCCACCTGGAGACTAAAACCAGAAGCGATGGAGGACCAGGTCTTCCTCAAGGACACTAGGTCACATAACACACTTTTTTTTTAAAACAACGACACAACAGAATCCAAACTGATAGACTGGGACAGTAATTTGGGGCCAGTGCATTGCAACGTCCATTGGGGTGTGTGAACGTTCGCAGGAGACATGGTAAGTGCAGCACGAGAGCTATGGGAAATGAAGGAACAGAGGCCAGGACGCCCAGCGATACGACAGGAGCGAGAAGGTTGCCACCCAGGAGGAATGACTGAGGTGTTTCGATTATAAAAAATACATGGAACACACCCATGAGGAAAGGGATAATGCAGGTAGCCTGTTGGCCTGGCTAATCAGACTCACAGAGGCAATACTATAGTGGAAATAGCAGATCAGACCGGACATACCCTATATACACAGGCAGAGATAAACTGCAGTTTTCTGGAATTTTATAGGACTTTATACAAAAGCTCTCCAAGACCTGGGAAGGGTGGGGGGGAGTGGGTGATGATGGACTTCCTGGCTCACCTCCCACTCCCACCCTGACAGACGAGAATGCAGATTTACTGGGGGAAGATATTATGGAGCATGAAATAAGTGGCCATTAAAGGACTTGCCAGTGGCAAAACCCCAGAAACAGATGGGTTCCCTGCTGAGTTCTATGCCTCATATGTGGAGGAACTTGCTCCACGACTATTAAGGCTGTATGCAGTGGCCAGAGAGGAGGGAGTCCTCCCCAAGACTACACGCAAGGTGCTAGAAGTCCCACTGCTTCAACTGGGTAAATCGCCCCTAGAATGCATGGCTTAGAGGCTGTTAATGCTTAATTTGGACTTTAACATTTTGAGTAAGCTGCTAGCGACCAGAGTCCTCCCCTTTATGACTACTCTTGTCCACCCAGTCCAGGCAGGGTTTATCCTGGGAAGAAATGCGGCCTTTATCATTAGACGACTGCTATCTATACTAGAGGTGAGCGGGCGGAATGGGGGAGAAGGTGCTGTTTTTGCGATAAACAAAGAGAAGGCTTTTGATAACCTTGAATTGGGGTTTCTGTATGCTGTGTTGGAGCAGATGTGGATTGGTCAGGGTTTTTATATGATGGGTGCAGCTGCTGTATGCAGAACCGCCTGCTAGGGTGCTAACGGGTCACACAATCTCGGAGCAGTATCAGGGTGAGAGGGGAACACTCTTCCCCCCTGCTATTCGCTCTGGCTATGGAACCTCTGGCGTGCCTAGCCCGAACAGGCGGTAGATACCTAGGACTGCAACTGGGAAGGTATACCCATCACATTTCACTGTATGCTGATGATCTACTCTTGTTCCCGAATGACCTGGAAGGGAAACTGAGAGGGGCCTAGAACATGATGGTGGAGTATGGGGAGCTGCCAGGGCTCAGAGTAAATTGGCAGAAGTTGCATCTCTTCCCATTGAAGGACGACAGAGCCCCACTGGATGTATTGGGGGACCTAGTGTGGGAACCTCGCTGCTTAAAATAGTTATAGTTTATCATTCCCAAGCAGATATTCAAGAGGGGCACATATTAGGGATGGTGAGCTCTTTAAAAGACAGCATCACCTTCTGGGGGACTCTCCCTATATCTGTTGCTGGCAGGGTAGGCTTACTAAAGATGGTGGCTCTCCTGAGATTAATGTCTTTTTTCACCACTCTGCCTGAATGGATACCGAAAGCACGGTTCACAGAACCAGACTCATACATGACATCAGTCATATGGGGGACGGGACGGTGGAGGGTGGCCTTGGCAACCCCAAACGACCGACAGAAGAGTGGGGTACTAGCTGTCCCCGACTTTGAATCATACTATCTGTTGGGGCAGCTACAGAGGTACATGCAATGGATAGCGGGGAGACTGACACAAAAAGGAGAAATAGTGTCGTTTACCAATGAGTGTGACAAGCACCTACAAACCCTTTCGAGGGTTCGGGGAACACAACAGGAGTGTACAAATGAATAAAAGTGATACAGCGGTGCAGGGGAAGGTGCCTCCAGAAGACACAAATTGGACAGCCTTATTCACCGGATCTTCCAATGACGATGCTCCAGGTGCTGCCACATGGGGGACAATGGAGGGGCCTGGAGGATTGGATACAGTCAGGGGCTACCAGATTGGGAGACCTGTATAGAGATGAGGAGCTCCTGCCGTTAGAGACATTTCAAATGGACCGGGACATCCCCAAGGCCAGTTCTTGCTCCACAGAGAGGTTATGGCGGCTACTCAAGGACCATGGGGAATGGGCACCTTGGAACCTAAAACCACTTCACTTGTGGATATATAGAAATGGTGGGGGCACTATAAAGGCAGTCACCTGCCTTTGCAGAGCGATTGGTAAGGACTCCCTCCAACCCCCGACAATACTGAGGGATCACTGGACGGTAGCCCTGGGCATTCCTATGGAAGATAATGACTGGGAGAACATATTTAGCAAGGATCGCTAAGTTTTCGAGGCACGCTCGCTTCCGACTGATTAATTTCTACGCTCTACATCTAGCATATCTCAACCCAGAACATATCAACCGTTATTTCCACTGGGAAGATGTGGGGTGCCCGCGATGTGGGAAATCGGGGAGGACATGCTGCATATGTTCTGGGGTTGCCCAACATTACTTATATACTGGCAGGAGGTGACAGCTGAAGTAGCAAAAATAACCAAACGGAAGGTTCCATGTACGCCAGTGCACTGCCTCCTTAGCCTGTTCTCCCACACATCTAAATCGAGGGTCACTGACAGTTTCCAAGATTTGGCCTACATGCTGGCCAGGCGTGAAATCACAAGCCGATGGAAAGCACTGGGGGCCCCACTTAGCAAGATGGAAAGATGAATTGCAGAAATGGGCGAGCTGCGAGAGTAGGATCCTGCTTAGGAACGCACACAGAGGTATTGGCAAAATAGAAAGGGCCAGAGCTTGGGAAGCCATGGCGGAGTGTATGAGAAACCCCGAGTCGGATTCAGGCGAATCACCGCCTGCGGTACAATCCCGACAGGGAAGCCCACCAAGACCAGACTGGGAGAAGGACACAGAACAGATGCAACCAGTAAGGTACAATAACACAAGTTAAGAGAACAGCTGGGAGGTTAATAGGGAAGGCGAACAGCGAGAGGGGCTGGAACCCTCACCCTAACAGAGCAGCAGCACCCTGCACACAACTGAACACTCCGTGAATGTAGTTGGGGAGCGGGAGAGGGGAGTTGTTGGGGGATTTATTCCTGGAACAGATAAATGGAACAGAAGGAACAGATGTAACTATTATTAATAAGGGTATGTAAATAACAAATACTTGCTATCGGACAAGAGAAATGATGTTCATGAAAGTATATGTTTAACCTGCAAAAGAAATAAAATCTGTTTACAAAAAAATTAAACACCTAGTGGTATACAATATACAGAGCCAGCTTCCTATACCACATGTGGGTTCTACCAAACTGCCCCCCCCAGTCCCTGGCTGCAGCCTCTTTCCAACAGGACCATTTCGCAGACTTAAACAGGGCACTGGACGCCGAAAAGCACCTCTGCACTCTGATGTCCCAGAGCCGACTGAGGAGACCTGTTAGTGCTGACTTGGACCTTGCCCTATATTTACCTCAAGTCCTGAAGAACAGTCCCGTAAATAGTTGAAAAAGTGACCAAATGCACTATATGTCCCCCACCCCGCCCCCCCAAGGGCATAACACAGGCCCCCGCAGCCCCAGAGTTGCGTGGAAGCTCCGGGCCCGTGCTTTCGTTTGATTTCATTTCAGGGACCCCCTCGCTCCAGTGACCCCCTGACTCAGCGGAGGAATTAAATGGTGAGCACAGCCATGGTGCGCGAACGGCCTTTAAATTAAAGTGTACGCGCACGGTCAAGGGAGTAACACAGGAAGCACCTGCAGCCCCCCGGGCCACGTTGCCGGGGACCCGGGCCGTGCTCCAGGGGTCCCCTCATAAAATAAAATAGTGCGTACGACGGCGGCGCACGCCCGGCCTCTTAATGAACCAAATGGCCTCTGAGGCAGGCTCTAATGGTGCGCGGGCCACTGTGCGCACAATATGTCTAAGCGTCTGCTCGAGCCGCAAGTGTGTGGCTTCAGGGTGGGTGGGGCTGCTGGTGAGTTAGCACTCTGAATGTTAACAGTGTGTGAGCATACGATTGTCATGCGCAGCACAATTATGAGTGTGCATGAACGTGACTGCCACAGAAGCTGCAGGTGTATGTGACTGTCCGAGCCAAAGAAGTAGGGAGTGGTCCGTGGTGGCGAGGAGTCCCTCTTTTGTCCGAAAATGGAGAATAACTGTCCACTTCTGGCTGACCTGGCTAACGACTTCGCCTGCAAGAGCTTTTGTAAGTACGAACCTTGCACCTTTATAAATCTTGTGCATTTACTTGTGAAGAGTCTCCCCCCCCCCCTTTTAGGAGAACATTACCACTTATACAAGTGCATATTCTAAGTATTGAAAAATCACTCTCTTAAAAAGTAGTTAAGTAGATTACGATGATCTTGGTGTCTAAATTCATTTAAAATCTTTTATTTTTATAAATTGTTGTCGGATTTCTTTATTGAGTGTGTGTTTCACTTACTCAATCTGTGTGTCCAATAAATACTTAACACTATCCTCTGATAAGCCTAAACTGTTCGCCCACAATACCACAAAAGAGAGCATTCGGGATTATTTTAACCCCTGTAAACCAGTAAGGGTCGCCTGGACTCTGCACAGTGTCTTCATTTTGGCCCACTATATAGAGAGCCAGCTTCCTACCATCCTGTTGTGAACACCTATTCAATTTCAAACATGTATTTAACTGCAGATTCGTTTTTCTCCATCTATTAGAAAGTGTAAAGCTTTAAACATGCCCCAAAGTGCCAACATTATGCCCGCCTCCTACCTAGGCTAACATTTTCATTATTGATATTATAATCACTGCACTGTCATGTCAATATGTAAATCGAGATGACATTTATCGGCATACCTATTTTTCTGATTGGGACTTTAAGGTCTCCAAGTATCTAAACATGAGATAAAATATGCAATCAAACTTCGATATCCGACCATTAATGGAAGGAGTTCTGCGACGGAACTATAAAGACAAAGGTCATGCCAGTTTGCTGTGACAAACGATTCAGGAGCAGTTCAGAAAAGTGGCCTTCAGCTTGGCACTGCTTATCATATCCGTCTAGAGCGGTTATAGAGAATAGCTAACAGCAATTTTAAGTATATATTTTTTAACAGAGAGAAGGTATGATGGGCAATCCATCTTTCAACAAGCATTTACAACCTGAGATCGCAAATGCTTGTTGAAAGATGGATTGCCCATCATACCTTCTCTCTGTTAAAAAATATATACTTAAAATTGCTGTTAGCTATTCTCTATAACCCCCCAAAAGCACCGAAAGGTCTTGGTCATGTTCAGACATCAGTGAGCTCCAACTGCCTCTGCCACCAGGCCCGCTCTTGCTGGTAGGTTAAGATGGTTCAGAAAGCTCTTTGTGGTGTGGGCCAAGCTGAAATTGATAATATATTACTAATGCACTAGCAATAGCCCTGGCACAGTGACACAAAGGTGGATCACAGCATGCTCCTTATTCCAACGGCCTTTAATGTTGTTACTCTCCTTACCCCTCTGTATGCCAAATTGCCATCTGGGTGAGATAGGGATGGGGACTGTGGGGCCTAGAGTTTGAAGCCTCCAGTCTAACAGCCTGATCTCCTGTCCTTTGCCTTGGGCAGACAATGGTTAGCAAAGCTTGGGTTGCCATGCATCACTCTAGGCAAATGCAAGTCCCTGACACCTAAATTCTCAACTCAGCTACACACACACACACACAACTGAAGCAAACACACAGCACCCAGTACAGTAATTGCCGAAGAGAAACAGTAGACCCAATACTGCCCAGACCTACTACCATTGCCAATGTTTGGTACTTTCTGGCTTGGCTAATCAGAGCAATAGTATAATAAAAAGTAGGCACATGGCAGCAAATTACATGAAATTTAAAATCTCCAGCTCGGTTGAAGGGCGCATCCATTTGGTTTCCAGGCACGCACCACTGCACACAGGTATTAGCACGCAGTTAGGCACACTGACCCTCAACATAAAAGGAAAGAAATTGCTCTCGCATTCTTGAAGCACAAATAATCTTTGACTTAAAAGCCGGACTGCATATGCTGATAATTCGCCCCAAACATGCATACACTTACAACAAACTGCACCTCGGAATACAAAATTCTAAACTGCGTCGGGTAACTGACTGAAAAGGAACATAGGGGGAGAGGGCTCATAATGCCAACCTCAGACGGTCAAAGACTGCGTGATGTAAAACTCTCAGCTCCCTGAGAAGACGTCGAAGACTAGCTAAGGCTTCTGCTGCTTTCTGCGAGCACACTGCCGTGCTATCAGGAGGAGAAGGAGGCATAACAAAGGCCCCTGCTGCGGTTAAAATGTTTACATTTTGACAAGAGTGGAGAGAAGCGGTCTGCAGAGGTGTTTTAAACCCATCTCTCCGAGTCATGGCGTGGCCTTAAAGGGGATCGGTTCAAGGGAAGGCGCAGGCCTTATGAACCAGCACAGCCTGATAGACTTTCCGGCCATGAGATGGATTAAAAAAAACCCACCAGCATTGCATTGCTTTACCGCCCGGCCGTCTCAGTTAAACAGGATCGGTGACATCACCAACACCGGAGCAGCGGCCAATGGCGCGCTAGCAGGGCGGAGTCTCTGAGGCGGCCGAAGGGCAGGGGCTACGAATCCTGCGCAGCCGCCATCCTGCCCCGCCCGTGCACCGCAGCCGCCGTTCCCGCAGCACACCGCAGGTCCCGCCGGAGCATCAGAAAGTAAGCAGTCTGGAAGTTGTCAGCCTGTCCCTGGTCTGGAGCCCCTGGCAGAGTCGCCCCCGCCCGCCCATCCATCCATCGGGAGCCAAGGACCCGGCGATTGTCCCCAACAGCAGCGGTGAGGAGCGTGTGTGTGCCTGCGCGTGTGTGTATGTGTGTGTGTCTGCCTGCGTGTGTGTGTGTGCATGTGTGTCTGCCTGCATGTGTTTGTGCATGTGTGTCTGCCTGCACACTTCAGGGAATCTGAGGCAGGGGATGTGCACGGCGCCAGCCTGGACGTGCGCGTTCACAGACACCAATCGCCGTGCGTGCCCGACCCCTGTCACAGATTCCCAGGAGACGTGCGACATTAGTTGTCGAGCTGGACGCAATGCTTCGCATTGCTTTCTCAAGCTCGACCTAAAAAGGAAGATTTATAGGCTATATATTTTGTGTTTGACCACTAGATTGTGACAACCTGCATATAACTCTTTCCATAGTGTGCCTCAACTACACTGACAAAAGAAGGTACCCATGTATTCCCTTTATCCACAGCAGATAAATGCATTTCAATTCGAGAAACAAAAAACTAACTTCCTCAGGAAATAGATATTTTATTTTTGGTGTCAATGAACGCAAGAATTCGGAATGTACCAGTATGAGCTGTGGAATTGGTTCTTTGGTAGGAGACCAGGACCGGAAACGAATTTCATGCCCTCAAGACTTCTGACAAGAGTGTCAAGAAGAGGCAGTCTCATATTTTAACTGCTTGAGTTTCTTTTTTATATGGACTTAACTGACGACTTGGAGTATGAAGTGGACCTTTTCGGGAAGGGCCTTGAGACCAGGAATCAGTCTGCTTCTTCTGGTTTGATCAGGGCCAACCGTCACATGTCTTACGATGGCGTTTGGTGACGTGGCCTTGGCTCTCTGGACCCAGTTGGAGGAAAGTGGGATTCTGTTGATGTAGCCCTCCACACTTTTTGCCAGATTTCGGATGTACTTTGAGTGAGCCCTGGGTGCCTGGGAATCAGGTTCCGTGGGCCTGTGTTATTTCCCAAAATTGTACCTTTGTTTGCACAATTCTCACACCTGTGGGCCACATTTAAGTCCCCTGTAAAAGGTACCAGTGGTACCAAGGGCCTTGTGACCAGAGAGAGTCCATTAGGGTTGCAGCATGTATTGTGCTAACCTAGAGGACCCCCACACCAAACACATACACACGGCCATTGCAGGCTATGTGTTTTGGTGTAGCTAAACTAAAAGAATCAACATGTCACATTTGTGGGTGCCATGCCTACACACCACTCCATGTGGCATAGGTAAGTCACCCCACTGGCAGGCCATACAGCCCTGCGACAGGGTGCCCTATACCACAGAAAAGGGCATAACTGCATGAGCAGTATACTCCTACAGTGTCTGAGTCCGTTCTTGGACACTAAGTGCAGTGAAGCCATTTTGGGTACATGGGCTGAGAGTTTGTCAACACGAACGCCACAGCTCCATGATGGCTTTACTGAAGACTCAGAACTTCAGCATCAAACTTCTCAGCATAATAAACCCAGACTGATGCCAGTGCTGGATTTATTATAAAACACACTCAGAGGGCATCTTAGAGATGCCCCATAAAAAAATACCAACTGCTAGTGTATTGGCTGACTGGCCCGTCAGCCAGCCACCACCAGACAGGTTTCCCACCTCATGGGGTGAGAGCCTTTGTGCTCTCTGGGGTCAGAAACAAAGCTTGCACTGGGCGGAGGTGCCCTTACAGAAACACTTGGCGGTGAGCCTCATAGGCTCCCACCTTCTGTCATGCTGAATCAGGCAGCTCCAACTAGTGGAGATGCCCGACCCCGAAATTCACCCCACTTTTTGACAGCAGGACAGGCGGGAAAATTAGTACGCAGAGTAGGAGTGTCCACCGTAGCCTGGCACGCCCATAGGATCGCCAGGAGCTGAGGTGAACCAATCTCTTGGAAATTTTCCATCTTGAATTTGAGAATTAGGCCCAATAGGTACCGGGATGTGCTCCCTTTCCCCAAAGGGTGTAGTCACCCTAGGGGGCAGGGACAGTAGATATTGGCTGCTGCCCCCCCGACCTCAGTAACACCTTTACATTTAGTATTTAGGGGTTCCCCTGAATCTTGTTCCTCAGATTCAACAACCTACGAAGGAGAAGGACCGAAGAGCCGTGCAGCACAGGAGAAGACGACAACTGCCTTGGCCCCAGCCCTACTGGCCCATCTCCTCCTCCAGCACCCGTGCTCCAAGAAACCAGCGTAGCCCGCAGACAGAAACCTCCAAGAACCCTGGGGGCCAGCGCTGTCTTCAAGAAAGACTCCTGTCTCCTGTGGACACCGGATTTGTCCAGCCAGAAACTAACTCAAGAGCTCCAGATCTAAGCGGATGCAGGTCACTTGCACCACTCTGCACCAGAGGCCCTCCGGTAGGCCTAACTGCTAAGTCCAGCTAGCACTAAATTGAGAGTAAGGTATTATCTACTTTAACCTCTGCCATACCTTTGGAGACTGACTGGACTCTGCACAGTATACCTTTTTTGGTATGGTAGATACAGAGCCAGCTTCCTACACCAGGTTCCCTTGGTATTCATTGTGGCAAGTCCCCGCAAGATGGAGTCATGCAGAGGCCCTAGGCACCAGAGACATGCCAGGTGGGGATCTGTCACAGACATCTGCTTCTGAAAAGTACCTACAGGGGTACTAACCCCGTAGTCTTCGGAAGGGACATAACTTGCAAAATAAGAGAAAATATTTGCAAAACAAAAAGTCAAAAGGATGAAGAAAAGATGAGGGAGCGAACTTTTATTTGCGTCCGAAGCTGCGGAAAGAAAGGAACTGACATCAGTGCACAGGGGAGGTGCATACATGTGGCTCCAGCATCACTTATGGAGCAGGGTGAAGCTGATGCAGAGTAACACACAACCACCTGCTGGTGGGAGCAATGCTGGGAAAAATCACTGGATCCAGTCTGGCACTACAAGGAACTCACAAGGTGTGAACTCTGCGGTTGGAAGTATCCCACAGAACAACCAGATTGACATCTATGATTGTGTAAGGACCGAGTTATAAGGACCATTGTCTTGCTAAATGAAGTTGGACATTGTCACTTTCACGTTCTATTTATAAACTTGAGACACTCCGTGATCCGGGTCCATAACAAATTGATTTTCCCCAATACAGAAGAGGGAGTAACAGGTAGTGTTTTGATCATCTGCATTAGGGAGCACATGGAAGAAACCTACTCTCCGGAGGTAATCCACAGTGGGAAGGTCGAAGCCCATTAAGTGAGGGAGAAGCTTTGATTTTAGAGAAATTGTGCTAGCTAGTAGGGTGTGGAGATCCTCAGCCACTCAGCATGCTTGTTTGTATTAAATCTATGACTGTTGAGGCCATCAAGCAGGCACTGGAATCCAGTCTCCTTTAAGTGGTGTGAAAACAGAGCTAGAGACAGGAAATTATTTGATATTCTGTAAGCCCTGTACCACACAGATCACTGCACTCTCACACCTCAGCTACTGCCCGGATGCCAGTGAGTGATCGGACTGAAAAGTAATCCATTTTGGTTTCAGTGTGGGCAGTCTTTATCAACCTATACAGAAACCCAAGTCGGACATCCATGCATATGCACCACTGGGCAAAGAGTAATAAAACCCTTTATATATTCCCCTTGTTTTTTCAGTTTTATATTGTAAGGATCAGGCACATTCAGACATCAGATCACTTAGAACGAGAAACTAGCATACCTTATCAGCAAAAAGAAAACTGCCTTGCGGTTTAATGTTAAATCTGAACACTCAAGTGCCAGAGAAAGTAATATAAAAAAAATCAAGTGGCATACAACAGTTTCCCACAACTGTGAAGGGTGACTAACAGTAATTTTGTTTCCCAACTTTCTAAGCCTCACACTTTCACATAGGTTAAAATAAATACACAAAGTTACAAGTCATTTGACTGCCACACTTTCCGATCAAGCACAAAAGATGCAGCAATCCATGTTAGATGATGGCAAGACTATTATATCCCATCCCAATCGTAATTTTTTAGACCTGTTTTATTTTATTGATGAAATAGTGGAAGGACGGAAATACGGGAAGTTCGATGGCATTTGTTTAGGAGGAGATTTCAATGCACACATTCATTCAAGAAATCCGCCGTGTTGGAGAGGTGTAGAACTATTTGATCTCCTTGCAACTAGAGAACTCGTAAACTCTATGGAGTTTTCCGGTACTGGTATAAGCACTGCCCCGGTCCCCACTTTCATCGGCCATGGGAGTGCAACAACAATCAACTATATATTTGTTTCACCCTCCCTTGCTGATGTTTTATTAAAAGCTGAGGTAGTGTGTAATGTATACAGTGATCACTATCCAATTGTGATTTATCTGAAATCATTAGGGGGTAAAATATCACATAGTGAAATCGGGGCAACAAACCTGGAAGCCTCGACGGATAGATTAAGGGTTGTTTGGAGGGGAGGGGAGTGGATAACAGGGGAGTTTTGGCCAGTGTGATTAAGAAACACCCTGCATTGATCGCGAACTGCCTTGCCATTGATAGCTGCGGGGGCAACATGATTAAATCATTTAGTGAACTTTGCTCCGCAATAAAAAGCGAGATCTCCAAACCAGCATCTAGGAAAACTGAGGAAGCCCCAAGATGGTTTGATGCCTCCTGCTCAAAAGCAAACCGGGATTTAAGGGCTGCACTCATGTCCAAACCGCGGGATATTTCCCGGGTAAGGTTCCTGAGAGCAAGGTATAAATCCACCTTACGTATTAGATCCAATGAATTAGTCAAAGTTCACTGGGAATCCCTTGTACGTATGGCTGCCGTAAAAGATACCCCAGGGTTTTGGAGGGAGGTAAAGAACCTAAGATCTCTTGGTTCAAATATAACACCAATTAACTGTAACATCATTGGGCCTGTGTGGGTTGACCATTTCTCGAAGATCTATGCTGCATCCGGCAACCACGCAGCAACCCTTCCCCCTCCAACTCCACTGAACATCTCATTGCTTGAGGTAGAGGACGCCATCGTAGAAAGTGCTGGTAATAAAGCCCCTGGTCCGGACGGCCTTTCAATTGACCAACTAAAATGTGAAATCAACTTTTGGGCCCCACTGCTGTGTAATGTTTTTAACAACCTAACATATGAATCTATCCCTGAAACATGGTCCAGCAGTACTATTGTACCCATTTTTAAAAAAGGCGACAGGCTGGATCCTGGGTGCTACCGCCCAATATCATTATTTGATAACACCCTGAAAGTCTTGGGCAGGGTAATTTTTAAAAGAATTAGAACTTGGGCGGAGGAAAGTAACATTCTACACCCGAGCCAGCTAGGTTTCCGTAGTAGTGTAGGCACGGTAGAACAATGTTTGAACCTGAATTTAATAATGGCTAAATATAATATCGCAAAAAAATCCCCCTTATACTTTGGTTTCATGGATTTAAGTTCTGCCTTTGATTTTGTAAATCGCTCCCATTTATGGTCCGTCCTACTTAATTATGGTTTAGATGACTATTTGGTTTACTTTTTATCCTACCTTCATAGCGACCCAAGAGCCTGTGTGCGTATTAACCACACTGGCGAAGTTTCTAGTGACATTTTAATCAGCAGGGGGGTCAGACAGGGCTGTGTTCTGGCTTCTCTGCTTTTTATTTTATACATTAATGAGCTGAGTAGTTCCCTGAGTATCCTAACAAAAGATGTACCGTATGTAAACGGCACTCCCATACCCACCCTCCTTTACGCAGATGATGCGGTCCTAATGGGCCGCACCCCAAAGGCACTGCGTATTTTAAATTCAGGTTTTGTTAGTTTTATGGCCGACTTAGGTTTAACCACTAATTTCAAAAAATCCCTTATTATGACCTGTGGTCCAAAAAAGTATAAAATTACTGAGATTATGTCAGGGGAAAATGTTTTAAAAAGTACCTGCACCTTCCCATATCTGGGGCTGCTGTTTTCTAACACTGGTTCCTGGCAACCACATGTTTCCTATGCGAGAAATAAATTAGGTAAAGCGATCAATTCAATAATTTCCCTGCGCCAACCTAATCATGCAGACGTGATCATGTGATTAGTAAAGATCTATCAAACCCAATGCATCCCTACAGGTACCTACGGTGCAGAGGTATGGGGACATACAAACTGTCTCCATATCCAGACAGAAGAAAATAGATTCTGCCGGAAGGTGTTGGGTGGAGTAATTTGTTCCTCAAACTATATATGCCATAGTGAATTAAATATCCCCTATATAGAGGACTTTGTTAGATCAAGGCCGCCCCTTTTCTGGTTAAAGATATGGATGAACCCCGCAGCCAAATTGACACGCGACATAATCTCAGACGGTTTAAAATGTGACAGGGCACATTGTATACCATGGTTGAAAGCCGTAAATGAATGTTTAATAAGTGTAGGGCAAGGACACCAGTTTACATTTCCTAATCTTATAGATCGTTCACATAAGACTCTGATTCAAAGGGCTCTGTATAACCTCTATAGAGAGGAGCGGGAAAGGAAAAATTTCTTAATGTGTACAGTTCTAAAGTACATGGGCCATTTTGAGCCCCCTGCCAGTTACCCCGCCCCGCCCCAGAAATATCTATGTTTACATCTCGGTAGATGGAACAGGAGTTTACTGTTCCGCTTTCGGGACGGGAGCATTGTAAATTTACTAAATTTCCCTTTGGGCTACAATAAACATTTGGAAACCTTAGGTTGTCCGTGTAACCTGAACATGAAACAGAGTCTTATGCATTTTTTGTTCTTTTGTGATTTTTATAAATCGTTTACTGTCCATTATTTAATGCCTTACTGTCGGAAACATGACCTGTCAGATTTCAAGATAGCACTGAGGAATTTATTAATGTTAGGATCAGATGAAATAATATTTAGAGTGAGCTGCTTTCTCAAAGCCGCAGTCCGCTCACGAGCTACTTTGCACATTGACTGATAAAATTTGCACATTGCACTTTGCACTTTATATTTTTACCAATTTGCATATCTGTATTTTGTACATATATCTGTTCTGACTTTATTTTTGTTTTTGTCCAATATTTCATAGCTGTCGCTATTTTTAAAATGATTCAAAAATCTTTTAATCGTACTTACTGTTTTGTTCTCTTTTAATATGTACCTGCATTTTTGTAGAACTAGACAGACTATATTTTTGGTTGTTTATTTTTTATTCTTGTATTGTATTCTTTGCCATTGTATCGTGTAATGCACTTTTATGGATGTTTTATTCCGAATAAAGATCTTTGACTTGACTTGATGGCAAGACTAATGTAAAAAGGAGTTTATGGCATGAACAAGATGTAGGTGATTATGGTGGTAAGGAAGCACAGAACAAGGATTTCGGGTCTTCAGTAATGTTTGTTTGAGCGATAAGGATTTCTGTGAATATTCACAAGTAATCAGAACCATATGCAAGATTTTCAATTCTTCCCACTAACCTCTCCAGGATATCAAACATGTTTATCACCTACATACAAAGAGACTCAATGCAGAACTTTTAAAATTGGCAAACTACTCAGGTAAACTGCTCATATGTGTACTCACGAATAAGGTGAGGCAGGAACTCCAATAACAAGGAAGCGATTTTTCTTTCTAAAGAGGCGCCATAATCCTCTGTGATTCCCCCGGACATCCAGGTCCCAGATATGGAGGCACTGACAAACAGCAAAACACAATTAAAAAAGTGATTTTATCTGGAGTTTGAGATCTTGACAGCATTACGCTGCCAGCGACTGGCTACCCAATGCTCCAAATGGGAGGCTAAACTGAGGATCTGTATGGATTCCCATTGTGTACACTACTTTTCACAGTGAGTTACAATTCCTGACTCAATAATATTCCAGATATAGACTTTTTGCTAAAAGATGTGTTGCATCATGACAGCTTTGAATAGCTTATTTTCTGGTATTTAATAAAAAAGACAGTAAAAAAATGCTAGAGGATTCAAAAGAAAGTAAACTAAAATTATTTCTGTCCAGTTCTCAGAATAGTTGGTTTACACTTAAGAAAGCAAATCACATTTAGAGAAGATCATCCACACAGTTTACAACTAGCAGCTGATTGGCAAATTAAATCAATACCACCCACATCAAGTTCTAGGGGAATGGGGACCTCTCAGTCTCAACAACGTTCATACTAAATACCTTTGCAAGCTGAGTCCAGGTGGTAAAGTCAGCATCTTGATCCATTCTGATGTACATCACATATGTTTTGCCCTCTGTGTCAGGAACAAAGGAATCTTCACAAGGATTTTTACTGTGATCCAAAACTTCTGCCTCACTGAGGAAAAAGAAGAGATATGATTGAACACACACCTTTAAAGGAAGGAAGGAAATGGGAGACAATCACGTTTTCATGAATTGAAATAATTGATTGGGCTCCTCTTAACTATCTGGACATGGCCTCTTACTGTTCTATTGTGCCCTTTTTAACAGTTCTTTATACCCAAACTGGAGCAGGTTACTGGTAGCTAGCCCCATTCATATATGGTGCTGAAAAGCAATAGGCTGCTTCCTTCATTATGTGCATAGTGGGGGCATGCAGGAAATTACCAAATGCACCACATATGCCTTGGATGCTGTTTTTGACGTGAGGAGTCACCCTATGTGACAAGCAACCTATCATAGGAGCTAATTGCTCTTAGTCCTATCTAGGTACTTTGTGCAGCTAAGTACTGGCGACATAAGGCAAAGAGCCATCTAAGATCAGAGGATAGATTGTTACTGTAGAATATAACCAATGTGCTATAACTAATGTTCTGTCAAGTCTTCATCAAGGACTTTTGTCAAACAGTTCAAGCTGGAAGTCTCTGTGTAACAGCTTTCAATTTGACCTGCCTGAAGAGTAGCGCTCCAGTTGTTGTTGGAGCACCCGATGTTTCCTCCCTTCCTCCCTCACTTCCTATATTAGGACGGATGTGGAGTCCGCGCAGCCGGCGCGCCAAAGGCAAGCTGTCTGCACCCGTCAGCGCCCAAAACACGCCAGGGCCAGAACCCCTGCGCAATTTGCCTGGTACCTATATTCAAGGGAACAACTATATGGCCTCAACTTACACACATGTACCCCGCAAAGCATGGCACTGAACTCAAGGACTACATCGCCTGCACGCTGCAATCTATGCGGATGGGTGGCACCCTCATTAAATTCCACCAGCAACGCTGAGGGGAACCCTCCTAATACAAGTAACATCAACAGACGGTATGATAACTATCACTTTTGGGATTCACGTCACAGCACTGCTCCTATTAATAAACACTCTAGACCTATTAAATGCATCTTGCTTAACCCTAGATCGATGGTGAAACACAAATTCCAGTTAGAATGTCTGATACAAACAGAAAAGCCAGGTCTGGTTTTTCTAACTAAGACGTGGGCCAATAAAAACAGTGACCCTGATTGGCAGCTAGCAATTCCAATTGGATATCTTGTCGCCAACTCTGACCGAGTGGGGGCAAGAGGCAGAGGAACTGCTATAATATATCGCTCGGATTATACAGTCAGAGTTACTCTAGAGTCAATAGTAGACATGGAAGCAATATCTTTTAATATAAAATGTAATAATGTAGAAATATTTCCAGGCCTACTAATATACGGACCTCCTGGACCTAGAGCGTGTGTTCTGAATTCCATCCATAGCTACCTGGAATCCTGTCTAGATACCGAGCATTTCACTATACTAGGCGACTTTAACTTCCATTTGGAAGATAATAATAACTCTGATAAGGCATGTTTACTAGATAAATTAGCTAGCCTCGATCTCAAGCAGATTGTCAATGAACCTACACACATAGCAGGACACACGCTAGATGGGATGTGTACCAACAACCCCCGTATAGAGATTAGGAAGATCTGCCCGTTGCCATTGACCGACCATTTTGCAGTGCATTTTGACACCACGCATGTAACATTATTCAGAGGACGGAGTTCTCGTCCTCTGGCTAACAAATGCCGGGCATGGAAGTCAGTAAGCAAACCAGACTTTGTATCGGCTCTTAGTAACAGACCGATAACATCTAATGACATAAATCAAGCTGTCACTAATCTCCATAACTGGTTAAACACAGCTGCCGACAAGGTTGCACCTGAAGTGGCCAAGAAACCTCGACTTAAAAAGGTATTGTCTCCCTGGTATTCGTCCAATCTCAAACTAATAAAGATCAAGTGTAGACAAAAGGAACGAATTAGGAGATCCCAATATGATGATGGTCACAAGAAAGAATACTGCGCAGTCTTGGAAGAATACAAGGCTGCAATTATACAGGCTAAGGCTACCTACTACACCACCAAAATCCAAGAAGCTGCTAACTCTAAAGAATTATTTCAAACGGTCAATGCACTGCTGAAATGCCCGCGTGTTGCAAAGTTTACACCTGAGCAAAAATTTGTAGACAAACTAGCGTTTTTTTTTCAAAGCAAGGTGCAATCCGTGTAGGACAGCGTGGAAGAATCAATAAACAACTTAGGAGCAGACGCCCCAGTTCAATCTGAATCGAGGGTGGGCCATGAAAGTTTGTTATCTTTTCCTCTAATTACAGACGAAAAAGTAGCGGAATTGGTGTTAAGCATTAAATCTGGCTCCCCACTGGACCCCTGTCTATCGTATAAACTGCATCTGGCCTCAGAGGAGATCAGTATAATTCTATCTCCAGTAATAAATACAATTCTGTCAGTAGGAGTCTTTCCCAAAGTATGGAAAAAAACTTGTATTCGCTCTCTTCTAAAAAAGCCCAAGCTGGATCCACATGATGAAAAGAACTATCGGCCGATCTCCTGTCTACCTTTTGATGCCAAAGTGTTTTATAAAGTAATAAATCTAGAACTAACATCATTCCTTGAGACAAATAACATCTTAGATACCTCACAACACGGTTTTCGCTCAAAACACTCTACGGAGACAGCCTTGATCATGGCAACAGAGGAAATCCGTATGGTGATAGACAAAGGGGGAAGGGCGGTACTGGTCCTGCTTGATCTAACAGCAGCCTTTGATACTGTAAACCACACAGTATCAAATCAAAGGCTGCAGGATGCAGGTATCAGTGGTACAGCTCTTTCTCTCCCATCATCCTTTTTATCATCCAGAAAACAAATGATTTTCTGGGATAGGTTCAGATCAGAGGAATTCTTCCTCCCGGGTGGAGTTCCGCTAGGCTCGGCCTTATCACCAACACTATTTAACATTTACATAGCCCCTCTGGCCAGACTGGTAAAGAACTATGGCTTTACATCGGTGTCTTACGCCGATGATACTCACTTCATAGTCTCTGTAGCTGAGTCTGCAGATGCTCGTGCCGTGGATTTCTGTAAATGTATTTCAGCTTTAATGACTTGGAGGAGCGTGAACTTCCTGAAGCTGAAGGTGAGATAACGGAAGTCTTGGAGTTTGGCTCGAAAGACCCACTTTGGAATCAGCTATGGTGGCCTAGTCCAGGGGGCACATGTCCAGTGCCAGTCACAAAGGCCAGGAATTTGGGAGTAATGTTTGATAAAAATCTCACCTGAGCGTCACAGATTAACCAGGTTACGTCCGCATGCTTCTTTACTTTAAGGGGCTTGAGAAAGATTCTCCCTTACATTCCCTTCTCCCTGAGGAAAACGGTGGTAGTATCCACCATTTTATCCAGAATCTATTACTGCAACGCCCTTTATCTGGTAATGGGTGTTGTCCAACTAGATAAACTTCAGTTTATCCAAAATGCGGCAGCCAGAGTTTTGCTTGGGCTACCTAAGCATCAGCCAACATCAAAAGAGATAAAGAATCTTCACTGGCTCCTGGTACGAAGATGCATTGAATTTAAATCACTTTGCCTGGTGCACAAAGCTTTGTTTAGAGCGGGGGCCGAGGATGTGCATGCTCTATTCTCACATTATTTCCCTCCCCGGACTCTAAGGTCATCCACTCTTGGCCTTGTACTAATTCCGAAGATAAAAAGAGTACGTTGTGGGGGAAAGCGGTTTTCCTTTCTAGCGTCCAAACGTTGGAACACACTACCAGTACATCTTAGAAGAATTCCCAACAGATTGGCATTCAGGAAAGAAATCAAAACATGGCTCTTTCTCCAACACTAAAGTATGCGTTTATGTCCTAGCTTGTCTCTACCACAGCGCCAAGACGCCTCGGCAGTAGTGTGCTCTACAAATACCGTCAGTAAGTCAGTCAGCTTGCTGGTGGAGAAGGTGAGTCTACTGGAACAAGAGGTCATGCAACTGAAGAAGACATATGGTGGTGCCCATGTGTAAGTGAATATCATCGAATGGTTGATGGAGTCTCAGGGAACACTACAAAAAGGTTTGTTTCCTAAGCCTACTTAAAATGGCTGTCTAGGGCTTCCTGCAAGACAGCGACCAGAGTCAACTGAAGACTGCCTACAGAGCCCAGTGAAAGTGGGATGCCTCAATACACTTTGCAACCTGAAATGGGCCTGGCGCACCACCAGACAATTAGATCAAGAACCTTACACAAGTACAAGTTGGAGACATTGAGCAAAAATGGTTCCACGTTTAAAACCAAGGGCACAGACTCCAGCCCCAGCATTGCTGCAACGAAATAAAGCCTCTGGTAGGATGAGCAGGAATTTTCACACGTTCTCAGGCAGAGTGAGCTTGCACAGCAAATGAGAACTTGCTGAACGGAGTCCAGTGCAAAAACCACAGTTGATAGACAGAATGCAGAACAATGTCATACATTCACCCCAGTACAGAGATCTGGGCCAAATCCATCGTTTTTTTGCACTCCACACCACCCCAGTTCAGACATGGCCATATGCAAATCAGTCTGACCATGTGCCTCATGGGAACAATCCAACCCGAACTGCTAAGCCATGCCTTCCCTGGACCGGAAACAAGCTTCCGAGGACCGGTTTCTGGCATTCCAGCCGTCTTCAGCCTGGCTTACTTGAATCCAGTGTTGTGGAGAGCATGGGACTCACGTCTGAGCATACCCACCCCACTTGGGGTGACAAATGCAAAAACCACAGTTGATGGACAGAATGCAGAACAAGGTCATACATTCACCCCAGTACAGAGATCTGGGCCCAAATCCATCGTTTTTTTGTACTCCACACCACCCCACCCCAGTTCATTCTGTCCATCAACTGTGGTTTTTGCGTACGGAGTCCAGTGGCATCTTGTTGATACTCCACCTGCAGGAAGGTGTCCATCAACAAAGAAGAAAACAAGTTACTTACCTGTAACTTTGGTTCCCCAGTATTGGTAACTTTCATGGATTCCCATGCTTTGTATCATTCCCCGTCATCGGAATGGGAGCCTCAGTAAATAAAAAAATAACAATCATAGAATCAAAAAAGAAAATAGGCCTAGGCCTCATCTCATTTTGTAGCATATCACCCTTTTTGTGTAAAAGAGCCCAAACTTTTCGCAAGGACCAATCAGAACAGCCTCATCCCTTGGAACCTTCCTGAGAGAGCTCAGAGCCTCAGATTTTCGTAGCCGTTGTGCTAACAGCCACTATCTCAGTAAAAAAATAGGCCAAGCTTTCCACGGGGAGGAGGGCGGGCGCATGGGAATCTATGAAAGTTACCAATACTGGGGAACCAAAGTTACAGGTAAGTAACTTGTTTTCTTACCCCAGTATTGGAACTTTCATAGATTCCCATGCTTTGTATCAGAATAGCTAGCAGGAAATTACCAAAGCACATTTTGTTAGATACATGGCATCACATAACCATATGACAATTCTTATAACATACTTTGCTAAATTGTAACCAAGAAATAAAACATTGCGGATACCAAAAAATTTGCTTACCAGGATGGAGGGATTGTAGGGAAAGCTCACCTCTTATTGAAAAAGATTCCTAAGGACTGCTTGACCAACAGCAGCGTCGTCCCGTCCTGCAGACTCTAGGCAGTAGTGCTTCGTGAAGGTATGTCTCGTTGTCGCCCTGCATATGTCCTTGATAGCGACTCCAGAGAAAAGAGCTATCGACGATGCAACAGATCTTGTGGAATGTGCACAGACTTTTCTGTCTAGGGGCTTGCCCGCCTCCTGATGGCAGAATTGAATCGCACTGGAGATCCAGCGTCAAATGCCACTCTTTGCTAAAGGAAACCCCTTCCGTGGTGCGCTGCAGGACACAAATAATTGCGATGACTTTCTAAAGGACCATGTGCATTCTAAGTAGAATTTCAAGCATCTTTGACTGTCCAAAGAATGTAATGTCCGTTCTGCCGGAGTAGAAGGCCGCGAAAAAAATGACTTTAAGATCAAGGGTTCATTCAAATGGAATTTAGACGGCACCTTCGGAATAAATTTCGGATTGGTGCGAAGGATAAGCACATCTTTTTTAAATTGAAGGAAAGGATCCACTATTGAAAGTGCCTGGAGCTCACTAACTCTTCTAGCTGATGTTAGAGTTAAGAGGAGGGCCAGTTTCCAAGACAGGAATTTCAAGTCCGCTTTGTGAACCGGCTCAAACCGAGCTTTCATGAGTTGAGCCAACACTAGGTTGAGCTGCCAAATTGGCGGAGGTGGGCGAACTGGAGGATACATCCGAAACAAGCCTTTCAAAAACTGTTCTAGAGGACCATAGGGACGGGCCTGAAGAAGTGCGCCGAAACCTCGATATGGCTGCAAGATGCACCTTTACAGAAGAATGTGCCAATCCAGATTTAGCCAATGATAGTATATATGTGAAAATTTGATGAGGCAGAGATTTGTAAGGATGGAGACCGTGTCTTTGACACCACAGGCAGAACCTCTTCCATTTTGCCTTGTATGTTTTATTAGTGCCTGGTGCTAGAGCCTGGGACAAAACCTCTCGACACTCCTTGGGGAGATTCAGATAACGGAACTCTCTGTGTTCAGGAGCCACGCTGTCAAGTGTAGCGACTTCGGATCCGGATGCAACACCTGACCCTGATCCCTCGATAACAGGGACGGAATCTGTCGCAAGCGAATTGGATGATCCTGGGAGAGTAGAAGGAGTTCTGTGTACCAGAACTGCCGGGGCCACGCTGGTGAAATGAGAATCATCTTGCATGGCTCCGCCTTGATTTTCCTGAGTACCCGTGGTATGAGGGGAATTGGCGGAAAAGCGTAAAAGAATGCGCCGTACCAGGCAATCGAAAGTGCGTTCCCCTGATGGTGAACTTTGCTTGCGTAGAACCGGCATTTGGCGTTCTCCGGAGACGCAAAGAGGTCTATGGTCGGTGTTCCCCAGACCGAGAACACTCCCTCCAGAATGGACTGGTTTAATTCCCATTCGTGATTTACCTCTGTCTGGCGACTCAGAGCATCCGCTGTGATATTGAGAGAACCTGCCAGGTGTTCGGCCTGCAGATTGATCTTGTGAAGAATCGCATAATCCCAGATTCTTTGAGCTTCTTTGGACAGAGTTTGTGATCTCGTCCCCCCTTTTTAGGGCGAGCAGACCTAAAAAGCAGGCGGAGCCTGCTTTGTCTGCGAAGACAACTGTTGCTGGCGTGTTCCGATGAATGTGAGACGGGGGATGTGCACGAGTTTCCCATTGGCGATTTCATCTCGTGGTGGGCGCGCACGGCCAGCCGGCGCAGTGCACATCCCCTGTTCTCAACATTCACCGCAAGTCAGCCTCTGGCCATCACGCGCGTACACACAGGCAAAGTGACGCTTGCACACACACATTCTCCCCCCCCCGCACACACACACGCACCCCCCTGCCCCACCACTCACGGGGCTCACGCGCACAGACACACATATCCCCCCCCTCCACTCACCGTGCTCTTTTGTGGCGACGCCTCGCATTTGTTTCATTTGGAAACTCATATACACATCCTGGTATTTTCACTGCACAGTGCAATTAATCACATTTCCTGCCTCGTTTTTGTAAAAATAAATTACCAAACACTCTATTCTTACTCTTTTAAAATATTCTTTCCATCTTCCTTTTATAATAGGCTTTTAAAAATTGAGCACTTTCAAACAGTCAAGTAGGGAGTGGGAGGAGGTTACTTTTCAAGTGCTCAGTGTTGCATCGCAGGCAAACATTTGGGGCCAGATGTACGATCAATTTTAGCATGCGCAAAGAGGTTAGTGACCCGTTTGCTCATGCTAAAATTGGAATGGCCATGTACTAACACAATTTTGCGAGTCGCAGATGTATTGCGACTTGCAAAACAGTGTTTAGAGACTCGCTATTTGGAAGGGGTGTTCCCTTCCAAATAGCGACTCTCTAACCCATGTACGAATGTTTTGTGACCGCAACTACAGTTGCAAAACACCTGCAAATTACCACCCTCTTCAAGAGGGTGGTAATGGAGTCGCAAATGGGAAGGGGTCCCTAATGGAGTCGCAAATGGGAAGGGGTCCCTAGGGGACCCCTTCCCCTTTGTGACAGGCTCTGAAAATATTTTTTTAACACCTTGGCTGCTAGGGAGATTCTTCTGCTGTGCTGCCATAATGAAAATGGGTGTGTTCATGGCGAGCTCAGCTCGTCATGAGCACCATGACTCATGACGAGCTCAGCTCGTCATGAGCACAGAAGGGGTTAAGGGCAGGCAGTGGTCCAAGGGACAACGACCTGCCCTTAAAAAGCAAACGAAAACGTTTGATTCTTTTTTTTTTAATTGCAGCCCGTTTTCCTTTAAGGAAACTGCTGGGCTCTTCTAAAACGGGCTGCATAAAAAAAAAAAAAAACAGCTTTATTTAAAAGCAGTCCCAGACATGGTGATCTGCTGAGCCCAGCAGGCAACCATACCTGGGAGGGCCTGCCATTCCCGATTGGCTCGCAAATTGCAATAGGCTCATTATTATTCACGAGCCTCGCAATTTGCGACCCCATTGGGAATCGCAAACAGTGTTAAACACACTGTTGTACATCCAGTTTTGCGACTCGCAATTTGAAACGCAATTTGCGAGTTGAAAAATTGCTGATTGTACATCTGGCCCTTGGTCTCTTGTGAAGCAAGTGGTTTGTTAAAAAACCTTACTGCCCAGCTCAGTGAGTGCCCTTTGGGGAGTTTGCTTCTAATTCATAGCGAACCACCTACAACTCACAGCCCCCTGCCAACAAGTCCTAAACAAGCATTTGCAATGTAATAGGTCTCGCATTTGCAAGAGTTTAAGCTATTGGCATTGTAAATGGCAATTCTTTTCATTTATGTTTTTAAAACCAACACATAAACAAAAGGCATTGTCATTTACAATGCCAACAGCTCAAACTCTCGCAAATGCGAGACCTATTGCATTGCAAATGCTTGTTTTTTGATGTAGTGCATGGCCGTCGTATTGTCCGTCCGGACCAGCACTGTTTGATTCCGAACTCTGGGAAGGAAAGCCTGCAAAGCTAACCGAATGGCCGTCAGCTCCAAAAAGTTTATATGGCACTGGCGTTGCTCTGGACTCCAGTGCCCGCTGACTTGAAGCTCTCGGAGCACTGCTCTCCAGCCTTCCAAGGAGGCATCAGTGGTCTTGATCATAGGAGATGGTGGAATCCTAAATGTCAGCCCTTCTCCGATGTTGTCTTTCACCAGCCACTACTCGCAAGCCTTTCTTATTTCTGGCGTTACCAACACCTTGTCGTTGAAAAAGCCCTCTGCTTGGCACCATTTTTGGTCTAGCTCCTCCTGCAGAGGACGCATTTGCAGCCTGCAATGCGGTTTAATGGTATGCAAGATGACATCGACCCGAGCAGGGACTTGTAAAGTCGTACTGAAAGGCATTTCTTTTTCAGCACCTGGCGCGCCGAGATGATCAATTTCTGCTGACGTTCGTCTGACGGACGAGCTGTGCATCGCTTCGTGTCTAAAATGGCCCCAGGGAATCTTGTGAACCTGGAGGGTTGCAGAACTGACTTGTTCTTGTTGAGCTGAAGGCCCAGGTGACTGAACAATTGGATGCAAGTTGAAACGGCTTGGGAAGTTTCCTTGAAAGATGGAGCTTTGACTAGCCAGTCGTCCAAGTAGGGGAAAACTTCCAGGGATTGTTTTATGAGAAAAGCCGCCACTGGTGCTAACACCTTTGTGAATATCCGTGGTGCAGACCGAAGTCCAAACGGAAGCACCTTGAATTGGAAATGGCTCTTGCCTACTGTGAAGCGTAAATATTGTCTGTGAGCTGGGTGTATCGGTACGTGGAAGTACGCATCTTCTAAATCCAGAGACGCCAAATAGTCGCCTGGGTTCAGTAGACAAAGAATATCTTGGAGAGTAACCATCCTGAAAGACCGTTTGATGAGAGAAGTGTTAAACTCTCGTAGGTCTAATATGGGGCGCCAAGTGTCTGCTGTTTTCCGAACCTGGAAGAACCTGGAATAAAAACCTTTGCCCCTCTGAGAGAGCGGTACCGGCTCTATTGCCACCTTGATGAATAACTGGTGGGCTTCGAGATGTAACAGTCCCAGATGTTTCGTGTGGTTGGCGCCTGGAGCGCTTGTCGAAGGAAGATCTTGGAATTCCAACGTATGGCCACTCTGAACAATATTCAGGACCCACCGGTCCGATGTTATACTCTTCCAGCTGTCCAGACAAAAAGATATCCTGCCCCCCACTGATGTGACTGGGAGGGGAGGAACAGTAGAAAGAGCCAGGAGGCAGCTATTGCCTCTTGGCATTGTCGCGTCCCTGGCGGTTCTGAAGCCCTCTCTGAGATTGGCGAGAGAAAGACGCCGATTGGCCGTGGCGTTGGTTCGAATATTGAGTCTTATAAGACTGCGAAGACTGCGATGAATACCTTTGCTGGTTTTTGCCTCTATAAGAAGAGAAACCTCTGCTCGTGCTCCTTTAAAAGGGACCGTTCGATAGTTCAACGATCCCAACGACTTAGCCGTGTCAGTATCCTTTTTTATACTTTGCAGGGCGTCATCAACATGCTTACCGAAAAGCATCTCACCGTCAAATGGGAGCTCCAGAATCTTGTTTTGGACCTCCTGACGAAACCATGTGGCTCGCAATCAGCCCTGACTGCACAACACCGCCGACCCTGCCAAGGCACAGAAAGCCGTAGAAGCTATATCCATAGCACAATCAATTACTTCGGAGGATGATTTTTCTCCCTTCATCAGAACTCTCCTGGCCTCTTCCTTTGTTGAGTCCGGCAGTTGTTCCACAAATGGCTCCAAGTCACACTACATCTGGCGATCGTATCTGCCTAGAATGGCTACAGCATTTGCTGCTCGAACAAGCAAGCTGGCCATGGAAGAAAACCTCTTCCCCACGTTATCCAAGCGCCTACCGTCCTTGTCCGGAGGCGTAGTCAGAGGCGTTGATGGGTTTTTGGATTTGCTTTGTGCGGCCTGCGAGATCACAGAATCAGGCTTAGGCTGTCCAAGAAGACACGCAGGACTGCCATCCGGAGCCTTATATTTCTTCTCCAGCCGGGGAAGAACAGGGATGACAGTGGCCGGATCCTGCATGATCTTGATCCCTACATCCCACACGTGTTCAATTATGGGAATGGATCTGACTGATTTTCTATATTGCTCTTTGAAATCAAACAGGAAACAGTCAGACTGCTCCGTTGTCATTGGCAGTCCGTACCTCTTCGATGCTCTTTCCATGAGGTTATGGAATCCCCCAATATCTGCTGGCGGCGACACAGATGTGTCCCGTCCAGTGGAGTCCGGATCTTGCAATCCACTGTCACCGGGATCCAAGTCTGGGCCCTGCAATGGATCAGTCAAAGGATCTGCATGTACTTCATCATCTGAAGATGTATCCTGCAGAACGGTATTGGTTGGCTAAGGGTCCGTTGTCCGTGATAGCACCGCTGGTATGACCACTGGTGGTGTCCGAGGTACCACCTGTGTAGGAGGTAGTATGACAACTGGCTGCGCCTGTGGCAGCACCGGAGCTGGAGGTCGTTCAGGCTGTACTGTAGGTTGTGATGGAAACCTGGTTCTGTAGTCCTGCAGCATCATTTGTAGATCAGAGACTAGAGAGGCCGGCATGGCCACCATGTCCTGTCCCAAACCTGGAGGACGTCGCTCCAGAGGAACATAGTGATACACCCGTTGTTCATATGCATGCTCATAGTATTCTTCTGTGTCAGTTTCTTGCAATTTTAAATTCAAATCTGAGGGACTGTAGGCATCCCCATAATAGCCTCCATGTTCCTCCTCCTCATCTGACTCGTCATCCGGAAGCATTGATGGTGGAAGAAGCGTAATACGTCTAGGAGACGTCATTTCTGGGGTGATTTTCAGCTTCTGTATTGGAAACTGCATTTTTTGACCCATCGATAGCATTGTTGTCGAAGGTGCCACCGTCGTCGACGGAATCGTCGACGGCACACTGGACCTCGTCGACTGAGTCTTTGTCGCCGACTGCATTATCATCGACGGTTTCGTAGTCGAGCTCGTCGTCATCACCATCAGTGTCGTCGTCGACGTAGTCTTCGTCGTTGACGAGGCCGTCGACAACACCTTCCCTGACACCATCATCGACGACGAGGAAGTAGTCATTGTCGACGAACAACCAGATACCCTAAACGCCGACGGTGTCAAAGAAATAGTTGAAGCTTTAAGAGAAGTAATAGTCGTCGACGTACCAGTTGTTTTCGTCGTCGACGGACGCAGTTTTCTCTCAGGCATGGTCCCTGGATTGACTGCAGAGTGCTTTGACAGTTTTTTCCTTTTTGGATGGAGGAGAAGTAATAGAAACCTCCTTTTTGTCCTTTGTGGCAGTCTCCAATCCAGCAGCCTGTCCCAGCCTCTCCTTTTCACTTCCGTGAGGAGATTTAATGGGACTAGCCCTCTCAGACCGGTGAGAGATCTTATGAGGGGCCTTGATAGGGGGCTCGGCTGAAGTAGAGGGAGAAGACCTACCCCTCTTCTTGGATCTCCTAGAGGAAGACAGATGTAGAATCTTCCTCATCTGATGAGAGCACCTCCTTCTGAGTCTTCATCTTCTGCAGCCAGGTCAATAGCCGGCCCTCCCTGTCTCGCAATGTCTTTGTAGAGAAGGTTCTACACATTTTGCAGTCTGTGGCCTTGTGGTCCGGGTATAAGCAATAAATACAGCTCTCATGCTTATCTTCTACAAAAAGCCTTGAAGAAATAAGTTGAATGGAATGGAAAACTGAGCAGAGCTCAGTGGAGACTCCCTAGCACAACGTGCAGTAGAAAAATCTGAGTCTCTGAGCTCTCTCAGGAAGGTTCCAAGGGGTGAGGCTGTTCTGATTGGTCCTTGGGAAAAGTTTGGGCTCTTTTACACAAAGAGGGTGATATGCTACAAAATGAGATGAGGCCTAGGCCTATTTTCTCTTTTGTTTCTATGATTATGTTATTTTTTTTATTTACTGAGGCTCCCATTCCGACGACGGGGCATGATACAAAGCATGGGAATCTTTGAAAATTCCAATACCGGGGTAACACTGACACCATGCTGATGAAAACTTGGACTGATCATAGTCTACTCTTGTTGTGGCACACCTCTGATGTCCACCACTTGACAACAATCCCTAAAAATCAGGACAAACATTTTTGCACTTCTGTCAGTAGCTACTGTGAGACGGAGGAGAGTAAGGGAAGGAGGAAAGCCAAAGATATAGGCAGTGAGAGTCCGAAACCATGTAATGCCACCACAGGTCCTGAATAATGATCTCTTAGATCTGGAGATGTGCTGATAAGAGCTGGGTGCTCCAAGATACACAACAGGGTGTCAGATTTTCTGTTCATGCTACAAGAGAAAAGGCAAGGGCTGGGCGGACAAGTGAAACTTTTTTGATTACTTGTACATTTGCACCTGGATGCTTTTTGAAAAGTTGTCAGTTCCTGCAGATGAGGAAGCCAAGATACACCTACAGAGAACAATACATGCATGCATGTATTTATATCAACTTGGCAATATAACAAACTGGAGAGGAGACCATTGCTAGAGACTTAGCAGTGAAAGCACTAGATCTGAATTTGGTAAGTCTGCCAATCAAATGAATATGCAAATAGAACTGTCAACAAATCTGGTAAAACACTTTCGCCCAAGCCTCATAAAGGGCTGGATTATAGACCTAAATCTACGCCAGTATGCATTTTTCCAGCTTCATGCTGTGAGCTCTGAACAAACAAGCCACAAATTTGACCAAAGTGCACAGGCCTATGAATGTCTGCATGTCCTTATTTCAACTTTTACTTTACTAAGTCCTGTATTTAGTAAACTGGCCTATCAATAATATTGAAATACCCTTGATTTGGTCCCCTTCAATTTGCCCTTCCTTTACTTTGCTTTAACCCTAAATCAAAAATTAACGCTAATGCTACCCGTTCTGTATTCTTTTCAATATTGTTAGCAACTACATTTCATAAATTCTAATACTAAAGAACAAGTTATTTACCTTCGGTAACAATATATCTGTAAGAGACCGATTAGTTATGGATTCCTCACCTTAGAATTACCCCCAGGTGTGGGACTGGATCAGGAGAAGGTTTCTTCAGCAGTACCCCTACGAGTCGGTGGGTGGCGTTGGTCGACTCCGCGTTCGTTGTTGGCATCGTGTTCACCTCTGCTTGCCGACGTCAGTTCTTTACATGATATTCCACGCCAGAAGCGCAGAGCCATGCAAGACACTGGCCACTGATGCACAAAACTGAAAGGAAGTCCCTTACCCTAGAATTCAGTTCGCAGAACGGGGAGGATGAGTGGAGCGGTGAGAAACCCATAACTAGTCTGTCTCTTATAGATATATTGTTACAGAAGGTAAGTAACTTATTCATCTGAAAGAGACAATTAGTTACAGATTACTCACCTTAGAATAGATTACCCAGCAATACCAACCTGCAGGTGGGTCTGCGAACCAAGTTCACACCAGAAAGTCCTGAAGAACTGAACAGCAAAAGAAGCCGTCTCTCCGGACTTCGCTGTCCAGGCAGTAGTGTTTGGTAAACGTGTGCAATGGAGACCACGTAGCTGACTGGCAGATGTCATGAAGAGGGACCTCCCATCTCCCAAAGCAGTAGTGGCTGCCGTCGCCCTGGTGGAATGGGCACGCAACACCACTGGAGGTTCTTTTTCGCTAAGGAGTAGCAGATCTTTATTTTTACCGTACGTGGCCTCCATGTAGCCAACAGAGAGCTTATCATCCACCTGGAATTGTTTTGTGCGATACAGATAGAATGAAAGCGCATGTTTTGGATCCAGACAGTGGAGCCTCTCCTCCTCATTAGAAAGATGCGGAGATGGAAAGAAGGTGGGCAAAGTCCTATGTGGAAAGGAAAGAAGGCCTAGTGTGAAGGACAACTTTGTCCGGATGAACAGCCAGAAAAGGAGTTTTTGAAGAAGGGCCTGAAGCTCACTCACCCTGCGGGCAGAGGTGATAGAAAACAAAAAGGCAGTTTTAAGAGTTAAAAGTCTGGGAGGACAGTTATGCAGCGTCTCGAAAAGAGATGGCTAATCAGGAAGCCGAAGAAAGGCCGAGATGGCCGAAAGATAGCCTTTCAAGGTGCCCAGAGCAGAGCCCTCAAAGGCCATGGAAAGAAGGAAGAGGAGAACCTCTCAAAGGGGTGCAGAAAGGGGATCCACAGCCTTTGCTACACACCATGCCACAAATTTGTTCCATCTACAGGTGTATATCGTTTTGGTGGAGGGACGCCTGGCTGCCACGATAAGGTTACAGACTTTGGGAGGAAAGTCTAAAGCTGTCAACTGTCGCTGCTCAATCGCCACACGAGGAGGTGGAGGCTGGACAGGTTCGGGTGGAGGACCGTCCCCTGTTGCTGCGACAGAAGATCCTCATGAAGGGGCAGTCTATTCGGAGGATCGATGGCCATGTGCAGAAGTTCGGGATACCAGACTCTTCATGCCCAGTCCGGAACCAGAAGAATGACTTGGGCCCGGTCGCGCTTGATCTTCTTCAGTACTCTGGACAGAAGTGGTATAGGCAGAAAAGCATATAGAAGACCGCAACTCCACTCGCTCCGAAAAGTGTTGCCTAGCGAGTACCGACTTGGAAATTCCAACGCACAGAATTGCTAACATTGTGCGTTCTCTTCAGTGGAAAAATAAATCTAACCAAGGCTCTCCTAAAAGATGAAAGACCTTGCACCACCTCAAGAGTGAAGATGCCATTCATGATCAATCATGCACTAGCGGCTGAGTTTGTCCACCCTGACGCTCAAATAACCTGCCAGGTGTTGAACCACCAGGGACATGCCCTGATGTTCCAGCCAATTCCAGAGACGAAATGCCTTATGGCATAGGGTCCATGACACCCCCCCCTCCTCCTCCCTTTGACAGAAGGAAGGAATGCCTTCAGAGAAAGACTGTTCGCCCGAAGCTCCAGAAGGTTGATGTGGAGCCCGGACTACGCCATAGGCCTCTGGTCTCCGCCTCTCTCATGTGGCCGCCCGATCCCAGAAGTGAGGCATCTGTCACCACTGCGAACTCTGGTTGGGGAAGGGAGAGGAATCTGCCATTGACCCATTCCTCATTCGTTAGCCACCACTGCAATTGGTGTGCAGTGCCCTCTGAGATCTGGACGCAATCAGAAAGATTGCCCTGATGCTGTACCCATCCGAACTTCTGGTCCCACTGAAGAGCCTGCATGCGCCACATGGCCTTCTGCATCCTGTTGGTGGACCATGCCAGGAGGCCTCTGGGTCATTCTGACGGAAACCCGTGAGAGAGGCTGGAAGATCAGATTCATAGCCCGCATATCCCGGACTCGCTATTCGGGATATGCTGGTTTAAAGATATAGTTTAGGTCTGGCAAAAGGTTTCTTTTGAAAGGTCAAAACAGCAGTTTAGACCATCAACCACAGGCTGCAATGGCAGACCCAAGACATGTTTAAAAAGGCTACTTAGTTGGTGGCACAATAAGTGCTGTAGGCCCACTAGTACCATTTAATTGTATATGTAGTACCACTTTAGTAGGGACTTACAAGTAAATTAAATGTGCTAATTGTCTGTAAACTACTTTTTACCATGTGTAAAAAAGAGAGCACAAGCATTTTAGCACTGGTTAGCAGTGGTAAAGTGCACAGAGTATTAAAAGCCAACAAAAACAGGTTCTGAAAACAGGAGGGTTGAAGGCAAAAGGTTACGGGGTGACCCTGCAGAGGGGGCCAGGTCCAACAGCAATACTCCTCAATTGCTAGTAGATGGTGCAGCACGGCCCGAAAGTGAAGAGAAGAGATGCATACAAGAACCATTGAGTACTGAGAGCCATTGTGTACTGATGTCCGTTTCTTAATTATTATCCTTTCATGACCTCCGACGTGGAGCGCTTCAATTAAATTCCAGGTGACAGTGTGCCAATATCTAAATTGGAACCTTTGTATGATGTTCAGGAGTCCACTCCACAGAACAAGAGGGTGGGAGTGCAGTGAGGCATCTGCGGTTAGAGTATCCACCGGGAAGCGCTTTACAGAAAGTAACTTCTCCTTGTTTTGGATACTTCTAACCATAAATTTCTCAACTTTAGATTGGATACACACGCAATACCCCACAAGCAATACACAAAAGTGGAGTCAGACAAGGAAGTCTTATAGGACTAACCGGGTAAAATGGCCTTCCCATCAGACCAGACTGTCAAGGCAGTAGTGTTTGACAAATGTGTCCATAGCCACCCATGTTGCATCATGGCAATTGTCCAGAATCAGTACTGCCAAGGAAGCAACCTGGACCCTTGTAGAAGGAGCCGGTAGACCTTGCAGCGGTTCCTTCTTAGCCAACACATAGCAAATTCTAATTCAGAGAAATACCTACCCTGAGAGATACCTCTTTTGGTCGGCCTTCTCTTTCCTTGTCCCAGTGAACCCCACAAAGAGCTGATCATTCACACAATGGCTTCTCATACGGTTAATGTATAAACTCAAATCTCTTAGGGTGAAGTTGATGGAGCCTCTCCCCCTCTTGAGTTGTGTGACGAAGTGAAACTACTGGCAAGGTAATCGACCGACTGACATGGAAGAGTGATACCACCTTTGGCAGGAAGGCTTCCCAAGTTCTTAGCACCAATTTGTCAGACAAAGTGGTGTAAGGGTGATGCACATGGCTTCTACTGTTCACTCACACAGCACGCAGAAGTGATGGCGATGAGAAAGATAGCCTTGATAGTCAAACCATAGGCTCAATGGCATGCACATAAGTGAAGAAAAAGTAGATGTAGGTCCCCTGAGGCATGACGAGTGCCAGAAAGGAACCTATGCATCCGGCACTTCAGAAAACGCACCGTGTTTTAAAGAGAGAGAGGGCTGATCAGGCGAACAGGCAAATAGGACAGAGTAACTTTGAACTGTACTCAGTGCTAGGCTACGCAGGGCCAACCAAATATTAAAGTAATCAAAAAAGTGGCCTGCAGAGCATCGAGATGGCGGACTGCACGCAACGCCACAAACTTGCCCTGGTGCCTTCATAGATGAATTTTGTAGATGAACACCTGGCTACAAGAATTACATCTACCATTTTTAGCAGCATGCCACAAGAATTAAACTGTTGCTGATAAATCTCCAAATATTAATGTGTAAGTTGTGAGCAGCTCCCCTGTTGCTGAGACAAGGGGTCAGCATGGCCTTGCTGGACTAAAGATAGAATCGCTGCAGGCCAAAATGTCTAATTGCCAAGAGGTGCACAAATCTAATAACACCCAGCATAGATGTTTTTTTAGATTGAAGTGCATATTAAAGTGACTTGGGAATTGCTGTAGCAGAAGGAAAACGTTGGTGTTTTGATGTCCCTGCAAGTGTGAACTTCTTCAACCACCACCACTTCCCCTGTCTCCAAAGGGCTGAGATTGTTGCTGCACAATGGGTGAAGTTTGACACTGCTAGTAAGCTAGTCCTCTGGAATAGTCCCTACACTTTCTATATTGCGGAAGGAATTGTCTGGCTAGGCATAATACCCCAAAATATCAAGCAAAGATGCAACTATCATTGAATTGTTTGAGTGCAATCAGGCATTTCTTGGAATAGTCTAGATGCACTAAATAGCGCATCCATAAGGGAACATGGAAAGTTCAGTTGACTACATCCAGGCATGCCTTCTAGGCACTACACTGGTGACAATAGCAACGCCTATGCAGATAGAGTCATAATGTCTGCAACCTTCACATACTTTGCTCTATTCTGTCAGTCTTGGATTATTTGGGCCAGCGTAAACCAGAGGTCCTCCAGAACAGCCATCAAAAACTTGCTGACCATCTCCCCTAAGACATGGGTGTACCTTCCCAGAAGGCACAACACATTCAAATGCCATAAAGTTAGCCTAGGTGAGAAGCACATGTTCTTTCAAAAGACATCAATACATTTCAGCTCCCTATCCAATGGGTTTGAAGGAAAGCATTTGGATTTACTTTAATTGTGGATGTCTGAACCACAAAGCTATCAGGTGTTCATAAAAAATTCTGAGTTGCCATCTGGCAGCAGGTTGGCTGACTATTGGAGTAGAGTACGGCTTATACCATGTTACCGGAGTGCATCAGTGAAAAACCTTGTTCAAAGGTAAAAGTGGATGAGATGAAGTAGGGCCTGGCTGACCATTTTCAGTCAATACACTGGCTCTGGTTTTCCAAAGTAGGTAACTGCAAACCTAGCACTTCTGGTACTCTTTCCACCAACAGAGCAAAGAGGCACTTCCTTTTATTACTGGACGAAGTACGTAATCCTACTCTATCTCCGGTAAGGTATCTAGCCCACTGGCATGTCACAGGTCTAAGTGTAGCCATTCATCATTGTACAGAGGGAGAGCAGATTGTCTGCCTCACGGCCATCAACGGTTTTGTGACTGATATTAGATATGACATGGACCACAATGGAGTGGAAACAGAATTTTCCAGTCTTTGATAGTACTGGTGTTGAGGGAGAAGCAGAGCAGGAAGGTCTGGTTGTATAACCACTGTCTGCACATTAGTTATTTCATAGTGTGAAAGGACTGGTGGGGGGAAACGTTGGTCAGAGGACAGAGGACCCTTCGAATGCCACCCTAAAGACTTCTCACCAGACTTCGAGTGGCGGGATGGGGTTCGAGACTCGCTTGGCTTTCTTGCTCTTATGGCATATTTTCAAATTCGACTTATCAGACAACTTCAAGCCAGAATGGGAGCTTGAGCAGGGCACATATTGTGACTGCAAATAGCCCTGTAACTTGTGGAGCCTCTGTATTGAACACAACCTTCTCTTCTGCACTGAGACGCAGAGCTGCACATTCCCCTCCCTAATCGCCTTAAGATGCACGAGGGCACAAACCGCACAACTTCAAGTAGTGACCAGAGGCCAAGCAACATAGGTACACGTCATAAGGGCATGTCACTGAAATCAGTTTCCTGCAGTAGCAGCACAGCTTGAATCAGGTCATTTTCAGGAAGACATCCTCCCTGAAATACTGTCTAGATAATTTTGGAGTTGTCTGAAAACCAACAACGTTGTGAGTGGAGCTCTGGATCCCCAAAGGAGTGGAAAGAAATTAACTAAAGTCTGTACGCAGGGGCAGAGCTTATACAAGGCTCTACTACATCATTTCTGGGGCAGTATGAAATCACTGCAGGGTCATACGGCACCACCAAATAGCGCATGAGGACCATTGCTGAATTAATCTCTACGTAGCCCGGTGCCTTAGAATATTCTAAAGGTAAGGAATCTGCAGTTCGAAGTACCATTCGGAAAAGAAAGATATGGCCCAATAACTACATATTTAGAGTAACTATAATAATAGAAGTACATGGTCACATTTATTTTTACAGTATGAAGGTCCTATTCGAATTTACTACAACAAAACAGCAAAATCGACATGAACAAAACACCTTTTACTGCCAGACAGTAAACGTGTGGAATACAAGCTTTATAGAGGGAAACAACTTATCTACTAGTCACTGGTCCCTTTAATGTGATTTTACCATACCGCACAAAATTAACCCCTTGCATCCATCATATAGCTTTTATTAAAAGTAGTACACTTACAGGTATACATTAGAGGGCTATGATATTTTACATACAATCCATGCTACATTAAAGGTGTGTTATAGAGGACATGGTAAAATAACACATCATGCTGAAATGATTCGGTGGTGGTCCCATCCTCCTAGGACCACCCAAAGCACAGTTATGGGCAAAAATACAATCCCAACCAAAGGCCCTGCAAAGCATTATGGGACGATATTCTAGAGTGCAGTGAATATTATAGTATCCAATATCAAAACATTCTTCAAGGGGCAGGCTCTCGGGCTCAGCTGAGAGCGAATAATATAAAATTCACTAACACTAGACTCTCGCCCCATAATGCATTGCTAGGCCTTTGGTTGGCATTGTAGTTTTTCCCATAACTTTGCTTGAGGTGGTCCTAGGAGGATGGGACCACCACCAAATCGTTAAGCATGATAAGCTCTTTATGTTCGAAGCATCTGCTTGCCTTTCCCATAGGTTAGGGGTGACCTCAAAATCATCACCTCTCTCATTGCCTGGTATTTTTCAAAGACCACTTTTGTGAATTGGTTATACGCTTTTTAGCATGTAAAGGTAAAGTTGTTTTATCAAAGGGTTGTGGGTGCAGTAGCAGACTCCACTATGTAGCAGAGTCGGAATTATTGCACGAATTCCGTGTTTTCAATGAAATGCATAGTTACCAAACCTCCGCAACCTCCGCTAGCGGAGAGGAGTCCATTGCCCAATGTTACTCAAGATACGGAAACATTAGCCATTTGTTTGCATTACATATAACACGTTTACTTTTGTTCTGAGCCTTTCTATTACAACCTCCTGACCATATCAGTGCTTTTCCAGTAATACCTCAAGACACTCTTACTGTTGCTCTTCTAACCTGGGTTGTTACACTACACATTCTATTGCTACAATTTAAGGCAACAAATAAAAGTACCTCAAAAGTCTGTTAATTTCAACTTCATAGGCGTCCTTTTTCAAACTGAAAATAGAAAGCAAAAGTAATATTAGAAACCACAGTCATTTTTAAACAAATGTGTATATGGCTGATATTATGGGGCAGAGAAAGCTCTACATACTCCTCCAGACGGATTACATTAATGTCATCTTGAAATGTTTAAGTGGTATATTAGGGTCATTTCAGAATATTGTTTGCAAATCATTAAAATACAACTGCATAAACCTGAGGAGTAAAGAAACCGTTTTAAAAAACCTTATAAAGACCAGACAGTAGATACTTATCAGTTTATCTTGCAGGGAATCTGAAGAAACTGAAAAATCAAGGCTTCTGATTACCACATAACACCAAGACTTCAAGTGGTTTAGGTACCACAGGGGCCTCCCACGGGCTGCAGCATGTATTATGCCACCCCTGGGAGACGATTCAAAATGACACAACAGGTTTGCTACTGCAGCCTGTGTAAGGTGGTGCATGCGCCCCTTACTTAGAAATAGGTTCACTATATCTATCCTATATCACAGCACATATAAAACTATCAGTCACCCCTATAGCAGGCCTTATCAATCCGGAAGGCAGGGTACTGGGTTTTATGGGAGAGGGTGCTCCTGCATGAGTAGAGCCCCTCTGCAGCCTTCGGAACCTCTATTCCGGGGTTGTTTGTGATGCAGCCAACCATATACTCTTAAGTGCATTATAACCTCACAGTAAATGCTAACTTTAAAACGGTTGCAAGGAAACAGGTTGTGTTTTGTGTCAAACACCTTGGAATCAGTAACTGGCTGGGAGGTATGATTCCACCCTCCAAGAGGGAGAAATATGACAACACCGGTACACCCGGTACCAGCTTTCTCGACCCTGGCATCACAAGACGGATGCTTCAAGCCACAGACACAGGTCTGCCTCCTGCTGCTGGACGAAAATCCAGCAGGGGAAGGCTTGACAATAGGTTTCCTGTCACATGTGATGTGTAACCACCTCCCAGACAGGCTTTAGTGTATTGGGGCTGGGTGGGTGCACTCTCAGAGTGCTTTGATGTATGCACTCAGGGCACATTTGGTGTCCCTGGACATTCCTGCTCAAACCAGTCTCAGGATCCATTTGCGGGTGCTCCGGAGCAGAACTGGACAAAGGACATGGATGTAGCCGCCCCTCTGCCCTGACCCTCCCATAGGTGGGTCCCCAGGGTTTGTCCCACCCCTTCCTTGGGTATAAAGTAGGAACCCCCGACTACAGGACTTTAGATTTTACCTGGACTAAACTCTGCTACGGAAACCAGGTACTTCGACGATCTGCACGACGCTGGACGACTGAAGAATCTCCCTTGGAGTAAAGGAGTTCCTCTCCTGCTAAGCAGACACCGAGGATTTATGCCATCTGTACCCGGGGCTGAACCTAGTGACGTGAAGGCTTCGGTTTCCAAAACTCTACCCTCCTTGCCTGCCATGTCTGTCGAGGTTTTTGACACTCTGAGCCTCAAAATTAAATCTGGCCTTAGATCCGTTGAAGCCGGAGCTTATTACACTTCTCCCGCCCCTCTGCCGTGAGCCCATACTGGACCTGAATAATCTTTCGCTCAGTGAGGGCGTGGTCCCTTCCTCCTGGAAGCAAGCAGTGGTCAGCCCCGTTTTGAAGAAGCCCAACCTTGACCCCCTGCTTCCTGAGAATTACCGGCCCATCTCCCTCCTACCCTGGACCACCAAGGTAACTGAGGCACACGTGAACTCCATCTTGTCTGCCCACCTCTCTCGTAATAATATTCTTGACGAGAGCCAGAATGGTTTTCGCGCACAACGCAGCACTGAAACTGCTCTGCTCTTTATGACCGAGCACTTGCGTTCAGTGCTGGATGCGGGGCAGACAGCGGCGCTCCTCTTGTTAGACTTGAGCGCCGCGTTTGACACGGTGTCTCATGACATCTTGATGCGGCGCCTGGAGGAAGTGGGTATTGACGGGAAGGCTCTTCAATGGTTCCGCTCTTTCCTTTCGGACCGGTTTTTTAAAGTGGCCATTCCACCTGGTCAGTCCTCTTTCTGTCCTTTGGGACTGGGAGTCCCTCAGGGCTCTGCGTTGAGCCCCACTTTGTTCACTTTATATGTGAAACCGCTGGCTGCTGTTGTCAGACAATGTGGCTTAACCATGACATCGTATGCCGACGACTCGCAGCTGGCGGTGACACTTAGTGGGGACCCTGAGGTGACTGCTCCCAGATTCCGTGCAGGACTTATAGCTGTGGCGAACTGGATGCGTAGTAATTGCTTACAGCTAAATGCCAAGAAAACCGAGGTCCTGATTCTAGGGAAGCAGGCGGAACTCTGGGGAGATCAGTGGTGGCCTCCTGAGTTGGGGGTGTCCCCCATTCCAGCGACCGAAGTTAACTTGGGGGTCTGGCTGGATCCTAACCTCTCTTTTACCAGCCACACAAAGAAGATTGCAGCTACCTGCTATGGTATTCTGCGAGGACTGAGATCAGTCCTCAAATTCTTCGACCCTCCTACTCGGCAACTGGTGGTCCAAGCCTCCATTCTTTCTCGGCTGGACTACGGGAGTGCACTGCTGCTTGGAGTAAACCAGGCTGAGGCCACTAGGCTGCAGAGGGTGCAGAATGCCGCTGCGCGGGCCATTGTTGGCCTCCCGAGACGCTGCTCTGTCTCTGCAGTCCTGACCTCACTTCACTGGCTGCCGGTCAGACAGAGAATCAAATTTAAGGCTCTCTGTCTGACATTCAAAATCCTGAAACTCTCCTCTCCTCCTGCCCTTGCGGGCCTTGTTTCTCCCTATGTCCCCACGTGGTCTCTCAGGTCGGAATCTCTTCATCTGGCGATTAAGTCTAGGTTCAGACTGAGTAGGATGGGAGGTCGCTCCTATGAGAAAAAGGGGGCCCCTACAATGTATATAGTTAGCTACTCGTAGGGAAGGTAAACTATGTAGAGAAAGACAGTGTAGCAAAACTCTAAGGGTGTAGATAATCCCTAAATCAAAATCCAAACAGAATAATAGACCCTCTAAAACAATCAAATAACTGTGTGCTGAAACGTGAATTTATACAAAAATTCTTCAATTTATTTATTTTGATTTTAGTATATTTTGTTTGTTATTTTTATCCTTTGTGCAAAATTCATTTACTTATTTAATTCATTGTCCACATTTAAAAAGAACCTTGGTGTATAATACATGATATTCAGACACAGGCAAAAAATTAATTATTTACAACTAAAGGCGTACAAAGTCAATAAGTGAGAACAGAAAAAATTACATGAACACAAATACAAAAACAAATTAACCCAGTGATATACGAGATATTCAGTCGTTGGAATAATTGATGAAGGCAATGCGGTTGAATGGAACTACGCGCGTTTCGGCCCAAGGCCTTCGTCAGGTGACCGTCATTCGTATAAAGTGCATAGAAAGTCATTTTGCAGGAGCAAATAAGCATAACTGACTTGGTACAAATGAAATTAAAACTGTCGCCATAGGAAGCGAAGTGTTGATTCGTCAACTTGTCCATTGTTGTGTTATATCACCTTTTTTATTTATTTAAAATATACGAATGACGGTCACCTGACGAAGGCCTTGGGCCGAAACGCGCGTAGTTCCATTCAACCGCATTGCCTTCATCAATTATTCCAACGACTGAATATCTCGTATATCACTGGGTTAATTTGTTTTTGTATTTGTGTTCATGTAATTTTTTCTGTTCTCACTTATTGACTTTGTACGCCTTTAGTTGTAAATAATTAATTTTTTGCCTGTGTCTGAATATCATGTATTATACACCAAGGTTCTTTTAAAATGTGGACAATGAATTAAATAAGTAAATGAATTTTGCACAAAGGATAAAAATAACAAACAAAATATACTAAAATCAAAATAAATAAATTGAAGAATTTTTGTATAAATTCACGTTTCAGCACACAGTTATTTGATTGTTTTAGAGGGTCTATTATTCTGTTTGGATTTTGATTTAGGGATTATCTACACCCTTAGAGTTTTGCTACACTGTCTTTCTCTACATAGGATGGGAGGTCGCTCCTTTCGTGTTTTGGCGGCTGGATTATGGAACTCCCTCCCTGTCCACATTCGTGCCCTAAATAGCCTGACTCTCTTCAGACGCGCTATAAAAACCCACCTGTTTACCTCCGCTGATTGATTCCCTCTATTTCCAGCATTGATCTGTTGTGTTGTGGTACCTGATCAGGCGCCAGGACGCCCCTTCGCTGGGGCAGCTGTGCGCCGAATAAAAGTTATTAACATAACATAACATAACACCAAAACCCATCTGACCGGTTTGTAGCTCCGAAGCTCCTGAGGACTCCGAAGATTTGTGCAACATATGAGGTGGGTTCCCATGGTCTCCGAGGTTGATCTGAGCTCTCAGCTATTCTGAGGCCCGTATCCCTTGTGGGGACTGTGCAACCCGAACACCTGTGCACTGTGGGCCCGATTCACAGAATGAACTTACTCAATCCTAAACTTTCTACTATTTTGGTATTCACAGAATGAACTTACCACTTTTGGTATTCACAGAAGTTAGGATTATGTCTTAAGACAGACTTAAGACAGGCTTAAGACAGGCTTAAGACAGGCTTAAGACAAAATCCTAACTTCTGTGAATACCAAAAGTAGTAAGTTCATTCTGTGAATGCCAAAAGTAGTACGTTCAATCTGTGAATCGGGCCCTGTGTAGTTTTGCAGCAGCATATGCTTTAAGCGACCCCTGAGGCTGTGCTTTGGGCTACTTGTAGTCCTGACTAGAGCAGTGTTTTCACCAAAGATTTCTGGCCTACACTCCACGAGTGTTCCGTGGGCTGGTATTTTGGGATTCCTCTCGAGATCCCTTCGCGATTCTTGGTCCGTTGGCCTGGGGGTCCCTGTGAAGGTAACAGACTTTCCGTGGGCTTTCCTGGTTGCTCCAGATGTGCATTGACTCTCCATTGCTTGGAGAGTCCCCAGGACTTTGCTGGTCCTCAACGAAGCGGATTTCCTCTGACCACATGGGTTGCAGTTGCCAAGGCTTGTTGGTGTTCCATCCGGACACTGACCCCCCAGCACTCTACATCCTTCGTGGGACAGCTCACCTCCGGACTTTGGTAGTCCTCAACGTCCCCTGGTCCCCGTGGCTGCAGAGTCAAGCATCGTCTCAACTCACCTGAAGCACCAGACATTGGTGGGCATTTGTCTACTGAGACCCTAGTCACCCTGAAGTGCCCCAGACTCTGTCCCCTCAGCTTTCAGGTTCCTCTCATCTCAGATCGAGGCTTGGATCACACTAGACACTTTTCATCTTCACGGCAGCAGCACTTTTCAGCATCACGCCATTGAAAATGACGAAGATTAACGACATCACTTGACACCTATGCTCCCGGATTCCCTGGGTTAGGTAACACAGGTACTCCAGTACTCACAAGGGTGATGGCCTTAGAAACTTCTATGTTTGAAAGTGTTTGCTCAAAGTCCTTTCTGAAGTGTCCTTAATCTTTAAAATTCCAACTGTGACTTTCCCATAGAGTTGTATGGAGCTCGCAGCTGTGTTCTCACACTGCACCCATCCTCCATGGGTCGCCTGTGTCCCTACCCTGGGTGGTTCCTTGGTGTCCCAGCGATTCTACTTGCTCTAGGCACTGTGTCTAATCAAGTCGTAGTTGTTATACCACTTTCTTAGTATATGGTTCGGTCTCCCCCTGGAGCCTACTGTGTATTGTGCTATTTACTGTTGTTCTAGTGATTTAATATTGTGTGCTTTGTTCTCTAATCTCATAAAGAGCTTAGGAGAGTGTTTAGTAATAAATACATATATTTTATATATACCTTGTGTGGTTCTCCTTTCATTTGGTCCTTCAGGAGGTTCTGATCTGGCCAAACAAGCTGCTTTACATTACTTCGAGACTTAGCCTGAAGTCTGCTCTCCATAGCTACCACTAGGATAGCTTTCAATAAAGGTCGTCTTTAACCTAATCATCAATAAGGGTTGTTTATAGTGGTACAAGGTGCCAACTATAATTAGTCGTCAGCATATACCAGGCCAACTTCTCACAAGCTGGCTAATGATAAGCAGGCTAATGATTACTAAGAAGGAGTGCAATGGCATCACTGCGCCACACCCTTATAGGGTAAGTCGCACTACTGCATCCAGGAGCCCTATTCTGCGTCACAAATTATCCAGGCCAACTGTAAGAACTCACAGTTTACATTTCCAATTTGCTTTACTACTACGACCAATTCTTGCTATGCACATCTTTCTGTATCATTCAAGTCTACACAAAATACCTGTAAAATGCCATTAAAAGATATCAGACAACTAAAGTGTGTTACAACACTTACCTTTCCACATGCTTGAATTGAACACTTGGCACAGTATTAAATTTGTGCTTCTTAAAGTAGGCTTCCTAAAAGGAATAGATAAAAGGATAACATTTAGTGAAGTCTCATTTCATATTCACAGGCCATTCAAAGGCCAAATTAAAGCGTTTGCCGTATCGAGAGGTGCAGTCACTGAAAACGTCAAACACTTAAGTTTCAGAAAATTAAAACGGAACATTTACTGCTCATTATGCAACTACTCTATACAATTCATCAGTGGTTATGGGGTCTAAATAGCAATACAAACCCAGTCCAAGGAAATTCTAGGTGTGCAGGGTCCAGAAGAGATCTCTAAATATTTCATACATATTGATGTTAGATACCATGTTTCTATAATCAAGATTTCCATACAACATATGGAGGTGGACCTTACTGGAGATGATGGAAAAGTGCGAGCACTTCACTCAATTATAAACATGAACCCTGATTGGAATGGCAATCATATTGAAAGCCTATTTGATTTAAATATTCCTCCTTAGTTCTAGGTTGCCCAAGTTAACGCAACAGCTTCAACCAGTACCAAAAACATTGGGTATTGTTGTTGCTATTGTTATTATGCTATTTTGAAAGGTTACAACAAAGCAAGCCACCATTCAAATTACACCAAAGTTCACTACTGCATAGCATACTATTATTCACAAAAAAATCTGAAAATCTTTGTGTTCTCTCTTAGATTACAATGTAACGATTTCTGCACATCAACAATAGTTCAAATACATCATTGTCGGTAAACTAATTATTCATATGCCTTAAAAGCTTTGTCAATATCTAGTGCCTTGCCTTTTCAGGTCGTGGCATGTGCGGCTCTGTGATGATTTTGTTTTGCCCTGGAGTGCGTGGCATCAGTGAGAAGATTTTTAATTTGAGACTTTCTTTAGCAGACCACTCTACATAACTAGGAGGTGTGAGCACAGTGAGGGCAGTGAGGAATCTGCAGTTCGAGTATCCGCCAGTCTTAATAGAGGTAAGTAACTTGTTCTTCGGATGGATATTCCTTACATTTACAATAGATATGGAAACAATTCCGACCAAGATAGAAGGCCTGTGGAGTGGGCTCAGACCAGAAAGCCCTGCAGGGCTGAACGAGCAAAATGCACTTCTTGTTGGACAGGCTGTCAAGGCAGTACTGCTTTATGAATGTGTGCACCGACACTCACATCATGGCCGGACAGATGTCAAGGATAGGCACTCGGTGTGCCAATGCAGTGATATCAGCATTGGCCCAGGTGGAGTGAGTGGAATGAGCCCCTAGTTCTTCCGGAGGCTGCTTTTTGGCCAATGAGTAGCAGATCTTAATTAAGAAGACCATCCACCTTGACAAAGTCCGTTTCTGTACTGCCTTATCTTTCGTTACCCCAAAGAAACTCACAAAAACTGATGGTCCATGGGGAGATTGATGGAAAAGCTTGAGACCCTTTTGGGGTCCAATCAATCAAGTTGCATTCCTCCTCTTTTGAGTGGTGAGGTGGGGCAAAAAACGTTAGGGGGGTGATGGATTGCCCCACGTGAAAATCAGTCAAAACTTTTAGCAAGAAGACTGCCCTGGACACTGCAGCAGCAGTTTGTCCAAAAAAATAAATAAATAAAATTAAAAAAAAGGTTGTGTAGGGTAAGCTGCATGGAAAGAGCATTGGAGCTCATTCATGACCAGTTGAAGTGATCATGTGGAGAAGTGTGGCTCACTGGTTAGAGGAGGCAGACCTGGAAGCAGAGGTCAGCCCGGGACCAGGGTTCGGTTCCCAACGCTGCAGGGTCTTGAGTCCTAAAATGTCCATGGACTTGACAATTCTCGCTCCGGTGCCTACTCGATTCACGGGTTCACACTCTGCGACTCTGGGCAATAGCTTGCTTAATCTCCACAACGGCCCCTCGCGGTGGGATGCCTGGCTTTCGCCTTGTGGATACCTTGCCGGGGTTATCTCACAGGGGAATACCAGGACGGGTTCCCTGAGCAAGCGCTTAGATACCAGGTCGGTGATTTGCGCTATATAAATACATGTACATTTACATTTACATGACAAGGAAGAGAATCTAAAGGCGCAATGAGCAGCTGTGGGTTAGCAGAAAGGGAGTACACAAATAATGTCAGGACCAAATTGAGGTGCCACTGTGCATCAGAAATTGTTTGGGAGGGAGCATGAACGTCAAACCTTTAACAAGACGCATCAAGTGACTTAAACAAGAACGTTAGGTCCGGTAAATACAAAACAGTCGACAGTGCCAACACATTAACCCTTTATGGTGCCCACTGCCCTACCTAGCTGAACTAAAGACAGAAAAATCTATAAGACATGTGACAACTTTGCTAGAAACAGTTCTATGCTGCAGGATCCACACTAAGGGACACATTTCTCTCAGTGCCCAGCAAAAATTGACTTTGGGGAAGGACTTCATACTGTAACAATAGATTCCACAACCTCAAGAGACCGGGTGAATGCAGATATCTGTCTCCTCTCAATCTTTGCGCATGGAGGTTTAGATGCTCATGCCCAATAGTTCCAGGTACCATACTCTCCTAGCCCAACAGAGAGCCACTGGGATTACTTTGGTCCGGTTGGTACTGAACTTCTTCAGAACGCTGAGCAGGAGACACAGAGGCAGAAAGGCATACTGGAATCCTGCGTTGCACACTACCTGAATGAGTCTCCTATAGAGATAGTCCATGGGAACTGCAACACGAAAAAGCTTTGACACAGCACATTCTCTACTGTGGTGGAAAGATCCAGCAAGGGCACTTCCCACTATTGGAAGATGTACTGTGCCATTTTAGGATGCAATCGTTATTAGCGATCGGTTAGGTGTCGCTGGCTGAGCTCGTCCACCCAAGTGTTTAAACATACGACCCAGTGGTTGTTCCAGTACCACACGGCAGTGGTGTAGCCTGTGAGAAACTATATTAGCCTCCCCTTGATTGATGGTAGGAAGGTTTTCAATGCTAGGCGAAAGGCCCACAACTCCAACAGGTTGATGCAGTCTGTTTTCTGCTGGAAACCCGGTTCTCCTGATCTCCATCTCTTCCAGATGACTACCCGAACACAGTCATCACTTTTCTTAACACACGAAAGGTGCTGGTAAGGTAGAAGTAGAGCATAGCAAACTGAAAACGCTCCTGGCCTACCCTAAATCGCTGGTAACATCTGTGGGACTGCAGGACAGGTACATGAAGATAAAGGGCAAACAGAACAGGTGCATGAGTGAGCATCTCGAACTGGCCCTTCCACAGGAAGGTGTTCAGAGGTCGAAGATCTGAACTATTACTAAGGCCTTCACTGATTTCCTCGTAGCGAAAAAGGACCAGCCTGGATTTCAACACGTTTCTTGCTTTACAGATCCTTTGGCCAGTAGACCTTGCACCTATTGCGACAAGATGGACCAGTACTTTTCTGAAAGCCACTACGATGTGGGTGGAAGGTGCTGCAGGATGGAAAAAAAAGAAACAGCAAAGCCAGCTAAACAATCCTAAATACTCATCTGACTGAATAGCTTGCAAACCTTTGAGGAAATTAACTGTTGCAGGGTCGCTGATGACCAGGAGAACTCTGGGTGCATCAAGACCAAAAGGAGAATCAGCCCATCGAAGGAACAGAAAGAGCAAGACCAATTGGCACCTTGAAGCCTTCATAACTTTACTGAGTATAGTGTGGCGAGCTAGGGGCGAGCCCCATATGGCATTCTTGTGCTTTCGATTACATTTTGACTTTGACTTACCTGAAGACTTTGACTGCATAGAGGATCAAAAGTGACATTGAGAGCAGAGGATCATGAGTGACATTGAGAGCAGGAACGTGTCTGTGCTCTTTACTTCGAAAAGGAGTGGGACTTGTGTGTTTTTGTTCTGATGTTCAGTGATTTATAGCATCAATGCACCATCACGGATTGCCTTTGGGTTCATGAGAGCACATCCGTCACACAACTTTCAGCCATGCCTCAAGCCCAACCACCAAATACATACATGGTGCAGGTCTGTTACAGACATTTGTTTACGACAGTCACAATAAGGTTTAAATCCTGCAGGCTTTGGGAGGAACATTGTTCCCTTGCACACTGGTCAAATTTTTGAGAATAAAACTTATCTACAGATCAGTATTCAAAGACACATAAAGAAAGGAACGGACTTCAGCACGCGGGGGCACTTATGCGTGGCTCTGCTCCGTTACTCCCAGGGCAGAACCAAGTCAACATGGAACCGCAAGTCACTACCTAGCAGCGCATGAGAGAACTACTCTGAAAGTTTGCGTGTCCTCTCTGGTACCTGGTGATATTCTAAAGGTGGGGAATCTGCAGATATATCTCCCTATGGAGCTCAGACCACACTGCTGACTCCCTTTCTAACGGTTCATTACAATATTGAAACAACTTTAAAAAGTAAACCCAGCTAAACATTACACATTACATTACACCTTCTAAAAAATTAAAGCATAAATAATGGGACTTTCAATTGGAATCTATAATAAATCCAAAAACTAAGATTCCAGCACTATTATTCTAGTGCATGGTACCTGAATAATGTTTCAGCCAAATTACTCACATGGAAATAGCCATTCATGTTGAGGCCCACAATGCCAAAGTGGTAAGATCGTGATACATCGGGAATAATGCACTCTCGTCCTTTCCGCTGCTCAGGCATCCGCATCCACATGTCCCAGTCCCATAGCTGCCAAAAATAAGAAAGACTGTTACATACTGCAGCACATTAAAAGTGTGTACACAAACATAGTTGTAATAAATGTAAGTAGTGCTCACCTGAAGTGCCAGCTAATTCAGAGGTTCTCTGCCATTTTATAGATTCAAGAAACTTAATCCAAGGTGTTTCAAAAGCAACAGTACTACACCATCCCTAGTGTGGCTTTGGCTTCCCCTGTTGACCGCACCCTTCAAGTATGAACATGAATGTCAAAGAGTGCCAGATATGACTGAGTAACTCAGTTTTATTGGTAATAAAATTAAAAAGCAGATATCTAATCAGCTGGGGTAACTAAGGGTAACTACTAGTTTCCCTTATTCTTACATCAAGCTCCCCTCTACTCCCATGCTGGGAGAATATGAACAGCTTTGTATGGGCAAGTTTAGGGAGACTGCACAGACAAACCAAGGATCTTTTCTAAAAATATCCATGTATTTATATGGCGTTTATGATCTAAATTATGCAATGGTAAATTAAGCAGATCTAGAAATGCTCAAAACAGGTGTTTAGAAAACACTACAAATCATATTTGACTTAGGGAGATGGGAAAGAGCCTTTCAGTAAGTTACCATTTGATTGTCATAAGCATGCGTAATATAGGTACAACCGATCAAAAAAGAAATGAATCAAGGTTTTACTGCAGAGTTCAGTTGCACTATAAAATATTTATAAAAAAATGACAAGTACAACATAACTCACTATACATACGCCATTTGCGTAGTGAGAAATGCCAAAGTAGGTTTTCTTTTTAGACAAGTCAAACGTTTACCATCTACACAAATGAACAACCTTCCAGAAGATTTTCCTTCTAACCATGAAGACGAATGACGTATGCATGAAAAGTCCTACCATTTCTCTGAATAAATGTATGTTTCTGAAGCAGTAACAGCCTGGAACTCTGAGTCTACTGGTCAATGTTGCGGCTGATAAGACGTTCATCTGTGACATCAAAATACTGAATTCCCATAGAGGGACTTAAAACTAGGCTTTGAAGCAAATGATCAGTCCCCAAGAGAGTTTCTGTGACAGGGTGCACTGTCGTGGTCGGCGCCTGGTGCATGCAGTTAAAAATTCACTGTGGTAGAAACCCGGGTAGCACGTCCTATAATGTAACAAGCTCAGGGCTATAAAGAGCCCAGGTAATCAAGCCTCGAGTTTATGCTACCACATTTTCATAGTCATTTTTATCTCAAAAACATACTGTAAAGAAAGTCGAACAAGTTACCCATATTCAGTTGAAGCTCTTGCTGGAGATACTCTACCTAACAGCAGAATCCTCACATTTAGAATATCTCCAGGTGCCAGACTGCATCCAGAAGATATTTATACATACACCCATTGCACCAGCCGGTGGTGTTCGGCAGCTCTGCACAGACAACGCTATGCAGATTCCTTCTCAACATAGCCCACACCCTCAAACAGAGAGCTCAAATAACCAATCATTTGTACCAAAGTGCAGATATCTAATTTGGTACCTTTTCAGATAGAAAAGAGTCTGTTCCACAGAATGGGGAGGCGGGATGGTGGCAAGGAATCTGCAGTTAGATAGAGTATACACCAGAAAGAGCATTAAGTAAGGTATGTAACTTATTCTGAACAATACTTCTAAACCCCTCGCCCTCTGCTCACTTGGTTTGCTCCGGATTATTTTGATTAATTCTATTTTTACTTGGTTTTCTCCCGATTATCTTATTTAATTCTTTTTTGGGTAATTTAATTTAATTCAGCCTTTTCCCGCCGCTGCTGCCACTGCGGCCCCGCCCCCGACAACCCCGCTCCCGCCTCTCTACCTCTAGTCCCGCCCCCTCACCTTCTTAATGGCGGCTGCTGTAGGGGAGCGCCTGTGAAACCTTGACCTACGGTCCAGGCCAGCACTCTGCCCAGCAGCTCCGCTTAATCGCCTCAGTACAGAGGCCTCCCGTCTTCAGGGCCCGTGCCGGCAACCCGTCGCATCCTCAGAGACGATCCAGTCCAGCCTGCCTGTTGTCCCGTCTGCTCACTTGGTTTGCTCCTGATTATTTTTATTAATTCCATTTTACTTGATTTTTCGCCCGATTATCTTATTTATTTATTTTTTGGGTAATTTAATTTAATTCAGCCTTTTCCCGCCACTGTGGCCCCTTCCCTCGACACAGCTCCCGTCTCCCTACCTCTAGTCCCGCCCGCTCCGCTACTTAATGGCGTCCGCTGCACGGTGGCGTCACGGTCGCGCCTAAGTCAAGCACTTCTGCGCCCGTCCGCGACCCTACCGCGACCACGCCAGGAACTCTGGATCCACGGCTTCCACCGCTACAACTCCGCCGCCCTCCTGGCACTCAACCCCGGAAGACACAGAGACTGCCAACAGGCCTCGCCGACCTAGACCCGTGGCCAGTTCACCTGCCTCCACTGCTGTCAGACCTTCACCACAACCTCAACTTCCAGGACCAATGACAACTGCACTGACTACTCCCCAAGATGCATCCACCTCAAAGTACGCTCCATTCACAAACACGCCACAGAAATCTGGAACCTACTCGACACTCTCTCGCCCAACATAGTCTTCCTCACGGAGACATGGACCAACGCCGCCTCCGCCCCCGACATCAACACCGCCATCCCAGACGGATACAAGATCCAGAGGAGGGACCGCCCAAGCCACCTGCACACAAGAGCACCACCTCCAGCAAAAACCTCCCCTCCGTCGAGCACCTGCACTTCCAGATCCAGACCTGCCCTAACACCACACTCCGTGGAACCCTTCGTCTACAGATCCCCGGCCCCCTTTCACCACCACCATCACAGATTTCATCGCACCACACGCCATCGTATCAATAAAATTCATACTCAGAGACCTTAACTTCCACCTAGACAAACCCAGCGACCCTAGCTCCACCATCCTCCGGGAAAACCTCGCCAACATAGGAATCAACCAACTCATCACCACACCCACTCACAGAGCAGGACACACCCTTGACCCTATCTCAGCTGCAGGCCACATTGTTCTATTCAGCCACACAACGCAACCACCATGGACAGACCACCACTGCGTCCACTTCACAGTCGACAAACCCAAGGCACGAAAACAACCCCCACCACGTCGGAACTGGAGCAAGGTCACCGGCGAGCAACTGAACGCCGCCCTCACCCTAGACAACCCCACCTGGACACCCGACGCAAACACCGCAGCCACAGGACTACACACCTGGATCTCCAACTGTGCGTACAAGCTCGCCCTGCTACGCAATCTCGTGAAACAGCACCCCAGAAAAGCCATCTGGTTCACCACCAATCTCCAAGAAACCAGGCGCACCTGCAGACGTCTGGAGAAACACCAAGACCACTGATAACAACGCCATCTACAAAGACGCCATGAAGCACTACTACAACATCAGAACCAAAAGGAACTGCATCCACACAAAATCCTCGCCAACTCTACGAACTTCAAGGAACTCTTCAGTGTCATACAGGACTTCACCAAACCACGCAGTGAAGCCACGGACATCAACCCGTCCCAAGATCTCTGCAACAAGCTTGGAACTTAATTCCACCTTAAAATCAGGATACTCTACGACAAATTTGCCGACCACACATGCAAGACCCACAGCAGGCCCCCCCGCCCCCCACCCCCCAGAGACACCAGCCAGCCCACCATCTCCAACTGGACATCAATCACGACCGAGGACACCTCCACGACCATGAAAAGCATCCACTCTGGGGCACCACACTGACCCCTGCCCCCCGCACATCTACCAGAGGCCCGCATACAACATCGCACCCGACCTGCATCAGACAATCAACACCACCTTCACGTCTGGCATCTTCCCATACGACTGGAAGCGTGCAGAAGTCAGACCCCTGCTCAAGAAGCCCACGGCCGACCCCTCTGACCTCAAGAAGTACCAGCACATCTCGCTCCTCCCGTTCGCAGCTAAGGTGGCAGAGAAAAAAGGTCGACAGGGAACTGACAATTCATCGAAGAGAACACCATACTCGACCCGTCCAAATCCGGATTCCGAGGCAACCACAGCACCAAGACCGCCCTACTCGCTGCCACAGATGACATTTGCGCCCTTCTGGAGAAGGCCACTCCGCAGACCTCATCTTCCTCAATCTATCTGCAGCCTTCAACACCGTCACTCACCGTACACTAGCTAACAGACTACACGACGCCGGCATACAAGGAACTGCCCTGGATCCGATTGTTCCTCACTGGAAGAAGCCAAAGAATCAGACTACCACCCTTCCTCTCCGCCCCCACGGCAATCACCTGCGGAGTCCCACAGTGGTCATCCCTGAGCCCGACCCTCTTCAACTACATGGCCCCCCTCACAGCCATCATCCTCACAGCCATCATCCTGACAGCCATCATCTGACAACACAGCCTGAACGTCGTATCCTACGCCGACAGCACCCAGCTCATCCTCTCCCGCACCATGGACCCCACTACCGCAAAACTCAACTTCCAGAGAGGAATGCAAGATGTCACAGTCTGGATGACCAACAGCTGCCTAAAACTCAACGCTGAAAAGACAGAAGTCCTCGTCCGTGGAACAACACCTTCAGGATGGGACGACACCTGGTGGCCCGCCGCCCTCGGAAGCCCACCTACCCCCGTCAGACCACGCCAAAAACCTCAGCATAGTACTCTATTCATCACTCACCATGAACCGACAGGTAAACGCCATCACCTTCAGCTGCTTCAACACCCTCCACATCCTACGAAAGACCTTCAAATGGATCCCCCCGGAGTCAAGGAAGACAGTCACCCACGCACTCATCACTAGCAAACTGGACTACGGAAACGCTCTCTACACCGGCATCAACAAGTCCCTACTCCGCAAACTCCAGATGATACAGAACACCGTGGCCAGACTGATCCTAGGCATACCCCGGCATGAACACATCAGCGGAAACTCCACTGGCTCCCAGTGGAGAAGAGAGTCACCTTCAAGATCCTCACCCATGCCTAAAAATGCCTTCGCAACAGCGGACCCAAATAACTCAACGACAGAATAAACTTACACGTACCCAAAGGAAACCTCCGATCTGCCAACCTCGCACTAGCTGAAACCCCGCGCAGCCACAGAGCAGGAGCAGATGGAATATCGTTCTCCCACATTGCGGGCAAAACCTGGAGCGAGCTACTAACAGATATCAGACGCACCCTCTCCCTGAACATCTTCAGGAAGACCCTCAAGACCTGACTCTTCGGCTGATTCGGATTAGCGTAATCCCCCCCTCCCCCCGCCCTTTCAGCGCCATGAGACACTCACGGGTGAGTAGCGCGCTTACAATTCCTTGATTGATTGACTGATTGAACCGCAGATTCCTTACCTGTTGTATTGATAGCAAAACAGTATAGCCCACCACCCTGGTGGGTTTGTTGAATGACTTTGACCATAATGTCAAGATTAAAACGCCAAAACTGCCTTCCCATCTAACCTCGCTGTCAAGAAAATAATGCTTTGTGAACATGTGCACTGATGCCCATGTTGCAGACTGACAAAAAATGACATGTACAACATAACTCACTAAACGTAGGCCATTTGTATAGTGAGAAAAGTCAAAGAAGATTTTAGATTTAGACAGGGCAAATGCTTATCATCTATACAGTGCCCAAGATGAACAACCTTGAGGCAGAGTTCCCTTCTAAGCATGAAGACCAATGATGTATACATAAGTTCTTACCATTACACTGAATGGCACAACAGGCACTCCATGTGCCAATGCAGTGGTAGCAGTCTTGGCCATAGTAAAATGGGCTACGCATCCTTATGGAGGCAGCCGATGTAGAAATTCTGCGATTTTCCTGGGGTCTACAAGATGAAGCCCTGACATGAAGATGAAAAGATGAAGCCCCATATGAGGGGTGAGACTTAGCATAAACGCTAGAAGTGTGTTGGACTGTGCTACATGAAGGGGAGTCCGAATTTTGGGTAGACATGCCGCTCTAGTCTCCAGCACCAGCTTTTCTCGTAAAAAGGTGGTGTAGGGCTGACAGAGCTTGAAGCTCAATGCATGACGAGCGGAGGTCATCGCAATGAGACACTCGCATGACAAGCTGAGGTTATCGCAGAGAAAAACTGTTTTCAGGGTCAGGAGACAGCCACGCAGCGCTTCAAAAGAAATGTGAGAACCAAATTAAAGCCCCACTGTGGCATCATGGAGGAATAAGGAGAAAACATGTTGCTTAAACATTTGAGGAATCATATCAACAGGTGATTTGAACAAGGATCGTTGGTCTGATAAAAGCAAAAAGGGTAAAAGGACTGACAGATAACCTTTAAACATCCCACCTCAAGTCCGTCCAGCACCGCAGATAAAACATACCAAAATATCTGACAGATTGGCCTACAATGGGTTTGTATATTGGGAGCCACACCAAGTCACAAACATGTCTCAGCATATACAGACTTTGTAGAATGTCGCCTGGCCACAAGGATGACATCCACTACTTCAGTCACCTGCAGCTGCTCCATCTCCACACATGCAGGTATAGCGTATGCAGGCCAGGGAGTAAGGCCTTTCTCTGCTGCAAAAGAAGACCAACTTGAAGAAGCAGCCTGATCGGAGAAGAGAGGTTTATGCCCAGGAGTTGTGGGTACTAAACACTCCTCGCCCAATCCAGAGGCACCAGAACGTTCCTCCCTGATCTTCAGAATTTTGGGCAGGAGAGGAAGAGGAGAGAAGGCATAAAGGACTCCAGTCCTCCACTCCAGGCAGGATGAACCTCTCAGAGAGAGCCTTATTGGGAACACCAGAGATGAAGACTGGGTTCTCCCCTTTGCTGGAAGACACCTGCACCACCTCAGAGTGGAACTGTCATTTGTGATTTGCCAGGCATAATTCGGCTGAGTTTGTCCACCCTGGTGTTTAGAGTTCCCGCCAGGTGGTGCACGATCAGGGAAGTGCCAGGACCATCCTGCCAGTTACAAAGGCGCAAAGCGTCTTAGCATTGGATCAAGAAGACAACTCTGCCCTGTTGGTTGCAATACCACATGGCGGTGTGTTGTCTGTGGGAACCTAAGCCAGCATCCCCTTGACGGACAGTATGAAGGTCTTTAATGCCAGGTGAATAGGCAGCAACTCCAACATGGTTATGTGGAGACAGGTCTCTGCTCGATATCAGAGACATCTGATCCTCCACCTCTCACAGACAGCCTCCCCAAACATACAGCGATGCATCCCTCACCGCTGTCAGCTCTGCGTTGAGTCAGGTGAGGGGGTTGGCTGCTGGCCCTGTGGTGGTAGAGCAGTCACTACTGAGAATCTTTTGCAGTCTCTTCAGAAACATTGATTGAATCTGAAAGGTTTCCTTGATGCTGGTTCCACTGAGTTCAGATTCCACTGCAAGATCAGCATTTGCCAGCAGGCATGGTCGAAATGCAGGATGGGGGAGGCCAATCATCCAAGAATGTTGTGGACTTTCCGATCCAAGCAGAAGGTCTGATAACTCATTGTATCGAGGACGGCTCGAAAAAAAGGGAGCCTCTGCGAAGGAGTCAGGTGGGACTGGGAATGTCACTAGTGAACCCCAATGAGGTCAGGAGTGTCACCATCTTATGGAGGTGGGCCAAGCCAGACTGTAACAAGCCCACCTTCGGCCAGTCATTGAGAGACAGGGAAGACTGGTACACTCAACATTCGAAAGTATGCTGCAACCTCCGCCCTTCATGCATACCTGAGGAGCATGGCAAGGTGAAAATACTCATGGCCTGTGGACTGCAAGACTAGAACATGGAAAAGAGCCCAATGCTACCATTCAGTCTCCTAGATCCAGGGTAGATAGTACCTAGACCAGGGTGAGCATCTTTAATTTGTCCTTCTGCAGGAAGAAATTTAAAGATAGAGGTCCAATAAAGGACAAAGGCCTTAGTCTTTTTTTCCGACAAAGAAATAAATAGGAAAAACATCCAGTTCAGATTTCAAAAGTCAGGACTCTATGGCTCATTTCACCAAAAACAGCCTGAACTTCCTGCTGCAAAAAGGACAAGTGGTCCTTCAAAAGCTGCTCCAACATAGGTGAGAAATATGGTGGGTTGAAAAGGAACTTGCAGGGTGCAGCCCCATTGAACTATCTGCAGGACCCACCTGTCGGATTTTATGTCGTGCTACCCATGGAGAAAATGACCGATTCTGTCTCCCGAAGGGTAGTGGAGTGCCGCCAAGATCAAACTAGTGGCTTGGAGGCTGCTGCAGGACTGACGGGGACTGGGAGGTTTGGTGTCCCTGCAGGCCTGTACACTGTCAGTTGGATCCCCCTTAGATACCCTCACCTCAAAAGGACTTTCACTAGAACGAACCATATCCACCACCTTTTGACTGAAAAAGGGGTCAATTGTCATTTCATTTAATGCAATTTGTTGTTTTGTTATGGCCATTGTGCCTAAAAAAGATCATTTATCCACACACTGTCCATAAGAACCATTATTCTTAGAATATATTCAAAAGGACGTGGGGCTGGTTCTTGAGGTGGTGGGCTTGGCACTACCTAGAAGCAAAACCCCTGGCAGTGACTCCAAAGGGACAAAACTGTGGTGGATATGGAAAGATTGAGAGAGCTCCATGTAGCTCCACATTCTTTAAAGTGCTCTAGGCCAAGAGGCCAGATCCATTAAAAGAAATATCCATGAGGGACGCCTAAACATCACCCAAAGAAGCCTCTGGATCTCACCCAGCCGTGACCCTGGAGTACTGCGCTAGTTTCAGCTGTTCTGCCTAAACGTGTCCGGGCCCAATCGTATGACAAATTTTGCAGAGTCTGGCCATGCTGAATGGTATGCAAAGTTGCCACAGAATTCCTCTGGGACTGCTGCCAAGATCTCTGTGACTGTATCCTATAATTCAGGGGAGTACCTGCCATTGACTAACCAAAGGGTGAGGCTAGTTGAAGAGAACAGGATGTCTTCCATTGAAGGACTAGAGTAGAACAGCGCACTGTGTCAAGGAAAGTGTCCGGTCCACTGGTCTCTTGCCGGTCCAGACAGGAATTGTTAGCATCATATTTTACGGGGGATGGGCGAGCCATCCCCACCATCCCCACGGTTGCCAAAGCCTGGATATCTTTGGTCAGCATCGAATCCAAAAAGTTGCTGGAGCTCTGGAGGGCAGCTCCTAAGCAAAAGTGCTGTTTTGTCTCAGAGTGAACAGGGGCCAGGTGTGTTGAAACGATTCCAGGACGCAACCTTGGCTGAGGTGGGTTTGGTTCAGAGTTGAACAGGAAATAGAATAGGCATCCGCCTCCAGCATCAGCAGTGTCAGTGCCAGCGCCGGCCTCAACTTGAAAAGAACCAGCGTGGCTCATGATGCCAGAAAGAGTTTTTTCAGAACCCACAGTGGGGTCAGGAGGCCCAGATTGTGCTGAGGGCAGACCTGCTGCTAGTATCCAGACTGGAGGCCTCAGCAGACTTTTAGGACCCAAAGGACGGGTGAGTGTGAGCCAACAGCAGTGTGCCTAAGATTTGCAATATGGCTTCCTTGAAGGTGACAGTCTGTTGGGAGGATGCTGACCGGCCCGGAAATTTGAAGTTCACAAGGATCAGCCTCAGAATCGACTCCCCCACAGAGAACCTGAAATGGAACAAAGGGGCACTCCGACATCCTTGTGAATTCTCCGAAGGGGCGTGGTCAGATCCATTCAGACTTTTTATGTTACTTTTTGGACTTTGACTTATCTGAAGACTTTGACTGCAATGAAGATCTGAAGCAACAGTAGGCCAGAGAGCAGTTATAGATCTGCGCTCCTGACTGAGTGGGAACAGGACTTGCACAACTTTCTACAGTGTTCAGCGATGTACAGCTTGGCTTTACAGTTCTGTGTTTCCTTCGGGTGTATAAGGGCACACTTCATACAACTTGAGTCATGGCCCAAAGCCAAACATCTCAGATATAGGTTGTGGGAATATATCAAAGACATCTGCTTGCGAAAATCCCTGCAAGCCTTAAACTCTGTAGTTTTAGAAGGAGGCATGATACCTTGCACACCGGAAAATAAACTCTTATCAGTTCAGACTTTTTTTTCTGACAGTTTAGTGCAGTCTCCTGATACACAAGAATAGAAGAGACATACACATGCATGAGAGGCCCCAGTTGTCACGGATTGGGTTGACGTGGAGCTGCACAACACCTCCTTGCGGAACCAAGGAGCTATGATAGAAAATCTTCAGAATCCAGTCTGACAAGTAGGGATATTCTGCAGGTCAGACATCATAAATTAAGATTTTTCCTGCAAGCAACTGGAAACTCCTTCCCAGCAGCAGGAACGTTCTAAGCTTTGCCTCAAACTCTAGAATCAACTCCAAGCATTCACACACCACCTGGTGGGGTAGCAGCACAAAAATAGTGCTATAAGGAAATCAGGTGTATTATATGATATGGTTGTGTGACCTCGCAGTGTAATGCACTACCAGCGTGTTTAGGGCCAGTTAGGATGCTTACATAAAGGAACAAGTGTAAAGCATGTTAACCGCACCAAAACAACTGAAGATGAAAAACGTAACATTCAAGAAATCTGACACCAAGTTATAAAACGTATATTTTTATGAATTTATCAACATCAAAACAAAAAAGATCCACTGGAGGGTTCCGGGGATATGGCTTTTGAAGAAATCAATAGATCAAGACTTCACTTAACCGCGAACAAGCATTGACAAACTCAACAAATTTGACACTTAAAATTTTTTTCATGAAAGAGCTCGGTGGCCCGCTATAGACAGGGATGCTTACCTGTGGCCAGTGTTTCTTCCTCTCTGTCCACAACACCAACCTGTCTACCCGTACACAACAGCAGCCCTTCTCAAGTGCGATTACCATTTGCCCTTTAAAGGCTGCTTCGTCTTAGAAGCTCACCTTTTGGGCTAACACTGTGTGTGGCTTCCTTCCAGGAGGAGGTAACCCCTATTCCAATTGCAGGCCTCTATTGTTACCTGTTGTGGGAACCGTTTACATGTTTCCCCAGGCAGGCAGAAGGCTGTCTCACGGCCATCCTCAGTATAGGCACTGGAACACCAGGGCTACAGGGTTGCAACTTTCTAAAAGATGCATATGGCAACAAGTTACATTCATTTAAATTTGGACGTCAAGTTGTTCTTAACGCACAAGTTACTTACCTTCGGTAACGCTATATCTGTAAGTAACATTAGTAGTGATAGATTTTTTACCTCAGAATTACCCCCAGGTGTCAGACTGGATCCGGAAAGTTTTCGTCAGCAGTACCCCTGCGTGTCGGAAGGTGGCGTTGTGCAGCTCCGCGTCCGTCGTAGGCGTCGTGACTGCCGGGATGACGTTGCGGCAGCTACTTAAATGCCGACCTCACGTGCCGACATCGGTTCTGTACACGACTTTCCACACCAGGAACGCATAGCCATGCAAGATACTGACCACTGGTGTCTGAAACTGGGGCCCTGAAAGGGATGACCTTAACCCTAAAAATCAGTTCGCAGAATGGGGAGGATGGGTAGGGCGATAAGGAATCTATCACTACTAATGTTTCTTACAGATATATCGAAACGGAAGGTAAGTAACTTGTGCATCTGAAAGAAACACGTAGTGATAGATTCCTTACCTTAGAATAGATACCCCAGCAATACCAACCCCGGTGGTGGGTCTGCGAACCAAGATCACACCCGAAAGTCCTGGAGAACCGAACGGCCAAAGAAGCGGTCTCTCCGAACTTGGCTGTCCAGACAGTATTGCTTGGTAAACGTGCGCAGCGAGGCCTACGTAGCTGCCTGACAGATGTTATGCAAGGGAACTCCCCGACCCAAAGAAGTGGCTGCCGTCGCCCTGGTAGAATGGGCGAGTAACCCCACTGGAGACTCCTTTTTAGCCAAAGAATAACAAGCCTTTATGTACAGAACGACCCACTGAGAGATGGTCTGCTTGTGCACGGCACAACCTTTCTTGGCGCCCACGTAGCCAACAAAGAGCTGGCTGTTCACCCGGAACTGTTGAGTGCGGTTCAGATAGAATGAGAGCGCACATTTTGGGTCCAGATGGTGGAGCGCCTCTTCCTCTTTCAAGGGATGAGGAAAGAAAGTTGGCAAAGTGATGGTCTGCCTGATGTGACAACCTTTGGCAGAAAATATGGACGAGTCCTTAGAACAACTTTGACCGGATGGACAGAGAGAAAAGGAGGTTTACAAGACAGAGCCTGAAGATCACTCACTCTTCTGGCAGAAGTGATGGCAACCAGGAAAGCAGTCTTTAAAGTGAAAAGACGAAGAGGACAGTTGTAAAGTGGCTCAAAGGGAGCACACATCAGATATGTCAAAACCAGATTCAAGTCCCACTGAGGCATTATGAAAGGAACAGGAGTTAAAAGATGAGTAATGACTTTTAAGAATAAACTTACAACAGGGGACTTGAAAAGGAAAGGCTGATCTGGAAGCCGTAAAAAGGCTGAAATGGCCAAGAGATAGCCCTTGATAGTGCCCAGAGCAGAGCCCTGCTGGGCAAAAGAAAGTAGGAATAGAAGAGCCTCTAAAAGAGGGGCAGATAGGGGATCCAGAGCCTTTGCTGTGCACCATGCCACAAACTTATTCCACCTGCAGGCGAATACTGTCCTAGTGGAGGGCCGCCCGACTTCCAAGATTAAATTATAAACTTTGGAAGGCAGGTCAAAAGACGTCAACTGCCGCCGCTCAATCTCCATGCAAGGAGGTGGAGGCTGTACAGGTTATGGTGGAGGACCGACCTACGGTGCTGCGACAGAGGATCCTCCTGAAGAGGCAGTTGGATCGGGGGAATCAATGGCCATGCTGAGTAGCTCAGGATACCATACTCTTCAAACCAAGTTTCGAGCCACAAGAATGACTTGGGCCCGGTCGCACTTGATCTTCTTTAGAACTCTGGGTAGAAGTGGTATAAGCGGAAAGGCGTATAGTAGACAGCAACTCCACTTGCGACGAAAAGTGTAGCCTAGCGAGTGCCAACTTGGAAATTCCAACACGCAGAACTGATGACATTGCGCATTCTCTTTGGTGGCGAATAGATCTAACCAAGGCTCTCCCCACTGCTGAAAGAGACCTTGCGCCACGTCAGAGCTCAGACGCCATTCGTGATCCATCATGCACCGGCGGTGGAGTTTGTCCATCCTGGTGTTTAAAGAACCTGCCAGGTGTTGAACCACCAGGGAAATGCCCTGGTGTTCCAGCCAAGTCCAGAAGAGCAGAGCCTCCTGACATAGGGTTCACGACCCCGCCCCAACCTGTTTGTTGCAGTACTACATGGCGGTGGTGCTGTCTGAACACCTTCACCAGTCTTCCCCAGACAGAGGGAAGGAATGACTTTAGTGCAAGCCAGATCGCCCAAAGTTCCAGAAGGTTGATGTGGAGCCCGGACTCCGCCAGAGACAAGAGGCCTCCGATTTTCGCCTCTCCCATGTGGCTGCCCCATTCCAGGAGGGACGCGTCCGTCACAACTGTATGGTCCGGATGGGGAAGTGAGGGGGATCTGCCATTGACCCAATCCCGATTCGTGAGCCACCACTGCAATTGTTGTGCAGTGCCCTTCGAGATCTGTATGTGATCGGACAAGTTGCCCTGTGCTGTGCCCACTGGAACTTCAGGTCTCACTGCAAAGACCGCATATGCCATCTGGCATGATCCACTAGCAGGATGCAGGAGGCCATCAGGCCCAGGAGCCGGAGGGTCATCCTGACCGAAACCTGGGATAGAGGATAAAAGATCTGAATCATAGCCTGAATATCCCGGACTCGCTGCTTGGGAGGATAAGCCCAAAACTGCGCTGAGTCCAGAACCGCTCCGATGAAGAGGAGCTTCTGAGAGGGACTCAGGTGCTACTTCGGCACATTGATGGAGAACCCCAGCAAATGCAGGAGGTCGGTCGTAGTATGGAAGTGGGAGACGACTGCTTGGGGAGAGCCCGCCTTCAACAACCAGTCGTCGAGATAGGGGAAGCCTGGAACCCCTGATCTACGCAGATGAGCTGCGACCTCCACCATCACTTTTGTTAACACCCGAGGGGCACTGGTCAGGCCAAAGGGGAGCATGGTAAACAAAGTTCTCGTGGCCTACCGTGAACCGCAGGTAACGCCGGTGGGCAGGCAGGACAGGAATGTGGAAATATACGTCCTGCAAGTCCAACGCTACCATCCAGTCTCCAAGGTCGAGGGCAGACAAGACCTGAGCTAGCATCAACATCTTGGGAACTTCTCCTTCCGGAAGAAGCGGTTGACGTTCCTGAGGTCCAAGATCGGACACAGGACCTTGTCCTTCCTGGGGACCAGAAAGTAGTGGGAATAACAACCACGACCTACTTCAGGCTCAGGAACGCGCTCGATGGCCCACTTGGCCAAGAAGGCTGTGACTTCCTGCTGAAGATGCGCAAGATGGTCCCCTGACATGCGGTGGTATTGAGGTGGCATGGCTGGAGGGGTAGTTTCAAAGGGGAGGGAGTAGCCTCTTCGGACTATTTGCAGCACTCACCTGTCCGAGGTGATGTTGCACCAGTGGTGGAGGTGATGGTGAATCTAGCCCCGGACCGGCGTCTGATGGGCCTGAAAGGACCGACTAAGGCGGCTTGGAAGTGGATGCAGGGGGGTGGAGGTGGACTGACCCGCCGGATGGACCAAAGAACCACCCCAGCGGTTCCCACGTCCACGGCTGCGCGGAGGTTGTTGTTGCGCTGGCCTGTGGCTCTGGAATGAATGTGTTGGGGCATCCATTCCGCGGCCACGAAAAGCAGAGGACGGAGGAGGCAGAGTTGCCGACAGGCCCAAGGACTTGGCCGTAGCCCGTGAGTCCTTAAAGCGCTCCAACACACAATCTGCTTTATGGCCAAAAAGGCGAATGCCAACAAAGGGCATGTCCATCAGAGTGTTCCGGACATCCCCCGAGAAGCCATTTGTCCTCAGCCAGGCGTGACGCCGAAGCGCCACCGTCGAGGAAATCGCCCTGCCCAACGAGTCGGCGATGTCAAGCCCACAACAAATGGTGAACTTAGCTGCGTCTCTTCCAGCTGCTATAGCTTGGGAGTACTGTCCGGGCCTCCTCCGGACAGTTGGGCAGCACCTGCGCAACCGTGTCCCACACAGAATGGGAATAATGGCTCAACAGGTACGCGGTGTTCACCGACCGCAGCCCTAGTTTGGCAGATGAAAACAGCTTCTTGACAAGCTGCTCCAGCATCTTGGATTCCCTATCCGGAGGTGCGGAAGGGAACGAGCTCTGGGAAGCAGAGGATTGGACAACCAAGCTCTCAGGAATGGGGTGTTGGAAGAAGAAAAGGGGGCGGGGGGGTGTTTCTGTAGCCAGGAGATGGAGTCAGGCCACGTTCCTGTACACTGCAGCCCCTTTGTTGGGCCTGGACCAAGTGCCTAAAAGATCGTCTGAAAGTACGTCATTAAAAGGCAGCAAGGGATCCATAGAGGTTGCAGCCAGCTGAAGCACTTCTGTCAGGAGGTTAGTCCTGATGGCCACTGTAGGGAGTTTGATGCGGAGGGCCTCGGATGCCCTATGCAACACCACTGCGTAGCTTGCTCCCTCCTCCGTAGCTACGAAAGGAGGAGACAGCATGCCAAGGTCAGGTGAGGTGAGGTATTGAAACCGCTGGCATCCCCCAAATCCTCTGCCCAGTCCGGATCATAGTCACACTGTTGCGTTAGAGGGTCTTCAGACCCCTCCCAGTCCTCCACTTCCTCCGAAGTCGGTGAAACAGGCTGAAAATAAGGAGGACGGAAGTAGGGGTAGAAAGGCCCCATTGGTGTCTGAATGGAGCTCAGATCCAGGTGGTCCCGGGTGCCAGGGCCGAAGCCGACGGAAGGGCAGGACCCCCAGCGGGGCCCGAAGGCACACCAGCAGGGCCAGACAGCCCAAAGAGTCGGGCCATGGCAGTAAAACTCTTGCACTTAAGCAGGCATCGCCTTCAGACCCGGAAAAGGTGGGTAGGCCGGCGACGTCGCAGGCTCTGCGGGAGCCGCTGGGGTGGCACCACCCGCACCCTCAACTGCGACGAGCGAGGGGAAGTCGAAGAGCGACTACACTTCGACTTCTTTTTGGAATGATTCGATTTACCTGACCCAGAGTGCGAAGACTTCGATGCAGACGAACGATGATGAGGGCTCTGCGACCGATCCCTTGACCTCCTACGGGACCGGGACCTTGAGCGGCACGGAGCCGACTGCCGGACTTCCAGCAACTTTCGGGACCGCTCCTGCAAAGTCTGCGGCACCGTGGCCCGGCAGGTGGGGCACGACTTGGAGTGGTGGTCGCGCCCCAGGCAGTAGAGAGACACGCGGTGGGGGTCCATCACCGACATCATGTGGTGACAGTCCTCAAAACCGGGCATCTCTACAAAACCAGGAGTCGATCGACTCAGAAGAAAAGAGGTAATAGGCCTCGTAAAAAACTCAGTCTAAAAGTGACTGGGGGTCCGAATAATAAAGAACTGAAGTCAGCGTGCGAGGGCGGCGTCTAAGTATCTGCCGAGACATCATCCGCACATTGCCACCTTCCGACACGCAGGGCTACTGCTGATGAAAACTTTCCGGATCCAGTCTGATGCCTGGGGGTAATTCTAAAGTAAGGAATCTATCTCTATGTGTTTCTTTCAGATGTAACAAGTTGTTTGATACATTTAAGTACCAACTTTGGTAGTCCCATTCAGAAGTTAGCACAGCTGAGATGCCAGCGTTTAACTCTGTCCTTGCCAGTAGACCTAACAATCTCTCTCTCTGAAAGAAATTACAATTTCGGGCTTTTGCTGCCAGAACATGTTAAACATATGTTCTACTTCCTTAATATGTTACACCCTGCCTTAGGACTAGATACCTGATGTAGGGGAGACTTATACACATTAGAAAATGATCTTGGGTTTTTCCATTGCCTAAAATGGCAAAGTTGAGTTTGCAGCTTTAAACTGTCCATCCAGTCTGCTGTGGGAGACTGGGAGTCATGTTTTAACTTGTACCAATCAGAGTGGCAAAATAAGTGCTGCAGTCCTCGAGGGTACACTAACTTTACAGGCCCGAGTACCTATGATACTATTTTTAGGAACTTAGTAGGAAGTTAGTCTTTGCCAAATGGATGTAGGTCAATCAAACATACATGTTACAAGGTCAGTGCACTCTCAGAGTAGAAAACTTTTGGGGGAGACCATACAAAAAGAGGGATTTCCTTATAAGGGCTCTAGGCAAATTATTAATTCTGGTATTCAAAGCCATGAACAATATGTCTACTGACTATCCGCTACAAATGCTGAACAGATATGTCCCTCCACACAACCTTCCCTCCTACAACCAAAATCTCCTTGTCTCCCTAAAGCCGGTCTCATGATTTCACTCATTCCAGCTACTTGCTCGCTACTGCTGGAAGTCACTTATTCCTGCACAAAGTTCCATCTCCTCTCTTACCACTTTTAAATCTGCCTAAAAGTCCTCACCCTGCTAAAATGGCAAAATGGCTTGTGGTTTCCTAGATCTATTAAATGTCCGATAATACAAAAGGAAAATGCTACTTACCAGTATGCATCTGTTCTTGGCATGTAGAGCTGCAGAGTTACACACTATGCATAGATGGCCACTTAGTGTTGGGCCTGGATGTTTGCAGTTTGTTTTGTTGTAGAAAAGTCTTTGGAAGTCACTGGATACTGCGCATGGGCATCGGCTCCATCCCCAGATTGTTTTTCGCCATTAGGGAAGTGATGGAGCTGTACAAGACGTAGTGATGTCCATGTGATTTGTATCTAATTAAGAGAATACTGGAACAGATAAAAGTAGCTAGGGAGGCGGGTGGGCGTGTGTAACTCTGCAGCTCTACATGCCAAGAACAGATGGCTACTGGTAAGTAGCATTTTCCGTTCGAGGCATATAAGCTGCAGATTACACACTATGCATAGATTGTATAGCAGTACCCACACCTAGCGGCGACCACCAGTATCTGTTGCAGTTGTTTGAAACTGTGTTTTTAGTACAGCTTGGCCCACAGTGGCTTGTTGTTTAGTTTGCACATCTGCACATCTACACAGTTATGCTTTGTGAATGTGTGCGGTGTAAGCCATGTAGCTGCTCTGCATATATCATCTAGGGGAATGTTCCCTAAGAATGCCATTGAAGCCCCTATTTTCCTTGTAGAATGGTTTTTTGGAGGAATTGTTAACGTACGTTTGGCTTTCTGGTAACCTATTTGTATGTATTTAACAATCCACCTAGCCATCCCTGATTTTTATATGGGGTTGCCTTTATGTGGTGGTGAAAAAGACACAAAAAGTTGTTTTGTTTTATGAAAAGTTTGTGTCCTTTCGATGTAGTACAGTAATGCTCTTTTGACATCTAAGGTGTTTAGAGCTCTTTCTGCGACTGTTTGAGGCTGCAAGATAAATACGGGCAGCTCAACTGATTGATTTAAATGGAAAGGTGAAATGACTTTAGGATTAGTAAGAAAGAACGACTTTGTTATGATGCATTTGCAGAAAAGGTTCTTGAATGGTAAATGCTTGTAGTTCACTAACCCTTCTGAGAGAAGTAATTGCTACTAGGAAAGCTACTTTCCAGGTTAGGAATTGCAATTCACATTTATGTAATGGTTCACAGGGAGGTCCCGTTAATCTTGTGAGAATAATGCTTAAGTTCCACACTGGTGCAGGTGGCGTTCTAGGAGGAATTATTCTTTTGAGCACTTCCATGAAAGCTTTTATAGCTGGTACTCTAAAAAGAGATAGAGGTTGTCTATTTTGTAAGTATGCTGCAATGGCAGTGAGGTATAGTCTGATAGATGTATAGGCTAAATTACACTTTTGAAGGTGTTATAGATATCCTATGATGTACTGAATACACATGTCTAAAGGATTTATTTGGTTGTTTTGGAAGTATATGACAAACAGTTTCCAATTAGCAGCATAACATGCTCTAGTAGTGGGACATCTAGCTTCTTTGATAATGTTCATACATTCTGAAGGAAGGTTGAGGTAACCAAACTCTATGACCTCAGGAGCCAGATTGCTAGGTTGAGCGGAGCTGGGTCCGGGTGTCTGATCTCTCCATGGTTCTGTGTTAATAGGCGTGGAGATAGGTTTAGTTTTTGGGGTGGTACTACAGACATCTGCAACAGCGTGGTGTACCACGGTTGTCTGGCCCAAGTTGGAGCGACTAGAATGAGCGTCAGGGAATGTTGTTGTAGTTTGCGTACCACTAACGTAAGTAGTGGGAGAGGAGGAAAAGCATACGCAAATAGGTTTGACCAGTTCATCCATATCGCATTGCCTTTGGTTAATGGGTGTGGGTATCTGGCGGCAAAGCTTGGGCGTTTTGCATTTTCGTGGGTGGCAAAGAGGTCTATCTGAGGTTGTCCCCACATTTGAAAGAACGGATGAAGAACTTGAGGATGAAGGTACCACTCGTGGATCTGCTGCGTTTGTCGACTTAGCATATCTGCCATAGTGTTTTGTACTTCTGGGACGTGTTGGGCTAAGAGGAAGATCTTTAGTGGTATAGCCCATCTTCATATCTGCTGTGCTAACAGAGAGCTGCAGAGAGTGTGTTCCCCCTGGTTTGTTAATGTAGTACATAGCTGTCATATTGTCTGTGCGGACTAAGACAGATTTGTCTGACACTTGAATTTAAAATGCTTTTAGGGCTAGAAACACAGCTAGCAACTCCAAATGATTGATGTGGAGTAACTTCTGTTGCGGTGTCCACCTGACTTGCATGGTGTGATGCAGTAGGTGAGCTCTCCAGCCGGAGAGCGATTCGTTCGCTGTCATGACTATTTGAGGAACTGCCTCTAGAAACGGTCGCCCTTCGGAAAGGTTTTTGGTGTTCCACCATTGCAGAGAACGATGAGTCCGACCGGCTACCAACACTAGGTCTGTTAGTTGACCGTGAGCCTGGTTCCATTGGCATGCTAGGCACTCTTGAAGTGGACGCATTTGCAGTTTTGCGTGAGGTACTACAAATATGCAAGATGCCATCATTCCTATGAGCTGCATGAACACTCGAGCTGGTAGCGAGTGTTGTGGTTTGAATTTTGTTAGGAGAGCTTGTACACTTGTTATCCTGGCTGGAGAGGGATAAGCTAGTGTTAGTTGGGTGTTTATTGTAGCGCCGAGATACTGTTGTATGTGAAGAGTATCCCCTGGTGGCACCTTGATAGGATGAGCGACAAAAAACGTCTGGGAGCCTGCGACTGCAGGGCTCCCATAGATTTGGCGGTATCTGTATCCTTTTTGATTGTTTCAAGTTATACATCTACGTTAGGTCCGAATAGATGTTGCTCATCAAAGAATTGATTAAGAATGGCACTGTGTACTTCAGGTTTGAACCCTGTTAGGTGTAGCCAGGCATGTCCACGTAATAAGACGCTGGTGTTAACTGCCCTAGAGGCAGTATCTGCTGCATCCAGTGAACACCGAATAGAGGTGTTTGTAATGTTTTTCCCCTCTTGGATAAGTTAATTTGCTCTATCCATGTACTTATCAGGGAGGTGCCTCAATAATGATCCTAATTGGTCATAATGTGCCCTGTCATATCTGGCTAATAATGCCAGTGTATTGGCGATACGCCACATGTTTGCTGCTTGAGACGCCGTTCTTTTCCCTGATGCGTCAAGTAGCTTAGACTCTTTATCTGGTGGTGGAGCTTCACCGGATGTTTGTGAGTTTGCTCTCTTGCGTGCATTGGAAACTACAAGTGAGTCTAGTGGTACTGGACCTTTAATATATGCTGGGTCTAAGGGAGCAGCTTTATATTTTTTCTCTATGAGAGGGTTAATGACGGGAATTCTGACTGGGTCTTTGAAGACTTTAGGAGTATGCTTAATTACTCCTTTAACCATTGGTAAAATGGATGAAGACCTTTGTGCACTATCAAAGGTATCCATTATGAAGTCTTCATCTACAGGGGCTATATGCATGTCTACACCCTGATATTACGCTGCCCTGTGAATCAATTGATTGAAACCCATAGTGTCTTCTGGTGGGGAAGGCTTTGAGGGGTATATAACATCCTGAGGGACATTTGGGACATCTGGGGTGTTATAATCATCCCACGGGTCAGGTGATCCTGTAGGAGTAGCTGCATCAGGCATGTTACCCCCCATATCATCAGAGCTATCATCCCGGTTGTCATCGTCTGGTATGATAGAGGATGCTGGGGAATGTTGTAGTAGGGGAGGATGTGGTGATGGTACAGGTGAAAGAGAAGGGGAAGGCAGTCTTAAGGGAGAGGCAGCCATGTCCTTCTTTGAATGCTGAGCTGGTGTGTCCAGTGGTCACTTTTTTGAAGCCAAAATTAGCTGTACAGTGATTGGATCTTTAGCTAAAGTCTTCTGAGCAGGGTCTGGACAAAGTAAGTCCTCTGCAGGAGGCCGATCTTTTGGTGCAGGGGAAGGTTGGTTTTTTGGCAATGTCTTCAACCGGAGAAGCAGGCGTCTTTTTCGGCTCTGAAGCTTTTTCCGGTCCCGAGGATTTTTTTGGCTCTGGTATGTTTTTTGGATAGGATGTTTTTTTGGTTCCGGTGTTTTTTTCGAATCCAAAGAGGGTTTACTTGGTTCCGACCTGGGTTTCGGTGCCGAAGGAGTAGTGGTATGTTTCGGCACCGATGGTTTGGATGTCGGCGTAGCCGGTTGAGTTGTCTTTTTCGGTGCCAGTAAGTGTGCGCCGGCACCATGCGAAGGTCGACTCGAGCCCAAGTCGCCTGAAGGCTTAATTAGCTTTTTAGCCGGGCCCGAAGGTGGGGAAGTAGAAGCAGTGTGTCGGTGTGCACCCGAGTGCGTGACCGGGGCCTTCTTTGGGTGTGTAGAGGAAGGGTCGGGTTGATGGTCTTACTTACGACCCGCTGTGCTGGAGTGATGTCCTCGACTTCGGAGTCTTCTGAATCGGAATTACTGTCGACATCATGTTGTTCTGGAATGTTGATGCCTTCTTCAAAGATGTCGTCCGGAATCGAAGCTGAAGATCGAGCCATTGTTCTCCTCGCTCTTCGGTCCCAGATAGTCTTCTTGGAGCGGAATGAGGCACAAGCGGAACAGTCTTTGGCCTCGTGCTCCGGGGAGAGGCAAAGGTTACACACTTCATGAAGGTCGGTGTGGAGAAACTTCGACCCACATAGAGAACACTTTTTAAATGGCGTCCTTTCCATGAGCTGGAGTCGAGGTCTAGTTAGGCCCAAAGGCTGTCGACGCGACCGGAATCGAAGTTTTCGGTGTTGAAGAGTAGCGTCGACTGGAAAAGCGTTTGAAACTTAATTTCTGTAAGTTCGTGAGGATTGCGCGCTGAAGGAAATTGGTTCCAACACGGAGCGCTGGAAACACATTTGAGCCCGGTGGCGTAAAAAAACAATCTGGGGATGGAGCCGATGCCCATGCGCAGTATCATCCAAAGGAGGAGTCACCTATCCCGTGACTTCCAAAGACTTTTCTATGACAAAACAAACTGCAAACATCCGGGCCCAACAATAGGTGCCCATCTATGCATAGTGTGTATTCTGCAGCTCATATGCCTCGTATATGGTGATATGAGATGTATATATTCAGTAATCAAGCTAGTTAGATTAAAGATGCACCTATGTCCAGTCTGTCTCAACATAGATATTACTCAAAAGTATCTAATAAATTGATGCCATTCAAGCAATGTACATACATTTATCAAGGAGTACATTCCAATCACAGTCATAATTTGCCTCGAAGAAGAAAAGTAAACCTCACATGTCAAGGACAGTGGCGTAACATGAAGAAACTTGCTTGATATCACAGGAACAGCACCTCAAAACAATGTAATGGATAAACTAAATATTACTCTGATAAAGAACTTACTTACAGAGTTATGAACAAAGGTTATCGTTTTACTTCAAGTAGCTTCACATAGTTGTTATGAATCTTTAAAGTTACCTTTCTTTCAATTTAGCAATTGGGGTCTCTGCAATGTCCCTTTTAGGACATGTTTTGAGTGTTTTGCTTAGGTAGTGAAATGAAAGAGGTCAGCCTGCCAAGTTAAGAAATCCCTTAGCATGATAAGCTGGACATTCCTTGCTTTGGTATTTGTATGTGGCAAATGGACTGTTGCATTTCTTCATGGCGTGAACATCTTGAGCAAGAAACATTACTGTTTAGTCTCAAACACACCAACACTAGTTTTGTATTCTTATCTTAATTTCCAATACGATTAGTCAAGCTGGAAGAGACCAAGATAGGTTCAATCTAGCTTTAAATGCCTTACAATATCTGCAGTGGGTGTTAATGAACAAGAGATTTATGTGCTAATTGAAATTATTGTGTACATTACTTAATCATGAGGCAGAGGACATTGAAAGGGGTAGCCATATTCAAATTGCCGGCAAATAAAAACGAACAGATTTAATTCACTGCACGGATTATAAATGTTATGACACTCACCTTTTCCGGGGTGGGCCACTTAGGTTCCAATTCTTCTTTATAAAGGGTTTTCCTCATAACCCATCCTAAGCCTGGCATGGTCTCCACACGATATAAGAGGGAAGGATCTTCAGCTGTGTGCTCATAACCCTAAATAGCAAAACAGACTTCAATTATTTAGCAAGCAATAGGGATTTAATTACAAAAGGCAAATCAATTAGACAAGAAAAACCCTAGCAGGCAACACTGTTACACAGTTAGTAAAGACCCTATAGCAATCCAGCTGTGCATCAATTCAAGTATCTTTCCTTGTCTTCACGGCTAGGATATCATTACCCTTACACTCCTTTTCTAGATTTGCATACCACTTTCATTGTTGGTCACTATGTCTCTTCCAATATCACTTATCACACTGATCTCATCTCTTTCACAATCAACTCCTGTGCTTTCAATGTGCGGCTATCCAACAGTACTCTGTCCTGTTTTACTATTTATGCTTGAAGTGCATTTCTCTCGATATTGCGGATACAAAGGGGAGAAAACCTTTGACAAGCATGAAGATAGTGGGGGCCTGCAATGTGTAGCCTGAAGTAAGCCCTGTTTTACTTTGGATTACTGGAGGACTTTACAGACGTGCAAAATAAAAATAAAAAGCAAATACCCAAGAAACAAAATAAGGCAAACATTGTCACACTTTAAATTCTAATGTGTATTAGGTTGCATTTGTCCTTTAAGCGTCCCAGCCCAAGAGATCTGGGTTAAATCCATTGTTCTTTTGTCATGCCACCGCAGTTTAGACTCAGCCAATATGTATTGGTCCTGTGCCTCGTGGGAACAGGCCAGCCCGAACGGCCAAGCCACGTCCTCTCTGGACCAGAAACAAGCACCCTAGGACCGGTTTCGGGCTTTCAGACCTCATCAGCCAGGTTAGCTTGACTCCAGTGGCATGGACAGCATGAGACCCATGTCTGTGCATACCCGACCCACTCGGTGACAAATGCAAAAAGAACAATTGATGGGCAGAATGCTGCACAATGTCAAACATTCACCTCAATACAGAGATTTGGACCCAAACCCATCGGTTTTTTTGATCCCCATGCCATTCCACTTCCAACCCAGCCATATGCAAATCAGTCTTTAACCTGTTCCCCATGAAAATAGTCCAGCCCGAACTGTCAGCCAAGATAACATGTAAGTTTGAATATTTTTTGTGTGTTTTTACATCCATCCATTCTTTTTTTTCTCCTTTTCCCACTCTGATCTTCCTTTCCACCTGCTTCACTTGTTCTCTTGAACCTCCCCATGCTTGCAGTAAATACCCTCCGAAAGCTACGGAAAGTGATAATGGCAGCAACTTCTACTATGGGCTTTCAAAGTTTGTCTCAAATGGCTGCAGCTCACTATGGAAATCTCGGATCAATATAAGGCTAGTCCAGCCCAGAGTACTGGGCCTTTGAGGGGATAAAATCTTGTTCATATTTTTTCCATGGCAACCTTTAATAATAACAGGAATTGCGGAGTTTTGTCAGAGGTCCATTTTCTTTTTAGTTTCCAGGGAAACTGTTTTTTTAAATGTTCATATGAGCCCCATGGATTGTCGACACTGGGCCCCATGGATTGTAGACACTGGGCAAAGATTTTCTTGGGTTTAGAGTGCTATGTTTTCCTTAGCTTGCTTGATGGCCTCGTCGTATTGCAAAAACAGTGACTTGATACTGTTGCCACTTGGGAGGTTCATTAAATCTATTATATTAGCACAGATGTCATCAGTGACTGGATTGAAGGGGAATCTAGACATTGGTTCTGCAGTGGGATGAGAAGTTTTACATACTCCGGAGATATAGATGGAGTGATCCGATCAATCAACTATCGGTTTATGGCCGGCTGCTGGAACATTTTCATTAAGGACGAGGTCAGCTATCTTGCAGTTGTGGCAAGCTGTGGTTATCAAGACGATATTGCAATGAGCGGAAATCAGCCTCTTTTAGCCCCCAGTTTAGGTCTCCCACGCAGATGTTCAGCAAGAGCCACCATCCGCAAACTCCACTGGCTGCCTGTGGAACACAGAGTCAAATTTAAAGCGCTCATTACGATCTTTAAAATTGTCAAGCAGGGAAACCCCCCTCTGCTGCGAAATCTGGCTCGCCCCTATGTCCCTGGCCGTGAACTACGCTCCTCTAACCAACTCCTTCTGAAAGTACCCAGAACTAAGCTCTGTCGTACTGGAGGCCGCTCCTTTAGTGCTCTCGGTCCCAAACTATGGAACGATCTTCCTATCAGCATACGCTCCATAGAATGTCTCTGTCTTTCGTAAGGCAATCTAGACCCTCCTCTTCCCTGCCCCCTAGTGCACTTCTCTATTCCTTCTCCCTCTCCCGTCTAGTAAGGTGTGTGTGTATGTCTCTCAGCGCCGGGACGCCCCATTGCTGGGGTAGCTGTTGCGCTTTACCAAATTTAGAATAGAATAGAATAGGTGAACCTCTCCTAGCTAGAGATTTTTCTTGCATAGTGTTTGCTGTTCTGTGATACAGTCTGTGAATTCACAGAGAAAGTCTTTGGTTTTCCATGGTAGCTTGTAAAGGGTATGAAGATAAGTGATTCAATTTAGGGAAGGTTCCCAGTTAGTTTTAAGGATTCAAAATAATTGTGCATAGGTGTGGTGCAAGAGAGTATTTTGGAGTAATACAGCTCCGCTCTCTCCAGAGTCTTAATCCGGCATGCATGGACAACTAGGGGATTCTAGATGGTCGATCAGGCCTTAGGACTGACCGTTCAGCCATATTTGGGTGAGGAAAGAGAAATCTAGGTTGATTTTAGTGATTTCATTAGTGATGACTACATGGTGTGCATTTCTGGTAGTTGTAGCATGTGGCTCTCTTCAGAGCAGGGAAAGGCAGCATCTTTTATCCTCCAAGGTTCAACCTACCTGATCATTCCATGCAGAAATGCAATACAGGCTCTCATCTTCTTCCAGTAGGTGAAGTGTCTGACTGAGAAAACTAAGGAAATAAAAGCCAATATATCTACAATTACTTGGTTTCAATAACGAGTGGGCATACAATAAATCCCCGCTGACACCTGATCTAAACAATCAAAACTGTCCTACATGGATTTCAGACAAAAATAAAAAGTAGAGGGCGCTAGAGACACGATTGGTGTAAATTACTCTCATGTCAAATGTGTGTGTGGTCGGATACCTTGGAGGACATGAAGGAGCAACAAATCCTGCCAAGCCACATGATTGAAGCCTTCTTTCAAGTGACAAAAACTAGAGTGAAGGCAAGGCAGTCAAGAGATGTTTAGTTACTTTGTGTTCCTTTGTGTGTGCTACAGGAAGAATCAAGGTGAAAAAACTACGTATATGCATACAAACGTCACAATCAGATCTCCAGTCGCACTTAACTCGTCATTAACATACCAACCTATTTTATTCCAGCCTCAGCCTGTGCCCGTTTTACGCCTAATTATCATTAATCAGTCAGCCAAGATCTTGGCTAATGCATGTGTGTGCACTAATCTGGTTGGATGCCTTCATTATAATTTTAGTTGCAATACACAAAATAAATGTCAGGCAGAGTCGACCAGTATGCTCTGCAGCACCCTGGTTTCATCATTGCTGAACTGAAAATAAGCATTATAGTGCCAGTGGAAACAGGCAAACAAGGGAACCAGATTTAGACCAGTCATTGGTGAGTTGCAGCTTTAATCTCTATAGTACAGTGAGTTTAAGAACCTATATTCTGGCATACCAATGCCATTTATAGCGCTGCAGGATTCAAGCAAACCGGGCCGAAGACGGCTGTAATGCCAGAAACCGGTCCCCGGGAGCTTGTTTCCTTCCCAGTGTAAGAATTGGCTTTTGTAGTTTGGTTTGCCCTGTTCCCATCATGCACTGGGACAGGAACAGACTAATTTGCATAAAGCCAGGTTCTGAAACTGGGATGGTGCAGGGAGCTAAAAAACGTTGTTGGATCTGGCCCTGATCTCTTGACTGGGTGAGAGCTTTCTGCTTAATTCAGAGACTCTGTCCCTCACCACCCCTTGTTGTAAATATTTTTGTCCACCCTAAGCGTGGAAGGGTATTCTCAGATGTGAGACCCTTGCTCATTGCACCATCAGGATTCAAGCAAACCGGGCCGAAGACGGCTGTAATGCCAGAAACCGGTCCCCGGGAGCTTGTTTCCTTCCCAGTGTAAGAATTGGCTTTTGTAGTTTGGTTTGCCCTGTTCCCATCATGCACTGGGACAGGAACAGACTAATTTGCATACAGCCAGGTTCTGAAACTGGGATGGTGCAGTGAGCTAAAAAACGTTGTTGGATCTAGCCCTGATCTCTTGACTGGGTGAGAGCTTTCTGCTTAATTCAGAGACTCTGTCCCTCACCACCCCTTGTTGTAAATATTTATAGCGCTGCAGCACTGCAAAGCACCGGGATTCATCTGAAATGGTTTGCTAAATTTTGTACCCAAAGCTTTCCATTCGCTACCTGTGAGCTGGGCTCAATTGTTCCGAGGAGCACCTCAGTTTACAGTGCTTTGCTCACTGTGAGACTATAGAAAGAGAAACCATACGTAAACCAGTTTTGACCTCACTGACCAAGTACGATGTCTAACAAGGCCAAAACAATGTTTTGGCTCGCTTCCTTGTGTTCCCATTCAGCAAGGACCTTGAATAGTAGTTTGGGCACAATGGTCCATTTTTGGGCAGTCTGATCTTTTCCCTGTTTAGTCCCACAGTAATGACAAAGCGCGCAAACAAATAGCTGACCCTCACCCGGAGGAACTGCTAATGGTTAACAAGGGTTCTCACCTTTTTCCTGGTTCTCAGTGAGTCTACAGCATGCACAGAAATGTCCAGACTTAGGTCTGTAAAGCACAGTAAGTTATGGTACACAAGCAGCACCTCTGTAATGAGTCCAAAAATGGCCTAAACTTGTCTAGGGTTGTGTGTGCTCTCGTTCAGTGGGAAGTTGCCAAGCAGTCTGAGTTGGATTCTTACTTTTAGGACGAGGGCAAGTGACAGTTGAATTTGGTTGATCCCTTTCTTGAGCTCACATTCAGCAATAATGATGAAATGCATGGTGGCCAGATCAATTGCCGCTGGTTAAGAATTTCATCTTTACCATCCATCACTAAAACCAACATTTGAACACATTTAGGTGAAAAGAATAAAACGAAGAAAAATTGATTACAAAGAGGGCCTTGAGCGCTGGTATATTGTCAGAAGCATAAAGCAACAGATCGCTCGTATCAGGCTTTGTTTGTGTTCTATAACGCCTACTAATTATAAACTACATTCCGACATCCAGCCTGAGAGTTCTACCAGATGAAGTCATCCAGTGCCTAATTGTCTCTTTCCCTACAAAATACACACCCAACAAGGTAATATTACGTTTTATTCAGGACCTGTGTCCAAGTTTTGACTACTCTCTTTACACATTCATATAACAATAAAGGGGGGTCCTCAGCAGTCTAAAGATGTTTGCATTACAAGATTTTAGAAGTAATTATAAATGTATAAAAAAAAATTAATGCGATGTCTTTAGTGTTGGCCGAGCTACTATTTCCATGCCATCTCATTCATATACTTCCCATTTGGGACCATTTTTATAATTTATTCTACAACATAAAATGTGTAAGCAGACGTCCAGTTCCCCACTACAGAGAAATTATTGAAAGATTTTCTTGAAGAACGAATAAGCCTCAGAGAAAGCAAAGTGCACCATAAAAGCACAGCTTTGGAGTAAAGCTTTGGGACCAGACGTATTCTCTGCATCACTCTATAATGAATAGTTGAACATCCTTGCCAAATCTTTTGCAAAAGTATGTAATTATGTCTAGGCATCCCAGACGATAATTCCATTCATGATGGAATTAATAAAGACATTGATCCTGAAACTCAGATTTAGGCAATTCAAAAAGGCCAATTTCACTACTCAATTGGGACTTAAAAATGTTCGCTAAGAACGACACGCCGTTTCCTACAAAACGCAAACTAGACTTTGCACAGGGATGATGGATATACATTTTCAATTGTGGTGGTGAGAGGGCCCGTTGGTGTTGTGGCACCTATATGAGACCACAGAGGTCAGGAAACTTGCATATAAATATTTCACTTAACCCCAGAAGTTTATTTTTTGTCAGTCTCAATTAAGACATTGGACAACAACAGAGATTAGAGAAAGAGTAGCAGCACATTTGGAGAACATTTCCAAAAAGAGAATTGTTGAAAAAGGATGTTTTTTCTATGCTGAACAACACATTTTGCTTGTTCTCCCTCCTAGAGTATGCATAAATAGTGTGATCCATCGGCATATATATGTGGTTAATCATATGGACAAGATCAGCAAAAATAACTATTTGCTCCAGATTACAAAAGATTGCCCCTGGACCATATGGGAGATGCAACTAAATCCCCATTAATGACAAGCCTAACCCAATTGGTTAAGACACCTAGGAGCTAGACTAACTTTTGTCCAGATTTGGAAGCCCTCGCATCTTTCGCTGAAACAAATGTGAACTACGGCTATTGGTTTTTCCATGCCATATTTCACAACAGAATAACAAAATATGAGAATACACGGACACCATTCCATATTTGTGAATTTATTGACCACTATTAATCAGACTTGAGAAAATTTGGTTTTTAGCCCAGACTAACAAGAAGAAATTTCAAACACTGGGGAAACTCCAAACTCAATGTGGAAGGCATATTGTGTTGTCTGTGTTAACAATAATATGCAATGTAACCTGTATATTATGTCTACTGAAAATAAAATAATGGAACTGGGTGCTCTCTTGTTGCCACCTATTTGTCTCCCTTCCTCCTTTTTCCTCATGTAAAATGAAAAATTAAAGCAGTTAAAAAGAACGTGCATTTGAACAAAAGGGCGGTGAGACGAAGAAAGTGACAAATTAACATTTATAACCTCAATATTTGGGAGGAACGCGCTCTTGTTTTATATGTACATAGACACTAATGTTACACTTCCTATTACCAAAGACCAAAACTTGAATTTCTTTGATGAGTTGAAAGCAGTTGTAAGTAATTCTTCCTCTACTCCTATTCTAACAAATACCCCTCTCCCAGATCTTGAACTATCTCATCACCTTTAAGGTAGGTAAGAATCATGGGCACTTTAGTACAAATAACCATACCTAAAGAAATCTATTGAAATGTCCAAGTCTTCTTCAAGAACAACAGCAAACTTTGCGTCCTGCAGAAAAGAAACAAAATATTTTATCCATAAACAGCTCAAATACAAGTCAACACTAGGATATGTAAATAGCTGCGGTACAGTAGATTCTGAATCATTTTGGGATGTAAAGTCAAGCGATAATGGCCTGTTCACAACCTCCCTAAACAATATTGCGATCTGGAATTAGACAACTCTTTCTTCCCAAATTCGAAGCCTATACCGAGCCAAATTGATCTGTTTTCAACTGAGGCAGCATAGTCTATAAACATACACCACAAATGTTGTTTACTTGTGCCAATAGTTTGTCTTCTTGAAAATATTTTTCAAAGTTACATTCTTGGGAGAGCAATAACATTTAGCTCATGTATATGACAGGCTAACTTATGTTTTCGCAGCGCCTTTCATATTTCAAAAGGCCACGATGAACTAGCATTACCTCTGGATGCTTTGGAACATAGACCGATTTAATTAGGCTGTAGTTTTGAGCCATAACCTAAACAGTTACTCCTTAAGTTATTAGGACTCCAAGTTGCCCTCCAGTATTGTAAGCCTTGACATAACAGAAGTTGTGAGATAAAGTGAGGTGATAGGAAGCTCATGCTTTAGAACTCTTAGCAAAAGAAGGTTTGAAAAAAGTCTGGTTATGGTACACTTGTCAAGTGTGGTTTGCGATAAGGCAAAGATATATCGCTTAAACGGGTCAACACATGAATGGAGAATGGAGGAATGCTGGGTAATAGTCTAATACAAAAAACAACAGTTGATGGACAGAATGCATAACAATGTCATACATTCACACCGGTACAGAGATCTGTATTATGCATCCTAGGACCGGTTTCTGGCTATCAGCCGTCTTCAGCCAGGATAGCTCGACTCCAGTAGTGTGGAGAGCATGGGACTCACGTCTGAGCATACACATCCCACTTGGGGTGACAAAAGCAACAAGCACTGGCGTTGCCAATAGGTTTCGCATTTGGAAAGTTGGAGCTATTGGTTTTGTAAATGACATTTTATATTTATATATTGTTATTGACAATGCCAATAACGATATATAAATATAAAATGTCATTTACAAAACCAATAGCTCCAACTTTCCAAATGCGAAACCTATTGGCAACGCCAGTGCTTGTTAATGCTTGTTTCAGTTGTTTCAGCTCTCTCCAAGAGTGCAGGTTGTCTCCCTTCCTCCGCCTAGCGCTATGTTCCTCTCTCCCATTTATGCCTTTACTGAGGGCAATGTACACACGAAGGTCTGTAAATGTACAAAAATGAAACACTATCAGTTTTGAAAATTTCTCCCCTACTGTGATTCGTGTGCCAAGGATGTCTCAGTGTTACATAAACAGCCCCTCTCTGGTAACCCTTCACAGACTGCGGTGCCCCCTGGGCCCACCTCCATGTAATGAAGAAATACCCTCCCCCTCTTTCAAATGAGCCAGGGTGAGGCTGTAAGCCGGTCACTTTAGGCTGCAGAAGTGGCACTACCAGGAGCCCCCCGCCACACACGTTAGCACCCTGGTATTCTCACAGCGGGATGTTATTTGTCACAGAGAACACGGCTCCATGCTGGCGCCGCTCGGATAACAATCCGCAGTGACAGCACTAAAAGCGTTGTGTGTGTTTGTGCTGGGAGGCAGCGGGCTGGGGGCGGGAGGAGTGTTTCACCAGTGGATGGCTGGGGAAGCTTTAGTAAGCACAGTAATGGGAGGCATCTCGCAGAGAGCGCACACCAGCCATCTCAAAATGAAGACACGACCAGGAGGAAGCAGCTTTAATGAAACTTTAAACTGGCAGCAGCAAATGCGTCTCAAAGCACACAAAACACGCTGCATTCTAAACAAATAATTAAAAAAAAACATATTGCCAACCGATGAAATAAAGGAAGCAAAAAAAAAGATGAAGCACTGTGTCCGGAGGAGTGTTTCACCAGTGGACGGCTGGGGAAGCTTCAGTAAGCGCGAAAGTGATAGCATTTTGCTCGCGCTTGGAGATGAATGCCAAAGAAAAACAAGCCGAGCCAGAGAAATGAAAGGAGCTTCAGCCATTGTTAAACATAAACACGTGGCAGGCGGATTAGGGAGATGCGGAGGGAAGCCGGATGGGGGCGGGAGAGCCTGGTGGGGGGGGCGGGAATGCGAGCGAGGGGAGTAGAAGTGTGGCAGGCGGATTAGGGAGATGCGCGTGCTTGTGTTGTCACGTGACCCGCTTTTGTGGTCACGGGACTTACATGCACTGTGAAAAAACCGCAGTGGTTTGACGAGTCGATGGAGCACTTGAATTCTCGCCTATTACATTCGCAAGCGAATGATAATAGGCGAAACCTAAAAACCACAGTTGATGGACAGAATGCCGAATAATGTCATACATTCATCCTGGCTGAAGACGGCTGATGGCCAGAAACCAGTCCTAGGATGCTAGATTCCGGTCCAGGAAAGACATGGCTTTGCAGTTCGGGCTGGACTGTTCCCATGAGATACAGGGTCAAGACTGATTTGCATATGGCCATGTCTGAACTGGGGTGGCTTGGTGAGCAAAATAACGATGGATTAACCCCATATCTGTGACTACGGGGGAATGTTTTGCCATTGGGCAACATTCCGTCCATCATCTTGTGTGTTTTGCTGTTCACCCTATGTGTGAAGAGTATGCCCAGACGTGGGTCCCTTGCTCACTAAGCCACTGGAGTCAAGCTATCCTGGCTGAAGACGGCTGATAGCCAGAAACTGGTCCTAGGATGCTTGATTCCGGTCCAGGAATGACATGGCTTGGCAGTTCGGGCTGGACTGTTCCCATGAGGCACAGGGTCAAGACTGATTTGCATATGGCCATGTCTAAACTGGGGTGGCTTGGTGAGCAAAATAACGATGGATTAAACCCAGATCTATGACTGGGGGTGAATGTGTTGCCATTGTGCAACATTCCGTCCATCTTGTGTGTTTTGTGGGTAATAGTCTAAACCACTGACAATCATACAAGGTAACTTCCGTCCTACTTTTTTTTTTATGTAATGCCGTAATCAGTCAAGGGTATGGCCAGACGAGGGCCCATTGCTCCATGTGGCACAAGATCCAAAATATACATCAACTAGGTCTCACTTGGGCATCTTGAGCTCCTTTCTCGGCGTGAGAGAGGGTGGGTTGCCTTGCCTGACAGTTTGGGATGGACTGTTTCCAAGAGGGGCAGGATCACCATTGATCTGCATAAGGTAGACCTTTGTCTTGAATTGCACAGAAAAATAATGGTTTGGAATGATTCTCTGAGCGATTGCCAGTCGTTTACACTAATCACAAGCGTTCCCCCATCAACTTTTTTGTTTGATTAATGGGGACAGAGGCTACAATCTACCTGTAGAACTGCTGTTTAGAAACAGTTTACCTTTTGACAGAGGAATGAATACAGAACTGTTTTGGTTGTTTTATATTCTTGATTCTTCCCTCATCGTACCCAAAAGCTATTTTAGTATCAGTGGTATAACTGTTTATCTGGAAAAAATGATCTTGAAAAGGATACTTCAAGAGTAACAAAATCTATGTCTGAAACCTCTGGAGTAAACTTGGCAAAATGTTTGAAAACTAGCTGGGCATGAATTAAAACTAGCAGGGCATGAATTAAATGAACTCTTCTGGAACAGAGTAAGGCCAATCAAAGGGAATGGATTCTTACTTGTACTACTAGAACAACCCCTCAGGTCCAGAGAGAAAATATTCAACTGTTTAGCACTTAATGGAGTTGAATCTGTAATCATATCCTCAAATTCACACGGTATTTGTGTCGCTTACTCACACAACTCCCCTTTGTTTCAAAGCAGTGTCCTTTAGGGATGATTCATCACGTTCACATTTCGGGCACTGTAAAAGTTTTGTTTCACTAATTATCAGGACTGCTCTATTCCCAAAATGGACCAGATCACTGCAAAGAAGCCCTACAGTCATGCAGTGCGTGGTGGTGACACATACTTCACAAGCAGATCAGAAATGACATTCAAAACAAAAAACTGATGCAAAGCAACCCCAAGCCTAAAGAGTAATTGTAATTCAAAGGGAGGAGTCTGTGGGATGTAGGGAAAGGGTTGTTGAAACTAGTGATCTCAAAAAGTGCATTTTATAGCACAGTATGCCAATGTGTCAAACAGCCTAGCTTTCACATGTTGTTCAAATTTTAAAGCTTTAAAGTCCTCATATCTTTTAAAAAAAAAAAAAGTTTTTTTATAAAAAGGTACAATTCACGTAACCTTCACTTCTGCATCCTACTTTCAATAATTTTACCATCCTGCTACTTTCAAGCATATAGTTTGCATTAACAAATGAGTCTATTTGGGCGGGGAAGGATAGCAAAATATTAAATTACAGAGCTCTGCCAAATTACATTCCTTAGACAGCAGAGTTATCCCTTAAAGTAGACTGGTCTTATATATATGAAGCGGTAAGCCATTTAGGGTTACCCATAAAAAGCTGATGGCACCATAAGGTCTGTAAAGATTAAAATGTGAACTCAAAAAGAAATCCATCTTTTTTCTGGTCAGAGACGTAGAGGTGGCTGTACTGGAGACAAATGCAGATGTGGCCTCTTATACTAATAACTAAATGGGAGGCGACTAGAAAGAGGTGGGAGGATCAAAAGCATCCAAGCCACAGGGCATCAGTGAACTGTTTGAAAACTGAACTCCCCCGCTGAATTCACCGAAAACAGACCACTCAAGTGAGGCATGGCCAGGGGATGCCATATGCTGGGCTCACAGATAGCCCATATAGGATTTGTGCCAGAGAAAACAGTGGGGCGAGAAGGGTAAAGGCAAACAAATTACTTACCGTCTGTAACATTCCTACAGGTGGATATTCTAAAAGAAGATTCCTCACCCTTAGAATAGCATCACTAAACTGGACACGAGAGAATTCTTCCAGAAATGCGGAAGAGCACCAATATGTTGACCTGTATGACTCAGCAGTCACTTCATACCTCCCGAAGTGACTCATCAGAGCAACATACAAGTGCAACTCATGTGCATCAAAGTCAGTCAGTTTCTTGCATTTTTCCCTTTTGTGCCCTCAACTGAGGAGCGTAGAACTAACAGTCTGAATTTCTAACATGGGAGCTCCTTAGATGAAAAAACGGACGTTTCACAGAATGGGGAGATAGAGTGTGATAAATTCGCTATTAGAAACAATATCTGCTAGAAAGAGGTTACCAAAGGTAACTGGTTTTTCTGATGTGTACTTCTAATTGCAGATTCCACACTTCAGAATACAGACCTCAACTGTACCTTACAAAAGGTAGAGGGTCTAGGAAGTGGACTTCGACCAAAACGACCTGCGGAACTGGCCAAGTGTGAGGGTCACACCACCAGTTCAGAAAATAGTGTTTTGTGAACTTGTGCACAAATGCTGAATGCTCATGTCACAGCATGGCAGTTGTGCAGAACAGGCACCGCTAGCACCAAAAGCCATTGTAGCGGCCTTAGCCCTGGTGGAATGAGCACACAGGCGTTCAAAGGGCTGATTCCTGGCTAGAGCATACCAGATTTTGACGCAATGGACTTTTGTGAGATGAATGTATAAGCTCAGTACGCTCCTAAAGATGAGGCAATTGAATCACTTCCTCCTTCAAGGGGTGAGGTGCGGCAAAACAGCTGGAAGAGTGATCGATTGGCCTACATCGAAAGGAGTCACAAACTTCGTTGGAAGGTCACCCTCTTCCTCTATACCAATTAAACAAGAAAGATGCGATAGGGCAGCTACACTGAATGTTCCCTGTAAGGCACCCATGTGGCATGCAGACATATTTGCAATGACGAAAGCAGCTCTCAGTGTTAGGAGCCTGATTAAGGAACAGCTGTGCAAAGGCTCTAAAGGTGTGCACCAAGATCATGTGCCATTGAGCCATTGCAAACAGCTGGTGGGAAATATGCGCCTCGAAAATTTTATAAACCGCATCACAACATGTGACTTAATAAGAGTTGATCAGGTAACAAAAATGTGCAAAAGGGCCAACAAATAACCTTTGACTATGCCCATTGCCAGGCCCTGCTCGGCTAATGAAAGAAAAAACAAACAACCATCAAAAAGTAAAATTTATCCAAGCATAAAGCGACCTTTTGGAAAGGCATTGTGCTGACCGAGGTGGTGGATTCATCCTTGCAGCCGGTCCAAATCATTTGGATGCTGCTGCTCAATCTACACACAGGGAGGTGTAGATTGTGAACATTCGAACGCATGGGCTGCCCAATTGCTGGGACAGGAGGTCTTTCCAAAGCAGAAGCCTCATCGGAGGACAAATGCGCATCAGATTGGACTACGACACTCTCCTGGCCTAGTGAAGGCGAGAAGATTGGTTTAGGACCACACCATTTTGATTTTCCTCCGAACTTAAAGCAGGAAAGGACGCAGTGGAAATGCTTACTGCTGTCTGCCCATTCCAGGAGCAATATGTCTCCTATTGCATGCCTTGGAGGAAACTCCAATGTGCAGATTTACTGACATTCTGTGCAGTGGCGAAGAGATCTAGCCAAGGACTATCCCCCTGAACAAAGATGACCTGCCCCACCATGGCCTGAAGACACCACTCATGATCATGTTCTGCTCAGCAGATTGCCAACCAGGAAGATGTTCTGCAGGACCAGCTTCCCCCAGAGGTGTAGCGCCTCCTAGCAAAGGGCTCAAGACCTCCATACAGCCAGACTTGTTGCAGTACCACATAGCGGTCATGTTGTCCATGAGGACAACCACCATCCTCCCCTTGATGGATAGCAGGAAGGATTTCAAGGCAAGATGGATAGGCCTTTGCTCTAAAAAGTTAATGTCGAGCCCACTCTCCACCAGAGACCAGATGGTTGCAATCTTCACCTTTACCAATTGGCTTAACACTCCTCCCCACCCCAGATTGGAATGGCGATTCAAAGCTACCAATACAGATCCTGAGCCGTCTTATTCAAGACCTGAATTAAGTAAGAGAAGCAGCCCTGATATTGGGACCACTGGGACTGGAAGGTTCACTACAGGGCTCATATATTTCACCTGACATTAAGGATGAGGATACCAGAGGCCAGTAGACAGAGAAACCTCAGAACCATTGTTACTGAAACCTATGTCTGATCTGGAAACACTGCGGTCTTAGCAGGAATCTCCCAGACTTGCTGCGATGAAGGAAAGTCCTTGAACACCACAGTGTCTGAAGAGCTCCTACCCACTGGAGGGAGAAAAGACCTAATAGACGGCTGTAGTCTCCAGAAAACCTGACTGATCTCACCCAACCTTGACTATGGTGTACAACGCTGGTGCCAATAGCTCTGCCGAAACAGTCTTTAGTGCCCTCGCCAATTCGGAGCACATACTTGGCTGCATCCTGATCAACATGTATCATTTGGGACAACGAAGCCCTGATTGTCTCAAGACGGCTAGCAAGATATCGCTTCCTATGTCCCCAAAAGACGTGGGTGGTCCTATCTAAAAGAAAAACTACACTTCTAGATCTAGGAATTCTAATTTGTTGAAGCTTGAACTATCAGGCTCTCCGGTGTAGATTGCTTGGTCTATACATTTTAATACGCAAGAGTAGGTCTAGGCCTCCTAAAAGCAGGTTGACTGACTGGCGGTAACATGGTATGGCCCATGTAGCCAAAAGGGTATTTGTAAGGGTTTCATTTAATGGCAATAATGGTTCAGATGAGGCTGGGCAACTGCAATTCTAGTCTTAGCTGTTCTCTGAACTACCACTGTGAACAAAGAACATTGCGCCGTTGGAGGCCCAAGTGGAGAGTTTTGATTTGTTTCAGGAGATGTGAATAGCGCACTGGTGTCTTTTAAACCTAAAAACAATGCATCAGTATAATGAGGCAGCATTTGTCCCCTTCCTCATCATCAATATCCAGAGGGACATTGGCCTATTGCATTGGGTCAGAATAAAAGCCAAAACAAAAGCGAATCATCGGAAGACAGTGGCACTGAAGCAAAGGTCCGGGATTGGACACGTATAACCACTGGTTGTGCTTCCATGATTTCAAAGGGCCACAAAGCCCTGAAGCTGGCCCATGTTGATTCATGGTCTGAGATCAGTGTTCGATCTGGATCACTGCTGGAATTTGTATGGAAGAAACCAGTGAGGACCTGGTACTACAGCAGAAGTCAATACCAGAATTGGTACAGGCCCAGTAGGGGGTTCTGAGAGGGCAGATACTCAAATGGAAACGCTGTGGCTCCTTGGGGCCCAACAATGTGCCCAAGGGAACCCGAATCCCACAAGAAAATTAGTACAATGCCTCTTTGAAGGTTTCCATTTGCTCCAGGGCGACAGCAGCCTGAAAAACTCTGGTTCTACCAGGGCCAATTGCAGGGTTGGTTCAGATATAGCAGACATTGGGGCGAGTGCAATCTTTATCACAAAACCCTTATGCCTTCGCTAAACTATGAGAGGATGGAGGTAGAGTTTCACTTTGTACACAAATGCCTTAACTTTGACTTACTGGGGGACAGATTGGGAAGTGGCCTTTTTGCAGACATGGCCTTGTGAGCAGGAAATGGAATTTTGCTGGAGTCACCTTGCGATAGGGCTAGAGATCACAACACAATCTAGAATTAGAGCAGGCCCTCTACTTTTACCACATCAAACAAGTTATATACCTTCAGTAACACTTCCTGGTGGATACTTTATACCTCCTTTGATCTCCGGTTTAACATGAGCAAAAATAACTGGACATATATTTGAGAAAGGACCTCTAACTATATATTAAATGCTATTAGTCCTCAACTGCGAGCACAACACACCTTAGGACCCTTTTGGCCTTGTGCGGTTTCCTGCTTAAAATTCTGGGACTTGGTCAAAGAGAACCCAAACTAGGAGCCTCCGAGTTCAACAGAGCCTTTACCAAGTCAGAAGGTCATTGTCTAAAACTCATTCAGTTGCCATTCTTGTACAAAACAAACACATTCTGTGACTATCATCCACTGCTTGCATTCCTTTGCTAAGTACATCTACTTCTTAGTACTGTGAAGCCTATTAATATTGCAAACACCCTGTACCCAATGCCTACAGCTCTTCCACAAGGTTTCAGCCCATCCTAGAAGGAGTGTGGATGTTCCCCAAGCATTGGATTCAGAGCCTTATCTCCTTTTCTCACTAAACACATTCTCTCAATTGTATCCAAGTAGAAATTAATCACAGATGAAGCCAGATCTATTTTATCTTCCCTTCCATCAGTTTGCCAGTATGTCACTCCTCCAGACAAAACACCAATATCCATCCATCCATCCTTCATCCATTTCTTTATCTACCCAACTTATTTGAACTAGACATCCTAATTATCACTGCAAGCCATTTTCATACACAAGATAAGCTGGCCTCCTTCATCTGTTACACAGCACATTCTGCCCACTTACATCTTTGGAACAGACAGAAGATACAGCCATGCCACTTATCCACTCAGCCAAGATTGTAATTATGCGTGTATCAAGAGCAGACTGTGCTACTACTTACTTGGCTCCCCCACTAGTTCATTCTTATCTGACAGACATCAACTACAGCATGCACATCCATTTCAACATACCATGATCTACACCCAATTCACACTCCAGCTGGTAGACCTGTTGTAATTCATGACTAAGCAGAGCACTGTGTAAGAGTGTCCCACTGGCATTCAAGGCTACGCTGTCAATTACTGCTGCATCTACACTTTAACCTACATCCATTACGTAGGTATCTTACATAATCAATCATATTCAGAGCCTTACCTATTCAAGGTCTACCTGCAATGTAATACTATGCCTCTGGACCACCTAAGCCTTCAAGATGACCCTAACGAAATACCTTATGGCCCAATACTACTAGACCAGAGCACTTTGAACTTCAGTCAATAACTCTTATAAGCAGCAATAAACCCATTTAACTAATACCTGGATTTTAATGTTGGGTTGTAAGTGCCATTAATCCCTCCCTGCCCCATAACTGACATGCCCTTTGTATGTAAGCCACTCCTTGCCAAGTAATTGTTTACTGTTTTTCTTAACAAGACACCAGAATTCCTACAATTAAACAATACAAATGAATGTAGTAATATCATGCACAAGATAAGGTGTACATGTATATAACACACTACATTTTAAGATGTAATATAAGAGCTTGGAGCACATTGGAGTGGCACAGGTCTGAATGTGGTAAACCACAAGTATAGAATAATTACCTTCTAAAGACTGACAGAAAGCAACACTAGCTAAAAGGATGGAACAAAGGAGCATTATCTCGCAAGATGGATCCCGCAATAAAGCTGCACATGAAGCAGAGATGTTACTCTTTCCGGAACAATTAAACCAAGGACACTAGGATTGGTGCATACTGCCTGTAAGTAAGGGTCAGTTAGTGCTTTGAAAAGCCTTGACCCTCAATGGATGAGTGACTAGATTTGTATGTGGATCTATTCTTTATTCACTTTTCAAAAATGCTCCCATTCTACCAGGTGAGAAAGGAAGAGGAAAAAATGTCAATATCTATTACTGTAGCACTCGTACAAATGTTACGGCTGGTTGGGCAGACAATTCCAGAAACCAAGCTGACACTATTAAATGGGCTCTGACAGAGGAGGACAGCATCCTACAAGTCAGAAGGGATGATAAACCGGGGGTGGCGGGGTGTGATCCTATGTTCTGGGCGAGTATTATGCAGGAGTTCTACAGATCTGGCAAAGATGTTACACAGTAGGGTGAATCAAACGCATGATTATTTTTGTTATGACTAGAGCGATAAGCAAGACATTGTATGCATCTCACAGTCATTCAGCTTCCTGTAGGTTTCCTGATGTACAACAAAATATATATTTTAGTATGTGCGTAATGTTAGCAACCTGCTACTAACGGGTAGGCCCTGTGCAAAGCGGGCATGAATCATGTACACAAGGATACTAAATTTCTTAGGTGGAAGAGTTTGTGCAACTTTTGTTTGTTTAATGCAGTTTTATATTGCTCTTTTTAAAAAAAAAATATTTATTAAAAATTGAAAAATAAAGGACGAAAAAAAACATTACATAACATTGCTTTAAAGAATTATTACTAAAAGGAGACAGGAAAACGCAAGGAAAAACTCTAAATAAAGTTGCAGTGGTAGAATACATAGGAAATAGTGCAATAGCGTTTAATAAATAGTACAGTCTTCTGTTCACTCACCGGGTGAAGATTAAATGTTGCAGTTAAACTGGCCTTGTAGTGCTAGGGAGACAAAAGCATGTGTAAGTGCTGGTTTAATAATAACCTAACATAACCAAGATACTTTGTTAATGTGAATGCACAGAAAAATAGAGTATTGAAACATATGCAAAATAAACAAGGAAATAGTTGCAGGATTGCCAAGATCCTTATTAAACAGAAAACGGGTGTCAAGCCAGACGGCTGGAATATCTCAAAGAAATATAAATAAACTCACCTAAAAATTAGTGACACCAAGTACACTACAAATGTTGTACGTTTCAAATGCAAAACTTAGACCTGAAAATGTTTCATGTTAAAGAGACAAATCATGTCCAGGCTCACAGTGTGTGCTTTGGATTTTTTAAGTTTTAAAATTACTTCTAAAGGGGGTGGAGACAGAAATGGGTGGCAATGGCCCCCATTCTTTGAGGTGCCATTGCCAATGAGATTCTGGCATGGTTGCTGAAAGCAAAGGACAGCTCCTTGAGGAAGTCTATGAAGTGCGACAGCTGTCACACTCTTTGTACCTTTTTAGCCCCTTATGTGCAGTGTACAGATGGGCAGGCTGCTCGTTCCATTTAACGGAGCTAGAAAAAGTTGGCAAGTGCATGGTGAGGTATGTTCATTCTTTGACTAGCTGAACTAGTATGAGATCGGTCTGTAAATGTTAGTAAAGTTGTGATTGTTGCAGATTTTAATGTCTGGATGAAGTACAGCTGTAAGAAAAGCACTTCTATCAGAGTGGTTCCTTTATCTTTTTGTTAGATTTTGCCATCATGTTCGAATCAAGGCACTGAGATACTGGTATTAAGCCTCCCAGTGAATGTGTACCAACACCGAAACATAGTACATACTAACATAAACCTTGAATATCACATTTGTGTTACAGGAATTTCTAAAGTGCACATACATCGAGACAGTTTCATGGCGGGAGGTAACGAACATATCGCGCAACTGATCATTACCCATAAGGGAGCCTGAAAAGCCATATCTTTAAGAGTTTCCTGAAACTAGAGTAACACTGGGTGGATCTGATAGGAGGTGGAAGGAAATTCCAGATATGTGGGCAAGTACTAAATATCTGGAACCACAAAGTGTCTTATTTTTTTTTAAGGTGACGAGAAAATTTGATTGCATTGATCTCAGATTACGAGTGGGGGTGTATTTTTGTATACAAGCAGATATAAAGGTGGGATTGCTGGTCTGTAATAATTTAAAAATAAGGCACCGAGCCTTGAAGATAGAACGCTGTTCTACTGTCAGACAAAGCAGTTTCCTCAGAAGGCGGGTAATGTGACAACTCCGAAGTTGTTGGTACAGTAGTCTAGCCGCCTGATTTTGGAATGGTTGCAGTCTCTCATTCAGTCCCTGTGTGAGGCCCAAGTATAAAGAGTTGCCATAATCTAGCACTAATAGCTTGAGTAAGAGCCTCGAAGGAAAGGAGTTTGCTTATTCTTCTGATTTTCTGCAGTTGAAGAAAAGAGGAAGACATTACAGGCCCTAATTGAGCTTTCATAGACAAGTTGGCAACAATCAGTATTCCTAGGCTCGTGTCCGAATTCTTGGACAAAGGAGGAGAGTCCATCATGCAGGTCAGCCTGTGGACCTCCAAGGGTGATGTATATTTCTGGTAATGATAATCTCTGTTTTGTCAGAGTTCAGTTTAAGTTGATTGTCATTCATCCAACCTCGGATAAACGGCACAATGTGCTGGAAAAAGGTTTGCATTCCAGAGAGTTGTCTATAGTGAAGATCATTTGCAGATCTACATAATTGTAGACTTTGACCTTCATTTGGTTCAAGGCATGCACCAGTGGACGAATGTATAGATCAAAGAGGTAGGGTGACAAGGAGGATCCGTGAGGAACACCATAAGTCAGGTTGACCCTGTGGGAGCAGAAGGTGGAGAGCCTAACTGCCTGGGAACGATCCTACATAAATGAGGTAATCCATTTCTGAGCAATGCCCTGGAAGCCTGTGGCCTCGACAAGGCTCACCAGAATGTCATGGTTGACCGTGCCAAAAGCCGCAGCGAGATCGAGAAGCACCAGTGTCTGAGTGGTATCCCAGTCAGAAGCCTTGCAGAGGCCATGTACCATTGAGAGAATGGCAGTCTCAGTGGAGTGGGCTGGCCAAAGTCCGTTTGATGAGGAATCTAGAAAATTGTTTTTCTCCATGAAAGAGCAAATGCGTTTGACTACATGAGACTCAAGTTACTTTGTCAGGTAGGGGAGCAAAGATATAGGGTGGTAGTCTTTTTATTTTTAGGTAGAGGAGTAATCACCAACCTTTTTCAGTAGCGGGAACACAATTGCTTTCTTGAAAGATCTGGGATCCCAGCCGCAACTCACACTCTTGTGGAGGGATAGGGATGGCTAAGGGAAGAGTGACAAGATGGTTTTGAGGACCTCAGGGGGACAGGAATCAGTTGTATTGCTTAAGTAATGACATGTAAACTGCTTTTCTAATGGCAGAATAGTCTGCCAGGTCATGTTTTGTTTACTACGTTTTTGGAGAACCATTTAGATGCATTATGATGCCTAGGTAGTCTAGCTCTCTGAAGAGGAGCGTGTATGTCGCTGGCTACTGTCGACCATTTCAAAATCCCTTCTTCTAGACTGTCAGTTACCATTACTGTCAGGCAAAGAATTGACCAGGGAGCTACAAAAGGAATCTATATTAACACGGGCCAAGTTTCTGAAGGAACCACCCGCACTGGCTTGAGGTTTAGGCAAGTTCACGTCAGAAAGCGGAAATGTAATTAAAAAGTAGTATAACCAGGGCATAGCAGTACAATCCAGGGAGAAAAAGGTTCAGGTCCAGGCCTGATCCAGGATATGGACCTTATTATGGGTGGAAAGGGACACATGCTGGATAAGATTTAAGCAGCAGAGCAGTTCATTGAAGTCAAAGATACTTGGGCGTCTGTGTCCACATTTGCCAAGTAGCTGAAATTGCCTATCATTGCGATCTTTGAAAACTAAATGACTAGCAGAGAGATCTGTTCAGCCAGAGACTGAGGGAAATGAGGCATATGACCCGGGGTCTATATACTAAGATGAAGATTGGGAGGGAGGTGGAGGAATTAAGTATGATTATGATGCCGTCTGTCAGCGGGATGTCTAAAGGTGTAAGACTAGAGAACTTTAAGTTCTTCTTTATAATGGCTGTTACACCACCTTCTATTTTATTAGGGGGGCGGTGAGTGGAAAGGTTGCAATTGCTTTCTGAGAGGGCAGCAAGAATGTCAGGGGATGACTTAGCTGTTAGACAGGTCTGAGTAAGAAATAATATATCAGGTTTATCAGAGTCCTGTAAATGGAAGATTTCGAGCTGTGTTTGGCCATGGACCTGGCATTCAAGTAGAAGATCCAAAGCTGATTGGAGGGAGGCAAGCTCCTGGGAAGGGAGCCAGGGGTATGTGTCAATGGAGGATGGTATGCATGGTTCTGCCAGTACAATGGCAGTGCTGGGTGTGTTTAGAAACCCTAGGTTGGAGAGGAGTGACAGGGTGGAGGAGTCAGGCTTATGGGCTGTGGAATGTAGCAGTCTGAGTTCTTTAGAAGTGTAAGTATAACGTAGGGCTTACTTTTGTTACACGTTTGGCGCGCCAGCAGTGCGGCCATGCTACTTGTAGTATTAAGAGGGCAAGGAGCTCTGACAGACTCCTCCAAGCCACCTGATTGGTTAACCCTCAGCCAACCAGGATCGAGAATGGTGCATTCTCCAAAACAGAAAAAGCGTCATGTTAAAAGGATTTTTAAAAGTGTTTCTAGTAGGGAATAACTAAAGAAAAAGCCCAGTTAGACTAGTGAGCAGCACACATCAAAGCACAGACACTGATAGAGTTATCAGCTTGTCTGCACTACTCATGGCATTAGGAGGGCAAGGAGCTCTGACAATATCCTCCCCAAGCCACATGATTGTTTAGACCGTTTACCAACTAGGATAAAGTATGGCGCATTCTCCCAAACAGAAAAGCGGTGAGTTCCTTCATCCAACCACTGCAGCCTAACTGGAGCCTACACAACTGGAGCATCACAAATGGTTTTGACATCCAGAAAAACCTGCATTCAAATATTAAGTAATCCCAAAGTGTGGCATGAAGCCCACAAAGGTGTCTGCTTAATGTATAAACATGTAATCACCCGAATGCTAAGAACAGAATGGTTATTATACAGCAAATAGGTGGACAGTGCTATTTTCACTGTAAAAGCTGCTATGAATTTTCCTGAAGAGAAAGTCGACTTGTTAGGAAAATACTACAAAGTTCACTCAAAGTTTATTTGCAATCCTTCAAAAATCAAGTTCATTGGTGTGAAGGCAGATTTTTGTTAGTTACAAAGTAAAAGGTGTTGTTATGAAAAAACCTTCCTTGTGCTGTGTAGGAAAGTAAAAACAACTGCAAAAACAACAGTTGATGGACAGAATGCAGAACAAGGTCATACATTCACCCCTGTTTTTGCATTTGTCACCCCGAGTGGGACGGGTATGCTCAGACATGAGTCCCGTGCTCTCCACACCACTGGAATCAAGCTATCCTGGTTGATGACGGCTGATAGCCAGAAACAGGTCCTATGATGCTTGATTCCGGTCCAGGGAAGACATGGGTTGGCAGTTCGGGCTGGACTGTTCCCATGAGGCACAGGGTCAAGGCTGATTTGCATATGGCCACGGCTGAACTGGGGTGGTGTGGAGTGCAAAAAAATGATGGATTTAGGCCCAGATCTCTGTACTGGGGTGAATGTATGACATTGTTCTGAAATCTGTCCATCAACTGTTGTTTTTGCAAGTGAAGGAAAGTAGACTAGTATTTAGAGTGGACAGGTGTCCACGTTAAAGGATTGGGCCATCACCTTTTAGACGTCAAACAGGGAACACATTTAGCATGTTCACCCAGGGCCTCGAGCTCCAGAGGTATTCCAAATGGCGAGTCAACGAATACTCACCGGCCTAGGAGCTGCTAATACAAATTTAAACAAGATGTTCGCTGATGTTCGACATAAAGTCCATAACTTCCGCTGTGTCAATAAGGCCTCTGTTTGATAAGCATCACTGCCTTTCCTGGCAGTGAATCTAGGATAATCCTGATCCCAATTACAGAAGCAGCTGAGATAATCCAGTCAGTATCTAACAAACTTTAGTCTTACATCTGCAATAACTATTTGTTGACGTGATATTAGTTTTAATTAATGTATAAATATCCTCTTCCAACTCTTCAGTCTGTGGAGAAGCGCTCTCCTCTTAGAAACTCACTGTGGTACATTTGAGATCCTCTGCTTCAATCCCTGTACTTGGTCAACATAACTTTTCTATCAATGGTAATTTTTAAAACAAATGACAAACTGGCCATTTAGTGTTCTGCTTCATGTTAAGGGACACTGGTCTAAACCCCTCATGCAAATTCTAACTCTTCAATAGTGCCTATCCAGGTACAACTAAATCACAAACACTTCTTTATTTTCTAATAGTAAGCACACTATACAGTCTTCAGCCTTGAAGGTCTGTAGTATTTTTCCCTCTCGAAACACAGTATGCTTGAAAGAATTACAAAAAAGATCAAAGTGGGGCTGACCTGGTGTGAGAAAGATCGGGTCGGAACCCCTGTTAGGGTTGAACTACAAAGCCCAGACGCCCCTGCACGAACAAGGAGGCATTCCGTCTCACCTGAAACTTGGACGAAGACCGATATCTCTCCTGTCTTTCCACAGCGTGAGGTAACGGCTAGAGGAGGCGTTACGGACAATGGACGAATAAAAACAGACGCCATACAGGAAGCTGGGTCGTCGCAGAACGTCGAGGAGGCGGGACCAGAGACGGACCACGAGGAGGACGCCGAATCTCGGAGCCGGGAGCCGGAGCTGAACGCCGAGAGTCAAGACAGTGTTGCCGAGCAAGAAGAAGAGGCGGGGGAAACCGAAGACCGCTGGACGGAGGAGTGGTGGTGTCCCCCGGAGGAGGCTGGAGAGCGTGCCGTGACTCAGGAGAGTTACGGCGGGGCCGGTGAGTGACTTTGAACCGAAGCCCTTTGGGGAAACTGTTGTGTGTTGTGAGAGGTGGGAGGTAGCGAGGAAACTGTGGGTGGTGGGTGGAATTTTGTAAAGGGGAACCCGAAACGTGCATGTGTAAGAGAACAGTACCGACCGTATCACGATCAGTTGTTGAACTTGGGATTAGGTGTAAATGGTCTAGGCCTCAACCTCCACTGTATTCTTATCCTCATTCCATACCAGTTCACTACCTATTCCCTTACCTACCACTCCCAATACCTTTACGCACTCCCCTTCACCATACCCATTTTCCGTGCACTACTTTACGGTGTAGGAGCAAGGGTTTCGAAACAACCATATCACCGACGGTCCCTTTCTCTTCTTTCCTCTCGGTACCTCCGGTACACCAACACCACGGAGACGCGGTCGCCCCAGGATCAACGACCCCTGGAGGAAGAGGAAGGAACATCGACTACCACGGCAAACCCTTTCAACCCCGGAGAACTCGGTGCCGCGTGTGGAAGTACAGACCCCGTCGTGAAACCTAAAGCCTTGTTTCCTGACAATAAAAGTGCTGTTCGTCAATATATTCAGCCTCCGCGTCTGTATATCCGACATGCCCTCCCACACCAGGGTTCAGCACATCAAATCCCAAGTAAATATAATTAAAAAACATCTGCAGTGTGTATTCTCAATTTTTTGTCCTTGCTTTATATTGAAGGCCTACCCTCCGTCATTCAGATCCTTGCTCTGATTGATGGGCATCTGGTATTTTACACTCTAACCTGTTGGCTTGGGTGCTGTGGGCCTCCAGCTATACAGACCCTCTACCCCCCAATTTGATCTAAAGAGTGAAGAAATTTATAGATCAGGTCATTTTTGGTTCCATCCAGAAGCTACAAATGGTTTCAAGTGGTCTTTCAGTTTATTCAAAATTCCGTCTGTTGGTGTTCATTGTGATGGAAAAGAATGTAGTGTTACATACCCACTTTGGACAGCTAACTAAAGCAGTCATTGTTTCACTTTACAATTACGAAGGTCTACGATGAGCTCTTGCCCAGTCAAATGATGCTGCTATGTAAATGGCACTTTTTAGCCACCACATGTTTTGTTTCCATATGGCCAAGCGTCATGGTACTATTGCCAAAGTCATGACATGCACCATCTGACACTATAAAACAAATGACATTAATGAAACCGAGCAAGAGATTACACAATGTACTAGCGTCATCAGGAGCCCCAGTGATTGTGTAGCAGATAAGGAACATTAATATAGTGTACTAGACACTGATCATCACCAAGAACAAGATATGGCATACCTGGGACACCCGGGCATTTTTAATGCTGATGGGAGTGTGTTGTATTCCCTTTAGTCCAAACAGTTCTACCACATCCATTGGTTCCTGGCAGGATAAAAAAAAAACGAACAGACCATATTTTTATATTTATAACATTTATAGCTCATTTGATTTTCATTAACAAATAAGTGAACTGAGAAAGTAGTAAATGTTTTCCTCCACTATGTACTCCAACAACATAAATAGACAGTTATGTGTAAATCAAACAGCCTAAGATGAGCAAGAGGTCGGGCATGATAACTATGAACTTGCGGGACAGCTTCCTATAACTTTAGGAACAAAAACATTCATAAAGGAGTGAGAAAGTACCTCTCACTGGGCACACAGTATTTTATTTAGTCTTGTAGTTACAATACAGACCAACAAAATAAAAGACAGTTCTTCGAATGGGCTGTTTCAATGTGTGGCTATATTTCACTGAATTGTTGTGCTCAGCAGACATCCATGTTCATAAAAAATTAAAACAAGATTGGAACATGCCTCACATACCCTACGAATAAGGGTGGGGGAAGTTGGCGGAGTACCACTATGCGGAATTCTGCGGAGTTGAACAAAAACACTACGCTCCATAACTCCGTTCCATCTCATCACAATTAATAACACAAAAACCTCACATACCTTTGGTAAAACAAGTAATTCTATCTTTACATGCTAAAATGCATATAGTCATCTCACAAAAGCAAAAATGAAAATACAGCAAGCAGTGAAAGAGGTGATGATTTTGGGGACCTCCCTAACCTAGGGAGAGTACCAAGCAGATGCCTTGAACACAAAGAGCATTCTAGAATCACGCCCCTTAATGCTTTGCTGGGCCTTTGGTTGGCATTGCATTTTTGCCCATAACTTTGCTTGGGGTGGGTCTAGGAGGATAGGACCACCACCGAATCGTTCAGCATGATGCACAAGTTACTTACCTTCGGTAACGATTTATCTGTAAGAAACAGTAGTTAGTGTTAGATTCCTTACCATAGAATATCCCCAGGCATCAGGCTGGATCCGGCAAGTTTTCGTCAGCAGTACCCTTGCGCGTCAGTAGGAGTCGTCTGCTGCTCCGCGTCTGTCGTTGGCATCGTGATCGCCGGAATGACATCATCGGAGTACTTAGACGCCGCCATCGCGCGCTGACGTCAGTTCTGTACATAGCTTTCCGCGCCAGGAAGGCAGAGCCATGATAGAAACCGACACTGGAGCTGAAAGGGATGTCCTTAACCCTAGATATTGGTTCGCAGAACGGGGAGGATGGGTGGGGCGTTAAGGAATCTAACACTAACTACTGTTTCTTACAGATATATCGTTACCGAAGGTAAGTAACTTGTGCATCTGAAAGAAACAGGTTAGTGTTAGATTCCTTACCTTAGAATAGATACCCCAGCAATACCAACCCCGGAGGTGGGTCTGCGAACCAAGATCACACCAGAAAGTCCTGGAGAACGGAACGGCCGAAAAAGCCATCTCTCCGGACTTGGCTGTCCAGGCAGTAGTGCTTAGCAAACAAGTACAGCGAGGCCCACGTAGCTGCCTGACAGATGCCCTGCAAGGGGACTCCCCGACCCAAGGCAGTAGTAGCCGCCGTGGCCGGAGTGGAATGGGCGCGTAGCCCCACAAGAGGCTCCTTTTTCGCCATGGAGTAGCAAACCTTGATGCACAAAACGACCCACCGAGAGATGGTCCGTTTGTGCACCGCCCGCCCCTTCTTAGCGCCCACGTAACCAACAAAGAGCTGGTCGTCCACCCGGAACTGGCGTGTGCGGTCTAGATAGAAGGAGAGCGCACGTTTTGGGTCCAGAGGGTGAAGCCTCTCTTCCTCTTTCGAGGGATGCGGAGGCGGAAAGAAGGTGGGCAAGGTGATGGACTGCCCGATATGAAAGGCTGTAACCACCTTGGGCAGGAAAGATGGATGAGTCCTCAGAACAACCTTGTCTGGATGGACAGAGAGGAAAGGAGGAATGGAAGATAGAGCCTGGAGCTCACTCACTAGCCTGGCAGAGGTGATGGCAACCAGGAATGCAGTTTTAAGAGTCAGGACAGTTATGAAGTGGCTCAAAGGGAGCGCACATCAGATATGTCAGTACAAGTTTCAAGTACCACTAAGGCATCACAAAAGGAACAGGAGGAAACGTGTGTGATGCCTTTCAAGAATGTATTTACAACAGGGGACTTGAAAAGAGAAGGCTGACCAGGAAGCCTCAAGAAGGCTGAAATGGCAGACAGGTAGCCTTTGATAGTGCCCAGAGAAGAGCCCTGCTGGGCAAGAGAAAGAAGAAAGAGGAGAACCTCTGAAAGGGGGGGGCAGAGAGTGGATGCACAGCCTTTGCTGTGCACCATGCCACAAATTTGTTCCACCTGCAGGCGTATACCGATTTTGTGGAGGGACGCCTGGCTGCCAGAATCACATCACAGACTTCAGGAGGCAAGTCAAATGGCCTCAACTGTCGCCTGCTCTACGCTTGTAGATGGAGACTGGACAGATTTGGGTGGAGGACCGTCCCCTGCTTCTGCGACAGAAGGTCCTCCTGAAGAGGCAGACAAATCGGGGGATCGACTGACATGCTGAGTAGCTCGGGATACCAGTATCTTTGTGCCCAGTCCGGAACCACTTGGGGCCCGGTCTCGCCTGATCTTCTTCAGCACTCTGGGCAGAAGTGGTATAGGGTGAAAGGCGTACAACAGACCGCAGCTCCACTCGCGAGGAAAAGAGTCTCCGAGCGAGTGCCGCCTTTGAAATTCCAACGCGCAAAACTGATGACATTGCGCGTCCTCTTCGGTGGCGAATAGATCTAACCAAGGCTAGCCCCACTGCCCACAGAGACCTTGCGCCACGTCAGAGTCCAGTGGTCATTCGTGATCCATCATGCACCGGCGGCCGAGTTCGTCCGCCATGGCGTTCAGGGAACCTGCCAGGTGTTGAACCACCAGGGTGACTCCCTGGTGTTCCAGCCATGTCCAGAGGCGCAGAGCCTCCTGACAAAGGGTCCACGACCCCAGCCGACCTGTTTGTTGCAGTACCACATGGTGGTGGTGTTGTCCGTGTACACCTGCACTACACTTCCCCAGATAGAGGGAAGGAATGCCTTCAGTGCAAATCGGATCGACCGCAGTTCCAGCAGGTTGAAATGGAGCCGGGACTCTGCCGGAGACCAGAGGCCTCGGATCTCCGCCTCTCCCATGTGGCCCCCCCATCCCAGGAGGGGCGCATCCGTCACTACTACGTGCTCCAGTTGAGGTAGGGAGAGGGATCTGCCGCTGACCCAATCACGGTTCATGAGCCACCACTGCAACTGACTCGCAGCGCCCTCCGAGATTAGGACATGGTCGGACAGGTTGCCCTGATGCTGTACCCACTGAAACTTCAGGTCCCACAGCAGAGCCTGCATCCGCCACCTGGTGTGATGCACCAGAAGGATGCAGGAGGCTATCAGCCCCAGGAGCCGCAGCGTCAACCTGACCGAAACTCGGGATAAAGGCTGAAAGATCGGAATCAGAGCCTGAAAATCCCGAACCCGCTGTTCGGGGGTATAAACCCGAAACTGCGCCGAGTCCAGAACCGCTCCAATGAAAAGGAGCTTCTGAGAGGACCACATGTACGACTTCTGCATGTTGATGGAGAACCCTAGCGAGTGCAGGAGTTCGGCTGTAATCTGGAGGTGGGAGCCCACCTTCAACAACCAGTCGTTGAGATAGGGGAAGACGGAAAACCCTGATCTGCGCAGATGAGCTGCGACCACCGCCATCACTTTCGTGAACACCCGAGGGGCGCTGGTAAGGCCGAAGGGGAGCACGGTAAACTGAAAGGCTCGTGGCCTACCGTGAACCGCAGGTAGCGCCGGCAGGACTGGGTTGTGGAAATACGAGTCCTGCAAGTCCAACGCTACCATCCAGTCTCCAGGGTAGCTAGGACCTGAGCTAAAGTCAGCATCTTGAACTTCTCCTTCCAGAGGAAGCCCTTGACGCTCCGGAGGTCCAAGATAGGGCGTAGGCCTCCTTTGCCCTTCTTGGGTACCAGAAAGTAGTGGGAGTAGCAACCACGTCCTACTTCAGGCCCAGGAATGCGCTTAATGGCCCCCTTGGCCAAGAGGGCCATAACTTCCTCCTGCAGAAGATGCAAGTGATCCCCCGACATGCGGTGGGACTGCGGTGGCATGGCTGGAGGGGTTGCCTCGAAGGGGAGGGAGTAGCCCCTTCGGACAATTTGCAGAACCCACCTGTCCGACGTGATGGAGAGCCAGTGGATGAGGTGATGGCGGACCCTGCCCCCCACTGGCATCGAATGGGCCTGAAAGCTCGGACTAGGAAGGCTTTGAGGCAGATACTGCGGGAGCGGATGTGAACGGACTTTGCCGTTGCCCCCGGGCACCGCCACGGTGGTTTTCACGTCCGCGGCCGCGTTGAGGCTGGTTCTGCTGCCTGTGGCTGGCAGGACATGTGGGGGTGCCCCTTCCTTGGCCACGAAAGGGAGCAAAAAGCAGAAGTTTGGTGGCACTGGCCAGACAGGCCCAAGGACTTGGCCGTAGCCCTGGAGTCCTTGAAATGCTCAAGCGCACTGTCTGCTTTGTCGCGACGGCCATCGAAGGGCATGTCCATGAGCGTGGCCTGGACATCGACCAAGAAATTGGCGGACCTCAGCCAGACGTGGCGGCGAACCGCCACCGTCGCGGAAATTGCCCTTCCCAACGAGTCCGTGGTATCCAGTCCACACCGCCCCTCCGAAGGGGCTTGGGTGAGCCGAGTCTCCTCCAGGCACTGGGGCAGCACGTCCGCAGCGGTCCCACAAAGAGTGGGTATAACGACCCAAAAGGCAAGCAGTGTTGATAGACCGCAACCCCAAACTCAATGAGGAGAACAGTTTCTTCCCAAACTGATCAAACCTTTTGGATTCCCGATCCGAGGGAGCGGTCGGAAATGCGGTCTGGGACGTAGATGCCTGGATCACCAGGCTCTCGGGGTGGGGTGTATAGACAGAAAGCTAGGGTCACCTGGATCCGGCGTCGGGCCATGTTCCGATCCACAGGGGGCACTGTGGAGGGCTTAGACCAGGTGCCCATCAGAAAGTCTGTGAGGGCCTCACTGAACGGCAGTAGAGGCTCTGAGGAGCTTACTGGTGGCTGAAGCAACTCAGTGAGGAGGTTAGTCCTCACGGCCACAGCAGGGAGCTCAAGAGCCAAGGCCTTGGCTGCCCTGCGCAACACCATATCATACGTAGCACCCTCCTCCGTAGCCACGGAGGGAGGAGAGATGAATCCAGTGTCGGGCGACGTGTCCAAACCACTGGCCCACCCTAGCTCATCTGCCCAGTCCTGGCTCAACTGGCACTGCCGTGCCAGAGGGTCCTCCCAGTCCTCCCCTTGATCCGTGTCCTGGTATACAGGCTGGAATGACGAAGCGGGGTCGTAGGTGAAGGCCTCACCCATAGACGCCGGAGAGGGCGCCGAGTGGCGCCATTCCGACGCCGGAACGCGGCTGAAACTGGAGCCGATGAGGACGGCGCCAGGAGTGACACTACTGGGATCGGCGCCAGCGGAGGCGACGTAATGTCAACTGGCGTCGACCGGGATCCAGGCACAGATCCCCCAGGGGCTGGAGGCGTCGGAACCAAAGTCGACAACAGCGCCGAAACACCCGACCGCGCCAGGGCCGGAGCCGCCGGCCCGCCAAAGCCCCAAGTCGGGTCTGCGGGGCCCGAAAGCGCGCCAGCAGGCCTCAACGGAGGGAAGTGAGTCCTCATGGCAATGAGGAAATCACGAATCTCCTCCGGCGTCGCTCACAGGCCAGGGACCGGAGGGTATGGGTCTGGAGACTGCCCCTGCGGCTCGAACAGAGCCACGCGGGCGGTGTCTCCAGAACCCTCAGCCGCGTCCCGCGAGTGGCGAGAGGAGTCTGAAGAGCGATGTCGCCTCTTCGACTTCTTCTTTGAGTGCCTCGACTTACCGGAGGACTTGGAACCCGACGAGTGATGGGGAATCAACGAGCGACGACTGCGGCTCCGCGACCAGGACCTCGAGCGGCGCGGAGCAGACGGCTGGATCTAGAGTAGCTTGCGGGACCGCTCCAGCCTAGCTTTCGAGGTCAAGGCACGGCAGTCGGGGCACGACTTGTCATCGTGGTCGGCCCCGAGGCAGTAGAGACACCGATGGTGGGGGTCGGTCACCGACATCAGGCGGTGACAGGCGTCGCACGGCTTGAAGCCAGGCATCCCTACGGCACCAGGAGTCTAAGTCGACTCGAAAAAAGAGATCCAAAATAGATTAAAAAGTTTAGTCAAAAAATGACAGTACTGCTCTTCCCGGATCTGCACTAGCTGGCGCGGAAAAAAGAAGAACAGACGGTAGTGCGCGAGGGCGGCGTCTAAGTACTCCGACGACGTCATTCCGGCAATCACGACGCCGACGTCGGACGCAGAGCTGCAGACGACGCCTACCGATGCGCAAGGGTACTGCTGACGAAAACTTTCCGGATCCAGCCTGACGCCTGGGGATATTCTAAGGTAAGGAATCTAACACTAACCTGTTTCTTTCAGATATGCTCGTTGTGTTTAAGGCATCTGCTTGGTCCTCCCCATGGTCAATGTAATGCGTAGTTAACAAATCTCCGCAACCTCCTCTAGGGAGCGGAGTTACTTGCCCACAGTTACCTACGAACTGTTTGTGAACCACAGTCAGGCGAAACAAAAAAACTAATAGGCACTAACTTCTGGACCTTCTTAATGTTTCACTGACTTCTTTTCCTTTCAGTGTCAGCACGTGCTATTATCGTTGTGAATTCTTGCATGGTCCAACAATTCCCAATAATCCATATAAAAGATAAATGATAAACAATACAATAACTTAAACCTCACCTCATAATAGCCATCAATAAAAACAGTAATCATCTGGGGAGTGACACCCTGTGCGGACAGAAGGGAGCGTAGCATCCTATAAAGTAATAATAATATCTATTATAAATAAAAATATGTTCAATAATGAACTGTTTTGTATTTTATTTCTTTAAAATGCGCTTGAAGTTATGTCCACAAATATAGATTTGAAACGTGGAAAAAAAACCAAAGGATTGCAAAATTAATAAGCACATATTTACTCAAACTTAGTCTGCAGATAAATATAGTGGTAAAGAAAATGTAAAAAAAACAAAAAAAACAATTGCCCATGTCTCACGGTTCATGCACAGTCAACAAGGCCATCACATTATATTGTAGATAGTATGTACCTCTGTAACATCTAGGACCTCCAAGCTTTTAACTAGGGTTGGCTACTGGTTTCATGGTAAGACTATAGAGATAGATGAATTGCATTTTTTCTATTTTAATGTTCAAAGTAATGTATTGCTGTATATTTATGTTGGATTTTATGGATGTGCTTTCAAATAAACTTAAGATGTACGTATTTTTGCACATACTACAGTGAACACTCCTCTGCTCATTGCTGTTACGCTTAAAAAAAACACTTTCTTAGGAGTATCTTGAAACGGCAAGTATTCTAGTTTAGTTGCAAGACGGATTCTGCCCACGAGGGGTCTAAGTCTAGCTTCCAAGGCATTTAAAATTACCTAAGAGTTCAATTGTATCCGTCTGTAGAAGCTACCACCACATACCCTACACTGATTATTAGGATGACAGAAAGGAAAAAAAAAAAAGAAAATGTCTTAAGAAGCAGAAAAAAAGAAACATTTGAAAGCACAACTCAGAAAGGTTCATTGCTCATAACATTCATCTTTAGCCTCGACCTAGAAGCCTTGTCTAAGTAAGTTGGTTTAATTGGAACTACTTTCCTGCCACAGGACTCACTTCGGTAGGTGGCATCAGATGCAAAACAGCAATAAAGCACAAATGAGGTATAGGGACTGGCTTCCTAGAATAGCTTGGGAAAAAAAGTATGTGCTACCATGCGCCATTAATTTTTGGTGGACTGCCTTTTAGATTTTTCCCAAATCGGATTGCCAATTTGACAGTCTACTGATGGTGCACTGCTCCATATTCTAAGAGATGTTCAACAGTTCATGCAAAGATAGATCTGGGCGAAAGGCATTTTAACATACAACATAGTATAATCACTCATACAGAACTAATGCTAGACAGGGAAGCTGGAGTTCCAATTTATGTACCAAAAAAACAAGTATCGGTAAAGCCAAAGTCTCAGCTGTAAAAGGACACGGTCCTAGCTTTGCCAATGCTCGTTTTTTGGCTGGAGGCAAATCTGTGCATCATAATGCACAAGTAAGCATGTCCTGCAATACTGCAGTGGGTCTTCTATTAAAGAAAGCCGTTCATTGATGGCCATGATTACTGCCTATGAGCAGTGAAGCATAGGCACAAGTGCATTGTGAAACATGCGCGCACAAGAGTAGAGACTCATGGCCCTCCTTTTTAATTTATCAATTGAAGTTTTGCTTTCACCCCATTATTATTGCGGGTCACACCCAGTAGAGCCCCTTAGCCCTAAAATGAAATATGCCCTTTACAGACAAAAGAGGAACAAACACATCTCTCACCTATTCACCTTTGCTCCGTCAGACAAGGAGCGTTTGAAGTCAGATAAACAGGACAGAGAAACTCTAATCTGCAGAAGATGATAAATGAAGTCCCACTCCTGTACCCCAAATTTACTATGCACTCACAAAAGTTGGTATTTTACTATTACGTGATTCTTTATTTTGCAGTATCACTCTACAAATCATGCGAATCCGTGGGATCAGAATTATAACAACCACCTCAGCAGGTTACACACAAATCAACGTGAACATCAGGGAGGCCACGGTAAATATAATAGCAATAATGCTAAATATATATAATATATGTACATAGAATACATAATAAAGAATAGGAAACATAATAGAAACCTCAAAAAAGTATTCCTACATAGGAAAGCATGGCAAAGAGAAAAACTACTTGTAACACATTAGTGTCATTATGTTAGTCCAAATTACAGCCAATCAGGCGTCAGCTCCCTCTAGAACCTTCTCCTCAGAAGCTCAAGCCCTCAGATGTTCGTAGCACAAGTAACAAAGAGCGCATGAGGAGAAGAGAGCCTCTGAGGGGAGGAGGGTGGGTCGCATGTGAATCTATGAAAGACACCAATGCTGGAGAACCACCTGTTTACAGGTAAGTAACAATTGTTATTCTCCAGTATTAGGGGTGTCTTTCATAGATTCACATAGAATAGAATAGAAAGCAGTAACCTCCGAAACTGAGATTGCAAGGCAAATATATGGAAGAAAACCAAGACCCTACCAGGATAATGCAGTCATGTTACATATCATAGAAATCACAGTAAAACATAAAGGAGGGGGGAACAGAGGCTCACCTTATTGAAACAGATGGCGAAGCACTGCCTGTCCCACTGCGGTATCAGCTTCATTGATGACATCCAAACAGTAATGCTTGGTGAAAGTGTGCCTGCTGGACCATGTCGCTGCACGGCAAATCTGATGAAGAGGCGCACCAGCAAACAAGGCGGTGAATGAAGACATCGCCCTCGTAGAATGAGCCCTCACTGAAGACTGCAATGGTTTACCAGCTTGTTGGTGGCAGAAGGCAATGGCTGAGGAAAGCCATCGAGCAATAGTTGGTTTGGAAACTGGATGTCCCTTACGCAGTCGTCCGTAGGCAATGAACAGCTGGACGGACTTGCGGAAGGGGGCAGTTCTGGCAATATAAAATTTAAGGCATCGTTTGATGTCCAAAGAGTGCAAGTGCTGCTCCACCGGAGACTTAGGGTCCGGAAAGAAAGTTTTCAGGAACACAGGCTCATTCAAATGAAAGTCTGTCGGTACTTTAGGTAGGAAAGAGGGGTTGGTGCGGAGCGCCACTCCGTTAGGCCTGAACTGAAGGTAAGAAGGCTTGATAGTGAAAGCGTGCAGGTCGCTCACGCGACGAGATGAGGTCAAGGCCAAAAGAAGCGCAACCTTCCAGGTGAGGAATTGGATATCCGTTTTATGGATAGGTTCAAATGGTGACTTCATAAGTTGGGATAGTTTTACATTGAGGTGCCAAGATGGAGGAGGGCGCCGAACAGGTGGAAACTTGCGGAAAAGTCCTTTGAAGAATTGACGTATGATTCTGGACGAGCAGAGGGAAGAAGAGCCATCGTGTCTGAAGCGAGATATCGCAGCTAAGAAAACTCTCAGGGTAGAATGAGAGAGTCCTGACTGAGCAAGGCTTAGGAAGAATGGAAGAAGCTGCTCTGGAGTGGAATGGATGGGATGGACATTGGCTGAAACACACCAATGGCAGAATCTCTTCCACTTGAGTTTATAAGTTTTGATGGTAGACAGAGCCCTAGCTTGAGCCAGGATGTCTCTGCATTCCTGAGATAAGTTCAAATCTGCGAATTCAAGGTGCTCAGGTTCCATGCCCACAATTGTAGCGTGGAGGGGTCCGGATGGCACACTAGGCCTCTGTCCATTGATAGTAGGTCTGGACGAGGGCGCAGAGGAATGGGCTCGCATTGGGAGAACAGAAGCAGTTCTGAAATCCATGCCTGCCTGGGCCAATGAGGTGCGATCAACAGGATGTGGCAAGGCTGTCTACGCATCTTCCACAGCACCCGTGGTATTAATGGAATTGGTGGAAAAGCGTAAGCGAATAGATCGCACCAGTCTATCAAAAGGGCATTCCCGCACGACCCGGGGTGGGGATGCCAACTTGCATAAGACAGGCATTTCCGATTCTCCGGTGTTGCAAAGAGGTCTAGATCTGGGTGACCCCACTGGTGAAAGACAAGATCTAGAGTCAGCTGGTGTAGTTCCCATTCGTGGGTTGAGGAAGTGGACCTGCTCAGAGAGTCCGCCAAAATGTTGGACACGCCCGGAAGGTGGACGGCTGTCAAGGTGATCTGGTGGCAGAGAGCCCAATCCCAGATCGACTGGGCCAAGTGAAACAGATGAGGAGACTTGGTTCCTCCCTGTTTGTTCACGTAGTGCATACTGGTGGTATTGTCCGTTTGGATCAGCACTGACTCCCCGTGAACTACTGGGAGGAATGACTTGAGCGCTAGGAAGATCGCCATCAACTCCAGCCTGTTGATATGCCACTAGCGCTGGGGCGGAGTCCACTTGCCCTTGATGGATAGGCCCTGGAGATGAGCGCCCCACCCCTCCAGGGAGGAGTCTGTCGTCAGCGTGAGATCTGGTGCATGAGCGAGAAAGGACGTTCCCATTTCCAAATTTATACGTTGTGCCCACCAAAGCAAGCTCTTTCTCATGCGGGTTGTCACTGCGACAAGGTCGTTGAAGGACCCGGAGACCTGACGCCACTGTAAGTCCAGTTCTTCCTGAATGGGACGGGCGCGCAACCTGCAATTTGGGATCAGTGCGATGCAAGATGAAGCCATTCCCAAGAATGATTTTAACGTTCGAACAGAAACGGACTGTTTTCTTCGAATGAGGGAGACCAGACGAAGGATCTTGTGACGTCGCTCGTTGGAGACGAATGCTTTTGAGAGCTTCGTATCTAGGATCGCACCCAAGAAGGATCTGGTCTGCAGAGGTGTAAACTGACTTCGACGTTGATGGTCAACCCCAGCGATTGAAACACCTGCTGGCAAAGGCGAGCGTCCTCTGATGTAGCGGATGGTGGGATTGAGACTTTAGAAGGCAATCGTCCAAATATGGAAAGATTTGAACGCCTTGGAGACGCAGGTGAGCCACCACAGGGGCCAGTACCTTCATGAACACACGAAGAGCTGATCGTAGCCTGAAGGGCAGAACTTTGAACTGAAAGTACATTGGCCCCACCTTGAAACGCAGGTACTGGCAATGTTGTTGGATAATAGGGACATGAAAGTATGCGTCTTGAAGGTCTATGGTGGTCATGAAATCCTCGCTGGATAGAAGACGCAGGATTTCCTGTAACGTCAACATGCGGAACGATTGAGACTTTAGGAACTGGTTGAGAGCCCTCAGATCCAGAATGGGTCGGCAATCTCTGGTCTTCTTAAGTATGAGGAAGAATCAAGAGTAAAACCCATCTCCTCTTTGATGTTTCGGGACCACTTCGACTGCACCTTTTGACACAAGACGAACCTGACGGAAAAGCTCCTCGAGGTGTGGAGGAGGCGGGCCACAAGGTGGAGTACACGGAGGAATCTCTATAAACTCTAGGGCATGACCCCGTCGTATAATGTCCAAAACCCAGCGGTCCGAGGTGATCGAGGACCACTGAGAATAAAACAGAGAGATTCGACCTTCAACACTTTGATGGCGAGAAAAGTCATTGGAGCTTAGAGTTGGATCCCCGGTAAGAGGACTTTCCTCTGTAAGGCCTGGAGGACTGCTGGCGAGATTGCTGATTGGGCGTGTAACGTTGGCCGCTCTGATTGTATGAGCGGTATTGCCCGAGTGGGCTGGGTATGCTCAGACGTGAGTCCCAGGCTCTCCACATCACTGGAGTCAAGCTATCCAGGATGAAGAAGGCTGATAGCCAGAAACCGGTCCTTGGAAAAGACATGGCTTGGTAGTTCGGGCTGGACTGTTCCCATGAGGCACAGGGTCAAGGCTGATTTGCATATAGCCATTGTCTGACCTAGGGTGGTGTGGAGTGCAAAAAAACGATGGATTTAGGCCCAGATCTTTGTACTGGGGTGAATGTAAGACATTGTTCTGCATTCTGTCCATCAACTGTGTTTTTTGCAATTTTCACCCCGAGTGGGCTGGGTATGCTCAGACGTGAGTCCCAGGCTCTCCACATCACTGGAGTCAAGCTATACAGGCTGAAGAAGGCCGTTAGCCAGAAACCGGTCCTTGGATGCTGGATTCCGGTCTAGGAAAGACATGGCTTGGTAGTTCGGGCTGGACTGTTCCCATGAGGCACAGGGTCAAGGCAGATTTGCATATAGCCATTGTCTGACCTAGGGTGGTGTGGAGTGCAAAAAAACGATGGATTTAGGCCCAGATCTTTGTACTGGGGTGAATGTAAGACATTGTTCTGCATTCTGTCCATCAACTGTGTTTTTTGCGGTACTGCTGCCCACCTCGAACATTGGAAAAAGTGCTGCGTCCGCGCGCACCTCAAAAGGACTGCTTCCGAAATTGCAACGAGCCCAAAAACTTTGCCGTATCGGTGTCTTTCTTAATGGACTCCAGGGCGGTATCAATATGGGATCCGAACAGCGATTCCCCATCATAAGGCATGTCCAGTAGCCTGGATTGAACTTCCTGCCGGAAGGATGTGGACTTTAGCCAACTTTGTCGTCGGAGTGCAGCTGCACTTGCAAGCAGACAGAATCCTGTGTTAGCCACATCGACTGCGCAGTCGATCATTTCTTCTGACGTTCTCTGGCCATCTCGAAGGATTTGTAGAGCGTCAGCTTTGGAAGCATCAGGTATGAGTTCAATGAGATCTGAAATGTCTGACCACATTTGTCGGTCATAACGACCCAAGATGGCCAAGGCAATGGCTGCCCGGACAGATGTGGAAGATATCGTTGTGAACTTGTGGCCAATAGCATCCAGGCGTCGACCCTCTCTATCCAGAGGGGCTGTGATAGGAGCCGCTGGGTTCCGGGATCGACGCTGTGCAGCCTGAATTACTACCGAGTCCGGCTTGGATTGTGAAAGCACGCATGCCGGAGAGCCAACCGGAGCTTTGTATTTTTTCTCAAGGCACGGTATCTGCGCAGGTAAGGAATTTGGAGCCGTTATGAGTTTAATTCCTTCCTTCCAAACAAAATCAATGATAGGAATTGTCTGGGTCTGTTTATAAGGTTTGTCTTTAAAATCATAAAGGAAACAGTCCTCCTCACGTTGTGACATTGTTAATTTAAAGCGCAGAGCTGCTTTATCCATTAAAAGATGGAAACTGGCGATATCTACAGGAGGTGAATCTCCAGAATTCCCTGGCTGAGGTGAGGGCGTCTGTGCCCGATAATCATCCTAGTCCGCCATATCCAGGTCGCCTGCTTCATCTGAATTGTCTGGGACCTCTCCGTCCTCGCGTTTTGGGGCCGCCTCATCATCCGCATCCTGCGGTGGAGGCAGTACTACAGTACCCGGAGATGGTGCAGGTGTACTCTGTGGCGTAAGCTGGGTAACGGCGGTTCTAATCATCCAGCACATGTTGGAGATTTGATATCAGAGTTAAAGGAATGGTAGCCATAGGGACTTGGACCTGTTGTTCCTCCTGTTGATCACCCTCACCTTCGTCAGAATCCGAGTCCTGACAATTATTAAGTCAGATGGACTTTGTGCCGCTCCAAAGGTATCCTACTTTTGCTCAGAGTCAGTCTCAGGCTCAGATGTAGTGGTAAACATTGGAGAAGGTGGTTGCAGCTCTGGATCAGAGAGCTGGTGACAAGGAGCCTTGTCGCGACAATTAGAAGATGCCGAAGTCTTCAGAGGCACTAACGGCAACGAGGCAAAGAAAAGTGGTGCCACCGTCGACGGTGCTGTCGTCGTGACCGTCGACGATACTGACTTGTTCATCGACGAAGATAGTTTTGGAGAAATCTTTGTCGACGGTATGGCTGTCGACGGAGTCTTAGTCGGGGCCACTGTCGACGGTCGAGCAGCTGTAGACAAGGCCGTCGACGAAGCAATCGTCAACGGAACGGTCGTCGACGTCAGTGGAACATCCGTAGACGGAGTCTTCGTCGACGAGGCTTTGGTCGACGATGACTTCGTCGACGAGTCCTTGGTCGACGATGTCTTGGTCGACGGAATCTTAGTCGACGAGATCTTGGTCGACGGAGTCGTCGTCGTTGACGATGATTTCTTGGAGACTTTCGTCGACGTGGATTCTTTGTTCTTCGTCGACGAGGAAATGGGAATCGTCTACGGAACTGGCTTAGAAGGCAAGGCACCTCTCGTCGACGTGGATGCTGTCGACGAGACCGTCGTCGACGAAGAAAAAGCTGAAGTAGTAGTCCGCGTAGTCGTCGAGGATGCAGCAAAAGCAGTTCTCGTCGTCGGAGCGCTCGTCGACGCTCCCCTCGACGGCGGAACTTTGAGAGGCGTAGAAACACCTCTAAAGGCAGCAGAGGACGCCTGAGAGCTAGGTCTCGTGGGCGTACAGGTGGTAGGGGTGGCTGCAGATGCCCCAGGAGCTAGAGGCAAGGCCAACTTCATCTTTTTGAGGAAAGGTGAAGGAACATCCTGTAAACTACCACGCTTAGATGCTGCTGAAGAAAGTCCAGAATGAAAACTTTCTGCGTCTGACAGGGCAGAATCCTTGTCTTTTAGACGTTGAAGCCAAAGGAGAAGGCGGCCTTCTCTGTCCTTCAGAGTCTTTGTTGAAAAAGTTCTACACAACTTGCAGCTGCTAGCCTCATGATCAGGATATAAACAATAAATACACTTCTGGTGGGGGTCCTTTTCAAAAAGGTGCAGCTTCCCACAAGAAGAGCAAGGTCTAAATAAAGACATCTTACTTGACATTTTGTGAAAAACACTGGAACTAGAAGAGTAGAGGTGAAAACTGAGCAGAGCTCAGGGAGACTCCCTTCACACGACGTGCGGTAGAAAATCTGAGGGCTTGAGCTTCTGAGGAGAAGGTTCTAGAGGGTGCTGACGCCCGATTGGCTGTAATTTGGACTAACATAATGACACTAATGTGTTACAAGTATTTTTTTTTGGCCATGCTTTCCTATGTAGGAATAGTTTTTTGAGGTTTCTATTATGTTTCCTATTCTTTATTATGTATTATATGTACATATATATTATATATATTTAAATATATTTAGCATTATTGTTATTTTATTTACCTTGGGACTCCCACTTCGACGACGGGGAATATTCAAGCATGTGAATCTATGAAAGACACCCCTAATACTGGAGAAATGTGCATATTTTGCGGAGGCAAACAGAGGTTAGGGAAGCCAATGCTACTTTTTTATTCTTCCATTCAAGATGGACATCTACAAGGACACCTTCCTTTAAAGTTGCAAATACAATAAGTGTACCACAGAAGTGGAAAGACTTTTTAATTTGAACAACGTCAAAAAACTGGGTAGTTTCTAAAATCAAACCCATGGTGATGAAGCACACATTTGTTAGTTTTACCATGCAAACAGCCAGCTTTTCTAGGCCATACACCTTTTACACTCATTCTAGAATGTTAAATGCAGTCATGTATGTAATTTGTATTACTATATGAAAGATATACAACACACAACATCCTGCCTTTTGCGACTATCATTGTGACTGGCAATCATTTGCTGCCGCCTTGTTTGCAAGCTGAATATTTTGGCAACCAGTAAAGACGACCCCAACTTCAGAGTTCTTCAAAGACATCCTATTGAAGGGAAAGCAAGTTCGGAAAAAGGGTACAGTACTTTGACTTACAAGACCAATCACCAGGAGTTAAGGTATGGGGAGGGGTGGGAACTGTGTGTACCACCTGCTGTGTGTGTGACCTGACACTTTGGCAGAGGACAGCGATCTTTCCGCCTGCTCGTCAGTGATGCATAAGTGGGGCGTTGCGACGAGGCACCCCCGAAGCGCTATAGAATACCCATGCCACTAGTTAGCCCTCGGAGGATGAACCCTGCGATGGCCCGTACCCGGCCAGGCTGCTCCCAGATGCCGCAGTTGGTGCAAATTTCAGCCTCTTTCCAAATTGTTTTTCTGGTCCTGTGTTTCTGGACAGTGTTTTTGTTATCCAGCACAATATCCTTGGTGCAACAACTTCAACTGTTGCATGGCTAAACACTTATAAGGTCCCAGAGGCAAGACCTATTGGCTATGCCAATGCTTGTTCTTTAAGGAGCAGCCAGGCCTGATCAGTGTCGGCGTGCAGAAGCTGCAGGCGAAGTCAGGGAGTCCAGGAGAGTTGAACCCATGCTCTGAAGGACCTGGTTAGCACAGTTGGCCCACATCAGCTTGGGTCGGACGTAAAAGGGCAGTGACTGCTTCGGGTGTTGAGTTTTGGTAGTTACGCAGGCCTCAGAGTCTGGTCCTTGGTGTTGCTTTGAACAGGTCCCCTGTTCCACCCTTAAGGTGGGCTACCTGAAGTAAATACGAAAATCAGAAGTCTGCCATCTTGGTTATGGCAACCTTAGGAGCTCTGGGACAGGGTTATGCCCAATTCCCCCAGGAAGTGGTCATATAGGAGGTATAGTGACCCCAGGGGTCAGTAGCTCATTGGCTACTCCCCTAAAGCCCCACCTAAAGTTCATGAGATTGGTCCTGTAAGTCGCTATGAAGCCACTGTATTCAGTATTTGTGCAGAGGTGGCAATTTGTAATATTGTCACCTCTGGAAATTGCAGTTTTGACTTTTTAAAACTAAACGTTTCTCGAACTGTATGCACCTGATCATATTGATCCTGGTACTTAAATATTATATATGTGTTACTTTTTATAAATTAGCGGAGATCTCCTTATTGAGTAGTGTGCATCATTTACTGACTGTGTATTGCAGACGTATAACACTCCTCTCTGACAAACCTAAGACTGCTCGATCAAACTACACCCTAAAAGAGCACCTTGGGATTGATAGAGCAAGACCCTGTCAAGTTATAAGGTAATACCTCGACTCTTTATATAGTATTATATAGTATACCAAAAAGAGTTCTACTGTGCAAAGAGCCAGCTTCCTAAACTGCATAACATTGACCTCTGTAAAACAAAGGAATTTCAAAAGGTACATAAAAATAAATGTAGTAAGGGACAAAACAACTGGAAAAAACAAACCAGCAATGTACTGTTACAAGACATCGACCAGCTACAAACGCTGCCTCACACAATATCACCCAGAAGGCATCCATCTTGGATGGGGTTGATTTCCTTTTAAGTTACCAAGAATCATCTTCTTTTGAAGCCAAAAAACAGTACTTAGCCCTACACGAAGGTGGAAGGGACAAGCAGGAAGTTACATCTATCTTTACAGAGATGACCATGGTCTCCAATGCCGCTACACATCATGAACCACTCTAGCAAGAGGTTTGAGAAGGATAAGATAACCACTGCATGGCTGAGTTAAAGTAGGAAGTCTCCTACATTCCTTCACCCACATCCACAGGTAAAGAGGGAATGGGAGAATCACAGAGAGAAAACCAAGGAGACTTTGGCACAATGCCTTGTGGGAACACAAAATGCAAATTGGCTTCAAAGGGACATTAGGATGCTCCAGCTCAGCATTACCAAGAACTGGTATGACACCTGGGCATAGAACCACAAAGGGATAAATGAGACAAGTTCAATATGTGTACTCTTCTACAGCGTTGTCAGAATAAAATCATAACTGTGCAAATTTGCAAGCGTTTTATGTGGGGGTAAAGTGTGATGTTTCACAGCACAATGTTTATGAACTTGAAAGTCTTGGAGAGTGTTTTTTTTTTTAAATACTCAACTCACATAATGGTTACTTATTGTGGGTCTTTGGAAATGACAAAGATAATATTTGGGATGTAGGTGTAATGACATTACAATGAAAAGTAATAGCACTACATATACAATGTATATATTAAAAGGCAATTCGGAATTGCAAGCTCAAAACACATTGGTCAGCAGAAGAGTGTGTCTCTAAGCCATCCAGCACACCTCACTTTCTATCATGCCATAAGTAACATTGTGTCTTAATAAATATAGAGATTTATTACAATAACCAGGGACTATACAATCAAGGTAACTGGTACATACATCAATTGGTGCCCAGTTATTAGGCTAGGATGGTGTGGCAAACGAGATATGCAAACTATAATCTCCTGGTAAGTATACAATCAAGCTAATATGCTTATGTAAACATTAAACTATTATGCTCAGGTAGGGATGGCAAAATTCATAGTACATCACTTCAATTCACTGCTGAAAGTCTCCACAGCATTCTCATTAATTAGGTTCCATCGACACCTGTGTTATGCCGCGCAAAACAGCATTTTCTCTTGGCTAATCAACAGTCCTTGACAAAGAAGAAAATTTACAGTGACTTCTCTTGTGACCCAGAACAAGTGGCTACCATTTCAAGATGGAAAAGAACGGTGGTGCTTAAAAGAAAGTCACCAGGCTATGCTCACTCCAGTGTGCATCAAAACCGAAGTAACAACTTGCTTGCAGCAGAACAGGAAGTGATAAAAAGATATGTGAAACAGATTCTCATTTATTTGCCTATGGTACTCTTCTAGTCATACCAGGTAATAGCTCCTACATAGGAGTCCCACTATGTAAAAAGGAATAAGTGCACGTGCCTCTGTCTTCCTGACGGAAGCAGACTCCAACAAATTTTCACGACACCTTTTTATTTAACTGAACTACTCTGTATAATATACTTACTTATAGGGCTTTCAGTACGTCCTCTTCATCCATTGGCCTGTTTCTGTGCCACTGACATTTTTCTTCCGCTCATTATACGCTGGTGTCGTACGCCGACGACACACAGCTGGTCATCACACTCTCTGAAGGCCCATCACCCTCGGCTACTAAATTCAGGGATGGCCTAGCGGCAGTTGCACAGTGGATGACGCGCAACTGCCTGCAGCTAAACGCCGGGAAAACGGAGGTGCTTCTTCTTGGCAAAAACCCTAGCCACTGGAGCGATCATTGGTGGCCCTCTCTGCTTGGCCCCACCCCCGTCCCAAAAAATGTTGTCAAGAACCTAGGTGTTTGGCTTGAATCATCACTTAACTTTCAGTCCCACACAAAGAAAGTGGCAGCTACGTGTGTGGGGCTAATGAGGAGCCTTAGCCCGATACTCGGCTTTTTTGACTCCAGAACCCGCCAGCTAATCATCCAATCCATGATCCTTGCCCGGCTGGACTATGCCAATGTCCTTTTCTTGGGGGCAAACAAAGCAGAACTAGCAAGACTGCAGCGCATTCAAAACTCGGCTGCCAGAGCGGTGGTTGGTCTCCCACGCAGGTGCTCTGCTAGAGCCACCATTCGTAACCTTCACTGGCTACCTGTTGAATCCCGAATTCACTTCAAAACCCTCACAATGGCATTCAAAATTCTTAACTCTGACGACTGTCCCGAACTTCTACGCCCGCTCCTAGTACCCTACACCCCCCAGCGCACCCTGCGCTCACTAGGTCAGCACCTCGTGACGGTCCCCCGAACCAAGCTCTGTAGAATGGGCGGACGCTCATTCAAAGTCTTAGGTGCAAGACTCTGGAACTCCCTGCCTCTACACATCCGCACCCTAACCAATCTGACCGTCTTCCGGATGGAACTCAAAACCCACCTCTTTTCTGTCATCTAGTCTTGTTGGTTATCCCACCCACTCCTCAGGTACTGGTTAGGTTAGCGCCGGGACGCTCCGTTGCTGGGGCAGCTGTTTGCGCTTTAACAAAGGGATAACATAACATACCATATGTCCTGGGGCTACGGGTCTGGTCTCTTCAACTACTGGCTTACTTTACTATGAGCGGCTGCATTTCGCCCATGTACCAGGAGCACAGCGACACAAAGGAGTTCCCTTAAGTATCAGGGACTACTAAAGCAATGTATGGTTTTGAAAACCAAAAATTAATGTTGCCTTAAGTGAATTTCTTTTCATTGTTTTGATTGATGAGGACCCAGCTGCGTTTTCATCAATCAAATTTTGCAAAATCATGACCAAACAAGAATTAAAGCCAAAAGAGCTGGAGCCAACACCAGGCCCATTGCTTTGCCAATGCTGGTTTTAATTTGTTAGAGGGTTTTTAGGTCACTCATACAAATATGCACCAAGGCGAGGCAAAAAGATATGCCGTTCACTTGCATAACTGATCTTTAAACTGGCATTAAGCACTTCCTTGATGAGGCTGCCATAACCCAGCACAATAGCATCTGTGGAGGTCATGGCAGGAATGCTGATGTAATGGTAGTGTGTAATGGTAGTGTGAAGCCATTGGCATAATCAATTCATGTCTCACGCAGAGGGGACAAACACTTTTTTGATATTCAGCTCAGAAAAAGTGGCTTTCGGCTAACTCAAAGGAAAAAAACTGTTGGATGGGCTAAAGAGAAAGAATAGAATGTTTCAGCTCAGCTCAGGGGTGGCTTGAGGTCTCTAGCAGCAAATTTGTTGGCTCCATTTACAGCCTTGCATCTATATTTCCAAAACTACTGCCCTCACCTTAACAGAAGGGAAATGGCTAATGGCAAAGTTTTGACGCTCACCTGTAAAGGTAGTTCGGTCGATTTCCAGCAATCACGGCAACTGGAACATTGGTCACCTTGTTGTCTTTGATCTGCAAATAAATGACACCCCATTAAAATGGGTTCAGGTTTTGAACATGTACATAGATCTCAATGTTTACCCACAGAAGCGCCCTGGAATTAATATGCAAGTCTAACATGTTATGGGAAATGCAAGAGGCACCCCGCAATCCAATTAAGGACAGTTTTGCAAATGACAGTCAAAAGCATGTGGGACAGGCAATACTCCGACATGAAACAGGAGTAGCCAAATTAGCACAGTAAACAATTTAAGGCACTGACCAGACGACAATTTGAATTAGAGGAACAGATGTGCTGTGAATACTAGAACAGAGTAGGTAGTATATGGTGCTGCAGGTCAGCTCTTGCACTAATTAAACACCAGAGAGAAGCGATTAGATCTTTGTCAAGTTCTATTATACCCACAGTCATAACTTAATTTTCAGATGTGAAAAAGACATACAGAAATAAGTCGGGCGAGAGTGGGAGGTGAGAATCCAATTTATTTTAGCACAGAAGCTAGTGTAATGATTTTGGACTTAGTGTACAACTTGAAAAAATAGTTATTGGACTTAATTTAATTTATCAGAGACAACCCATGTTGGGATAGCAGGAAAGGATGCCTCTAGCCTCACAGCCACAAAGGGCCATCCTAGCTTGAGAGCCACACCGTGACTAAGAAAGCCTCACAGAGGCTTTGAGCTCTAAACTGTTAAGCTGTAAAAGGGGTCTGGTAATGCATTGGTTTCGCCAATGTGAAGAATTAATGCTTTTTTTTTTTTTAATCAATCCTCGTCCGGAATGAGAAGCTCTCTGGCAAGTAACACAGGAGTGGAGAGTATGCGGTGCAGTGGCCAGAGCTGCTGATTCGAGCCTCAGCGGCACAACATCCTGCGATTCTGGGTAAATCACTTTCTCCGGGAGATAAGTTGCTATATAAATCTGCTGCAAGACGAAAAGTCAAAAAGAGCCACAACTATATAAAAAAAAATTGTTCCACCAAAGAAGACAGTATTTCAGCCACTGGAAACTGATGAGAGAAGATAAGGAACAAGCAGTGATAAATGCAGGAAAATATGCTACAACCAACAGAAATGGAGAAAAGTAAAAAATGAAAAGCCAGGAAAAAGGGGAGTGGGATGTAAGCCCCTTTTAAGTTTAGATTAAAAACAATCGATTTCACAAGCACAGTACAAGCGCTGTGCAGTCGAAACCTAAATATCACTCTGAAGAGGACTAAGACCATTATCAGAATTAATTCCACATGTAAAGTAAGTGCAACATACAAACTGTGAAGCAGCTAACAGTGCTGTTTAGCTTATGGGAAAATGGCTCTACTGTGCTAGAAAATTGCAACTTGACCTTTGCACTATTGTATTGAATAGGTCAATGTCCGTTTAATAGTACAGTTGCTCTAACCACATGCATTTGAAAATCTATTGAATAGCACAGGTGAGATCACAAAGGTGGAGACTTTTGTAATATCTAAAATTAAGCAGGTGGAATTCTCAGAGTGTTGGGTTAAAAATAGGTTCTTCTGTGGGTCGGGTCCTAAGTGTAGGAAAAAAAAAAGTCTTCCATACAGGATCCCGTGATTAAACGTTATCCAACTTCAACTGCTGGAAATGTTGTCACTCAAATTTAATATGAAAGTTCTTAAAAATGAATCAAGATTGACCACCACTAGCTCATAGAACCTAAAACTGACTAACATCAGACACTTTGCATAAATCCTTAAATTAGCTAATTAGCAACACTACTACTGAAGGAACAAGTTGCCGTAACAGTACAGAACTATTGAATTGTGGAGATGGGAAGGAAAGCCTTAGTCCATCTGGAAAACGATTTAGAAAACTTAGTATACTAGGTTGCTGTGTTGGTGACTACCAGCCATTCCCATCTCCTCAACATTGTTGCAAGTCCAATACTAAGAAAGATATTGTTACTGGACTACTTGGGTCATTCATATAGGTTTTACATCTCGCCGTAGACCTGTGCTCTACATTGAAGTATTATTTTAGATAACACATCTAGTACTTTTTTATTCAATCCTGAATTTAAAGCTTTTTCCCGTAATTAAGGTAAGACTGACGTTGCATATGCCTTAATGGCATTGCAAACTGAATGGTCCAATTAATTCTGAATGCCAAGGGTGCAATAAATCGAACAAATTCACATACGGGAGCTACAGTAGAGAAGCACAAAATGATGGGCCCTCCTGCAGAATGTGATCTCACATCTTTTTGGCCTTGGGCTGGATCGAAGCCGGGGGGAGTGTCGGACCACAAGGGTCTACATTACACCCCTGGAAGTCCATATCACCCTACAGGACTAACAGTAATACCAATGTTTTAGTAGAGTACAGTAAGAGAGGCACTTAATCATGGCTCTGCAATATTTCTTCATAAGAAACCACCGTGATACACCGTGATCTCAGACGTCAGATGACCTCACCCACCACCCATTCGTGTTCCGACCCACAACGTTAATTCACTGGTTTTATCTCCTTAACCAACAAGTAATTTCTTTGATAAATACAGAACTGAGAAAGGCTGGTTTGGTTATTGGCCCCTATGCCAAAATGGAGCCATCACAATGTGCGAGTGCAACGTGAAGATCAACTTACCAGACAGCACCTGGAAAGGCATACTTCAACTTGAAACTCTGAGACTCGTCCCAGATGTTTAAAGTTGGTGCACTATTACAGCATTGACATTCCTTATTCACAAATGCCATTCAACATCACATTACACAGCATTTGCCGGACTCATTCGAAAAATATACCACAAAAGACTGGGCTCTTAATGCTTACTGGGTCTGGATTGAATTCTATAGGTGTAGGATCCTTACAGCTGCAGACGCTACCATAACCCTCCACTTTGCTGCAGAATGTCTTCCTCCTCCTGTTCAGCTCCGTATCAGGCCAATGACACTCTGCATCTGCAAAGAATAAAGTGCCTTAAGTCCAGTGAACAGAAGTGAGCATCTAACAAGATAAGCATCATATACTGGTAGATTCCCAATCCCTACAGGTACACATATGTATTCTTTTTCCAACAAAGGCAGTGAGTATTCCTACTCTTTCGCCGCAGACATCATTTTATGTAAGGACACAGCTTTAGAAAATTAAAGTTCCTTTCATATCTCTTTGGTTTCAGGGGTTGGAAATTCAGGTTGTTTCAGGATTTTCTGAAGTACCGCACATTAAGAAAAGCAGTTCAAATCAGAGGGACTATGTGAAAAAACTGGAGAAATGGTTACATTTTTGTTGGAACAGGTTTAAGAATTTGCAGCAATAACAAATGCTGAAAAACATGCCACTGGGACCCTCAGGGAGACACCCCCCCCCCCCCTCGCCCCCATACAGTGTGTCTCATGTACACAATGGCAGTATTCCAGGAGGTTCAACAAGGTCAGACTGAGTGCTCCGGGAAGAAGTGTCACAGTGCAGTGCTTTGTTGAGACAGACGTTCAATGAGTGAAAGGGTAGGTCATTAAAGGAAATTACTGAAAAGTTGTGGAGGTAAGAAATAACTTCAGCAGTGACTCCCTGGGAGGATCTATTTAGATTTTAGTTCAGTAATGTGAAACTAAAAGGAGAAACGTATGCCTCTATTTTTTCAGTGTTTGTTATTTATTTTACGCTATTGTGCTAGCCAGTTGATTTAGAAAATGTTTGTTGGAGGGTTATTATCCAAAGCAGCAGCAATGACACAACGTTTCAGGTGAATTGTACCGCCAATGTCTGAAACAAGGATACATGTAAAGACTCAATAACTACATTGGTATCTGGATGCCTTGCAAATCTGACATCTAGCCATTTAGATTGGTAATCAATGAGGACAAGGGTAAACCTAAACCCACCAATCCTTTATCCATGAAAGTCTGCCAAGAAATCTGAAGTAATTTTCTTCCAGGTGCAAATCAGTATGTCCATTCGGATGCCATGGATGGCATTTTAGCAACCAGGTGCTTATTAGCAATTCTGCATCTTCCACACCACCAACTTTGAGCGCTATCAATGTCCATGTTTGACCATCAGCACATACCGGATGTGGAACAACATCCCTGAATTTATAAGGATGGCCACAACTCTAACTCTTTCCTAAATTGAAGCAAATGCGCAGCTCTGTAAAGAGCACAACATCACAATGCATTAACAGTCCACAAACAAGCTACCTCCACTATCACTTGACGACTTTGTGCTTGTATCTGACCCTGTAAAGAGCTCCAGTGCCTTTTCGCCAGTTTCCCACTGTCTAAATTGGGCATACATAAATACATACATGCCTGGTCAATATGTGCCAATTCCCACCAGTTTAATACTCAAGACTGAGGGAGGAACTCGCTTATCCCTTCAAAAGAGGATGCCATTTTCACTGGACAATTCCGACGCTACATAAGCAAAACACTGCAAATCACCTTGCAAACAACTTTTTATTAGGCCACCCCTTTGCGGCAAGTTTAAAATTGGTCTGAATAACCGCATCGAATTTATAGTCCCACGCCATTGTCCTTCTGTGGCACACGTCAGACTAATAAAGTGGACTGAAGCAATAAAGCATTCAAGGTCCTTTGAGTCTCCCTCAAGCTCTTTCCCGTCTGACACAGGCAACCATGAGAAGTTATCAGAAGGCCGATTTCATCTGTAAGGGATGTGCTACACCATAAAAGAAAACTAACAATTTGGTACTCAGCCTTGCCGACCTGGCTTTCATTCTGCTGGAATATGTCCCAGGTTCACCAAGTATGAACAGCAACAGTTTGTAATCTGTTCAGAAGTGAAATGTTTACCCCAAAAATACATTCTGAAAACGAATGCATGCCCCAAGTACCTGCAAGTGTATCTCAATATCAGAATGTTGTTTTTCTACATTCTTCAAAACAAGTGGCGCAAACCTTACAATTTGTTCACCCCTTCTGGTTCTTGGTGTCAAAACTGCACCAGGCTAATGGTCTCAGGCATTCACTGTACATTTAAGGCCAAACCAGGAATAGATGGTTAGTTATAGGTGACAGCATTGAATACATCGGACTTTATTTTCTCCAAAACACATTATTATTATGCAATTTGTAATGCGCAGAGCTACTCCCAAGGGGTCTCCCAGCACAGGATAACCCTTATGAAAGCTCAGGAATGAATTACAATTCCTTAAAGTATTTTAGAGGTCAGATATGCAAAGGAGTGACCTTTCATGCGGGTTAAACAATATCTCAGTATAGAACAGTGTTTTATTTGAAAATCTTAAAGAGAGTCGGCTGGTAGGGAGCCACTGGTGTCTGAATGTAGCAAGGTTTTAATTCAGGTTTGGCTTTAAACAAAGCACAATGCTTTAAACTCAATGCGCTTGATGATCCTCAACCAAAGCAATTCCTGAAGCAGATGGGGGACTGAGGCAGCTTTTGGTAAGAGGAAGAGCAGCAGAGATGCAGCATTTTGCACCACCTAAAGTCACTGTACCAAGGTCTTGTCAGCGCCTAGGTAAAACACGTTGCAATAGTCCAGTCTGGATAGGATTAGGGCGTGGATGACCATGGTTTGTGCTGCTAAAGGGATCAGCCAAAGAATCTTTTTCCACCATCTCAGAAGTGCAAATCAAGTAGCAGTGACTCTAGCCACTTGTGATTTCATGGAGAGTTTATTATTTGTGAGAACATCCAGATTTTTAGCCAGAGGAGATGAGGTGGGCAGGGTCCAAATGTACTCTGGCCAGTGTCGAGAACCCCACAGAGAGCAGTTCTTACCCACGATCATGACCTCGGTCTTATCCCCATTAAGCTTTAGGGAGTTCGTATTCATCTATGTCAAAGTTTTGCTTAAGCCCAGGTTTAGAAACAAAGGGTTATGGCTCTGTACCAACGATAAAAGATAAATAATCTGAATATCGTTGGCATATGAAAAAAAGGTAAGTCCTCAGCTCTCCACTAGGTCTGTCAATGGGCGGAGATAGATGTTAAATAGAAGTGGGCTCAAAGCAGAGCCCACTTCTATTTATAGTGGAACTCCTTGTAGTTTAGAGCACACATTGGCCGAAAAGACCTGTAATAGAAGGTCTTTTAAGAAAGAAGAAAGCCATCCGAGTGCCAAACATCCAGACTTAATGCATCCACTCTAGCGAACAAGATTGAATGCGATACCATGGCAAAAGCCACACTGAAATCCAATAAAATGAGTGAGGCGGTCCGCCACCATCTTGATGGTCTCTTAGATGTCTAGTGAAACCCAAAAGAGCGGACTGTGCAATGTTCAGGCCAGAAGCCAGATTGCGAGGGAAGGAGAAAATTATTTTGTCGTCGACAAACATGGTGAGCTGGGTATTCCACATGTTTCTTTGAAATTTTGGAAATGTGTGCATCGTTCCATACAATTTGAACTCTTTTCTTAGTGAGTTTTGGAAGGTTCCACCACAGAAGCAAAGTTTGACATGAATTTAACGTAAAACTCACAAAGACTAAGAATAGAGAGAACTTTATCCTTGTTGCTTAAGGCTCGGAACACCTTTACCAGCTTTGACAAGCCTAGGTCAAGGAGCACTACTGTTCTTGCAAATTACCTGCTCCAAGTCCTCATTAGGTCAAACACACATGTGTTATCCTTAAAAGCAAGCCATTAGCAATGTAGTGTCTTGTTGTGTTCTTGCAAGTTCACCCAAAAATAGAGAGATCTTCTTGGAAAATTAAGATACCATGTAAGTATAGAAAGATATTACCATACATACTGAAAAAGGATGCAGTTGATGCCAAGACAAAAAGGTATCGATTTATATTGAAAAACTGGTGAGCTGACAAGATTTCGTTGAGAGAATAATCTGATAACATGCAGCAAGTTCAATTTGCTAAACTTTTGATCAATATAACCTGGCCAGCAAATCATCAATTCTTGGAAGCGGATGAGTCAACCCTGATAGCCTAGTTAAGAGAATATAAAACCAGACACGGAATTCATTGTTGCTCTTTTGCACCACTACAATAAGGGATAACCATACAGAACTACCTACAGTTTCAATTACATCTTCAGAGTGCGAAGTGCTGAGAACCTGGGTAAGCTCATGTCTGACGTGGAGAGGAACAACTCACATTTTGTGCATCAAGGAACAAACACTGTTCGGTTTGATATTCAGTATAAAGTCGTTAAGTACATCCAAATCTTCCTCAAACACTTCTTGATGGTTGCTAATAACATCTTTAATTGTCCTACTGCATTAAACATCAGAAATATGCATGTCACTAGCTCTCAAGGGAGAGTTACAAACTCTTGGCCATGCAAAATCCTTCTGATCCAATGATCCAAGACTCACACAGAAAACCTTGCAAGAGAAACAGACAGTCCCCTAAACATCAACACACATGCGGTTTGTTTCCTGGTGACAGTACAACATTGAACAAACCTTGACGCACCCAACCGAAAAATTTTCTTGCCCGTGAAAGCAACATACACTTCCACTACAATTACAGAACCTGTAAAGGAAATGGATGATTCAAACTAACCATTCAAGTCCATTTTAGATTCCTAAAATGACTGAGCCTAGATGTCAGACTCACACAAGAGTTCTTCTTGGCAAAGAAGTGGTGTGTGTGTGATGATGGTTACATGTTCACCAGAATAAATGCCAGTGGAACATCCCCAGTAGTCACTAGAGCAAAAGGATCCTTCAAAGTCTTAAACTCATACTATTGTTATTTGACACCAAACTCATGAGTGCTGTAAAGATGTTCTTGTTCATCATTAATATTATTGACTTTTTCCCTATTTCATACATACTCTTGACAAAGTAGCACAACTTTCAGCAGGAACTACAAGTTTTTTTGGAGGGGGAATTTTCCGGACAATCTAAAAGAAGCTACATGGCTATTGAAACCACACCTAAAACATTCAATATTTCTAGAACAGACCCTTCCTAACACTGGAATTACTTTTGTGGGAAGTGAAGTTATTTCTAACACAGACACCATCACCTTGGGTCTCATAAATAATTAGCATTTCTTCCCTAGAAAACTCAATAAAAATAAGAGTTAGAAAAACATACTGGGGAGCATACATATTTAGGACAAAAGTAAAATGGGCAAACGATAGAGGTTTATTGTGTGTATAGTAGCCAAATAAAACTGTCATTATTGTCCCAATTAGAAAGTCAGAGATGCCACTTACTGGAATGAGTGCATTCTACTAGTATTCCTAAAATACATGAACATTTACTAACAAAACAAAATAAAATCTAAACTTGGATTCTATAGAAATAGCACACGGTTCTGAGTAAGTCAAGGCAATTGAGTTTAGGACTCTATACTCTGGTGAAGTCAATGCCATTAAAAGTAGAATTGTGAGAAATTACATGATGTAATGGCAAGCAGGAGACAAAATGAGAGCAAAATGAAATGAGAACCAGTGAATACAGGTGTGAGATATACCTACAAGCATAAAAGTGAAATTAAATGAGAGAAGCTTCTTCCACATATTCCATGCATTTTTTCTATCTTGCAAGCCGCACTCGTTCAGTAGCTAGATTAGTAAAGTATCACAAATGCAAAAGCGACATTTCGCATGGGTGTATAGCAATGATAATGTGATTACGGCAGAAGAAGTGAATGAATGTCAATCAATCAATCAAGACATTTGTAGAGCGCACTACCTACCCGTAGGGGGGGGGGGGTGCCGTTACTGCTCGAACAGCCAGGTCTTGAGCTTCTTCCTGAAGGGGAGGTGGTCTTGGGTCAGGCGCAGGTCGGCCGGGAGGGAGTTCCAGGTCTTGGCGGCCAGGTAGGAGAAGGACCTTCCTCCTGTGGTGGCTCTCCGGATGCGTGGGACGGCGGCGAGGGCGTGGCTGGCAGACCGGATGTGGCGTTTGGGAGCGTAGAAGTTGATGCGGTCGTTGAGGTAGCTCGGGCCTTGATCGTGGAGAGCTTTGTGAGCGTGGGTAAGGAGGCGGAAGGTGATTCTCTTGTTGACCGGGAGCCAGTGCAGGTCTCTTAGGTGTCCGGAGATGTGGCTGTGTCGTGGAACGTCGAGGATGAGTCTGGCTGAGGCGTTCTGGATGCGCTGAGTCTCTTCTGGATCTTGGCGGTGGTTCTGGCGTAGAGTGCGTTGCCGTAGTCCAGTCGGCTGGTGACGAGGGCCTGGGTGACGGTCTTCCTGGTCTCCGTGGGGATCCACCAGAAGATCTTCCGAAGCATGCGCAGGATGTTGAAGCACGACGAGGAGACGGCGTTGACTTGCCTGGTCATGGAGAGGGAGGAGTCCAGGATGAAGCCCAGGTTGCGTGCGTGGTTCGTCGGTTTGGGTGCGGTGCCCAGGGCGGGGGGCCACCAGGAGTCGTCCCAGGCGGAGGGCGAGGAGCCCAGGATGAGGACCTCCGTCTTACCTGAGTTCAGTTTCAGGCGGCTCGTCGTCATCCACTCGGCTACCTCTTTCATCCCTTCGTGCAGGTTGGCTCTGGCGGCGGCGGGGTCGTTGGTCAGGGAGAGGATCAGCTGGGTGTCGTCGGCGTAGGAGATTATGTTGAGGTTGTGTTGGCGTGCGATGGCCGCGAGGGGGCTCATGTAGACGTTGAAGAGAGTAGGGCTCAGCGAGGATCCTTGAGGGACGCCGCAGATGACTTCGGTGGCCTCTGACTTGTACGGTGGTAGGCGGACTCTCTGTGTTCTACCGTCGAGGAAGGAGACGATCCATTCCAGTGCCTTCTCCTGGATTCCGACATTGCTGAGGCGCTGCACTAGGGTGCGGTGGCAGACCGTGTCGAAGGCCGCGGAGAGGTCTAGGAGGATGAGGGCCGCTGTTTCTCCGTTGTCCATCAGGGCTCGGATGTCGTCGGTGGCGGCGATGAGGGCGGCGATGAGGGCGGTCTCGGTGCTGTGGTTGGCACGGAATCCGGACTGCGATGGGTCGAGGGATCCATTCGTCTCGAGGAAGGCGGCCAGCTGTTTGTTGACGGTCTTCTCGATGACTTTGGCTGGGAACGGGAGTAGAGAGATGGGGCGGTAATTCTTGAGTTCGGTGGGGTCTGCTGTAGGTTTCTTGAGTAGAGCGCTGAGTTCGGCGTGCTTCCAGCTCTCGGGGAAGGTGGCGGTGTCGAATGAGGTGTTGATGATGTCCCGCAGGTGGGGTGCGATGACAGCGTCGGCTTTGTTGAAGACGTGGTGAGGGCAGGGGTCGGTCGGAGATCCGGAGTGGACGGAGTTCATCATGCGGACGGTGTCTTCGGTGTTGACCGGGGTCCAGGCGCGGAGGGTGGTGGTGGGTGGCGTTACTGCGGTCGTGGCGTGCGTTGGTTGAGTGCTGAAGCTGTTGTGTATGTCCGCGATCTTGTTGTGGAAGTAGGAGGCGAGGGAGTTGCAGAGGTCTTGCGATGGGGTGATGTCGTTGTTTCCGGCGTTGGGGTTGGAGAGCTCTTTCACGATGTTGAAGAGTTCCTTGCAGTTGTGTGCGTTGTTGTCCAGTCGGTTCTTGAAAGCCGTTTTCTTGGCGGTGCGGATCAGTTGGTGGTGTTTCCGGGTGGCGAGCTTGAGGGTGGTCCTGTTGTCCGGCGTGGGTTCCTTTCTCCAGGTTTTCTCGAGGGCTCGGCAGTTCTTCTTGGAGCTCTTCAGTTAGTCGGTGTACCAAGGGGCTCTCTTACTGCTGGGTCTGCTGGGCGGGATCCTCAGAGGGGCGAGTTCGTCTGCGCAGTCGCTGATCCACTTCGTGAGGTTGTCGGCGGCCTGGCTGGGGTTCGCTGAGCTGGCGGGAGGGTGCTGACTCAGGGAAGCGGCGAGCTGGTCGGCTGTGATCTTGTTCCAGCTTCTTCGGGCAACCTGTTGGTGGTGGTGGATCGTCGTTCTTCTGAAGGTGAAGTGGATGCATCTGTGGTCCGTCCAGTGGAGTTCTGTGGCGTGGCTGAAGGTGATGTCTTTGCTGGATGAGAAGATGGCGTCGAGTGTGTGTCCGGCGAGGTGGGTGGGGGTGGACACCAGCTGCTTGAGTCCAAGGTTGGCGAGGTTGTCGAGCAGGGTGCTGGTGTTGCAGTTGTTGTTGTTCTCCAGGTGGAAGTTGAAGTCCCCCAGGAGGATGTAGTCAGCGGAGGGGAGGGCGTGCGGGCTGACGAAGTCGGCGATGTCCTCGCTGAATTGAGTGCGTGGTCCCGGAGGTCGGTAGATCAGGGTGCCTCTGAGGGTGGTCTTCGGGTCGGTGTGGATCTGGAAATGCAGGTGTTCGGCGGAGGGTGAGGTGGTCGGTGCTGGTCGTGATGCGGATGGTGTTCTTGTGGATGATGGCGACGCCTCCTCCCACCTGGTTGGCGTTGCGGTCCCTCCGGGTGATCTTGTAGCCGTCTGGGATGGCGATGGCGATGTCAGGCGCTGAGGAGGCGTTCATCCAGGTCTCCGTGATGAAGGCAACGTCAGGGGCTGTGGCGTCTAGGAGGTTCCAGAGTTCGATGGCGTGTCTGTGGACGGAGCCGGTGTTGAGGAGGATGCACTTGAGGTGGTTGCTGTTGGTGTTCGGCTTGGCGGGTGCTGGTGTCGGGCAGGTCCGGATGCAGGTGAACTTGCAGGTGTTGCAGCTGAAGGGTCCGTGGGTGCGTCGTGGGGTGGCTCGGTAGCATCCTGGGAATCGGCCGGAGTTGAGTGCGATGAGGGTGGCGGCGGAGTAAGTCAGGCGGGTTGGCCGGGGTCCTCGAGGGCCAGGGGTCCTGGCACTGGGCGCGGTCCAGGCGCGGACTGGCGTAGACGGGCTTACCTTTGGCGCGCCTTCGGCGCACAATCGGCGCGCCCGCTGCGCGTGACCGCTGCACGTTCGCACGGTCGCCATATATGGCGAAGTGCGCGGGTGGGCGGAGCAGCTGGGAGGCGGGAGCGGGGAGGGAACAGAAGGAAAAAAGGGGCGGGGTCAGCGGTGGAGGCGGGAAGCGGGGAGCGGGGAGGGAAGACGGAGGGCGGCGACAGGCAGGGAGAAACAGGCAAAACAGTGGGGGAAACAGCAATGCAAACAAATAACAGCAATGCAAACAAATTATACAACTAAACACAGTAAAAACACCAGGGCACAGGGAGAAGAGCGCCGATCACGGACCACGCCACTCGAAGGAGGGGGCGTGGTCACGAGGCGGCAGTCGGGCAGCGAGGCACAGAGGAAGGGGAGGCACACGCAGCAGCTGGTGGCCGTGCGGCGCGGGAGTGTCCTAGGGCTCTGTAATCCAGAGCAAAATTTTATTTTAGGACTACATGCTAAATGAATGCAATAGTATCAGAATACAATCGCAGGAATAATGTTGTGTAATAGCAGAATCAGCATTACCATACACCATGATGTCACAAGACATAGATGTGAATCTGGCTAACTCAAAAAGGAAACCGCAAAATGGTAGATACTCATGTGAAGAGGAAGATAAAAAGAGACCTCCAATGCAGCCAATATGGAACGGAAGCTTGCCGAATGAAGACCTGGAAGAATTATGGCAAGTATCTCATAATACACTTTATTCCGGTGTAAAACCTGCTACCTTCAAGAGAAATAATCTTTTTACCGAAAGATGGTGAAACTCCAAGACAATCTATGCAAGTGCCAAGCCCCTAACGGATGTGAAACATGCATGTTTGTGAATTGCCCAACTCAAAGTCTTTTTTGAAAAGTTGCAAGTAAAATAATACCAGTTGCCAGAAATCAGCAATTTGGGGTAAGCTCACCTGTCCTCGTTTTGGAGGAAGAATAAAAGATGAAAGAAAACAGGACTATAGAGTGGACAAATTAATTTATTACCAAATGTTGAAAGTTTGACTCTTGATCTGTAAACAAATTGATGGATTCTGTCACTCCAAACATTAAAGAGTAGACTAAAATGGTAGATAGCCAGTAAGCAGGACAACGCATCCTCCAATTGTGCTATCAGATAACAGGCCAACTAGGTTTGGTCCCGGATCTTCAGCCTTTTAGTTCAAAGACCGGCCACCAAACAGAATTATGGCGCAGTTTCCAAATGTCTAAGAACATCACTCTGCATTTTGCAGAGTATCACACAGTGAAGACATACAGAAGGGCAGACGTGTCCCACCTGACTTTGGTGGATTGATTTTGATGGGGAAAGCAAAAGTGAACGTGAAAGAGTTAGTATGAGATGGCAGTAAATTGTTGAAATCAGATGTGAAGTAAGGTTGTTAGGGGTCCAAACCGATTAGCATGAAACAAACGTTTGGGGGAATGGTGGTTTTAAAAAAAAGATGCTTTAGCTGGCAGAGAAGGGCTGTACTTGCGGCGTTTTCATCCCAACAGAGTTAAATGCCAATGAGCTAGTAAGGGTTTTATTCAAATATTGGGAGAACTGGAATTTACCAATAAAACATTTTACCTGCCATGCATAACATTTATACTAATTCCTAACTTCACAAGAGAAGCATTGAATAAGGGGGTTGAGAGACTTGTGAACAACAGAATCATCTAAATGGTTGGTACCAATGGTGATTGTGCTCCATCCCGACAGAAGGGGCATATGTCATACTTAATTCAAGTATATTTGGATCTAAGAAGGCTTCATACGTGGACTGGGTAGGCAATTGTCCTCTTTCGGTGGATTCATGAGATGCATTGGTTGGCATCAGCCATGGGTGTTTTTCAAAGGTATACGAAGAAAATTGTTTGAGGCTGTGCCAAGAGTATCATTTTTCAAGATTATATTCTTGTACATGGTAAAGAATTTGCCCAGCATGACAAGGTGATGGAGAAGTCATGAAGAGATGGAGGTTTAACCATAAAGTATAACAATAGGAAGCGCTGAAAGCTTATTGAAGACCTAATGTGTCCATAGAGAAAGGCTGAAGGTTTATCTTGTCTAAGCAGATAGGAGTGCACCAGAACAAATGAAAAAAAACACCAAGTACAGGGTTTTGTCAGGGAGTGAATACAGGGCCAGGTGATTCCAGAGGTATTACTTAGCAAGATAACATGGCAAGTTACAGGGTGTTCAAAACACGAACTGGACAGCCCCCATCCCTGTACCAATATTATGGGACACGAATGGTGTGCTTTGTGCCTCTCTGGAGTCGGTGGTCCAGGCTTTCACGTCTTTTTATGCCTCGCTATACCAGCAGGGGTAGCTCATTCCTGAGGCTCTTATTGAGGAGTTTCTGTCAGATATTACCTCTGTAAACTGTCAGACCAGGCAAGAGATGCCTTAGATGCCCCTATAACACTAGACGAGCTAAAAACAGCTCTGACCAACATTCACCCCGGTAAAGCGCCGGGACTGAATAGATTCCCCAGTGCCTTTGAGGCCGCACAGGACTACGCTGGGCCCACATATATTAGCAGCCATGCAGGAAGCCCTCGAGCAATGCATCGTACCCCCCTGACTGGCACATGCAGAAGTTGTAGTCTTTCTCAAGCCAGGTCGCCCTCCCGAAGATCCAGCCTCATATCACCCTATTTCGTTGCTTAATTTTGAGCCCAAGCTCCATGGCTAAGTTCTAGCAGATCGCTTATGCACATGCATCCATAATATTGTTCATCCGGATCAGTCCGGCTTTAATCCGCAATGTTCCACCAGACATAATATTAGACGCGTTCACAATGCAATCACTAGGGCACCAGCACTGGCCCGCCCTGAGGCACTTCTGCTAGCCCACATTGATAAGGCGTTTCACTCCTTGAGCTGTACATACCTCTTCAAACTCCTTTGCTCTATAAACCTAGGTCCCCGGTTTTTAGCATATACCCAGCTGTTGAATACGGATCTCTCAGCATCCGTGCATGTTGCAGGACACCGGTCGACCTCCTTCCTCATCCATCAAGGCACAAGACAGGGCTGCCCCCTATCTCCATTGCTTTTAGCTCTGGTCATTGAGCGATTGGCCATGTGGATTCTACAAAACCCGCTGATATGCAGGTTTGAATGGACACAGGAATGCTCGGATAGAATCGCACTCTACGCCGACGATGCCCTATTCATCCTGACGGATCCATGGTAATCGGGACCCAGTGTCCATCAGATACTTCGGACCTTCAGGGAAATCTCTGGGCTCGGAACCAACCCCTCTAAATCTATTTTATTTCCCTATGCGGTGACCAGAGGCATAAGCCCTGGGCCTCATAATTATCCCATGCCACAGATGGCTTTAAATATCTGGGAGTGTTTATATCGCCGTGTTCCGCAATCTTGTGGCCCCATAATATAGCTCCATTGCTCCCTGCGGTTCGTAACGAGACCAATGTATGATCCCAGTTGCCCCTATTTCTTTACGGGCGTACAGCCATCTTTAAAATGATATCCCTACCACGGTTGGGATATCGACTAGAACTTTCCAAATGATATCCCCCCCCCCTGGTTGACGCAATTAAATGAGATCCTGAATAGGATTCTATGGTATGGTGGGGCGATTTGGGTTGCACTTCACACATGTACACAATCAACCTACAGCAGTGGCATCACAGCAGCAGAACTGTATGCATATTATTCCGCCTCTCATCTCCTCGTTATGAACGAGTGGTGGTATAGCTTTCAGTCAGATCCAGCAGACGCAGTGGAGCGGCTGGCTATGACGGGCATTCCTCTACAGAAACTACTCTATAGCCGGGCCAGTCACAACACCCTAACCCCAGCTTGCAGAACGGTTGTGCAATTATAGAGGCGTACAGTGAAATCCATGGGCTGGAAGGAAAAGTTCACACAAACCCCCCTCTGGCAGGGCACGTATTTGCGCCCCGTCTCAGCTCTGGTCGGCTTCCGCAACTGAGATTTCATCGGAATCTCTATGCTAGGGGAAATCATGAAGGGCACTACACTTCGTCATTTCAGCAGTTACAAATTGAGTTCCATCTGCACAAATCCCAGTTTCACCGCTATCTACTACTGCTACATGCCATTGATCATCACATCAGTCACTTGGAGACACTTCAGGAATTTCACCCTTTGGAGGGTCAGGCATTAATGGGCGACATTGGGGCACACAAGATTAAACAGATCTATCAAACGTTTAACTACCCACAGACGCAACACGTTACATAAGACGAGGGCAGCGTGGGAAGCAGACTTGCTGAACGACGACTGGACAGAGGCCCTAGCCAGTGCCCAGATATGCTGCAGTGTCCTCGCGCTACTGCTTCATTCAGTTTCAGTACCTTCACCGGGTAGATTACACACAAAACCGGCTGTGGAAGATGGGAGTCATTTAGTCCCCCCCCAATGTCTATGCTGCACTACAGAATAGGGCTCTTTTCTCCACAGTATGGAGTTGTGTCGGGATACAGCCATTATGGGAGTAGGTGATGTCCTGTCAGGGCCAGGTGCTGGCTTGGACCATACCATTTGACCCTAGGCGGCGGCTTCTTCATAGCACGGAGGAGATAGGAGGGAACCGCTACACGCAACACCTATTTTTGGGCCTAACACTAGCTAAGAGAGACATAGTACAGAATTGGAAGGAGACTTCTCTACCTAGCAGCATATTCCTTTGTTGAATTTCGCACAAATAATAGTGACCACTGTGACAGAGCCCTGACGAAGGCCTAGCCGAAACACGTGTAGTTTGACAACACCTTCCGCCAGTCTCTGCACATGATCACCTAATTGTTCTCATTTGAGTACTAATAACAGATACAAAAAATTGTTTGGAAACAAAGGAAGATCAATTTTGTATATATGTTCATAATGCTGGTTTCTGTAATAATGATGTGAAGTAAGACAACTAGAAATGAATATAGACAATATTTCATGAATTTGTATCATCCCTTTTCATGAATTTGTATCATCCCTTTTCATGAATTTGTATCAAATGTGTATATTTAAGGATATATAAAAAGTATTATGAAGAGTTTTGACAGTACAGGTGTGAGCTACATGCAGCACAGTGTAAATAAGAGCAGGAGAAGTCCTTCCTCCAGCTCCCTATCTGATTGAGTGCATTGAGGGAACACCAAGTGGGTGGAAGCAAACTCCAGAATGGATCGCATTTCAGAATATGGCAGGAACCCACAGTTGGTCCTCTTCACCAAGGCCCAGGGGCGGTGTTCTTAATAGTCGGGTTTTTCTTACCAGAGGGTTCCGGAGGGGTGGGTGGGGGGGGGGGGGCGATTGTTGGAGTGCAGAGGCTGCAGGCGACATAGGGGAGTCAAGGTGGGGTGAACCAACTATGGTCTTGAGCTCTGCAGGGCTCGGGGAACTTATTGACACCTGCTGCCCACTTCAACTCGGGCCAGAGGCAACAGGTGCAGAGGTTGCTTCAGGCATCAGGTTTTGGCATTTCTGGAGGACTCTGGGTGTTTTCTTTTGGAGTTTCCTCATGGGAGGTCTTGAGGCTTTTTAGAAGGCAGGCAGTCCTCCAAGTTTCTGGAGTCACAGCTGCAGGACGAGTTGACTTTGGTGCCGTTTTCGATGAGGGATGCAGACAGGCTGGAAGTGTTGGTACCAGGTCAGCTGCTTCTTTCTTCTCTGCTGTCCGATGACCTCTCTCTTCTTAGGTCATCAAGATCTGCTTCTCCAGTTCCAGGGGCTCCCCTAAATACAAAGTTTAGGGGTTTTAGGGAGCGTGGGTTGTAGCCAATAGGATACTGTCACTACGCCCCTGATACGACCACTTCCTACATAAGTTTGTTTCTTTTGTTTTAGATCACAATTATTCTTTGTTTTGGAGAGGTGCTGTAATGAAGCCTAATGGAATATAGATAGAATGTCTGTGACGTCTCACTGAAAAGTCGAATATTAGCAAAGGTTGGAGCGACTCCTAGATGGGTCTGGCTCTTCCTTAAGACTTGACAGAAGTATTTATTAACTAATTTCCATGTTTGAACAGCGCACCTACATTTAAGTACTATTATCTTTTGTACTGTCACAAATCTCTGGCAGCAGGAGTGTGAAAAGGCACATATAGAGCAATGCTACAGAATATATGTAAAACAAAAAATAAACATAGCTGTCAAACCAAGTTAAATCACAATAGAGCATCAACAAGCATCAGCTCTAAAGTTATTCAGGAAACATAAATCCAACTGAAATATCCAAAGGGGTCTTGTTATAATATGCCCAACGGAGGGTAGTAAATTCAATAACGTTTGTGTTCTTTAGAGGAGGTTATAAAAGCTGCAAGTTCCACTTTTTCTAGAATCCACATACAGGAAGCAGTTCTTCTACTCCCAATATATATCGAACAAGACCACAATATCTGGACATATTTCTTCTACACTAAAAGCCTTTTAACTCATTATCACAGCCTTGTGCAAGGGAAGTGCCATGACTGTTAACCTAGGCCCCATGTTAGATAAACAGGATTCACAATGTATTTGCTTACCTTCTGGAGAAGTCAGTTTCACCTCGGTTTTCAGTAAGACTGGATCTCCCCATGTGGATAGAGCTGGAGACTTGGAATGCTTCTCTCCATAGGCTTGTGCTAATCAAAAAAGCACACAACAGCATTTATGCAGGAGAAGAACTGTTAAATTAGGTTGTTTATATGTGTAGAGTGATCACATAGCCAAACTAGTGCCTATATAATTATAGAAATGCATTTTCTTTTATCTAACCATTTTAGTTTCTTTCGCAGAGAATCGAGTCTTATATGACCTAGTGGTGTCATTACACGATCTAATATTCAGACACGTTAAATGATCGGTTAAGCTTTTAGTGGGCAGCTGGAGGAAGTGATTAGACTCTTCTCTCCCTGAATTTATTTTCCATTTTTTAAAGGAGGTCATCCCAGGGAATATCGTTGGCATCCTTATGCAGATGTCCACTAAGGCTTCTAAGCATATCTGCTGGTTTAGTGACATACTAGAGCCACTCTGCATCTAGAATATGTAAGCCAGGCAACCTGCATTGCAGGAGATCCCAGAGGTGAATAGACATTCATCTCTAACCAGTCGCATGCACAGTCGTTGAGCGAAGGTCGGAAGCATGAGTCATGGATCAACAGAGCTATTCTGTTGCACCAGTCAATTAGCACCAAGGCTTGCTCAGGATACTTTCTAAAGCAGCTCTTGAATTAAGTTAGTTGTATGATTTAGACATACGTCAAGTACTGGACTTCACCATGATCAACCAAATGATTCCTTCTAGTTATATATTGAGAGTGCAGTGCTAGTCCTAGCCAGACATAGCCTGAGGCTAAACCGCAGGGCCCAACCTAGAAGTGGTGCAAAAGATTTAAGGGAATCACAGAACTTTAAAAAGTTCTAGGAGAAATTCAACAGAATAAAGCAGCATTTCAATTTTCTTAAATGATGAAAAGCACTCTCTTCCAGAGAGAAAACTCATAACTGATTGAATGCAAAAGGCTCTGTCCAGGAATGCTTGAACCAGAAACGTATGATGGAGATTCACCTACATGCATATTTGTCATGTCGAGAACCATCATTTGAAAAGGTTTATCATTTACTCTCCTGCTTTATTCTGAGAACCTCTATTTTGCACCCAATAGCAACATTATTTTCAATGGCTCAAAAGAGATCAGGGTGGCAAGAGATAGTTGGTGCTCACTTCTAATCCAACAGTAGTCATGTTAATGTATAGTTCACCTGGGTGTTCGGCAGGGGAAACAGCTACTCTCTTGTCCCTACCAATCCAGAGTCCTCAATTATTAGCAGTCTTATTAACTTAGATTTACCAACATCTTTAACCGGCTTTTGTGTTATTTTAGCTTTGTACTTTTTTCTTTATTTTTTTTTTTTTAATAACCCACGTTCTTGAAAACATTACTTAAATGGCACCAGTGCAATATAGAATGATCAAGAATACTTTGAATGTGTAAAGTTAATGAAGCAGAGAGAAAAAGGAGTGTATGCTAGTTCTAAATCAAATGGTTTCTTTAACAGCCTATGTAGATGCAGAAACTCTTTAATGAAGAAGTGAATAGTAGCTATTATTCATGCTTTCGTGGAACAGCTTTCAATAAGCAGCTGATCTTACCCATCTACCACAGGAGATTTGCGATTTTTTACAGATTTAATGCAGCAAATTTATATTAGACAAAGAAACCCCTAGCTGTAGGTTCAGTTAACACAGGCTTGCCCATTGGAGCAAGCAGAACTCTAAACACCCTGATAAATGAAATGTGTGTAGTGGGGATCGAAAAGTCTTACATCCTTTAGATGCTTGAGCATTGCCTGGACCCATTTCACAAAAAAGTGGCAGCACCCAAAAAACAAAAAATCCTGCAGCATCAATATTTTCATTTTATTGTCTTGGACCCACGTCATTCTCAAACTACTGGGGCTCATAAGGGGTCATTCCAACACACCAGTGGAAATGTAGGCCTCCCAGGCACAGTTCTTTCTGCCAGTGAAGGCCCCCCTCCCCCGGGAACCAGCAGCCTTGACTGCCTGTGGGAAAGAGAAAGCAGGAAAGGCTGGTTCAACCACTAGACAATAGAAGAGACTATGCAGGAGGATAAGAGGGTCAAAACTGTGTGGCTAACATGAGCTCGCTACGCAGTGGCACAGCACGGCATGGCCATGTGGGAGCAGAGTGACAAGTCCCTGTGTTCGGCAAGGTGTAAAAAGTAAAATCCATGCAGGTTAAAAGAAAAAGGGCAATGTAGGCATCAAAGAGTAGCAGTGTGCACCTTGCCTTTCTGTTCTAAAAGTTTCCTGATTGCTAGACAACCTAAAATAAATCTTTAGCTAGACAGCCTGCAGCACACAACCAGGTTCAGAAAAAATTAGGCTGGCTGCAGTTTAGGAGGTCTCTCTTGAAAGAGATGCGCAAATATGTTCCATCACTGGATCTGGCCAATCTAAATGTCTGTTTCTCTAGAGAGAATTCATATTACGTTCTATGATGTTTACGCTGTGGGTCTGTCTCAACGTAGGCCTCTCCAGGCCATATCTTTTGCTCACACCAAAGCCAGTGGGATTCTTCAACAATAGTGAAAATTGTTGCCACAGGCGTTTACAATGTATTGTAACACACCTGCCAGAGCCCTAGGGCCAAACCTTTTTCTTAGTGAAAGCCATAGGTTTCGGCAGTAGGCCTTGTTCCAGGGTATTGCTGGTTTTTGCAAGTTAGAACCTACAGGAACAATCAGTCACAGGGTACAACCTGGGATAGCAGAAACAGACTTTTATAAAAAAATATATATATTGGCAATTTAAATATTTTGCAGCAGAAAACAGATTCGAAGTTAGTTGCTCACTGTAATAAATGTTTAGGGTAAAACTTGCACCAAAGTTATTCTGCAAGGCTGCTTTAATTGGGTTCCAATTTGTGAGTCCCAATGAAATCTTGATTACATTAGTAATTTACTTGATAATATTTTTACCTTTTTTAGTTGTGAAAGCAATGCCTGTACATGAACTCAGCTTGAGAGTCCGAGCCAGCACAAAAGTGGCAAAGGGCTCCCAATTATACTATGGCGGCCCAGTAACTATCGATTGCCCAGACTTTTCACAAAATCAATTTCTCACATAACATTAGAAGAGACTCCATGGCATTTTGCCTGCTAAAGGGATTTCTGTTGAGCTATGCAGCTCGGTGCAGAAAAAAGTTGTAGATTATTTAGAAACTTAATGGAAAATACTCTCCCTTACCCAATCTTTATGCCGAAAATGTCGAGTAATGAGATCAATTATATAGTAATGCATTCCCACCAAATGCATGGATATACTGTATAGCAGGCGTGAGGAATTCCTATATCCCAAAGACTAGGACATATTGTTTGGCATCAAGGACAACATGTTTTCATGTACATTCTGTCCTTGGGCCATATGGGCACAACCAACTGCAGCACAAACACTTTGGCTGCTGGATTCCAGGGTCACATTAGACAATGCTGTTCCCAGAGCTCTGGGAACAGCATTATCTGCATTTAAGGTAATTTTTGTGTCCATATGTTAATGCTGTCCGAACTTTTATTTATGGTTCATTAATACAAAGCATGTATTATTAGGGTGAGCGCGCTAAGGAAATGTAAGGCCAGACTGCACTAGTGCACTGGTTCAGTATACAAATGTATACACAAGTTTGCAAAGCTTAATGATACAAGGCTACGTTTAATGTTTCCAGGATACTCGCTCAGAAGCAAATATCTGCAAATGCTTGAAAGCAAGACTGGCAATTCTTTGCTTTCAAAATAAAACATTCCTAAAAAAAAAAAAAAAAAAAAAAAAAAAAAATCAACTAGGGAAAAAGTGTTTAGCTAAATTACTCTGAAATTTTAGGTATCATTTCTTTCAAACTTCATTTAGTAAAATGCGTTGACATGCTTATATTTACCAAAATATTCAAAATCAAAATTCAGTGTAACCAGTTTCAACAAAATTAAAGGAAACCGGAAAATAAACAGGAACTGGCAAAACCAATATGTACGACATTGGTGGCCAGCCTTTTGGTTTTGTCACTGCGTGCCTAGTTTTGACATGGTTTTTATAAAAATATTGTTGTAGGAATGACTGAGACCTCATCATTATAACTAACATTGCCAAAAGGAAAAATATTGGCACTGCAGTTCCTGACACTGAACAAAACTACTTTGCGTGCCGATATGCTCCTTGTGAAAGAGCAAAATGCTGTCCCTCACAGTAAAGCCAGCCCGTAGACAGACAGAATTTTAATAAAAACAAAAGTTCTTGATAAACGCCAGACCTTAAAAGGGGTCCATTTCTTAAAGAATGTCATAAAATTGCACCCATGTTATAGGTCCTGGCACTAATGCAGATTTAAAACTTTCAGGAATTCCCAAGAATTTACATAAGTAGGCAAGGAATTCGTACATCTCGAAAATATTTGTGAACTATTTTCTCATGCAAAAATCTGTTGAAAGGTAACAAGTTCACTTTCCCACCAACCACTTTTTTCTCCAACCCTCAAAAAAGGTTTACTTCGGCCCTTGACAGGAGTAAAATTCCAAACGTTCACAATATGTGAAAATATTAAGAGAGGAGCTGAAGGAAACCCATAAAACATGCAAGGCACGTTTGTAGGTTTGCACAGTCTCAAAAGGGCATTCCAACCATAGGAAACTATTGCTTAGTGCTACCTCCAGCCCCAGCATGAAGAGCTGTGGAAAGAAGGTAAAAAAAAGGAATTGCTAGTATTCGAACCATATGAGCTCTGGCATAATCAGAGAGGCTATTATCAGAGCCCTTATATAATGAACGCTACCATAACTACTTGTCGCACTACATGGCACCAAAGGGACAAGTGGATTTTGTTACAGGACAAGTAGATTTATGAAGCAGCCTGTCCCATGGGGGGAGTAGATATTTTATTAAGTTATATACCAGTGTGTACAAATATAAAAACAGTAAAAAACATTTTTTTAAACGCTATTTAATGTAAACAAATGTCCTACGATTACCAATGGCCTTACAGTGACAGAGGCCTATCCCAGGTCACTTAAGAGGATACAAATTTAATACAACTGAATTACATAATACGAACTTACAAGACAAACTCGTATAGAGAGTAAAACCTTACAAAGAGTTAAGAGAACAAGGAAAAACTCAGAGCAAAAGAAAGAAAACAAAGAGGGCTTACGGCAGATGAAAGGCAAAAATGTAGAAAGAAACAGATTTAAATACGGACCTCCCAAAAAAAAAAACCCAAGAAGAACAAACCACACTGTGCATCCTTCTCCCCACGCTTGAAAGCCTAATGTGGCTTTTCACTGTAACAGCCCACTGCCAATCTCAGGCTCATGGCTAGTTTACATAATTGACTCAGTCTCTTGGAAATATTCCACTGCATAGAACAAAAGAGTTGTCATAACTAAACATAACAAAGATGAAAATAAACAATACAAGTGGTTTATGAAAGGAAAAGTGAACAGTACCCTACAGACAATGATAACATTAAGGAAACATAAAATTAATGAAACAGTTAACATCCAGGAAGAGTTATTACACAATGAAGCTTCATAGAAATATGCAAGCAAACATAAGAAAATATATTGATTATACAAAGTATAACGCAAGCCCAGAGAAAGCGAATAGATGGCATTTGTTTAGACCTTGAATAACTAAACACATTTTTCTTTTACCAATGCACATACCAGATTATGTGTGCCTTTTAGTGCCAAGGACCATGGAACTTTACCTCCTTTTCGGACCACAAAGGCCCACATGTCCCTCCAGCTGAGCAATGAGGCAACTTGGCTCCCAAGGTTTTTCAGGATACTTTTTGCAGTGTCCTTGAGATGAAAAGAACCCTCGTCCTATGAAGAGAGAGCAACCTCAGTGAAAACAATCTTGGTTGCTAAACTCCATTGAACCCTCATCGGCTTAGTGACAATACATTCCCTCCAGAATGTGGGTACCAATTAACATAAAATACATGCTTTAAATAGAGATGAAAACGATGAATATGCCTGAAGCTCTCCTCTGCTAACTCTTTATTAGGGTTGCCATCTTGCTCAATATCAGCAAGACAGCAGGTCCTTCTGCTTTACAAGTCTTTAAATGTGATATTAAATCTTCTCACCGAATTACCTAAAGCACATAAATCAAGAACCTGAAAACGTTGTGATATTACAGGTCAGAACTGAAAATACAGGGTGGGTGGGGGTACTTTTATGTCCCCACATTTCTCGCAAGCCTTTGCAAATGTCCCACTCACCTTCTGAACAGCAGAGTACAATGAAATATCAACCAGATGCCTTGAATACAAAGAGCACATAATGCTGAACGATTCGGTGGTGGTCCCATCCTCCTAGGACCACCCCAAGCAAAGTTATGGGCAAAAATACAACGACAACCAATGACCCAGCAAAGCATTATGGGGCGAGATTCCAGAGTTTAGTGAATATTATAATATCCAATATGAAAACCCTCCTCATACCCTCATACGGCATGCTCTGCAGTGGGGAAGAGAGCAGGCCCCCGAGGGGAGGGGGGGGGGGGGGGGGGGGAGAGCCCTGGTGGTCTATGGCCGGCCCCCTCTCTGTGAGTTGGGTGCACTGGTCGCTCAGCCAGAGGGTGCCCCTGGGCGAGGACACGAGTTTGAATTTGAAGGATCTACAGCCCCCAGGAGGCTGACACTGGGGACGGAGACAGAAGGAGACGTCGTCCTAAGCGATGACCACTGCCTTGTGCCTCCACCGCAGCAGGGACTGCCGGGCCCAGCTGGTCACTGGTCTTGACCTGCTGGAGAGCTCTGGGAGGAGAACACACAAGGAACTCATGTTGCCTTCAGTTGGACTGATCAACGATGGCTACAACCAGACCTAAAAAAGGGCTCAGTGTGAAAGATATGCTTTCCAGGCCGGTGACGGGAGCTTTTGGAGACCGCACCCACAGCTTCTGCTCCCTCTAGTTCCCATGAAGAGAATTTGGAGGAAACAGTGACCCGCTCCTTACTTGAATTCCTGTTCACCTCCCTCCGAGAGGACTTACAGGAAGTTAAGAAAGATCTCTCCAGCAATATCAGGGGACTCAGGAGGGATATGGGCTCCCTAGGAGATCGTGTAGTAGCCCTGGTGGCCCACAACAACAGCAATGTAGACGTTGAGCTGCTGCACCAGGTAATCCTTCACCTCCGCGATCAAAATCTGGGTCACCAGGCACGCGCGGAGGAGCTTGAGAACAGATCCCACAAAAACATCTGGATTAGGGGTATAGCCTCCAAGGCAGGGACCTTGCTGGCTTTGTTGCGGATCTCTTCCGAGCAGTTCTTGATGCACCCACAACAATGAAAATAAAGATTGACCCGGCTCATCGAGTCCGCCCCCGACGAGCGGAGGCAGCCCCCCAGCAGACATTCTGGTCTGCTTACATGACTTCCAACTGAAGGAGGACAGTCTACACAAGGCTCGAGAGAAGCATCCCCTCGCCTTCTGAGATCAAACACCCACCCTCTTCCAGGACCTGGCGGCGTCCAGCTTGCAAAAAAGACACCTTCAGATCAGCGACCCCCCACCTACGGAATATCGGAGTGCTGTACTTGTGGGGGCACCCTGTCTGGCCTCATCGTCTGCTTAGAAGGGAAGCTCTTTCAGCTGTGGTCGGGTATTGAGTATTGGTTTGTCAATGGAAATTTCAGCAACCCAGATATCCCCGACCCCTACGACTGGCGATTGCCCTTGATGGTGTTTGGACAGGGAGAAAATCTGCCCAAGGGTTAACAGGCTGCACTGGACTCTTACTGAGGCACTAGCGGAAGCGCACTCCCTTTGAAGCAGCTGGGCAGAAGTGATCACAGACTGCAATATGGGCGGTTGGGTGGTGGATTCGTGAGAGCTGGGGGGGTGAGGCTGCGGTGTGCTGCCTACAACTGGAACGTATGGTTGTTTGCTTATTGTTTTTCAGGGGTTCTAGTTTATCTTTTGGGTATGCTCAGATTCAATATTGCTTCAACGTGAGGCACACATTGTAACAGCCAATTCATTGAGGCACCACACTAGCCCGCAACCCGCAACGGGCATCACTTTGGGCAGCTATTTGGCCCTCCCTTCCAGGCTACGAGTGACACTCCTTTCAGGGTTCTCTCTCTTACTATAAAGGGCCTTACCAGCCCAACTAAACGTATGGCGTTTCTGTCCTATCTGGAGAACTTGAAGGCCGGCCTCTGCCTACTCCAGGATACACTTCTACTTTCCAAAAGATTATTACAGGCTCCGTTCACGAGCCTTTCCACACCAGTGTTTGTCCTCGGGAGCACTAATACAGCAGGGATGGCTCTTTTGGTGGCTCACACTTTTAGGGATGAGATCGGTCCAAGGGTGGCTGAGTTGAAGGGTCGACTTCTGGTTTACTGCCTTATTTTAACCGCATCGCTGCGGCGGTAATTTTTACGCTAAGCGGCTTTTTCAAAAAGCCGCGTTAGATGACGAGCTCAGCTCGTCATCCGCACACGCCCCCGTGGCTGATGACGAGCTGAGCTAGTCATCGGCATCGAAGGGGTTAATGGTTGGCCCTTTGTGATAGCTTCTACTGATGCCTCAAACGAAGGTCAGGAGGCATTTCTATGTACAACCTTGCCGGATATTTTCCACACTCCGGACCAGAGAATCTTGGTGGTGGGTGACCTCAACCTGGTCCTGGACAACGACTTAGACAGGTCGACACAAAGACACAGCCAGGCAAGAGAATTGACCAGGGAGGGGCACGAGTGGCTCAAGGACCTATGGCTTCTACATATTTGGTGGCCTGTACCTGTGACTACTCTCACACACATAAGACATCTGCTAGATTAGATTACTTCCTGGCCACAAATGACACTCTTACCTCTGCTGCAGAGATTCCCCCTGCTGTGCTTGAAGACCATGCAGCTATTACAGTGTAGATGAGGCTCCCCCCCATATGCGTTGCACAGCTCGATCCGGGCAGTTGCAAGACACCCTGGTACAGTGCACAGAGGTGGTGCAGCAGGCTCACAAGGTCATTTATGACTACCGGCATTAAATGATTTCCCTGATGTCTCCGCTGCAACGCTCTGGTAAGTTCTCAAGGCGGTGGTGCAGCGCATCTGAAGAAAAGGGATGAACTGTCTAGGCAGGTGAAAGAACTGGAGGGAATAAATCAGGGCACAGGGGCCTGAGAATTTGGCGGCAATTGACCACCACTCAAGCGCAATTAGCCAGCATTGACCTCAACAAAGCTGAATATGCGGCACTACTTCGATGCCATGCCATGCCATTAACGTTACCGACGACAAGGGAGGTCGCCTCCTAGCCAACGGGCTACGCACTCAGCAGCAAAAATGGGCGTCCACTCGGGGGGGCACAGATCATAGATGATGTCACTATCGCGGATGCATTTAAAGTCTTCTATGCTGACCTACACTGGTCAATGTTTGGACCTTGCAGAAGGTACCTCATACCTTGCCGATTCACACACGTCCCCCCTCACGTCCGACTAACTAGCCTCACTTGATCAGGAGATCCGAGTGGAGGAGGTCATTTCGGCACTCTCTCGACAACAGACTTTGAAGTCTCCAGCCTCGATGGCTTCCCATCTATATTCTATAAAACATTCTGTCACGTCCTCGCCCAGCTCCTAACACAGCTCTTCAACTCCTTCTCGGCCCCCAAAGCCCTTCCCCCTTCTATGCTGATGGCCATGGTGGTGGTCATCCCCAAGCCCGGTGAAGATAGGCAACGATGAGGCTTATACCGCCCAATCTCCTTACTGAACGTTGACCTAAAATTGTTCACCTCTTTCTTGACGTCCATACTCCGCCCCTATATGCGATCCATAATAGACCCATATCAGGAGGGCTTTATCCCCCAACGCCAGAACAGCAATAACACTAAACGAGTCCTGCATATCATACAGAGATGGCTTCACGCACCCAGGAGAGTATATGCTGCTAGCTATCGAAGCCGAGAAGGCCTTTGACAGGGTGCATTGGCCTTTCATGGAACAAATCCTGGCCCACTTTGGGATAACTGGGAGGTTCCAGTCTTGGGTTCTCAACGGTCATCACCTTCCCACAGCATCGGTCAGAGTGAATAGCTGTATTTCTGCTCCCTTTGCCATTGGCATGGGTGCCACCGGGCCTCCCTGCTGTTCACCTCTACATGTACCGCTGGCTCAGAGTTTGCGAAAGACCTAAAATCTTTGGGACCACTTTCGGTGGGCGGGCAACATAAGATCAGTCTATCCGCCGACTATGTGTTGGCAACACTGAAAAGCCCGGCGACGTCCCTCCTGCATCCATAACTGAACTACACATTTGGTCTCAGCTCAGGATTCCGAGTTAATGCCCCTTGACTCGAAGCCCATCTTGCTGCACAATGCCCTATTTAATGGGCAAAGTCGACGGTCCCTTACTTGGGGGGGAAATAAAGCTGGCCTCCACTGTCCAGGCAACCTCACTCCTTAATAATCAATCTTTATACAATCACCTTAAGGCTGAATTGGCCGATTGAGATCGCATACAATTTCAAAGCCATTAAAAATTAGCATTTTGCCCAAAATCCTGTATATGTTGCAAACGTTTCCCCTAGCTCCCCTGAAAGGGATGATTCCCACATTACAATACGAACTGCACCAATTTGCCTCTGTTTGGAAACGACCCCGAATGAAGAAAGAGGTTAGCTACTTACCTCGAAAACTGCCCCAAAGTCGACTCAACTTGCAGCTGTTTACTCCAGAACTCCGGGAGGGACACCTGAAGCCACTCCTGCAGCCATTGCTTCTGGCCCGAGCTGAAGTGGGCCAACGTTGTCAACAAGGTCGCCCAAGGCTCCAGAATTAGAGTCCAAAGTGGTTTCACCTCTCGTACGCTCCGGACATCGGCTGCAGCCTCTGCACACAGGCCCCCCTCGACTGCTCCCAGAAAGAATGCAGACACCCAAAGTCACCTCTGCATCCGTCGCCCCTGAGCCGTGGAGAAGAGGACCCCAGGTGTCCCTACATCCCAGAGCATCCTAAGACTTGAACCCCCTCGTTGGTTCAAACCCAATGGTCTACCAGCCAGAGCCAGCAGCCTCTTTTCGCAGTGACCAATCTCCATAGCATAAGCATTGGGCTCCCAATGCTGTTTTTGCACCATGCACCCAGCCGCCCTCTTGCCGCTGGTTGTGTACTGCTGGTGCTGCCTTGGACCATGCCCACCACTCTCCTGGTGATCGGTCTTGTAAGTTGCTGTACTATACCTGTTTGTAGAACTTGTTCTTCTTTAAATAGGATGACATTGCAGAACTCCGAAATTGCACTTTTCACTTTTTGAACCGAAAAGAATTTAAAAACTTACTTACCTGAACAATTTTCCTCTGATTCCTTATCACATATAAAGATACCTGCTAGTTTTATAAATTGGTGCCTTCATGAGTCGTGTTTGTCATTTATTGATCAGTGTGTGTATTTACAAATGTTTTGCACTTCTCGGTGTTAAGCCTAAGGCTGCCCAACCACACTACCCACAAACAGAGCACTTTCGGATTGCCATAGCAAGCCTGTGTCTACTCGTATAGGGACCTCTGCTGTGCTCTTTACACAGTAAATCAGATTTTTGATAGATCACAATAAGGCCAACTTCCTACAACGTCACTATGTTCTTTGCATGTTCCCTAGTTTGGTTTAGTCTGTTCTGGTCTCAGTAAATCTGTTCAGACACACTAGCAGGGTACCATTTTATCTGGAAAAATGTGAGAATGCTGGGTGGTAGTCATTTTGTAGATCCCTGCAGATTCTTTAACTTTGCCTTCCAGAAAATGTGAAATTTTAGCCAGCGCTTGTGGTTTGAAGGGGATTTTAGGTAAGAAAAGGTCAGGAGATCCACACCACCCTAGACTCCTGATGTAAATAATTAATTTACTCTCTTAATTTCTATGCAGGTAAGTACTTAATCAATAATAACTCAATCGGAAAGAAGGAAAACAGAGTCCGTGGTGTAAGAGTTTCTAAGGGTTTTATTCCTCATAAAGGAATCAGGATATCATGTTCTGACCACCACACAGGATGTCAGAAGGGATAGATGAGCGCGCCGTCGTTTATTGACAATACATAGCTTATATACTTGATTTACATCATAATGTTCAATGTAAGAGGCGTAACATCTGAGAGAAGACAAGATAACAGTATACACGTGGTGCTAGTACATCATCAAGAGGCGTAAACTAGGCGTAACTAGGCGTGTGTGCTAGAAACGTCACTGATAGGTGACGCAAGTGGGTGGCACCAAGGGGTGGTGCTAACAGAATGTTGCAATGTCAGCAGAAATCGGAAGCTTGGATGCGCGCGCAGCTGCATGACGTGTGATAGACGGGGTGCAGGGGACTTGACATTTACACTGACGGAAAGAGACAGAAGTCTGGCATGTCAGATCAACTTGTGCTTCTATCATATCTGATATCTAATGTTTAGGAACTAAGCTATCTGGGCAGAAAGGTCTCTAGAGCAGAAGCTATTCTATACTTGCTGTGAGTGCGTGTATAAGCGCCTGAGTGTCTGTATGAGAAGCGTGGGGGCATGGGGCCTTCCATGGAAGCATGGCAACAGAGGCTATGAATTACTTGCATAAAGACAGGTCGGCCCTTTAGCCCTGTAGCTGAGGAAGGATGTTTACTGAAACTAGCAGGCCGGAATGTATCTTCGGGGAGGAAAACAGATAACTCGAAGGTTATAGTCAATCTTGGCAGGCAGCAGGCTGAGCTGAGCACGGAGGGCCGCGCTAGAAGTAAGTCAGAGTTCACGGGTACGGGGGCTGCTTGGGCAGAGGCCCTCGCAGTCAGAAGCCAGAAAAGAGGCTCGGTGGCAGAGATTCAGGGCCTACTTTCAGCCAGGCTGAAAAACGTAGGAGTACACTTCAAAAAGACGTTGGCATAGCATACTTAGGAACGGACCATCAAACCCATTCATGGTGGGTCTGAAAGAGGACAAGTTAACGTTGGACGCAAATGTATTTGCGTCTTCATAGCTGGTACAGGAGGGAAGTTACATGCACTTTTAACTCGTACATGGAGTCGGTGGGGTACTCGCTAGGGAACACAACATGACCATAAAATTTATATTACCTCATTCCCTCCTTGTTCCCTACGGACCCTTCATGATATATCGATCCTCATAAATCGATCGGTTTGTTCTTGTAACATTATATGTTCGTCGTTCTTTCTTTGACTGTTCGAGAGGCAACTGGAATGCTCAATGCAGGATGTGGCACACAGTCCACATATCGCTGGCCCACACTGCAGGCATAGGCAACAACTGAATACTATAACAAGGCCAATGCCTAGGAATGATAAGATCTTCCATCCCCAAGCTGTCAACGTAGTCCAGAACCAACCGGACCAAGTCCAGGTGCCTGGATTCTGATGTATCTGATTTGCAATTTTATGTAAACGGGTGATAGCTTGATAGACAGATGGTGCGTTTTGTGGAATGAAAACACAGCAACTTGACCCGATGACCTTACAAGCTCCACCTCTATCTGCCAAGATGACGTCAATCACAAGACGATTTTGAAGGACAACAGTCCGTATAGCAGACTGCTCCTCTGTTAAGTTACCTAGAGCGGAGGCAGTTTCGTTCACTACTGCTTCAAGTGTTCTCGTTAATCTGCGTATTAGTTTACTGTTTTGGACAGGTCCTAGGAAGAAAAAGAATCCTTTATTGAAATCAGTGTACTGTTCCCATGCCGTTTCTGTGTAGTCGACAAGGGGAATATCTCTTTTGGGTCTATTCGGTGCTAGATTCGTATTTCTATGGTAATCAGGAGGAGCTAGGAAAACAGGTGGCAGAAGGAAGGCAATGTAACAGGTACCATCCCAATCTGGAGGCAAACGTATGTATGCGGTATGACCACAAACAAAGTAGGAATGACTGATAGCTTTAAAGGACGATTTACCATGGTCACTGAACTCGACCACAGTAGTGCATTTACTATGACCTACGTGTACTGAACCTTTCTTGCTAACACATAATTCACCTGTGACTGGTAACACTAACATATGGGGCAGAACTGGAGCAGTTTCAGATTCAACAGTGAGGATCATAAGGCTAATTGTGTAATTACCTAATCCATATACTTCATTTTCTAGATCAGTTCCTATTCGAGTGGGAAGTCCCTCTTTATCCGGATAACAGACGTTGAGCAGGACTAAGTTCAAGTTTCCCCAAACCCAGCCCCCATCGAAAACAGCAATATCAGGATCTAAAGAATTAATTATTTTAAACCATGCTCCACAGGAGCCATTGTGAGTGAATGGGTACGGAAAGAGGGGCAGAGCTCCCTTGTAATTCTGGTAGGGAGGGAGTCGGCCACATATCCAACAGTCTGTAGCATTATTTGTCTGATGGGAATGGTGTAACATACTAATGAATGTATTGTTGCGCAGCGCAAGTCTGTAAGATAGTTCATGTGCAGGAAGTTCACTAAAAGTGTGTTCAGCAGAGACATTGTAAGCAGATTGTTCACGCCTGAAAATAGGCCAGTACATAGGAAGCAGAATGCTGGCAATAATAATTAGAATACTCAGAATAAACATGATTATTAGTGTCACTATGCAGTGACTACGAAGTGATTTGCAATATGTTCTTCTCTTTTCCTCTCTCTCTCTAACTCGATCTAGGGGATACATGTCAGAAACTATTTAACCGATTCACCTAAGGGAGGACTTAAACAATTAAACTGTCTGACTTGCTAGATCGAAGCTTCATTCGGTAAAGTTCTTGAGGAGTCTTTTCTCTCTTAGGCACAGTAACGTCTTGTGCTTCGACACAGTCTTTGGTGGGGGTGGACGAGTCAGAGTCCTGTTTCAGTCCGTTTTTTAGTTCATTGCATAGTTTGATGTGACTCGTGTGGACCCACCCCTTTCTCCCCTCGATTTTCACGGCGGTCCTGGTGGTAAGCAGAACGGTCTTTGGAGACTTCCAGCGGGGCTCCAGCGGACTTTTCCGGTCGAAATTCCGGACGACTACCAGGTCACCTGGGCGGACCTCATGCGCCTTTACATCGGTGTTGTCAGGGAAGGCTGCGGCAACCTGTGAACGACATGATTGGAGTGCAGACATCAAGGAGGCAAGGTAATCTGTCAACATGTTACAATCAATATCAGTGATCTTTTTCGGAACGGGCGTCCCCCACATATTCGGCGGTCTTCCAAAGACCACTTCGTACGGGGATAGCCCTGATCTCGAGTGGGCGACCATTCTCATGTAGAATAGTGCCACGGGCAGGGCGACTATCCAGTCGACCCCTTTTTCCTGACAGATCTTGGCAAGACGGATCTTTAGTGTCTGATTATGCCTTTCTACAAGGCCAGCTGCTTCGGGATGTCGGACACAGTGGAACCTCCACTGATATCCTAGCAAGAGGGAAACTTGTCTCATCAGCTCAGACGAGAACGGCTGTCCGTTATCTGAGTACACGACACGGGGCAAACCGTACCGTGGGAAGAATTCACGAACCAACTGTCTGGCAGTGGTCGGAGCAGTGTAGTCTGGGACTGGGTATGCTTCGGTCCAGCGGGACAGAGCACAAACAATTACAAGGACATACTTAAATCCTCTACAGCTATTCATCTGGATATAATCCATCTGGAGGACTTCAAAAGGGTGATCGGGAGGATGAAATCCACCTTGCTCAACAGGGACACTTTTACCTGGATTGAACTGACAACAGATCATGCAAGTACGCACTTTCTGTTTTGCTGCTGCTCGTAAGTGTTTGTTGTACCAGAGATTCTGTAAACTGTCTAACATGGCTTTCTCTCCAAGATGGGCAGGACTATGTGCTGTATTTATCATGACTTGAACCATTGAGTCGGGGAGAAACCATATAGATTTTCCCTTCGTCACCCAACCTTGATCTGTCTGAATCCCTCCTAGTTCAGTCCATTTCTTTATCTCCTCTGGAGTAGCATGTGTCTGGATATCAATTACATCTAGGGCGGGATCTCTAACTGCCATACACTGGGTCTAACTGGGTCTAACAGCGTTAGCAATAAGACAAAGTGATTCAATTGTTTTAGGTCATCAGTTAACAGTTCAAGTACCACATTCTGTAGAGGTTTTGTTAAACAGAACCCAGACTCAACACTTAACTATAGCACGACTGACAGGTTATGAATTAACACTATTCCAGCCACACATAGAAATCAGACGTTGCAGCATCCTGAACCCAGCAACACTGTTACCTACAGTTATGACAGATCCAGCTCCGCATGATTGTATAGAAATAATTAATGCAGTAACTAAGCCTAGACGAGACTTAACAGATGTCCCATTGACAAATCCAGACCTGACACTTTATGTGGATGGTTCATGCATGAGAACAAGTACAGGAGAATTAGTGGCCGCGTACGCCGTGACCACTGAAACTGAAATTAAAGAAACACATCGTATTGACACCCTGTCTGCTCAAGCAGCAGAGCTCATCGCTCTGACTCGAGCCTGTATTCTAGCCAAGAACAGAAATGTTAACATATACACAGATTCCCGCTATGCCTTCGGAGTTGTACACGACTTCGGAGTCCTCTGGCAAGAACGAGGTTTTCTGACTTCCCACGGGGCCAAGATACAACATGGCCCCCTCATTCAAGCACTGTTAGAAGCAATACATTTGCCCTCGGGCATATCAGTCATGAAGTGTAAGGCACATACCAAAGTCACAGATTCTGTTTCCCAGGGTAACGACCTGGCAGACCAGACAGCAAAACATACAGCATTGACTCACACCCAGACTACTGATGTGACAAAGACAATAGTACAGACCCAGTGTATGGCAGTTAGAGATCCCGCCCTAGATGTAATTGATATCCAGACACATGCTACTCCAGAGGAGATAAAGAAATGGACTGAACTAGGAGGGATTCAGACAGATCATAGTTTGATGTGACTCGTGTGGACCCACCCCTTTCTCCCCTCGATTTTCACGGCGGTCCTGGTGGTAAGCAGAACGGTCTTTGGAGACTTCCAGCGGGGCTCCAGCGGACTTTTCCGGTCGAAATTCCGGACGACTACCAGGTCACCTGGGCGGACCTCATGCGCCTTTACATCGGTGTTGTCAGGGAAGGCTGCGGCAACCTGTGAACGACATGATTGGAGTGCAGACATCAAGGAGGCAAGGTAATCTGTCAACATGTTACAATCAATATCAGTGATCTTTTTCGGAACGGGCGTCCCCCACATATTCGGCGGTCTTCCAAAGACCACTTCGTACGGGGATAGCCCTGATCTCGAGTGGGCGACCATTCTCATGTAGAATAGTGCCACGGGCAGGGCGACTATCCAGTCGACCCCTTTTTCCTGACAGATCTTGGCAAGACGGATCTTTAGTGTCTGATTATGCCTTTCTACAAGGCCAGCTGCTTCGGGATGTCGGACACAGTGGAACCTCCACTGATATCCTAGCAAGAGGGAAACTTGTCTCATCAGCTCAGACGAGAACGGCTGTCCGTTATCTGAGTACACGACACGGGGCAAACCGTACCGTGGGAAGAATTCACGAACCAACTGTCTGGCAGTGGTCGGAGCAGTGTAGTCTGGGACTGGGTATGCTTCGGTCCAGCGGGACAGAGCACAAACAATTACAAGGACATACTTAAATCCTCTACAGCTATTCATCTGGATATAATCCATCTGGAGGACTTCAAAAGGGTGATCGGGAGGATGAAATCCACCTTGCTCAACAGGGACACTTTTACCTGGATTGAACTGACAACAGATCATGCAAGTACGCACTTTCTGTTTTGCTGCTGCTCGTAAGTGTTTGTTGTACCAGAGATTCTGTAAACTGTCTAACATGGCTTTCTCTCCAAGATGGGCAGGACTATGTGCTGTATTTATCATGACTTGAACCATTGAGTCGGGGAGAAACCATATAGATTTTCCCTTCGTCACCCAACCTTGATCTGTCTGAATCCCTCCTAGTTCAGTCCATTTCTTTATCTCCTCTGGAGTAGCATGTGTCTGGATATCAATTACATCTAGGGCGGGATCTCTAACTGCCATACACTGGGTCTGTACTATTGTCTTTGTCACATCAGTAGTCTGGGTGTGAGTCAATGCTGTATGTTTTGCTGTCTGGTCTGCCAGGTCGTTACCCTGGGAAACAGAATCTGTGACTTTGGTATGTGCCTTACACTTCATGACTGATATGCCCGAGGGCAAATGTATTGCTTCTAACAGTGCTTGAATGAGGGGGCCATGTTGTATCTTGGCCCCGTGGGAAGTCAGAAAACCTCGTTCTTGCCAGAGGACTCCGAAGTCGTGTACAACTCCGAAGGCATAGCGGGAATCTGTGTATATGTTAACATTTCTGTTCTTGGCTAGAATACAGGCTCGAGTCAGAGCGATGAGCTCTGCTGCTTGAGCAGACAGGGTGTCAATACGATGTGTTTCTTTAATTTCAGTTTCAGTGGTCACGGCGTACGCGGCCACTAATTCTCCTGTACTTGTTCTCATGCATGAACCATCCACATAAAGTGTCAGGTCTGGATTTGTCAATGGGACATCTGTTAAGTCTCGTCTAGGCTTAGTTACTGCATTAATTATTTCTATACAATCATGCGGAGCTGGATCTGTCATAACTGTAGGTAACAGTGTTGCTGGGTTCAGGATGCTGCAACGTCTGATTTCTATGTGTGGCTGGAATAGTGTTAATTCATAACCTGTCAGTCGTGCTATAGTTAAGTGTTGAGTCTGGGTTCTGTTTAACAAAACCTCTACAGAATGTGGTACTTGAACTGTTAACTGATGACCTAAAACAATTGAATCACTTTGTCTTATTGCTAACGCTGTTGCTGCTACTGACTTTAAGCACGCAGGGAGTGCTTGAGCTACTGAATCCAATGTACTAGAAAAATAAGCACAAGGCTTATGTGAACCTGCTTGGTCTTGAGTGAGGACAGACAACGCTGTGCCATCACGTTCTGTAACAAAAAGTGTAAACGGTTTGCTGTAACATGGTGTCGCTAAAACTGGTGCTTGGCATAAAACTTTCTTTAATTCTTCAAAAGCTTGTGTGTGTTCCTGAGTCCAAGGGAGGACAGTCGAAATCGCTGCCTCCTGTGTCGTTAACTGGATGAGTGGTTTAGCTAGAAATGCATACTGGGGAATCCATTGTCTGCAGTACGAGGTGAGGCCTATGAAGGCCCGCACTTCCTTTTGTGTCTTGGGTTGCGGCATGTTCACAATTAACTGAATGCGATCGGGAGTGAGCTGTCTCCCCACTTTGGACAGCAAGTGACCCAAGTACACAACTTGCTGAACACAGAATTGTAGCTTCGAAGGAGACACCTTGTGTCCCTTGTCAGCCAGGAAATGTAAAACTGTCAGTGATGCTTTTTCACATTCGGGCTCACTTCGTGCGGTGATCAGCAGATCATCGACGTATTGTAGTAAAGCGGTGTTAACTGGCATTTGAATACAATCTAGTTGTCTTTTCAGTGCTTGACTATAGATGCTGGGGCTTTCTGTGAATCCTTGAGGTGCGCGCGAAAATTTGAAACTGCGTCCATTTAAACAGAATCCGAAGAGATATTGGCTCTCTGGATCAATAGGCACGCTGAAGAAGGCGTTCTTGAGATCAATTACAGTAAAGAACGTTGCTTCTGAATCAATAGCAGTCAAGAGAGATGATATATCGGGGACCACAGGATACTGTGGGATAATGCATTTATTCAAATCTCGAAGATCAATCACCAGCCGATATACTGGCGGTGCATTGGGATCAGTACGTTTAAGAATCGGAATGATGGGTGAGTTACAGATATTGGAGTCGGTCTCGACGACCACTCCTTGGGCAATGAGCTCTTCAATGATTTTCAGTAAAGCCGCTACAGCATCGGGTGGTAACTTATATTGTCTGATTCTGGGTAATACAACACCTGCCTTGAGGGTAACGCGGTATGGTGTAATGTGCATACATCCTACATCAGTTGGGCTCTTTGCCCACAAGTAATCAGGTACATTTTTCAATCTGACGTCAAACTCACGAAGGACGTAATGACCCTTGAAATCCCGCAGAAAGAGTCTAACCCCCTCCGGGGAGCAGCATATTATAGCTCCTAGAGCCTTCAGTGTTTTAATTCCTAACAGATTTTCCGGACATGATTTTGTTAGTAACAGGTCTGTAACGCGTGATAATGGACCCACAGCCAGGGGAACTGGTTCTGAGACTTCATTTACAATAGGTTGTCCTGAAAAACCAAGGGAAACATTTTGTGAGCCTGAGAGGGGTGCCCCTGGAACTTCGTCATGACTTATTGTAGTGCGACTTGCCCCTGTGTCAATTAAAAACTTTCTATCTTTCCCCAATACTTGACTGTGTACATAAGGACCTTCTTGATCTACAGGAATCTCGATAAGAGGCAAGCCACCTTCCCTCTCTAGGCTGTTTCATGTATATCTGGAATATTCGGGGTAAGCAGACTGGGCATACTGGTACATCTGTTGTGAGACTTGCTGAGTTGCCGCAATGGGCTGTGGCTGTGGTACTGCTACGGTCTGTGCTGTCTGTGCAGATGCATGCATGGGCTGTGTATTCTGTGTAGACTGATGCTGGTTATGGTCTTGTCTAGGCGGATGCGGTCTCTCTTTAGTTTTACCTGTCGCTATGTTATGTTTCAGAACTGCACATTCGTGTACGTAGTGACCTGGCTGCTTGCAATAATTGCATGTCCCTTTAACAGGAGCTGCAGCGTGACTTGTCTGGGTCGTACCTTTCCTGTGACTGTCGGATGGGACCGTCTGGGCTACTAACATTTTCATTTTCGTGTCTTTCATACGTTTCTGTTCCTGATCTTGTTCTTCCCTAATTCTATTCTGGTGATATTGTAACATTTGTAACATCTGGGATGGCGTATTTGCTTGCCATGTACTCTCGACTTTATACACTCTATTTTTAACTAACGGTAGGGAATTCTCGACTAACTTTGATACAAAAAGATGTGGGTACGACTCGCTACTTGGCTGGAGGCCACTATTGATAATAAAACATTTCTCGAATCTTGAATAAAAGTCGCTAGTATCTTCATCATGTTTCTGTTTACAGGACGAGATTGCATCCCAATCCTCCTTTCTAGTTGTCAATAATCTGGGCAGGACCTGTACTATTAAACCTGGTAATGCTTTAGTTTTGTCCCCAAGGCCTAACCCTGGAACCCGTTTCTTCTCTTCATCCTCTATTTCTGCCCAGGCAATCTTTGCGTCTCCCACCTCCCAGTCCTTTTCCTTTAATTTCTCGAATATACCCGTAGGCAATAATACTTTCAACATTTTCATGATATCATCATATGTGTAGTCCCCCATCAGTAACATGTCTTTGAGCTCTCTATGAAAACCTGCAGGGTCTTTATCATGGCACGGTACTAATTTCTTCATTTCTAACAGTTCTAATTTAGTTAGAGGCGTGTGTACATACACGCGTTTCAAAATTTTATCCTCACCCATGACAGGGTGCACTTCTCGCAAGGGGTTCTGACTTTCAATACCACCCCCGCACTGCATATGGTACATTTTCCTTTCTGGAGGTGGGGCGGGAACATATTCAGGACTTACAAAGGTGTCATATCTGCGTCGTTGTTCTAGAATTATTTGAACTAATTTAGTGCTTAGGCCTCTCCATCTATCCATCAGTAGTGCTTCTAGTGTCTCATGTAAGGGACCTGGATCGGAATAATGTTTTCTGTACTTAATGAGAAGGTGCTGAATCATATATATACCTGCTAATTTCTGTTCGTCGGGGGAGAGGTTCAGAAATGTCTGTGCTACGGTGTCATCATTATATATGTTTGCATTTTCGGCCCATGATACCGCTGATCGGGCTAGTTCTTGTTCATCCATAGAATTGAGTACATGGTACCCAACTCGATCTCGAAGCCGTTTATCAGTTTCCTGGAACTGATGTTCAGCAGAATTCGGATTCGTTAAGGCAGAGAAGAAAACTCTCTTGCTTTCTGGACGGATACCCTTCCTAAGGTAGTTTCCCCTACCTACATATGCTATAGTGCTTGTAGTTGGTTCTGGTTCTTCAGATTCTTCTTCCTCCTCGGAGGGAGCCTTTTCTTTCTCTTTCTCGTGTACTGCTATCACTGCTTTCTTAATCTTTTTATACATGGCCTCTATGCAATTTTGTCTGTCATGTTTTCCATCGGCTATATTTTGACCCCACTTGTTCAATGCATCTAATTCACTCTGCTCTGTTCCGGGCCTGTCTCGTTCTCTTATTAGACAATTTATGAAAAATCGTAGTATCAGTGCTTGCATGGTAACTTTCTGTTTCTCCAGGGCATCCTTAATACTGTCGGGGTCCTTTCCCGTTTGAACGAACTCATATATTCTATCTAGGTGCTCCTTCATTCCTGCATAACATAACAAACTATCAGTAGCAGATCTTAACCGTAAAGACGCTAATACCATTAAGTCGTCCTGTCCAGGTTCTGGGTCATATCTACAAACTGACATATTTTCTTTTAGTGCATCAAGACGGGATGAATTAGAAGAACGGGGGGATCTGTACGTAAGAGGACTCTGCAGACCTCTGAGATTTAATCTGTGAGTCGGTGGCGGGGTCTGGAGACCCGCGGTCGCACCTTCTGAAGCGGAAGCTTGGGCATTATCTCTGTGTGTAGTCAGTATCTGAATTTGTCTTTTAGTAGGATCTGATTGAAGTGGTTTCGGCAGATCAGTTTTAGGTGAGGGAAGTGGCGGAGCTGGCGGAACGGAACTAGTCTTTTTCGGTGTCGGCTGAGAGTGATCTTGGGGGGTAGTACCACCCCCGGCCCTGTCAGTAGGCAGGGCACGAACAGGCAGATTGGTGTAAGCTGGCGCTACATCTTCGAGATATGAATTTAGGAATATGTCTTTAGTAGTCTTATG